>NC_044036.1:215566288-216244190 GCF_901765095.1 Microcaecilia unicolor
CGGGCGGTCCGCACGCAGGGCACGCCCACCGCGCATGCGCGGCCGTCCTCCCGCCCGTGCGTGATTGTTCCCGCCAGTTGAATGACAAGCAAAACAAC
The DNA here is from genome assembly GCF_901765095.1 of Microcaecilia unicolor. Classification (NCBI taxonomy): domain Eukaryota; kingdom Metazoa; phylum Chordata; class Amphibia; order Gymnophiona; family Siphonopidae; genus Microcaecilia; species Microcaecilia unicolor. Next base: position 215,566,387 of record NC_044036.1, read on the forward strand.
AACATGAAAACGCAACTCCAAAGGGGAGGAGGGAGGGTAGGTGAGAACAATCAGCCTGCTGTCCTCGGAGAACACCTGCTACAGGTATGTATCATTCACTTTCTCCGAGGACAAGCAGGCTGCTTGTTCTCACGACTGGGGTATCCCTAGCTCTCAGGCTCACTCAAAACAAGAACCCAGGTCAATTGAACCTCGCAACGGCGAGGGTACAACATAAAATTGACCTACGAAGAACAACTAACTGAGAGTGCAGCCTGACCAGAATAAATTCGGGTCCTGGAGGGTGGAGTTGGATTTACACCCCAAACAGATTCTGCAGCACCGACTGCCCGAACCGACTGTCGCGTCGGGTATCCTGCTGGAGGCAGTAATTTGATGTGAATGTGTGGACAGATGACCACGTCGCAGATCTCTTCAATAGTGGCTGACTTCAAGTGGGCCACCGACGCTGCCATGGCTCTAACACTATGAGCCGTGACATGACCCTCAAGAGTCAGCCCAGCCTGGGCATAAGTGAAGGAAATGCAATCTGCTAGCCAATTGGATATGGTGCGTTTCCCGACAGCGACCCCTAGCCTGTTAGGGTCAAAAGAAATAAACAATTGGGCGGACTGTCTGTGGGGCTGTGTCTGCTCCAAGTAGAAGGCCAATGCTCTCTTGCAGTCCAATGTGTGCAACTGACGTTCAGCAGGGCAGGTATGCGGCCTGGGGAAGAATGTTGGCAAGACAATTGACTGGTTAAGATGGAACTCCGACACCACCTTCGGCAGAAACTTTGGGTGGGTGCGGAGCACTACTCTGTTGTGATGAAATTTGGTATATGGAGCATGAGCTACTAGGGCTTGAAGCTCACTGACCCTACGAGCTGAAGTAACTGCCACCAAGAAAATGACCTTCCAGGTCAAGTACTTCAGATGGCAGGTATTCAGTGGCTCAAAAGGAGGTTTCATCAGCTGGGTGAGGACGACGTTGAGATCCCATGACACTGTAGGAGGCTTGATAGGGGGCTTTGACAAAAGCAAGCCTCTCATGAATCGAACGACTAAAGGCTCTCCAGAGATGGCTTTATCTTCCACACGATAATGGTAAGCACTAATCGCACTAAGGTGATTCCTTACTGAGTTGGTCTTGAGGCCAGACTCTGATAAGTGCAGAAGGTATTCAAGCAGGTTCTGTGCAGGGCAAGAACGAGGTTCTAGGGCCTTGCTCTCACACCAAACGACAAACCTCCTCCACTTGAAAAAGTAACTCTTTTTAGTGGAATCCTTCCTAGAGGCAAGCAAGACACAGGAGACACCCTCAGACAGACCCAACGCAGTGAAGTCTATGCCCTCAACATCCAGGCCGTGAGAGCCAGGGACTGAAGGTTGGGGTGCAGCAACGCTCCGTCGTTCTGCGAGATGAGAGTCGGAAAACACTCCAATCTCCACGGTTCTTCTGAGGACAACTCCAGAAGAAGAGGGAACCAGATCTGACGGGGCCAAAAGGGCGCTATCAGAATCATGGTGCCGTGGTCTTGCTTGAGCTTCAGTAAGGTCTTCCCCACCAAAGGTATGGGAGGATAAGCATACAGGAGGCCGGTCCCCCAATGGAGGAGAAAGGCATCCGACGCTAGCCTGCCGTGTGCCTGTAGTCTGGAACAGAACAGAGGCAGCTTGTGGTTGGTCTGAGAGGCGAAAAGGTCCACCGAGGGGGTGCCCCACTCTCGGAAGATCTTGCGTACCACTCTGGAATGGAGCGACCACTCGTGCGGTTGCATGACTCTGCTCAGTCTGTTGGCCAGACTGTTGTTTACACCCGCCAGGTATGTGGCTTGGAGGAGCATGCCGAACTGGCAAGCCCAACGCCACATGCCCACGGCTTCCTGACACAAGGGGCGAGATCCGGTGCCCCCCTGCTTGTTGGTGTAATACATTGCAACCTGATTGTCTGTCCGAATTTGGATAATTTGGCAGGACAGCTGATCCCTGAAAGCCTTCAGTGCGTTCCAGATCGCTCGGAGCTCCAGGAGGTTGATCTGCAGATCCTTTACCTGGAGGGACCACAGACCCTGGGTGTGAAGCCCATCGACATGAGCTCCCCACCCCTGGCGAGATGCATCCGTCGTCAGCACTTTCGTGGGCTGCGGAATTTGGAATGGACGTCCCAGGGTCAAATTGGTCCGGATGGTCCACCAGAGCAGTGAAGTGCGGCAACTGGTGGAAAGGCGGATGACATCTTCTAGATTCCCGGTGGCCTGAAACCACTGGGAAGCTAGGGTCCATTGAGCAGATCTCATGTGAAGACGAGCCATGGGAGTCACATGAACTGTGGAGGCCATATGACCCAGAAGTCTCAACATCTGCCGAGCTGTGACCTGCTGAGACGCTCTGGTCTGCGAAGCCAGGGACAATAGGTTGTTGGCCCTCGCTTCGGGGAGGAAGGCCTGAGCCGTCTGGGTATTCAGCAGAGCTCCTATGAATTCCAGAGACTGAGTTGGCTGGAGATGGGACTTTGGGTAATTTATCACAAACCCCAGCAGCTCCAGAAGTTGAATAGTGCACTGCATAGACCGGAGGGCTCCTGCCTCCGAGGTGTTCTTGACCAGCCAATCGTCGAGATATGGGAACACGTGCACTCCCAGCTTGCGTAGGTAGGCCGCTACCACCACGAGGCACTTTGTAAACACTCGTGGGGCAGAGGCGAGCCCAAAGGGCAGCACACAATACTGAAAGTGCCGTGCGCCCAGGCGGAATCTGAGATACTGTCTGTGAGCTGGCAGTATCGGGATGTGAGTGTATGCGTCCTTTAAATCCAGGGAACATAGCCAATCGTTTTTCTGAATCATTGGCAGAAGGGTGCCCAAGGAAAGCATCCTGAACTTTTCTTTGACCAGGAATTTGTTCAGGCCTCTCAGGTCTAGGATGGGACGCATCCCCCCTGTTTTCTTTTCCACAAGGAAGTACCTGGAATAGAATCCCTGCCCTTCTTGCCCGGGTGGTACGGGCTCGACCGCATTGGCGCTGAGAAGGGCGGAGAGTTCCTCTGCAAGTACCTGCTTGTGATGGGAGCTGAAGGATTGAGCTCCCAGAGGACAATTTGGTGGCAGGGAGGCCAAATTCAGGGCGTATCCGCACCGCACTATTTGGAGAACCCACTGGTCGGAGGTTATGAGAGGCCACCTTTGGTGAAAAAATTTTAACCTCCCTCCGACTGGTAGATCGTCCGGGACGGACACTTTGAGGGCGGCTATGTTCCCGTGGATCCAGTCAAAAGCCCGACCCCGGCTTTTGCTGTGGAGGCGCAGGGGGCTGCTTAGGCGCACGCTGTTGACGAGAACGAGCACGCTGGGGCTGTCCCTGTGCCTGACGAGGCCTTCGGGCCGGCTGGGTGTACCTACGCTTTGCAAAAGAATAGGGCACAGCCTGCCGAGCCCGGGAAAAACGTCCACCTGCTGAGGTGGATGCTGAAGGCGCCCGGTGGGAGAGCTTGTCGAGGGCGGTTTCCCGCTGATGCAGTTGGTCCACCAGCTGCTCGACCTTCTCACCAAAAATGTTATCCCCCCGGCAAGGGACGTTGGCTAGTCTCTGCTGGGTGCGGTTGTCCAGGTCAGAGGCACGCAGCCATGAGAGCCTGCGCATCACTATACCTTGGGCCGCAGCACGAGATGCCACGTCACAGGTGTCATAAATACCCCTGGACAGGAACTTTCTGCACGCCTTCAGCTGCCTGACCACCTCCTGATAAGGCCTGGACTGCTCCGGTGGGAGCTTATCGACCAGGTCCGCCAGTTGCTTCACATTGTTCCGCATGTGGATGCTCGTATAGAGCTGGTATGACTGGATGCGGGTCACGAGCATGGAGGATTGGTAGGCCTTCCTCCCAAACGAGTCCAGAGTGCGAGACTCCCGCCCCGGGGGCGCCGAGGCGGTATCCCTCGAACTCCGTGCCCTCTTGAGAGCAGAATCCACGACCGCCGAGTCATGGGGCAATTGTGGCCGCATTAACTCTGGGTCCGAGTGGATTCTGTACTGGGACTCTGCTTTCTTGGGAATGATGGGATTAGATAATGGTCTCATCCAGTTCCGAAGCAGTGTCTCTTTGAGGACATTGTGCAGCGGCACCGTGGAGGACTCTCTAGGTGGTGATGGATAGTCGAGGACCTCGAGCATCTCAGCCCTCGGCTCATCCACAGAGACCACGGGAAAGGGAATGCAAATAGACATATCCCGTACAAAAGAGGCAAAAGAGAGACTCTCAGGAGGCGAGAGCTTCCTCTCTGGTGAAGGCGTGGGATCCGAGGGAAGACCCGCAGACTCCTCTGAGGAGAAATATCTGGGGTCCTCCTCTTCCCCCCACGAGGCCTCATCCTCGGTATCGGACATAAGCTCATGTAGCTGAGTCCTGAACCGGGCCCGGCTCGACGTCGAGGCACCGAGGCCTCGGTGTCGTCGAGCGGTGGACTCCCGCGCCGGCGGGGACGAAGCTCCCTCTATCGACGTCGACGGGGACTCCACCTGCGTGGCGGTCGAGACCGGCGCCGCAAGCGGCGGCGTCGACGGCCTCGGCACCGGGCTAGAGCTCGCCGGCGCCACAGTCATCGGTGCCGAGGGCGCAAGCACCCCCGGCGCCGGCACAGCCTGGCGCATCAGCCCTTCCAGGATCCCCGGAAGGATGGCTCGGAGGCACTCGTCCAGGCCCGCTGCCGGGAAAGGCGTGGGGGCCGGTAGAGGCGTCGGTGCCGGAAGCTGCTCGGGTCCAGGAGACTGCACCGAAGTGCTGGGACCCTGATGTGTCGGTACCTCCACCAACGAGGGGGACCTTTCCTCTCGACGCGGACGCTTCGGCGTCGACTCCTCCCCGGTACCGAGAGCCGGATGCGTCGGCGACCGGTGACGGTGCTTCTTAGCCTTCTTGCGGTGCCCGTCACCGGTGCCAGGTGGTATGGAGGAGGAGGAGGTCGATCCCCCTCGGTCCCGAGGAACCGGGTCAGACAGGGTTCGGTCCCGAGGGCCACGGGCTGAGGGAGTGACCGGGGCCGACTGCCCACGCGGCCTCTCACCCCTACCTTCACCGGAGGACCGGCGGGCCGACGGGACCTGTTCTCCTGGGGTCGATGCCATCGGTGCCGATTTCTCGGGCATCGATACCGGTACCGAATGACCGGGCGTCGATACCGATGCCGTCGAGGTCGACGTCGAGGGGCCGGCGCAAGTTCCAAAAAGACGGTCCCGCAGAACTTGCCTCGCAACCTGAGTCCGTTTCCGGAGACCGAGACACAGAGAACACGACTTGATATTGTGCTCCGGCCCGAGGCACTGGAGGCACCAAGCGTGGGTGTCGGTCTGCGAGATCGGCCGGCCGCACCGACCACACTTCTTAAATCCACTCGGGACCTTCGAGGACATCGACGGAAAAATCACGTCGGCGAAGTTAAAGTCGTCGATGGTGGCGGAAATCACACCTCGAAAAAATAAATCGATCGCGCGGCCACAAGGCCGCAACGCGACGCCCTCGCTAGAAAAACAAGGGAAAAGAAGCGCGTGCTCTCTTTTTTTTTTTTCTAAAGAAAAGAAAACTGGAGCGTGCGGCAACAGAAAATAAACGAAAAATAAACAAAATCGCGTAAACGCGACGGTCTTTCCGGGGCTGCGAAGAGAGAGCGGCGACAGCACGACTCTCTCCAGGCGCGGAAAAGAAAAGACTGGCGGGAACAGTCACGCGCGGGCGGGAGGACGGCCGCGCATGCGCGGTGGGCGTGCCCTGCGTGTGGACCGCCCGCGAAGCTTCTTCCGGTTGGTGGGGGCTGCCGCGGACGTCACCCAGTCGTGAGAACAAGCAGCCTGCTTGTCCTCGGAGAAAAGTATAAAACATTTTGTCAATTAGTATCATTATGTTTACTCAACAGATAGTTGACATCTTCAATTCATAGTCCTATTATTTTTATATTTATTTTTTTAACTATCAATTAAGGTTTGGTCTCTAAGTTAACATTGGTTGTATTCAAACTGGAAATCAAGTATATAAAGTAGCGTTCACTCTTCCAACGGTTTTTCCAGCCCTTGTTAGCAGACTATTTATCCATTATCTGGCTTCACGCAGTGAGTATTATTTTCTCTGACTAGATTTGTTTTTCACAAGATATGGTTTTTGACGAGTCATTTCAGGCTCACCTATACAACATCAACGCTTTTTATATAATGTTTTTCTATCTGTGACAGCATTTTTTCATTAGTACGGGTGAATGGGATCATCTGTTTGTCAGGAATGAGGAGACTTAGACGCTGCATTCATTTAAAAGGTTCATTTCAAATGTTAGATTAGTATACTTCTAATCGAGTTTGAGCCAGCATATATTAGTTGATTCTAGGTGTGAATTTGATTTGTGAAAGCTAGTTTTCTTCATCAGTAAGGATCTAGAGGATCATCTGGTTACTAGCCATGAATTATGCTCATACTTTTTTCCCCAAATTGTCGAGAGTCATTTTGACGCTGTTCACTTTCACTATAGATATCCAGAACAGGACGTTATTAGTTTCACTTTGTGTTGCTCATAAATATAATATTATTGATATCCTCTGGCCACACACTGATATATGTATTCTATCAGTGCTAATTACTGTGCTTGAGATCAGTTAGATCACAGCTTCAGTTAGCAAACACTAAGTTATTTCGACCATATGTTTCAGCATGGACTCTCGTTTTGAGTCTACTAATGGTGGTACATAATTGATTCCAATGAGATCCTGTCAGAGCACCACCATAATTCACACAGTTTATATAATAGCACATTAATGCTCAGCATTTGAAACACAAACATGATATTAATCATTTTTACATGATTTACACATGGCACCACTTTATCACTTGTGATTTATTATTCTCCATTGTTGTTTTATTATTTTCCATTATTGGTTTATCATTCTTCATTATTGTTTTTTCATCATTTTTTATTGTTATTTTGTCATTATTATGGTTCTTTTATTTTTTCATTTTATATGGTTTATTTTTTTAATTTTATTTTTTCATATTTATGTATCCAGGGATATGCTATTTTGAGCTGCTCATGCTGGTTTTTTATGAAGCAAATTCCTTGTATCCTTGTGCTGTTACATTATTTGATAGTAAGTATCACATATCTATTTGATTGGCATTTTTTATCATTTATATATTTATTCATTTTTCATTTTTTTTATTTTTTCATTTTTAATTACTTTTTGAGCTGCCACTCTATTATTTATATATATTTGAGATAATTATGGTTTTTCTATATATTTGTTCCTCTTGTTTCAGCTGCTCTTATTTGAGAAAGATACAGACTAGGTAGGTGTCCTGAATTTTTGGGTTTATTCATTTATTAATATTTTGTTTATTGATTTACATTTTTCATTTTCCAATGGTTTTATAACCCATTTTATGGACCACTTTTTTTTTTTTTTTTTGATTGTGCCCTTCTTTTTACTGGTATTTTATTTTATCTTATTTTATTTCATTTTATAATTTCAGTGCAATATATATGGAATATATGTGATGTTAATTTGTTGGTTGTTGATATATTTATATATTTTGTGTATATTTAAATGCATCTCTATATTATATTTTTGATTGACAGTTAATGTCTATTATTATTTTACTTGTCTACTGTATATATTTTAAATTTTGAATCGAAAGGGACTCTCAATGTTTATAATTCATATTTATGTTTTTATATTACAGCTCATATTGAGGTTTTACATATTTTCTAGACATATTCACGATTCATGTCTATGTTTCACATGTATATTATAATTTATATTGATGTTTTATATATTTTAGATATACATATATATACTTTAAAGAATTGACATGTTTTATAATTCAATATGTTTATCGTTTATTATAGCCCCTGATGCAGCCCTATCGTTGGGCGAAACATGGCCTATGTCGGGCATTTATTGAAGATACCGTGTATAAGACAAATGCCCAACACAGACCGTGTTTCCAAAACCCACCACAAACCCACTGTACCCACATCTAGGTGCCCCCTTCACCCGTAAGGGCTATGGTAGTGGCGTGCAGTTGTGGGTAGTGGGTTTTGGGGAGGGGTTTGGGGGGCTCAGCACACAAGGTAAGGGAGAAAAACAAGCAAGCAGATCAGTATAATATCCAAAAAACTTTATTGAAGATACTGTGTATAAGACAAAGTTTTTTTGGATATTATACTGATCTGCTTGTTTGTTTTCCTCCCTTACCTTGTGTGCTGAGCCCCCCAAACCCCTCCCCAAAACCCACTACCCACAACTGCACGCCACTACCATAGCCCTTGTGGGTGAAGGGGGCACCTAGATGTGGGTACAGTGGGTTTGTGGTGGGTTTTGGAGGGCTCGTGTTTCCTTCACAGACGTAACAGGTAGGGGGGTTGGTTCTGGGTCCGCCTGTCTGAAGTGCACTCACCCACTAAAACTGCTCCAGGGACCTGCATACTGTTGTCATGGACCTGAGTTTGACATCTGAGGCTGGCATAGAGGCTGGCACGACATATTTTTACAGATGTTTTTTGAGGGTGAGAGGGGGTTAGTTACCACTGGGGGAGTGATGGGAGGTCACCTCCAATTCTCTCCGGTGGTCATCTGGTCATTTTGGGCACCTTGTTATGCCTTAGTCGTAAGAAAAACAGGTCCGGGTGAAAACGTCCAAGTGCTCATCAGGGATGTCCTTCTTTTTTTTGATTATGGGTCAAGGACGTCCAAGTGTTAGGCACGCCCAAGTCCCTCCTTGTGTACGCCTCCGACAGGCCCCCTTGAACTTTGGCCATCCCTGCGACAGAGTGCAGTTGGGGACGTCCAAAATCGGCTTTCGATTATACCGATTTGGACGTTTCTGTGAGAAGGACGTCCATCTTCTGATTTATGTCGAAAGATGGGCATCCTTCTCTTTCGAAAATGAGCCCAAGAGAAGGTTAGAAACCTGAATGTGCAAAAGAAATGTAGATCATAACAATGGAATCTCTTCGTATCACAAGGATTTTATTTAAGAAAGCCCGACATGCAATGTAATATGGCTTTTGTTTTCTGCCAACTCTCCAAAAAAGGTTCAAAGTGGATGATAAAAAGAAACCAAAAAAGAAAAATTAATACAAAAATTTTCAAAATAGATATAGGTCTTTAAGGTTTTCTGAAATAAGTAATAAGAGCCTATACTTCTCAAATCTTTTGGCAGAGAATGCCAGAATTAAAACTGAATGATAGCAAATTGACCTATCCAAAATTTTCTTGTATCAAACTCCTGAAAAAGATAGAAATTGAAGAAGACATGAATCTATGATTCTAGAAAATTTAGAATTAGAAGGAAATGAAAACAGGCCAAACAAATACTCAGGACTAGAACCAATGAAAAATGTAAATACAATACAAGCCAATTTGAAAAAAATGCGTGCATGTAAAGGCAATCAATGAAGGTAGTTTCACAGCCTTATTCTGGAGGATCTGAAGCTTAGAATGCAATTTAACTGTGAGAGACCAGTGATTCCCAAACCTGGTCCTGGAGGCACCCCAGCCCGTAGTTCCCAAGCCTGGTCCTGGAGGCACCTCAGTCATTGTGGATATCCTAAAAACCTGACTGGCTGGGGTGCCTCCAGGATCAGGTTTGGGAACCACTGGTATACTATTACAATAAATGTATCTAAATGAGATACAACAAAAGCTTGAACCAGAATTGAGAAATTTTTCTCATTAAACAAGTGGCAGACAATACAAAGTAGATGAAGTTTAGGAAAATATCTGCACAACATTAACCCTTTAGTGCCCAATGTTCCCGTAATAAGCCATCTGGGAACAGATTGATGAGAACATTGGATACTAAAGGGTTTTAACCTGAAATTCAGGAGACAATTTAGTACCCAATATAAAGCCCAAAACCTTAGATGTGCATTCTACCTTCAATGACAGACCATCAGACAACGTAAACGTTTCAGGAATAGAATTGATAGAATGGTCAACATGGAATACTTCAGCCTGTCCCACGTTAAACGTGCGTTAGAGTCCAACGCAGCTTAGTTAAAGGGCCCCTTAACTAGATTAAGATGGCCGCCGTGTAAAATCACCTGGCTGATGCTGCTCCAGGGATCCGGTCACATCACGACCATTCCGTGACCGTTTCTAGTGCATCGGAGAGCATCGTTGGGTTGGAGATGCCTCTGGGAAATCTGCGAGCCCCAGAACTAGTTCGTGGACCCCCGGGATAACTGTATCGCGGACCCCTGAGACAACTGTGAACTGTGGCCTACCTCACTGGTGGACCGCGTGTAAAAATCAGCTGGCTGATGCTGCTCCAGGGATCCAGTCACATCATGACCATTCTGTGACCGTTTCGAGAGCATCGTTGGGTTGGAGACGCCTCTGGGAAATGTGCGAGCCCCAGAACTAGTTCGCGGAACCCCGGGATAACTGTGTCGCGAACCCCCGGGATAACTGTGAACTGTGGCCTACCTCACTTGCGGACCTCCTCCATGAAACCAAGGCTGACCATCAATCCGACTGCGGTCATCTTCACCTGATCACACAGCCCTGCTCCATCGGATCTGGTTATCGGATTCCTCTCTCGACAGCACCCAACGCACAGAATGGTGCTGATGCACCCCACTGACACCCAGCTCAGGGAGTGAGCCAGAGATTGAAAGGAGCGGTGAGCGGCACTGCTCACTCGAACGCCGACAGATGCCATAGCCGCCCCCCCCCCCCTCGAAAACAGCCACGGAGAGCAGATCAGGCACCATCTGCGAACCTTGCCTCCATCTCTCCATCTGGTCCCTGTGCCTAACTACTGAGAAACTAGTAGGGCGTAGAGGATCGCGATTCGGGGCCTACCTGGTTAACACCACGTGGCTGAATAGTCAGGTTGGCGTGACGAGAATAGCATGGTTTGGACTGAAGTACTTTCCACTGGCTGCCTACACCGAGGATTTTAAGAGATCTTATTCATTGGATGACCTGAAGCTCACACTAGCACCACTGCCGCAATCCAGCGAGAACCAGCCGACGAGAACCCCAAGCCAGCAACCAACTGAACCATTGAACCATTGAATGACAATCGGATGGGCCTACCTCCATAATAGAACCCCTTGCGGCACCAGAACCAGCCATCAGCCCGTTCAGCCAATGAGACGGGTGAGTCTAGCGAACTGAGAACCTACAAACCTTAATCTTGTGGGGTAAAATAACTGCACAAATTAGCTCCTCATTTTGCTGCATGTAGAGTGACTTCTTGAACAAACTTTATAGTTCAGTATTCTATACAATTAATTCAATGTTAAATCAGTGAGTCATTGTAGCAATGAAACGCCAGACAAAATCTAACCTCCAAATGTTTTTTAAATGATGCACCCCACTGACACCCAGCTCAGGCAGTGAGTCAGAGTGAGTCATCAGCTCGTAACCTTGGGGTCATCTTCACCTTGGGGCCATCTTCGACTCCTCCCTCTCCTTCTCTGCACATATTCAACAGACTGCTAAAAGCTGTCGTTTCTTTCTCTATAATATCAGCAAAATTCGCTCTTTCCTTTCTGAGCACACTACCAGAACCCTCATCCAAGCTCTTATCACCTCTCGCTTAGACTATTGCAACTTGCTTCTCACAGGTCTCCCACTTAGCCATCTCTCTCCACTTCAATCTGTTCAAAATTCTGCTGCACGACTAATATTCCGCCAGGGTCGTTATGCTCATATTAGCCCTCTCCTCAAGTCACTTCACTGGCTTCCTATCCGTTTCCGCATACAGTTCAAACGCCTCTTATTGACCTATAAGTGCATTCACTCTACAGCTCCTCAGTACCTCTCCACTCTCATCTCTCCCTACATTCTCCCTCCCGTTCAAACAAGATATCAAAGAAATATCCAACGAAATCAACCAAAGTTTACACATCATGAACACCTGGGCAGATGCATTTCGATTGAAACTAAACGCGGAAAAAACTCAATGCCTAATACTCACCTCCCAATACAACACGAATGAATATACCACCTTAAACACACCAAAACTAAACCTTCCAATCTCAGAAACTTTAAAAATCCTTGGAGTTACTATCGACCGCCATCTAACACTAGAAACCCATGCAAACAACACAACCAAAAAGATGTTCTATTGCATGTGGAAACTGAAAAGAATAAGACAATACTTCCCAAGATCCGTCTTTCGCAACCTCGTGCAATCCCTCATCCTCAGCCATCTGGATTACTGCAATTCACTATACGCAGGTTGTAAAGAGCAAATACTGAGGAGACTTCAAACAGCCCAGAACACTGCAGCCAGACTCATCTTCGGAAAACCAAAATACGAAAGTGCTAAACCCTTACGAGAGAAGCTGCACTGGCTCCCACTTAAGGAACGCATTACCTTTAAGATATGCACATTAGTCCACAAAATTATCCATGGTGAAGCTCCAGCCTACATGTCCGACTTAATAGACCTACCACCCAGGAACGCTAAAAGATCATCTCGAACTTTTCTTAACCTCCACTTCCCTAATTGCAAAGGCATAAAATACAAGGCGCTGCACGCATCAACCTTTTCTTACTTAGGCACGCAATTCTGGAATATACTACCACACAACTTGAAAACAATCCACGAACTAACCAACTTCCGCAAACTACTGAAGACTCATCTCTTCGATAAAATTTACTGTAAGGAACAATACACATGAAGTCCACACTCACTATTCCAGAAATATACCAATACATTCTTTTCTGAACTCTCATCCCCCGTAATCTTATCACACTTAAACCTTCACTCACAGAAAATGTTATACCGAATGTTCTTTTGCTAAGGTTCTATCACCCTACCAATTTCCCGTTGTCTCTTCCCATTGTTCCATTGTTCTTTTCCTTGTCCTATTCCCTAATGACACCTTGACTTCGTCTCGCTTAACCTCTCACAATGGAATCCATAACTGATTGTAACAAACTGCATTTCCATTATTTACAATGTATTGTAAGCCACACTGAGCCCGCAAATAGGTGGGAAAATGTGGGATACAAATGCAATTAAATAAATAAATAAATAAATAAATAAATAAATAAATACATTCCTCCCTGGGAACTCCGTTCACTGGGTAAATCTCTCTTATCTGCACCCTTCTCCTCCACCGCTAACTCCAGACTCCGTTCCTTTTATCTTGCTGCACCATATGCCTGGAATAGACTTCCTGAGCCAGTACGTCAAGCTCCATCTCTGGCCGTCTTCAAATCTAAGCTAAAAGCCCACCTTTTTGATGCTGCTTTTAACTCCTAACCCTTATTCACTTGCTCAGAACCTTATTTTATCATCCTCACCTTAATATTCCCTTATCTCGTTTGTCCTGTTTGTCTGTCCTAATTAGATTGTAAGCTCTGTCGAGCAGGGACTGTCTCTTCATATTCAAGTGTACAGCGCTGCGTACATCTAGTAGCGCTATAGAAATGATAAGTAGTAGTAGTAAATGCCTTTTATGTATCTAACTTTCTAGTTCAGTACTCTATATAATCTAGGTAGGGTTAAATTACTGAATCACTGTAGCATTGTATTGTTTGATGACTTAATATGCATCTCATAGCACTGTATGAAGTCTAGAACTGTAATCTGCTAAAGCTAACCATATTTTCCACCTCCTATGCTCTTTTCTGTAACACACTGAACTGCACGGCTGAACACTAAATACACTAACATCAACATGAATACAAACAAACTACTCCTAACCATCTACTGTCTCTACCTAATTCACCACGCACTGACAACCCCTCTCACAGACAATAATCTTCCAACAATACACAATCCATCCACACAACCCAAATACAATACACCTAGCCAAAAGACTAAAAAATGGAATGGCCAACCTACCACCTACGGAAACAACCAACAGAAAGAAAAGAAGGGACACAACAAAATCAAAGTCCAAGAAAATAGACAACTAATAAAAATCACCACATCCCAGACCCTAACTGAACCCTACCGACTAATACAAATGGGCTATATAAATGCCAGATCTGCAGTCAACAAAACTACAACAATAACCGACTGGATCACAACAGACAAACTCGACTTCCTATTTATAAGCAAAACCTGGATTCATGACCTCAAAGACCCCATAATACTAGAACTATGCCCTCCAGGATAAAAAATCACCCATTGGACAAGGAATGGAAAAAGAGGAGGAGGCATAGGTATAATCTATAGATCCCAATTCACTGTCACAACAACAGCCGAATCCATACTTCCCCAGATTGAAATTGCTTCAGTCAGAATCAACCACCCAATCCTACAGGACCACCTAAACCTCATCCTGTTCTACAGACCACCAGGCAGTTGGCAAGACTGTCTAACACACTTTATGGATTTCATATCGAACACATGCATCTCCGCCCAAAACCTTCTGATAGTAGTCGACATCAACCTCCACCTTGAGGATACTAACTCAAGAAACGTGAATGAATGCAAAGACTTCCTTCAACTATGGGAGCTTCAATGGCCAAACATGCAACCCACACACATTAAAGAACTAGACATAATTACATACAAGTTCTCACATGAACTAAACCTTATACTAAAAGAAACAAAATGGACAGCCATACCTTGGTCCGATCACTACAAAGCGAACCTCTCCCTTCATTGGTGAACAAAACATTCACAACACAAACAAGAATAATCAACCTACACCACGAGAGGCAAAATTGACCCACTAAAATTTTGGCAACAATTCTATGACAGCGATTGGACAACACCAACAGATTCACCCCAATTTCTCCACGATTGGGACTACAGATGCAGAATCATACTAGACAACATAGCACTACCCCAAACCAGAACCTCACACAGAAAAAACTCAATACCATGGTTTAATGAAAAGCTGAAAGAACTAAAAACACAAGCCAGAAGACAGGAACGAGCATGGAATAAGAAAAAAGACGACTCTACACTCAACGAATGGAAGCAACTACAAATAAAATACAAATACACCATCAGACATACTAAAAGATCATATTATAAAACTAAAATTGGACCAGGATACAATGACACACATAAACTGTTCCAACTCGTAAATAATCTAATAAATACTATGCTGGTTACTTCTAACAATATAGATACCCCATCAGCAAACAACCTTGTGAACTACTTCAAAGAGAAAATTATAAAGCTACGCACTATGATACCCAGCAATACAATTGATTACACAAACCTCCTTGAATGTCTAGACCCAATACATGGGGAATATCCAGCAGACCGATCATGGACCAACTTTGACCCACTATCGATCGAAAACATCTCTCAATCACTCAAAAGATACGCCAAATCGCAATGCAAATTAGACATCAGTCCTAGTAACCTTATTAGATCTGCCCCTCAACAATTCATAACAGACCTCACGAGACATATAAACTACATATTACAAAATGGTCTTTTCCCAAAGGACAAAGGAAATATTCTACTTACTCCTTTACCTAAAGATGCAAAGTAAAATATAAGCGACGTAAGCAACTATTGACCAGTAGCATCTATCCCGCTGATAACCAAACTTATGGAAGG
Organism: Microcaecilia unicolor; assembly: GCF_901765095.1. NCBI lineage: Eukaryota > Metazoa > Chordata > Amphibia > Gymnophiona > Siphonopidae > Microcaecilia > Microcaecilia unicolor. The sequence continues at coordinate 215,581,897 of NC_044036.1, forward strand.
CGTAGTGACGAAACAGCTCACTAATCACTACTACTTAACATTTCTAGAGAGCTACTAGGGTTACGCAGCGCTGTACAATTTAGCAAAGAAGGACAGTCCCTGCTCAAAGGAGCTTACAATCTAAAGGACGAAATGTCAAGTTGGGGCAGTCTAGATTTCCTGAATAGAGGTAGGTGGTTAGGTGCTGAAGGCGACATTGAAGAGGTGAGCTTTGAGCAAGGTTTTGAAGATGGGCAGGGAGGGGGCCTGGTGAATGGGCTCAGGGAGTTTATTCCAAGCATGGGGTGAGGCGAGGCAGAAAGGGCGGAGCCTGGAGTTGGCGGTGGTGGAGAAGGGTACTGAAAGGAGGGATTTGTCTTGAGAGCGGAGGTTACGGGTAGGAACGTAGGGGGAGATGAGGGTAGAGAGGTAGGGAGGGGCTGCAGATCGAGTACATTTGTAGGTTAGTAGGAGAAGCTTGAACTGTATGCGGTACCTAATCGGAAGCCAATGAAGTGACTTGAGGAGAGGGGTGATATGAGTATATCGGTCCAGGCGGAAGATAAGACATGCAGCAGAGTTCTGAATGGACTGAAGGGGGGGATAGATGGCTAAGTGGGAGGCCAGTGAGGAGTAGGTTGCAGTAGTCAAGGCGAGAGGTAATGAGAGAGTGCATGAGAGTTTGGGTGGTGTGCTCAGAGAGGAAAGGGCGAATTTTGCTAATGTTATAGAGGAAGAAGCGACAGGTCTTGGCTATCTGCTGGATATGCGCAGAGAAGGAGAGGGAGGAGTCGAAGATGACTCCGAGGTTGCGGGCAGATGAGACGGGGAGGATGAGGGTGTTATCAACTGAGATAGAGAGTTGAGGGAGAGGAGAAGTGGGTTTGGGTGGAAAGACAATAAGCTCGGTCTTCGCCATGTTCAGTTTCAGGTGGCGGTTGGACATCCAGGCAGCAATGTCGGATAAGCAGGCCGATACCTTGGCCTGGGTTTCTGCAGTGATGTCTGGTGTGGAGAGATAAAGCTGAGTGTTGTCGGTATAAAGATGATATTGGAAACCGTGAGATGAGATCAGGGAGCCCAGGGAAGAGGTGTAGATTGAAAAAAGAAGGGGACAAAGGACAGATCCCTGAGGAACTCCAACAGAGAGCGGGATGGGGGTGGAGGAAGAACCATGAGAATGTACTCTGAAGGTACGGTTGGAGAGATAAGAGGAAAACCAGGAGAGGACAGAGCCCTGGAACCCAAATGAGGATAGTGTGGCAAGAGGTAGATTGTGATTGACAGTGTCAAAAGCGGCGGATAGGTCGAGGAGGATGAGGATGGAATAGTGGCCTTTGGATTTGGCAAGGAACAGGTCATTGCAGACATTAGATAGTGCCGTTTCTGTCGTGTGAAGGGGGTGGAAGCAGGATTGAAGCGGATCGAGGATAGCATGAGAGGAGAGAAAATCAAGGCAACGGCTATGAACGGCGCATTCAAGTATCTTGGAGAGGAAGAGTAGGAGGGAAATAGGGCGGTACTTGGAGGGACAGGTAGGGTCAAGTGATGGTTTTTTGAGGAGTGGTGTGACTACAGCATGCTTGAAGGTGTCAGGGACAGTTGCAGTGGAGAGAGAGAGGTTGAGGATATGACAGATGGGGGGGGGGGTGACAGTAGGAGAGATGGTGGTGAGTAAGTTGGTGGGGATAGGGTCAGAGGAACAGGTGGTGCATTTCGAGGAGGAGAGAAGATGGGCGGTTTCCTCTTCAGTGATGTCAGGAAAAGAGGAGGAGGAGGCCTGGGATGGTTGGTTGAGGGGGTGGGTTAAAGGGTGAAGAGGAGGAGATGGTTTGGTGGTGAATTTGAGGTTGATCTTCTGCACTTTATCGCGGAAGTAATCAGCCAGTGATTGAGGAGAGAGTGAGGGGGGGGTGGGAGTGGAGGGCACTTTGAGGAGGGAGTTAAGGGTGGCGAAAAGACGACGAGGGTTAGAGCTGTGGGAATTAGTCAATTGGGTGTAATAGTCCTGTTTGGCGAGGAATAGGGAGGACTGGAAGGAAGATAGCATGAATTTGTAATGAATGAAATCAGTGTGGGTGCGAGATTTCCTCCAGAGGTGTTCAGCCGATCGGGCGCAGGAGCGGAGGTATCGGGTGCAAGGGGTCAGCCAGGGTTGGGGATTAGTACGCCTTGTGGGACGGGAGATGGATGGTGCAAGGGTGTCCAGTGCAGAGGAGAGAGTGGCATTGTAAGTGGAGACAGCCTTGTCGACAGACTCAGAGGACATAATGGAAGGGAGGAGATTAGAGATACTAGAGGATAAGGTGGGAGGGTCGACAGCCTGGAGATTCCTGGAAGTAGTGGTTAGTGTTGGGCGGGACTGAGGGGGAGGATGATGAAGTGTGAAGGCGATCAGGTGATGGTCAGAGAGAGGAAGAGCTGAGGCGCAGAAATTGGAGGGTGAGCAGGTAGAGGAGAGGACGAGGTCAAGACAGTGGCCAGATTGGTGAGTAGGGGTGGTGGAGCTCAGTTGGAGGTTGAAGGAGGAGGTTAGAGTGAGGAATTGAGAAGCGTTAGAGTCAGATGGGTCATCAGCGTGTATGTTAAAGTCCCCAAGAATGAGGGAAGGGGATGAGGGCTCAAGAAAAACGGTGAGCCAGGCATCGAAGTCGGTAAGGAAGGAAGAGAGGGACTTATCAGGGGGGCGGTAATTGACTGCAACTTTGAGTGGCAGCGGGTAGAATAGAGAGATGGAGTGAACTTCAAAGGATGAGAAGCAATGAGACTGCGGTAGGAGGAGAGGTTGAAAGCTGCAGGAGGGCGAAAGTAGAAACCCGATGCCGCCACCGTGACCAATTGGGCGGGGAGAAGGGGTGAAGAGATAACCTCCATGGCATAGGGCCGCGATTGAGGTAGAGTCGTCGGGGGTGAGCCAGGTGGTTTCAGTTAGGGCGATGCAAAGAAAAATATAAGTGACGTAAGCAACTATCGACCAGTAGCATCTATCCCGCTGATAACCAAACTTATGGAAGGCGTAGTGACAAAACAGCTCACTAATCACCTTAATAAACACTCAATACTGCACGAATGTCAATCAGGATTTCGATCGAATTACAGCACAGAAACAGTAGTAGTAACTTTAATGAATAAATTTAAACAAACTATTGCAGCTGGCAATAAAGTGAATGATACATACCTGTAGCAGGTGTTCTCCGAGGACAGCAGGCTGATTGTTCTCACGACTGGGTGACGTCCGCGGCAGCCCCCACCAACCGGAAGAAGCTTCGCGGGCGGTCCGCACGCAGGACACGCCCACCGCGCATGCGCGGCCGTCTTCCCGCCCGTGTGCGACCGTTCCCCCCAGTTGAATGACAAGCAAAACAACAACATGAAAACGCAACTCCAAAGGGGAGGAGGGAGGGTAGGTGAGAACAATCAGCCTGCTGTCCTCGGAGAACACCTGCTACAGGTATGTATCATTCACTTTCTCCGAGGACACGCAGGCTGCTTGTTCTCACGACTGGGGTATCCCTAGCTCTCAGGCTCACTCAAAACAAGAACCCAGGTCAATGGAACCTCGCAACGGCGAGGGCATAACAGAAATTGACCTACGAAGAACAACTAACTGAGAGTGCAGCCTGACCAGAATAAATTCGGGTCCTGGAGGGTGGAGTTGGATTTAAACCCCAAACAGATTCTGCAGCACCGACTGCCCGAACCGACTGTCGCGTCGGGTATCCTGCTGGAGGCAGTAATGTGATGTGAATGTGTGGACAGATGACCACGTCGCAGCCTTGCAGATCTCTTCAATAGTGGCTGACTTCAAGTGGGCCACTGACGCTGCCATGGCTCTAACACTATGAGCCGTGACATGACCCTCAAGAGCCAGCCCAGCCTGGGCGTAAGTGAAGGAAATGCAATCTGCTAGCCAATTGGAGATGGTGCGTTTCCCGACAGCGACCCCTAGCCTGTTAGGGTCGAAAGAAACAAACAATTGGGCGGACTGTCTGTGGGGCTGTGTCCGCTCCAAGTAGAAGGCCAATGCTCTCTTGCAGTCCAATGTGTGCAACTGACGTTCAGCAGGGCGGGTATGCGGCCTGGGGAAGAATGTTGGCAAGACAATTGACTGGTTAAGATGGAACTCCGACACCACCTTCGGCAGAAACTTTGGGTGGGTGCGGAGCACTACTCTGTTGTGATGAAATTTGGTATATGGAGCGTGAGCTACTAGGGCTTGAAGCTCACTGACTCTACGAGCTGAAGTAACTGCCACCAAGAAAATGACCTTCCAGGTCAAGTACTTCAGATGGCAGGTATTCAGTGGCTCAAAAGGAGGTTTCATCAGCTGGGTGAGGACGACGTTGAGATCCCATGACACTGTAGGAGGCTTGATAGGGGGCTTTGACAAAAGCAAGCCTCTCATGAATCGGACGACTAAAGGCTCTCCAGAGATGGCTTTACCTTCCACACGATAATGGTAAACACTAATCGCACTAAGGTGATTCCTTACTGAGTTGGTCTTGAGGCCAGACTCTGATAAGTGCAGAAGGTATTCAAGCAGGTTCTGTGCAGGGCAAGAACGAGGTTCTAGGGCCTTGCTCTCACACCAAACGACAAACCTCCTCCACTTGAAAAAGTAACTCTTTTTAGTGGAATCCTTCCTAGAGGCAAGCAAGACACGGGAGACACCCTCAGACAGACCCAACGCAGTGAAGTCTACGCCCTCAACATCCAGGCCGTGAGAGCCAGGGACTGAAGGTTGGGGTGCAGCAACGCTCCGTCGTTCTGCGAGATGAGAGTCGGAAAACACTCCAATCTCCATGGTTCTTCTGAGGACAACTCCAGAAGAAGAGGGAACCAGATCTGACGGGGCCAAAAGGGCACTATCAGAATCATGGTGCCGTGGTCTTGCTTGAGCTTCAGTAAGGTCTTCCCCACCAAAGGTATGGGAGGATAAGCATACAGGAGGCCGGTCCCCCAATGGGGAGGCTCTCAGGAGGCGAGAGCTTCCTCTCTGGTGAAGGCGTGGGGTCCGAGGGAAGACCCGCAGACTCCTCTGAGGAGAAATATCTGGGGTCTTCCTCTTCCCCCCACGAGGCCTCTTCCTCGGTATCGGACATAAGCTCATGTAGCTCAGTCCTTAACCGGGCCCGACTCGACGTCGAGGCACCGAGGCCTCGGTGTCGTCGAGCGGTAGACTCCCGCACCGGCGGGGACGAAGCTCCCTCCATCGACGGGGACTCCACCTGCGTGGCGGTCGAGACCGGCGCCGCAAGCGGCGGCGGTGTCAACGGCCTCGGCACCGGGCTAGAGCTCGCCGGCGCCACAGTCAACGGCGCCGAGGGCGCAAGCACCCCCGGCGCCGGCACAGCCTGGCGCATCAGCCCTTCCAGGATCCCCGGAAGGATGGCTCGGAGGCACTCGTCCAGGCCCGCTGCCGGGAAAGGCGGGGAGGCCGGTAGAGGTGTCGGTGCCGGAAGCTGCTCGGGTCCAGGAGACTGCACCGAAGTGCTGGGACCCTGACGCGTCGGTACCTCCACTACCGAAGGGGATCTCTCCTCTCGACGCGGAAGCTTCGGCGTCGACTCCTCGCCGGTACCGAGCGCCGGGTGCATCGAAGGCGACCGATGACAGTGCTTCTTGGATTTCTTGCGGTGCCCGTCATCGGTGCCAGGTGGAATGGAGGAGGAGGAGGAACCGGGTCAGACAGGGTTCGGTCCCGAGGGCCATGGGCCGAGGGAGTGACCGGGGCCGATTCCCCACGCGGCCTCTCACCCCTACCCTCACCGGAGGACCGGCGGGCCGACGGGACCTGTGCTCCTGGGGTCGATGCCATCGGTGCCGATTTCTCGGGCATCGATACTGGTACCGAAGAACCGGGCGTCGATACCGATGCCGTCGAGGTCGACGTCGAGGGGCCGGCGCAAGTTCCAAAAAGACGGTCCCGCAGAACTTGCCTCGCAACCTGAGTCCGTTTCCGGAGACCAAGACACAAAGAACACGACTTGATATTGTGCTCCGGCCCGAGGCACTGGAGGCACCAAGCGTGGGTGTCGGTCTGCGAGATCAGCCGGCCGCACCGACCACACTTCTTAAATCCACTCGGGACCTTCGAGGACATCGACGGAAAAATCGCGTCGGCGAAGTTAAAGTCGTCGATGGTGGCGGTAAATCACACCTCGAAAAATAACCGACCGCGCGGCCACAAGGCCGCAACGCGACGCCCTCGCTAGAAAACGAGGGAAAATAAAGCGCGTGCTCTCTTTTTTTTTTTTTTTTAAAGGAAAAAAGGAAAACTGGAGCGCGCGGCAACAGAAACAAAAAATAGACGAATTCGCGAAGAACGCGACGGTTTTCCGGGGCTGACTAAGAGAGAGCGGCAGTCGCACGACTCTCTCCAGGCGCGGAAAAGAAAGGACTGGCGGGAACGGTCGCGCACGGGCGGGAAGACGGCCGCGCATGCGTGGTGGGCGTGCCCTGCGTGCGGACCGCCCGCGAAGCTTCTTCCGGTTGGTGGGGGCTGCCGCGGACGTCACCCAGTCGTGAGAACAAGCAGCCTGCTTGTCCTCGGAGAACATACTTTTCCTACAATTCCTGGACAAAATTGTGACCGATCTCGGCACATCTAAGGGCAAGAGGTTACCAGAGGTCAGGGCTCGGGCCAGTGCTCGCCCCGGAATCTCCAGAGGATGGTTTCAGGAAGCCCGTCGGTACCGCCCAGGCAAGTCGGGCTCCTCTGCCCCCTCTTCATTCAAGAGGAATTTCTCCCCCAAGCAGCATTCCTTTCGCAGATACCGCCGTCCCGGAGGTGCGCCCTCCGGTCCTCCCCCAGGGTCTCGTACCCAATGACGGGGTCCTGGTCCATGGCCCAGTGCAGATTGGAGGACGCCTGTCCTCGTTTTTGGGCGAGTGGACCAGGGTAACTTCAGACGCTTGGGTGCTGGAAGTCATCAGAGACGGCTACAAGCTAGAGTTCTGCCGACCCTTAAGAGACGGGTTTGTACTCTCTCCCTGCAAGTCTCCGGTCAAAGCTGTGTCAGTGCAGCAGACCTTGGACAATCTGATCTGCCTGGGTGCGGTCATTCCGGTGCCAGAAAATCAGCTTGCCAAGGTACGTTACTCCATTTACTTTGTGGTACCAAAGAAAGGAGGTTCTGTACGGCCTATCCTCGACCTCAAAGGGGTCAATCGGGCCTTGAAAGTTCGGCACTTTCGCATGGAGACTCTCCGCTCTGTTATAGCGACAGTGAAGGCAGGGGAGTTCCTGACATCCTTGGACATCAAGGAAGCGTACTTGCATATTCCCATCTGGCCTCCTCATCAACGCTTTCTGCGTTTTGCAGTCCTGGGCCGACACTTCCAGTTCAGAGCCCTCCCGTTCGGTTTGGCTACTGCTCCGCGGACCTTCTCCAAAGTAATGGTGGTCATCGCGGCCTTCCTGCAAAAGGAAGGAGTACAAGTCCATCCTTATCTGGACGACTGGTTGATCCAAGCCCCCTCTTATGCAGAGTGCGGCAAAGCTGTGGACCGGGTGATTGCTCTTTTGAGCTCCCTGGGGTGGATCATCAACTGGGAGAAAAGCCAGCTGCGCCCGACTCAGTCCCTGGAGTATCTGGGAGTTCGATTCGACACCCAAGTGGGCAGAGTGTTCCTGCCGGACAATTTGACATGTCCATTGCCTTCGACATGGTAAACCATGGAATATTATTACACATCCTGGAGTACTTTGGAGCTAGAGGTAATGTGCTTAACTGGTTTAAAGGATTCCTGACAACAAGATCATACCAAGTAACAACCAAAGTGGCGACATCAGCCCCATGGATACCTGAATGCGGAGTCCCTCAAGGATCCCCCCTCTCACCAACACTCTTTAACCTAATGATGATACCCCTAGCCAAGCTATTAGACAACCAAAATCTCAACCCATACATATATTATTAGGAAAGGTATGGAAAACAGGTGTGAGGATGTTATAATGCCGTTGTATCGCTCCATGGTGCGCCCGCACCTTGAGTATTGTGTTCAATTCTGGTCGCCGCATCTCAAGAAAGATATAGTAGAATTGGAAAAGGTGCAGCGAAGGGCGACTAAAATGATAGCGGGGATGGAACGACTTCCCTATGAAGAAAGATTAAGGAGGCTAGGGCTATTCAGCTTGGAGAAGAGACGGCTGAGGGGAGACATGATAGAGGTATATAAAATAATGAGTGGAGTGGAACAGGTGGATGTGAAGCGTCTGTTCACGCTTTCCAAAAATACTAGGACTAGGGGGCATGCGATGAAACTACAGTGTAGTAAATTTAAAACAAATAGGAGAAAAATTTTCTTCACCCAATGCATAATTAAACTCTGGAATTCGTTGCCGGAGAAAGTGGTGAAGGCGGTTAGCTTAGCAGAGTTTAAAAAGGGATTGGACGGTTTCCTAAAGGACAAGTCCATAAACCAGGGGCGTAGCCACGGGCGGGCCTGGATGGGCCCAGGCCCACCCACTTTCCCTCCAGGCCCGCCCAGAAGGGAGGGGCAGTCCGCATCAGCTCCTTCCACTGTCAGAGGAGATGACCCTCTTCTCCAGCATCCAGCCTTAATAAAAAAACAAAATCGGCGAAGCGCCTCGCGTTGGCTCTGCACTGTTGTACAGCAAAAATTGCCTCGTCGCGTCGTCGGCCTTTCTTTCACTGTGTCCCGCCCTCTGATGTAACTTCCTATTTCCGCGAGGGTGGGACACAGTGAAAGAAAGGCTGACGACGCGACGAGGCAATTTTTGCTGTACAACAGTGCAGAGCCAACGCGAGGCGCTTCGCAGATTTTTTTTTTTAAGGCTGGGTGCTGGAAAAAAGGTTACGTGTAGCTGCCCAAGATGCGGAGCAATTAGGAAAAGAAAGAACGAGTTTGGAAAAACAAGTCGGGGAGCTTCAAGCAAAGTGTTCAGATCTGGAAGAAGAGAGATATGAGGCTGTGGCAAGAGTGCGAGACAGCATGCAACTGGTGGAAGAAGCAAACTTACAAAAAGATCAAGTGAGATAATGTCATTTATTCATAAAGGCTGAATACTGAGGGGCCTTTTTAGTAAGTTTAGTCCTCACTTTGGTATTAATACAGAATTAACATGCTTTACAGTCTGTATGTTAACACTGATTCAGTCCGGTTTTTATATTTTAATAATACTGACTTCCTTGTTGAAATTTAAATAATTTGATTAATATTAAAAAATATAGTTCATATCAGCTTTAAACATTGGCACAGCTTGGTTTAATGCAGAAATCTATGTTAACTTTTCACCTTCATGATTATATTAACTGTACCTCCCTGTTTCAGAGTATTGGCACACTAATATGCATGCCAATACTAAGCCCTTCCTTCATTCCTTCTGCTGTCCCTTACCCCCAGCAGTTTTCATAAGGGATTGCCAGGCAGCCCAAGTATTGACAGGTCACCCCCCCCCCCCCCCCCCCCCACACACACACACCATGCAGACATCCCAAAGTTTAAAGAGACTTGGAGCCCTGATTTCTCTTCTTTTTTTTCACCAGAGCTTCAAGGGGAATTCCAGATCCTCTCTTTTAACTCCTTTTAAACTGCTTGTAACTCCTAACCTTTATTCACTTGTTCAGAACGCTTATTTTATAATCCTCACTTTAATATTCCCTTATCTCTTGTTTGTCCTGTTTGTCTGTCCTAATTAGATTATAAGCTCTTGTCGAGCAGGGACTGTCTCTTCATGTTCAAGTGTACAGCGCTGCGTACGTCTAGTAGCACTATAGAAATGATAAGTAGTAGTAGTAGAAGAGGGTCGTCTGACAGTCGAAGGAGCTGGTAGGCAGGTGGGGACTATTTGGTGATTGGTATTTGCTAGGTTTTTTTTTTCAAATTTACATCTGCTGTCTTTATATTTTGCACAGTACTAGAGGACATTTTCTGTTTCTATGGCGTTGCATTGTATGCAGAGTCTGGCATCTTGGGGGTTCAATTTAATTTTTGTCTAAATAGAAAGTTTATGATTACTTATTCTATAGTGGGTTAGGGTGTATCTGTGTTTGTGAAAAAGACATGGCTTTCAGTTTGCATTGACTGTGCAGGATCGAGGATCTGTACTATTCTGTCTGGTTTCGTTTTACAATAGGTGAATTGATGTTCTAGTGCTCACTGTAGTGTTTAAGATGCTTTCCTTTTCCTTGTGTGACTTGTAGAAATGACTGCTTATGGTATGCTAGAATTGCGCTATAGGTCCTGAGTGTTTTGTATTCTTGGTATGCCTGGTACTGGATTTTGGAGGGGGGTGTTAAAAAATGACCAGCCCCAGGTGTCAACTACCTTAGGTACGCCACTGTTTTGATCGCTGTCGCTGCATATTCTCTCACGGCTGATGCCAAACTATGGGGGAGGGGGAAGGGCAGGGTTGATGCCAGGCTACAGTTCCAGGCTGGAGATTTTGGGACAGTCCTGCATTTCTGACCATCCCATTGATATGGGACTTGCAGCACTGATTTCCATGGGCAGAATCAGGCACTGCAAATCCCACACTGATTTGGGTTATAAAGTTTAAATCAGGACTGCACAAAATCTCAACCCTGGAACTGGGTAATTTGCCATCTCTGTGATTTCTAATTTTTTGTGTTTTATTCTGCAGTTTGTAAGGGGTGGTCTGTTCTGCATGTGACCGACGTAAAAGATTGTGTGTGCATGTAGTTCGTGTGGGGATCTATATGAGTCTGACTTCTCTGGCTTTTTAAATGGGAATGTCAATTTCAGAATTTACCTGTTTTATGAATACAGCTTAATCAGGCATTTGCATTTGTTACAAAGCAAAGTTTGAAAGATATGTGCCATTGATATGGGATAAAATCACTATATTTAAAAATGTCAGTGTTCCATGAACCAGGTATGTGGTTTGTGTTAATGCAGGAGAGCTGTTGCACAGACTGTTTACTTAGAAATCCATCATCAAGTGCATTCTAAGGCATTATTAAGGAGTATTCCAAGAAACACTACTCACACCTAGTGCCCACCCATATCAGCTCTGGGCCCACCCAAAATGTCAGGTCTGGCTACGCCACTGCCATAAACCGCTACTAAATGGACTTCGGAAAAATCCACAATTCCAGGAATAACATGTATAGAATGTTTGTACATTTGGGAAGCTTGCCAGGTGCCCTTGGCCTGGATTGGCCGCTGTCGTGGACAGGATGCTGGGCTCGATGGACCCTTGGTCTTTTCCCAGTATGGCATTACTTATGTACTTATATATGCAGACGATGTCACGATTTACATTCTGTTCAAACATGACCTAAAGGAAATCACCAATGAAATCAACCAAAGCATCCAAATTCTGAACTCTTGGGTGGATGCATTTCAGCTAAAACTCAACGCAGAAAAAACACAATGCCTTATACTCACCTCACAACACAACACAAATATATTCACCACCATAACCACCCCAAACCTCTCCCTCCCCATCTCAAACAATCTGAAAATTCTGGGAGTGACCATTGATCAAAATCTCACACTTGAAAATCACGTAAAGAATACAACTAAGAAAATGTTCCACTCCATGTGGAAACTCAAAAGAATAAAATCTTTCATCCCAAGGGCCATTTTTCAAAACCTGGTAGAGTCAATGGTATTAAGTCACTTGGACTATTGCAATCCACTCTACGCTGGCTGTAAAGAAAAGATCATCAAGAAACTTCAAACAGCACAGAATACCGCAGCCAGACTCATAATTGGAAAAACAAAATATGAAAGTTCAAAACCCTTAAGAAAGAAACTACACTGGCTCCCACTTAAAGAGCGTTTCACGTTCAAGATCTGCACGACTGTTCATAAAATCATTTACGGAGATGCCCCGACCTACATGCTAGACCTCGTGCACCTGCCACCAAGAAATGCTAAAAGATCCTCCCGCACCTTTCTTAACCTACACTTCCCCAGCTGTAAAGGAGTAAAATACAAACTAACACACGCAACCAGCTTTTCCTACATAGGTACGCAGTTGTAGAATTCACTCCCAAAGCACTTGAAAACGATTAACGAATTAACTAACTTCCACAAATCTCTGAAAACCTACCTCTTTAACAAGGCCTACCAGGAGAAACCATAACTATCTACGAAACAACACCTATCTACCTTTATTCAGAATGTATCTTTTTATAACTGCTTGACCAAATCTTCTTGTTTTCCTTGACTTTTGTATAACATCAACTGTATTCTTTACCCTGGTATGGCGATGCCATAACAGGTCTCTGTAAGGTAAAATTATGTATCATACCTGATAATTTTCTTTCCATTAATCATAGCTGATCAATCCATAGACTGGTGGGTTGTGTCCATCTACCAGCAGGTGGAGATAGAGAGCAATCCTTTTGCCTCCCTATATGTGGCCATGTGCTGCCGGAAACTCCTCAGTATGTCGATATCCAAGCTCCATCCGCAGGACTCAGCACTTAGAGAATTACACCCACAAAGGGACACTCTGCCCAGCTCACCACCGCCGAAACGGGGGAGGGGAATTAACCCAGCTCATCCCCACACAAGTGGGGGAGGGGAATCCGTCCAGCTCATCCCCGCGGAGCGGGGGAGGGACACCACCCCGCCGATGCGGGGGGATCTGGCTTATCCTGCAACCGCAACCGCGGGAGGAGCTGACTGACCCTAACACCGCCGAAGCGGGAGGGGTACAAAGCTGCCCTACAGCCGCACGAAGCGGGAGGGAGCGCCGGCAGAATTTATGTCTCAATCCAGCCCCGTAAAACGGAGGGGAGACGAATGCAGCAGCTCACTGTAACACAAACTCGTCTCAACTCTTGAAGAATCCAATTGAAAAAACTTGAACACGAAGTCCTCCTGAACAGGAACTGAAGACTAAACTTGAATCGGAAATGCAACCAGAATATAAACAGTACAGATATCTGGGAGGGGCTATGGATTGATCAGCTATGATTAATGGAAAGAAAATTATCAGGTATGATACATAATTTTACCTTCCATATCATCATGCTGATCAATCCATAGACTGGTGGGATGTACCGAAGCAGTACTCACCCAGGGCGGGACATTGAAATCCCTGACCGCAACACTGAAGCTCCAAACCGGGCCTCCGCCCGAGCAGCCACAGTCAAGCGGTAATGCCTGGAGAAGGTATGGGCCGATGCCCAAGTTGCCGCCCTGCAAATCTCTTCCAAGGAGACAGACCCGGCCTCTGCCATCGAGGCCGCCTGAGCTCTAGTGGAGTGAGCCTTCAGCTGGATAGGCGGCACCTTCCCCGCGGCCACATAAGCTGCTGCAATGGCTTCCTTGACCCATCTTGCCACTGTAGGCTTAGCAGCCTGCAGACCCTTACGAGGACCTGCAAACAGGACAAACAGATGATCCGATTTCCGGAAATCATTGGTCACTTCCAAGTATCTGATGATGACTCGTCTCACATCCAGATATTTGAGAGCAGAGTATTCCTCTGGGTAGTCCTCCCTACGAAAGGAAGGGAGACAGAGCTGCTGATTCACATGGAAGCGAGAAACAATCTTGGGCAGGAAGGAAGGCACTGTGCGAATAGTCACTCCTGCCTCAGTGAACTGCAGAAAAGGCTCTCGACATGAGAGTGCCTGGAGCTCGGAAACTCTTCTGGCTGAAGTGATAGCCACCAAAAAGACTGCTTTCAACGTCAGGTCTTTCAGAGATGCCCTCGACAAGGGTTCAAAAGGCGGCTTCTGCAAGGCTCTTAGCACCAGGTTGAGATTCCACGCAGGCACCACTGAGTGCAGAGGAGGGCGCAGGTGATTAACTCCCTTGAGAAAACGTACCACATCTGGCTGCGAAGCCAGGGAAGCACCCTTCAGGCGGCCCCTGAAACAAGCCAGAGCCGCTACCTGGACTTTAAGGGAACTGAGCAACAGGCCTTTCTCCAGACCTTCTTGCAGGAACGCCAGCACTGAAGAAATTGGAGCAGTGAAGGGAGAAAGTGAGCCTGCTTCACACCACGCTGCAAAGGTACGCCAAACCCTGGCGTAAGCAGTAGAAGTAGAGCGCTTCCTCGCTCTCAGCATAGTGGCGATGACCTTGTCTGAGAAGCCCTTCTTTCTCAGACGCTGCCGCTCAATAGCCAGGCCGTAAGACCAAAGGGGGAGGGATCCTCCATCACCACGGGACCCTGATGCAACAGGCCCTGCTCCACTGGCAGCCGCAGAGGGTCGTCCACTGAGAGCCTGATCAAGTCCGCATACCAGGGACGTCTGGGCCAGTCCGGACCCACCAGGATTATCCGGCCCGGATGCTTTGCCACCCGGTCTAGTACCCTGCCCAACATGGGCCAGGGCGGGAACACATAGAGAAGCTCTTGTGTCGGCCACTGTTGGAGAAGAGCATCTACTCCCAGAGATCGAGGGTCCCGTCCTCTGCTGAAAAAGCGCGGCACTTGGCAATTGGCCGATGACGCCATCAGATCTAGGCTCGGCTGGCCCCAGCGCTTCGTGATGTCCAAGAACGCCTGAGCCGATAACTGCCACTCTCCGGGATCCAAGGTATGGCGACTGAGAAAGTCCGCCTTGATATTCATGACTCCGGCAATGTGGGCAGCTGACAGCTGTTCCAGGTTCGCTTCCGCCCACTGGCATAGATCCATGGCTTCCTTGGCTAGAGGGGCGCTCTTGGTACCTCCCTGGCGGTTGACATAGGCCACAGCCGTGGCATTGTCCGACAGGACCCGTACTGGCTTCAACGCCAGTACCGGGAGGAACTCCAAAAGCGCCAACCGAATGGCTCTGAGTTCCAGGAGGTTGATAGACCACTTTGCCTCTGCAGGAGACCAGAGCCCCTGCGCTGTCCTTCCCAAGCAGTGGGCTCCCCAGCCCGTCAAAGAGGCGTCCGTCGTGACGACAATCCACTCCGGGGTCACAAGAGGCATCCCTGCAGACAACTTGTCTGTCTTCAGCCACCAGCTCAGCGCCTTGCGCACTGCTGGGTCCAAGGGAAGGCGCACAGCATAATCCTCCGACACCGGAGTCCAGCGCTGCAGCAGAGAGTGTTGTAGTGGTCTCATATGAGCCCTGGCCCAGGGCACTACTTCCATCGTGGCCGTCATAGAGCCCAACAGCTGCACATAGTCCCAAGCCCGAAGAGGAGAGGCTACTAGGAACTGGTCCACCTGAGCCTGAAGTTTGACAATCCGATTGTCCGGCAGGAACACTCTGCCCACTTGGGTGTCGAATCGAACTCCCAGATACTCCAGGGACTGAGTCGGGCGCAGCTGGCTTTTCTCCCAGTTGATGATCCACCCCAGGGAGCTCAAAAGAGCAATCACCCGGTCCACAGCTTTGCCGCACTCTGCATAAGAGGGGGCTCGGATCAACCAGTCGTCCAGATAAGGATGGACTTGTACTCCTTCCTTTTGCAGGAAGGCCGCGATGACCACCATTACTTTGGAGAAGGTCCGCGGAGCAGTAGCCAAACCGAACGGGAGGGCTCTGAACTGGAAGTGTCGGCCCAGGACTGCAAAACGCAGAAAGCGTTGATGAGGAGGCCAGATGGGAATATGCAAGTACGCTTCCTTGATGTCCAAGGATGCCAGGAACTCCCCTGCCTTCACTGCCGCTATAACAGAGCGGAGAGTCTCCATGCGAAAGTGCCGAACTTTCAAGGCCCGATTGACCCCTTTGAGGTCGAGGATAGGCCGTACAGAACCTCCTTTCTTTGGTACCACAAAGTAAATGGAGTAATGTCCCTTGCCAAGCTGATTTTCTGGCACCGGAATGACCGCACCCAGGCGGATCAGATTGTCCAAGGTCTGCTGCACTGACACAGCTTTGACCGGAGACTTGCAGGGAGAGAGTACAAACCCGTCACTTAAGGGTCAGCAGAACTCTAGCTTGTAGCCGTCTCTGATGACTTCCAGCACCCAAGCGTCTGAAGTTACCCTGGTCCACTCGCCCAAAAACGAGGACAGGCGTCCTCCAATCTGCACTGGGCCATGGACCAGGACCCCGTCATTGGGTACGAGACCCTGGGGGAGGACCGGAGGGCGCACCTCCGGGACGGCAGTATCTGCAAAAGGAATGCTGCTTGGGGGAGAAATTCCTCTTGAAGGAAGAGGGGGCAGAGGAGCCCGACTTGCCCGGGCGGTACCGACGGGCTTCCTGAAACCATCCTCTGGAGATTCCGGGGCGAGCACTGGCCCGAGCCCTGACCTCTGGTAACCTCTTGCCCTTAGATGTGCCGAGATCGGTCACAATTTTGTCCAGCTCGACCCCAAAGAGCAGCTTGCCTTTAAAAGGCAACTTAGCCAGGCGGGACTTAGAGGCGTGGTCAGCAGACCAATGTTTCAGCCAAAGCCACCGCCGCACAGACTGTCTGAGCCATACCTTTAGCCGAGGCTCTCAAGACATCATACAGTAAGTCTGCCAAATAAGCCAAGCCCGATTTCAGGGCCGGCCAATCAGCCCTCAAGGAAGGATCCGAGGGGGAAGCCCGCTGCACAATCATGAGGCACGCCCTGGCCACATAGGAGCCGCAAACTGAGGCCTGCAAACTTAAGGCAGCCGCCTCGAAGGACGACCTTAAGGCCACCTCCAATCTTCTATCTTGGGCGTCCTTTAGGGCCGTGCCACCTTCCACCGGCAACGCCGTTTTCTTAGTCACCGCAGTGATTAAAGAATCCACGGTAGGCCAAAGAAAGGCCTCCCGTTCACTTTCAGGCAAAGGATAGAGGCGGGACATAGCCCTAGCCACTTTGAGGCTCGCTTCCGGGACATCCCATTGAGCCGAATTTAATTTGTGCATGGCATCATGCACGTGGAAGGTTCTAGGCGGGCGCTTCGTCCCCAGCATAATGGCGGAGCCAACAGGGGCTGAGGGAGAGACGTCCTCTGGAGAGGAAATCTTCAAAATGCTCATGGCCTGCACTAACAGGTTGGGCAAATCCTCTGAGCGAAAGATCCGCACTGCAGAGGGGTCATCCGCTCCATCCAAGCGGGAATCCGTCTCCTCCAAGGAATCCCCAAAGGACCGTTGGGAGAACTCAGATACGCTGCCCTCATCTACATCAGAGGAAACAGAGTCCTCTAAGGCCTGGGAATCCACCCGAGGGCGTTTACTTCTGGGGGCCTCAACCCCTTTATCGGACAAGGGAGAAGGGGCAGCGTTTTGCATAAGGAAGGCCTGATGCAGCAGCAAAATAAACTCGGGGGAGAAACCCCCCAGACTGTGCACTTCAGCAGCCTGGGCCACAGCCCTAGACGCACCCTCAACCGGCGCTCGCAAGAGCGGGGGAGAAACATGTTGCGCATCCAAGATGGCGTCCGGCACGACACTCAGCGAAGGAGCCGCGCGGGAAGAACAGCGCTTAACTTTAGCCGCTTTTTTGCCGTCGCCCAAATCGAGGGCCGCCATGGCATTAACATCTCCCAGCTCAAGGTCGGCCCCAGAAGAAGCCGTCCGAGCAGAGTGGCCGGCCAAGATGGCGGAGGCGAGCAGCGGGGGATGGGCGTTTATGGCGGGAAAAACCGCCGCACCGGAGGAAGACCCGGGACACTGACCGGCCTCCGAACTGACACCCAACAAGGGCGAATCAGACTTTAAGACCCCCGCATCCCCGCTAGAAGCGCACACTCGGTCCGGGGGAGCGATTCTTCGCGCCCTCGCCCTCCGACGCCATAGGCCACGTGGAGATCGATCGGGGAACCCCCTGCCCGCTATAAAAAGGTAAAAATTACCTGCTTCTCGCTCCGAGCTGTAACGACCTGGTGTCCCAGTGAGTAGCTGCAATAAACGTTTAAATAAACGTCGAAATAAACGCCTTTAAGGACGTCTAAAATTTTTTTTTTTTTTTTTTTTTTTTATGGAGCCAGCGGGAGGGGGGAGAAAAGGAGGGACCTGGCGCCACCAGGTTTGCACTTGCTCAAGAAGAGCCCTCAACCCCAGGTACTCAACAAAACCTAAAAATTAGGCTTGGAGACCTAGCCAGAGCTGCTGCTGTGTGTGACCACCACCTGCTGAGATAGAGAACATACTGAGGAGTTTCCAGCAGCACATGACCACATATAGGGAGGCAAAAGGATTGCTCTCTATCTCCACCTGCTGGTAGATGGACACAACCCACCAGTCTATGGATTGATCAGCATGATGATATGGAAGCCACATTGAGCCTGCAAATAGGTGGGAAAATGTGGGATACAAGTGCAATAAATAATAATAATAATATTTTGTTTTATCCTTACCAAGTTTAAAACCATATATTGAACTGTAATGCTCAATCATTGAGATACAACTTGAGACTCTGGCTGAAGTAATCGATTGGTCATCACTTACAGATATTAAAAGTAGCATGTCATTTGTATAAGAATAAAACTTCACATTCAGAGGAGAAACCCAAATCAAAAAAGACATATACACACTAAATAATATAGGTGAAAGTGGGGAACCCTGTGGGAACTCACAAGGAGGGAACCAGCTATCTGACAATGCATCATTCATTTTAATGATGTAGTGTCTATGAAATAGAAATTCACTGAACCAGGATAATACAGTACCTGTAATACTGAGGCTAACTTGTAGAGAAGAATATTAAAGTCTACTTTATCAAACACTGCTGTGAGATTGAATTGTAATAGCAGCAATGCCTTACCTCTAGATAAAGTGAAGTTACTTACCTGTAGCAGGTATTCTCTGAGGACAGCAGGCTGATTGTTCTCACATATGGATGATGTCCGACGGCAGCCCCAGGATCGGAAATCTTCCTAGCAACAAAGCTTGCTAGAGCCCTCGCGCGCACGTGCGCACACCGTGCATGCGCGACCATCTTCCTGTCCGTAGCGCAAACGTGCTTCAGTCAAAATACAAAGCAAAGACAAGGGAAGATACAACTCCAAAGGGGAGGTGGGCGGGTTGGTGAGAACAATCAGCCTGCTGTCCTCGGAGAATACCTGCTACAGGTAAGTAACCGCTTTCTCCGAGGACAAGCAAGCTGCTAGTTCTTACATATGGGTATCCCTAGCCCCCAGGCTCACTCAAAACAACAAACAGGGTCAATTGGGCCTCGCAACGGCAAGGACATAACATAGATTGACCTGAAAAATAACAACTAACTGAGAGTGCAGCCTGGAACAGAACAAAAATGGGCCTAGGGGGGTGGCATTGGATTCTAGACCCCAAACAGATTCTGCAGCACCGACTGCCCAAACCGACTGTCGCATCGGGTATCCTGCTGAAGGCAATAATGAGATGTGAATGTGTGGACTGATGACCATGTTGCAGCCTTGCAAATCTCTTCAATAGTGGCTGACTTCAAGTGGGCCACTGACGCTGCCATGGCTCTAACACTATGAGCCGTGACATGACCCTCAAGAATCAGCCCAGCTTGGGCATAAGTGAAGGAAATGCAATCTGCTAGCCAATTTGAAATGGTGCGTTTCCCGACAGCCACTCCCCTTCTGTTGGGATAAAAAGAAACAAACATTTAGGCGGACTGTCTGAATGGGCTTGTCCACTCCAGATAGAAGGCCAATGCTCGCATGCAGTCCAATGTGTGCAACTGACGTTCAGCAGGGTGGGTATGAGGATGGGGAAAGAATGTTGGCATGACAATTGACTGGTTCAGATGGAACTCCGACACCACCTTCGGCAAGAACTTAGGGTGAGTGTGGAGGACTACTCTGTTATGATGAAATTTAGTATATGTAGCATGGGCTACCAAGGCTTGGAGCTCACTGAATCTATGAGCTGAAGTAACAGCCACCAAGAAAATGACCTTCCAGGTCAAGTACTTCAGACGGCAGGAATTCAGTGGCTCAAAAGGAGCTTTCATCAGCTGGGTGAGAACGACATTGAGATCCCATGACACTGGCAGAGGTTTGACAGGGGGCTTTGACAAAAGCAAACCTCTCATGAAGCGAACAACTAAAGGCTGTCCACATGCACTTCCAATCTGCGCAGCAACGCCGCTACAACCGCCAGGCATTCTGTAAACACTCTGGGTGCAGAGGCGAGACCAAAGGGTAGTACACAATACTGAAAATGCCGTGTCCCCAGACGGAATCGAAGATACTGTCTGTGAGCTGGTAGTATCGGGATGTGAATATAAGCATCCTTTAAGTCCAGAGAGCATAGCCAATCATTTTCCTGAATCATGGGAAGAAGGGTGCCCAGGGAAAGCATCCTGAACTTTTCTCGGACCAGATATTTGTTCAGGGCCCTTAGGTCTAGGATGGGACGCATCCCCCCTGGTTTTTTTTTGCACAAGAAAGTACCTGGAATAGAATCCCAGCCCTTCCTGCACCGGTGGCACGGGCTCGACCGCATTGGCGCTGAGAAGGGTGGAGAGTTCCTCTGCAAGTACCAGCTTGTGCTGGAAGCTGAAGGACTGAGCTCCCGGTTGGCTATTTGGCGGTGTGGATATCAAATTGAGGGAGTATCCTAGCCGGACTATTTGAAGAACCCACCGATTGGAGGTTACAAGAGGCCACCTTTGGTGAAAAAACTTTAACCTCCCCCCGACCGGTAGATCGTCCGGCATGGACACTTTTATAGCGGCTATGCTCGCCTGGAGCCAGTCAAAAGCCCATCCCTTGCTTTTGCTGGGGAGCTGCAGGGGCCTGTTGAAGCGCACGCTGTTGACGTGAACGAGCGCGCTGGGGCTTAGCCTGAGCAGGCTGTTGGGAAGGTGGATTGTACCTACGCCTATTAGAAGCATAGGGAGCATTCCTCCTCCCCCCATAAAAACGTCTACCTGATGAGGTAGATGCTGAAGGCGTCTGGTGGGAGAGTTTGTCGAAGGTGGTGTCCCGCTGGTGGAGCTGCTTGACCACCTGTTCAACATTCTCACCAAAAATATTATCTCCACATCCACAATCTGCTGCTGGACTCTATTTTCCAGGTCAGAGGCATGCAGCCATGAGAGTCTGCGCAATCACTATCCCTTGAGCAGCGGCCCTGGACACAACATCAAAAGTGTCGTAAGCACCCCTGGACAGGAATTTTCGACACACCTTCAGCTGCCTGACCACCTCCTGAAAAGGCTTGGCCTGCTCCGACAGGAGTTTATCGACCAAGTCCGCCAACTGCCACACATTGTTCCGCAAGTGGATGCTCGTGTAGAGTTGGTATGACTGAATCTTGGACACGAGCATAGCAGAATGATAGGCCTTCCTCCTAAAAGAGTCCAGAGTTCTAGACTCCTGCCCCGGGGGCACCGAGGCGTAATCCTGAGAACCCTTGGCTCTCTTGAGAGCAGAATCCACAACGCCAGAGTCTTGAGGCAACTGCGTCTTCATCAACTCTGGGTCCCCGTGGATCCGATACTGGGACTCAATCTTTTTGGGGATGGAGGGATTAGTTAATGGTTTTACCCAGTTTATCAGCAATGTCTGTTTCAGGACATTATGCAGAGGAACAGTGGATGATTCCTAACGTGGCAAAGGATAGTCCAGGACCTCAAACATCTCGGCCCTGGGCTCATCCTAAGTAACCACAGGGAAGGGAATGGCCGTAGACATTTCCCGGACAAAGGAAGAGAAAGACAGACTCTCAGGGGGAGAAAGCTTTCTCTCTGGCGAAGGAGTAGGATCAGAAGGAAGACCACAAGACTCCTCATCAGAGAAATATCTTGGCTCTTCCTCTGCTTCCCACGAAGCCTCCCCTTCGGTATCGGACACGAGTTCTCTGACTTCAGTCTGAAGCCGCACCCGTCTCAACGCCGAGGAACCATGTCCTCAATGGTGATGCCGAGAAGAAGACTCCCGCGCCACCGGCGACGAAGCTCCCTCCAGCGATGTCGACGGGGAGTCAACTTGGGTGGCAGCCGAGGCCGATGTCACAAGTGGTACCGGCATCGCAGTCCGCACCACAGGCGGGGAACCAACCGCCGCATCTCTCAACGGTACCGACGGCGCAAGCACCACTGGTACCGGAACAGATGGTCGCAGCAGCCCTTCCAGGATCCCTGGAAGGATGGCTCAGAGGCGCTCGTCTAAAGTGTCTGTCAAGCAAGGCTGTGGGGTCGGTATAGGCGACGAAGTCAGAATCTGCCTGGGGTGCGGAGGTGGTACCAGGGTGAGCGGTCCTCCCGGCATCGACGCTTCATGGGTGCCGAATCCTTCGGCGTCCCGGAGCTCTCGGTACCCTGACGGGAAGGTGATCGATGACGATGCTTCTTTGCCTTTGCACGATGCATGTCACCGGTACCTCCCGGTACCGATGAAGACGTGGAATCCACACGCCTTATCGGGGCCGGGTCCGAAAGAGGTCGGTCCCGGGGGGCCTGTACCGCAGGAGTCCTCGAGGCAGGTGGAGAC
This sequence comes from Microcaecilia unicolor, assembly GCF_901765095.1. NCBI lineage: Eukaryota > Metazoa > Chordata > Amphibia > Gymnophiona > Siphonopidae > Microcaecilia > Microcaecilia unicolor. Next base: position 215,604,132 of record NC_044036.1, read on the forward strand.
CCACTTGATGGCTCACTGCTGCCAGCATGAGAAGGTCTCTGGACAGCCATTACCTGCACTCCTGATGCTGATGCACTCTCCGGTGCCGACATCGATACCGCCCCGACAATCTCGGTACCGCTACCGACATTGACGCCGAAGGACCAGACACAGCTCGGAACAGGTGCTCCCACTGAGCCAACCTCGACGCTTGGGTCCGCTTTTTTAGGCGAAGACATAGAGTACAAGCGTCGGGGTGATGACCAGCCCCAAGACACTGAATACACGAAGCGTGTGGATCAGTGGCTGAGATTGCCCGGCTGCACCGTGTGAACTTCTTGAAGCCACTGGCGATCTTCGAGGTCATGGACGGAAAAATCGCGGTGGCGAAGTCAAAATCCGCGATGGTGCCAAAAGAAGGGCACAAAAAAAAGGAAAAAACCTGTACGGGCAGCCAAAATGGCCGCTCGCGACAACGAAAGGAAACTTATGGGATAAACTAGGAAATAAAGGAAAAAGTTAACTTTTTTTTTTTAAAGAACGAAAAAACACGAGCGACTCGCTCAGAAAACAATGAAAAGCGGCGTAAACCACAAAAACGCTGTGAGGGCTCTCTCTGGGGCGCAGAACAGCCGAAAAACAGCCACACTGAGCCGCAGAAAAAAAGAGACTGAGGCACGTTTGCGCTATGGGCGGGAAGATGGTTGCGCATGCGCAGTGCGTGCACATGCGCGCAAAGGCTCTAGCAAGCTTTGTTGCTAGGAAGATTTCCGATCCTGGGGCTGCCGTCGGACGTCACCCATATGTGAGAACAAGCAGCCTGCTTGTCCTCGGAGAAAGATAGTTAAACATCCATAACAAGTGAAAGTAAAATGGCCTCAGTACTGAGATAGGCTCTATATCCAAATTGCAAAGCACCAAAACAATTGTGATATTCAAGATATTTAGTTAAAACCTCAGCTACTATCATGTCAGACATTTTAGCTAATAGTGAAATACTGGCCATTGGTCTGAAATTAGAGGGCAAACTTGAATCCAGTATAGCATTTTTAAAAACAGGTGTCAAAATTATACCACCTAATTCAATGGGGAACTGACCAAATCCCCACACCTCCCTTTGTATCCTCTTATATGCTTATCCGGTGTCTCTTCTTGTGCCTCTGTGCTGCACCCTTGTGTTTGTCCAGTTCCAGTTTGTCAGTGTGCTGTGCTGAGTGCTGTTGCTGAGTGAGTGAGTGCTGTAGCAGGTGGTGGGTTAGTGTCTCATTAGGTGCTGCTGAGCTGTGCACAGTGGTGTAAATGGGGTTAGTAGGTTTTATTTATTTTTATTTATTGCATTTGTATCCCACTTTTTCCCACCTATTTGTAGGCTCAAAGTGGCTTACAGAGTGTGGTTATGACATGATCATTTCGTAATAACAGGTACAATTCTTATAGTTTGAATGTTGGTAAGAGAAGATAAGCATAGTCATTTCATGATAACAAGTATAATCATTATTGTTTAAAGATTGGGTAAGGGAGGTTGCACCTGCACAAGAATCATGGATCTGCTGAATGATCTTGCACTTGAGGCTTTGCTGGATATGGTTCAGAAGACTAGGAGGAAGTACCCCTATCAGAGAGTTTTCCAGTCCAGGACCCAGTTCAAGACCTCCGTGACCAGGAGTGCCTTACCAGGTACTGCTTTGATAGGGCTGCCATATAGAACCTCTAAGTACATAAGTATTGCCATACTGGGACAGACCAAAGGTCCATCAAGCCCAGCATCCTGTTTCCAACAGTGGCTAATCCAGGTCACAAATACCCAAAAAAGTACAAAACATGGTATGCTGCTTATCCCAGAAATAAGCAGTGGATGTTTCATTTCTGGCACCGGTATCTCTCCCACATCTTCCTCGGTGAAGACCTAAGCAAAGAATTCATTTAATCTCTCCGCTATGGCTTTGTCTTCCCTGATCACCCCTTTTACCCCTCAGTCATCCAGCGGTCCAACCAATTCTCTTGCCGGCTTCCTGCTTTTAATATACCTAAAAACGTTTTACTATGTACTTTTGCCTCCAATGCAATATTTTTTAAAGTCCCACTTTGCCTTCCTTATCAGCGCTTTGCATTTGACTTGACATTCCTTATGTTGTTTCTTATTATTTTCAGTTGGTTCCTGCTTCCATTTTCTGAAGGATTTTCTTTTAGCTCTAATAGCTTCCTTCACCTCACTTTAACCATGCCGGCTGTCGTTTGGTCTTCCTTCCTCCTTTTTTAATATGTGGAATATATTTGACCTGGGCTTCCAGGATGGTATTTTTGAACAGCATCTACACCTGATCTAAATTTTTGACCCTCACAGCCGCTCCTCTAAGTTTTTTTTTCACCATTCTTCTCATTTTATCATGGTCTCCTTTTTGAAAGTTAAACACTAACGTATTGGATTTCCTGTATGTACTTACTCCAAAGCTAATATCAAATATGATCATATTATGATCACTGTTATCAAGTGGCCCCAGCACCATTACCTCCCACACTAGATCATGCGCTCCACTAAGGACAAGGTCTAGAATTTTTCCTTCTCTCGTCGGCTCTTGTACCAGCTGCTCCATAAAGAAGTCCTTCATTTCGTCAAGGAATTTACCTCCCTAGCATGCCCTGATGTTACATTTACCCAGTCAATATTGGGGTAATTGAAATCACCCATTATTATTGTGTTGCCCAGTTTGTTAGCGTCCCTATTTTCCTTTAACATTTTCACATCCGCCTGTTCATCCTGGCCAGGCGGACGGTAGTACACTCCTATCACTATCCTTTTCCCCTTCACAAGGAATTTCAATCTATAGGGATTCCAAGATGTGTTTTGTTTCCTGCAAAATTTTCAATCTATTTGATTCAAGGCTCTCCTTAATAACGGAGTCTGGAGTTGGCAGTGGAAGAGAAAAGTACAGATATGAGAGATTTATTCAATGAATGGAATTCCCGGGGAGGAGTGTAGGGAGAGATAAGAGTGGAGAGGTACTGAGGAGATGCAGAGTGAATGCACTTGTAAGTCATAAGAGGAGTTTGAACTGTATGCGGAAACTGATAGGGTGCCAATGAAGTGACTTCATGAGAGAGTTAATATGAGCATAGTGACACTGGCGGAATATAAGTCGTGCAGCAGAATTTTGAACAGATTGAAGGGGAGAAAGGTGGCTTAGTGGGAGACCTGTGAGAAGCAAGTTGCAATAGTCTAAGCATGAGGTGATAAGAGTGTGGAAAAGGGTTTTGGTAGTGTGCTCAGAAAGGAAAGAACGAATTTTGATGATATTATAAAGAAAGAAACAACAGAGAAAGAGAGAGAAAAACCCAAGGATACGAGCTGATGAGACAGGGAGGATGAGAGTGTTATCCACAGAGACAGAGAATGAAGGAAAAGATCAACCTTGAGTTCACTTCCAAGCCATCTCCTCCTCTTCACCCTTCAACCCTCTCCCTCAACCAACCAACCCAGGCCTCTTTCTCCTCCTTTCCTGACATCACCGAGGAGGAAACCGCTCGCCTTCTTTCCTCCTCGAAATGCACCACCTGTTCCTCTGATCCCATCCCCACCAACTTACTTAACACCATCTCTCATACTATCACCCCCTCCATCTGTCATATCCAGTGGCGTAGCTAGGGGGGGCGCAGGGGGAGCGACCGCTCCCCCAAACAGATTTGGATAAAAACGGCGCCTATTTTTCTGCTGGACCCACTCGCTTCACTGGTCTCTCTTCCTCCCCTCTCTCCTGATCATCTTCTTTCAGCTTTCAAGTTCAGTGGCAGAGCAGCAATGGTATCGGATGTAAGAACAAAGTGAAAGCACGCGGGACCATTTTCCTGTTTGCACCGCTGCTGCTCTGCCAGTCATGCAGGACGCCCCTCTCTGATCTCATATTTCTCCTACACTATTTTCCAACTTGTGGTTCAGGCACACGCACTCCTGTTCCGAATTTGGACATGCTATTGGCATGCCCAAGTGTAATGCAATCTTATTCGTTGACTGCAGGGGAGGCGTGCAGGCATTGGCTGTGCCAAGCGCAGGGGCTGTTTTGTTTTTCCCCGCGCCTCCCTCCTTTCCTCAATGCTTGTCTGTTTTTGGCCCGCCTCCCAGAGCTGTGGCCACCCAGCTCCCATCCGTGATACTGCTGCTGCTGAAGAGGCTGTTGTTTTTGCTCAGGTTGACGGCGACTGGCACAGGTACTCATTGATCGTTAGTTGTTGTGGATTGTGTGACTGATGCAGCTTCCTGGGTCAGAGGGAGCGTGACTGCAGCAGGAAAATGGTCCCGCATATGCTTTCACTTTGTTTACTAATACCGCACTGCTCTTCCGCCGAACTTGAAAGATGTTAAAGAAGATGATCGTGAGAGAAAGGGGAAGAGACAAAGGGGATGACGTTGAATGTTGGGGTGAACAGACAGACAAAAGGGATAAGCGATTCAGAAATGAGGTGATGCTTGATGAAAGAGACGAGTGATGGGGAGATACTTGATGGGATGGGGTGGGCTGGGGTGTGGGGAACAGACAGAGACTGCACCATGCTGGATGGGGTGAGAGAGAGAGAGAGAGAGTAAAGGTAGAGAGAGAGATATGGGGTGATACTTGATTGAGGGAGGGGGAGACAGAGACTGCACTATGCTGGATGGGATAGCAGAGAAAGAGAGAATAAAGGTAGAGAGAGAGATATAGGGTGATACTTGGTTGAAGAGGAGGGACAGAGGCACGAGAGAGAAAGAGAGAAAGAGAGAAAGAGAGAGAGAGAGTGTAATACTGGATGAGAAAAAGAGAGATAGTGATGCTTGGGGGGGGGGGGGGAGACACAGACAGGATAATGATGGAAGCGGAGATGGGATGATGCTGGATAGGGAGGGAGATTAATAGATGCTGGATGGGGAAGGAGAGAAGGTGATGGTGCATGGGAAGAAAGAGAGAGAGAGATGGGGGATGAAAGGGAGACAATGATGCTGGGTGCAGGGTGGGAAGAGAGACAGACAAGGTGATGCTGTATGGGGGAGGAGAGAGGGGGTGATTTTGGATAGGGAGGAAGAGGGTGAGATGCTGGATGGGGGAAGATAGATAGATGGGGTGAAGCTGAATTGGGTGGAAGAGAGAGAGAGAGAGCGCAATGATGGATGGGGGAAGAGAGACAGAGATCACAATGCTGGATGGGTAGAAGAGGAAAAAGACACTGTAATGCTGTAATGGAAAATTAGGTGATACTTTTCATTGGACCAACTTAATATATTTTTTGACCAGCTTTCAGAGGCCAAAACCACTTTCCTCAGGTCAGGACAGTATACCACAAAAGCATTATACCACCCTGGCCTGAGGAAAGAAGTTTTGGTCTTTGAAAGCTAATCAAAAAATGTATTGTTAGTGCAATGAAAATATATCACCTTATGTTCTGTTTTTTGCTTTATTTGAATTTGTTAATTTCTAATGTAGTGATTGGAACATACCAGTTTTTGAAATTTGCAGCTGCTATCTGTTTTGCACACATCACTGTTTCTTTTTTCTGGTGTTGCTATGTATGCAATGTCTGGCTTGTTGGAGGTTCAGATTAATTTTTGTCTATATATTTATATTTTTAGGTTATGGTTACTTATTCTGTATGTTCTGTGTGTATGAAGGAGGCTAGGTTTTCTGTTAAGCACTGAATGTCTGTGTAGGATCAGTCTGTATTAATCTGGCTTGTTAATCTTTTTCAATAGGTACATTGATGTTCTAGTGCCCACTACAATATTTATGTTGCTGCTTTTTCCTAGGTAGACCCTAGCCCCTTGTTGTGAGATTCCTAGATGTTAGTGCTATTATGTTATTGTAGAGTTGCTCACAGTTCCTGAATTACTTTTGTAGATTTTTATATTACTTCACAATATGCTTGGTACTGGATGTTGGGTTTGTATTTAGCTCATACCTCTCATAGTAGTAGCTGAAGGTGAGTTGCATTCATGTACAACAGGTATTTTCCTGTCCCTAGAGGTTTACAGTCTAAGTTTGTACAGGAGGCAATGCAGAGTTAATAACTTGCCCAAGCTCTCAAGGAGCAGAAGTGGGATGTGATCCCTGGCTTCCCTGGTTCTCAGTTCACTTCTCTAACCCATTAGAATTCTAAAACCGTGTGCAAAGCCGTCTTCAATTATACCCGCACCCTTTTTTGTGTATCGGGCCAACCATGGCCGCATAGCGGGTAGGTTGACCGGGGAGGATGCCATGGCCCTGTGTACTAGGTTATGGTTGTGCAGCTGCTCTATCTGGTGGTTTTTTGATGCATTTGATGGCGAGATGAGGGGCTCCGCACGCGGTGCATACGTGCTTGTATCTGCAGTTAGGCTGAGTGCATGCTGCTTGGTTGAATCGCCAACAGGCCCCATCATGATTCCCCAAGGCTCTCCCTGCGCTGCTTGGTCCAGCCCTGCGCGCTGGCTACTGGCCCCGTTTGCCATGCTGTGTAACCACAGATCTACATTCATCCACCCCCACCCTAGGGAGGGGCAATCGTCCATCCTATCTCTGTAGTCTTCATCGTATTTTAACCATCTGTGTCCCTCATAATCTTTGTATGCCTGCACTATGTTGTGGGCGTAGGCTAGCATTGGGCTGTACTGGGTGGGATCAGCGTGTCCCGCTACATCTATTACCCTGAGGAAGGCCCACAGCCAGTTAACTATTGATTTCTGTGTGCCTTTGTCCCGTGTGTGTGTTATCTTTAGCGTCCTTCTTTCTTTTCTTGTCCCGTTTCTTTCCTTCCAGTACTTGAAATATGTCAAAGTATTTCCTATTCTTTATCTTTCTCCTGGTGGATTTAGGTACTAATCTCCATATGTGAGGCAGAGCGACTAGTGGAGTGGGACGGTCATCCTTAGTGACTGCTGCCGCTACTTCGGCGCTCCGCGTTTCATCGTCCTCCGACGAAGAGGAGGAGGAGGATGAGGAAGAGGAATCTGAGCTGCTCTCGCTGTCTGAGCTGCTGTGCCTGCATTTTTTCTTTCCTTTCTTTTTCTTTTTTCCCTTCTTGCCTGGTGGGGGCCCTGTCTCTTTGTTTGTTGTATTTTGCCCCCCGCTGTTTCCTTCTCGCTCAGTGTGTGTGCCCTTATCTCCCACGCTCTCTGCACTACTCTCCTCAGTCCTGCCCATTCCCTCCCCCACATTCGTATTAGCATTTACATTCTCAGGTCCATGCACCCCGCTGGACGTACCTGCGGGTTCCAGCGGCGGTGCTCTGTCCGTGTGATTAGGTTCCAGAATGGGGGGATTTGGTGTAGAGCACCCGCAACTGGGTTTTGGGGTGCTCGAGGCCAGCGCAGGTGTCGCATGACTTGCATCTATTGACGTTTGCCATGTATGGCACGGGGGGGGGGGGGGGGAAACCAAATCCCAGCCAAGCCCCGAAGTAGGGAGGATGCTGCGGGTATCCCCAGCCCATGCCATAAGGCCACGCTGGCGTGCCTGATTGTTGGCCGTGTCCTGCCGCTGGCCCCGCGCTGTCCGTGGTCTGTGGCATTGCGCCCTGTATTGCTGCATATGGCGGAGTCCATCCCGAGCCAGTCGTCGGGTGGGGCCAAGCGCCTGCGAAGCCCGGTATCTGCTGGGAATGGAAAGTTTCCGGACTGCTGGCTGCACCACTCAATTGCTGCGGGGGACCCGCTGCAGTCGTCTTCTTGCTTCTTTTCTTCCGCGAAGTTGTGGCTGCTTCTGTGGGGGAGGGCTGCCCGTCAGATCTTGTGCCTGCTTGCTTTCTTTGGCTCTTTCCTTTGCTCGCCCCGCTTGCCGTGGCCTTCTTCCCTGCTGTTTCGCTCGGGTCGTTCTCGTACGCAGCTGTCTCTCCTTCTTGCTCTTGAGGTGTGCTGAGTTCCTCTTCCTCTCCCCTCTCACGGGTGGGGCAGTCGGTAGCGACTTCTGCCTCCACTGTCGTTTCCATACTGCGCGAGGGAGGGGATGGTGATATGTCAATAGACAAGGATCTATGGGACTTAAAAGATAACAGTTAGGATCACATCGTACATTAAAGTTTGGGAATCTCACCCCTTATTGTAATTATTACTTTTACCTGTGCCGTATAATTTCACAAGTTAGCGCTAGTCCGTCACGGATGCGCTGTACTAATATAGTCAAAAACTTAGCTTTATTTATTTATTTTTTGCTAGACCTGTGGGTTGTTTTTTTTTTTTTTAAGCAGCTGTAGGGGGAATTGACCCACTGCCCCAGCATCAAAGCCTGCTGCATTAACCACTAGGCTACTCCTCTAATCCCTATTAGTAGTGCCTGTGCGGACGCGCGAAAATGGACGCGGTACTATATGGTCGGTGTCCTACCTTGCTGTGTGCAGCACCATCTACCTGGTCTCCGCTTTTAGAGGCTCATAGGCTAGGAGTATTACTAAACAATAATTCATTGCATGTATGTTTAAGGTACCACGCTGCCCTCTGCTGGCCAATCGCGATATTACTACATCGGCTATTGCAAGCTAGGTGCTCATGTCTCTTGATCTGCGTATTATATAATATTTTTTTTTGATCGCTGGCAGCGTGGACTCGTGCAACTGGCGAAATTCTCGTGAGCCAGACATGCAGAAAACTTGTACCACATAGCAACGCACTTAACGCTGGGAAATATAGTATAGGGAAAAGATAAGGTTGTTATCTCTTTAACCTTAGACCTTTTATCCAGTCTGCCCGCCTCCACATGAGGGCGCATGCATGAGGTTGCTATAACATGCGGCCTGCTTTGTTTCCAGTTTGCACACGAAAAACTTTTAAAACAAGTAAGTCCTGCTATCTTCCCCTTTCTCTTCGGCTCATGCGAGCCGCGTTTAGCATTCCTAATGTCTTTCTCTCGGTGCCGTGGACTATTCCATTTCGGCATACCGAGCGGCCTAGCGCACGCTTTACGCCCCGAACCCCAGCCCGCCGGCCTTCTTATTGCAGCACGCACTAACCTCCTTACAGCTCCGGGACTGGAATTCGGCGGTGGGAACACACGTGGTCGCCGTCCAGGTAATGGATCACGCCATTCAGGTGATGCCGTCCGCTGCCCTGGCCACCGAAGAGGCTGTTCCTGCCCTCTTCCAGGGCTTTTAACCCCTTTTTGGGTAGCCCCTCCTATGGCCAGCAGGGAGCCATGAGCGTCGGGGTCCTGCCCCTTCCCCCGCTTCGCTCGCTCCCGGCTGGCCTCGGAGCGCATGCCTGTCGGGGCACGGCGCCATGTTATTTTTGGCTCCGTGCACCCTACGGGGCACTGCACCTTGCTTTTATCTGCATTGTTGTTTGGAAACGCTGGGACAGGATGTCACCTAATATTGAACATCGAATATTATAGCAAAATCTTCAGAGAAACATATAACTTTCATTTTTCATTAGACAATTAGATTTTTGTTTCTTAAATGTTTTCTTTTTAAATATATAAAAATTGCAGTTTCCCTGTCTGTCCATTTGTAAAAGAGAAATAAAAGTTAATAAGTAGTTTGTAGAAGAACACAGGTGATACCGCTTACTTGGATTGAGTAAAGTCTGCGTTTAGCTCTGGAAAAGAACTTTTTGTTTTTTTATAAATTGAAAATGTCATATTGAGGCTTAAAGACACTGTGGTTTTGTTGTTGTTTTTCTGGACTTGTTTCGTGCACGCCAAGATAAATTCTGATGTCAGAAAACGCTTAAATATTTTTAATGGACCCCACCCTTGCGAATTTTGTTTTAATTTCTGAATTTTCCCGCCTCAGTCTCATGTGGCACCCGCCCTGCCCCCCTCCCCATGCCTCTGCGGCACACACAACAGAATCTGCCGCGGCTCTTCTTCCAGGCCGGGTCTCCTCTGCAGTACCGTGCTGTAATTGCATCACTCACTGTGCCTGTGCCAGCACTGAGCTCCTTTAGGAGCCGAATTCCCTCAGCAGGAGAAGTTGGATTGGGCCATCAGTGATCACCCTTCAGCCCCAGGCCTCAGTCAACACTGCACCATAGCCATAACAGGCACACACTGGAAGGAGACAGCACAGTAAGTTCTCAGCACCACTTGCACACTCACTGGCTGCATACTGTGAATATCTATAGCTTCTTTTGAGAAACTCAGAGCCCAGGTATACAAATGTTTTATATGCTTCTGGGTGGGGGTGGGCTCTTCACTGCCTATGCAAAAAAAAGGTATATTTAATGTTAGTGGATTTTTGGGTGGAGATGATCTCTGCAGTGCTCCAGTTAAAAAAAAAAAAAGTTTTATATTAATGTTGGTGGGTTTCTGGGGACAGGCTAAATGCCCAGGTTCAATTTTTTAAAAGTTGTATTTTTCATATTGGTGGGTTTTTGGGTGGGGACGGCTGGTGTGCTTGAGGATAGGGGGTAGGGGAGATTGGGAAGGGCAGGGGATATGCCAGACTATGGGGGGATTGTTAGGGGGTAGGACAGGGCTGATACTAGGCTACAGGAAGAGGTGGGGGTTAGGGTAGGGCTCATTCCTAGCAACAGGGATGTATGTTGGGGAAGGGAAAGGCTGATGCTGGGCTACGGATAAATTTCATTGCTCTGATTGTATTGCAGGATCCTGTCATGTGTTGAGATATTTGCCATTATAGTGGCCTTATGTCTGGTGAAGTTTACAATATGGGATAATGTAATTATACTTTAAAATATTGTTTTTTTTCCATTAAGTATGTATGTGGTTTATGTTGATGCAGGTCAGCAGTTGAGCAGGCTACTTAGAAACCCATCATCAACTGCATTCTAAGGCATTAGTTTGTAATATCCCAAGAAACACTATTCAAACCTATATACATAGTGCCCACCCTTATTAGCTCTGGGCCCACCCAAAATGTCAGGTCTTGCTACGCCACTGGAGCCAAGAGAGTTTGTCAACTGGATGCAGTAGTCCTGTTGGCAAGTGAAAGAGCAAACTGGAAGGAAGTCAGCAAGAATTTGAAATGTATGAAGTCAGCATGGGCACGGGATTTCAGTCAAAGGCATTTGGTACATCGGGCACAGGTCAGCCAAGGCTAGGGTTTGGTACGCCTTACAGAATGGGGAATTGGAGGAGCAAGAGTATCCAGAGCAGAGGAGAGAATAGTATTATAGGAAGAGACAGCCTCATTGACAGACTTGGATAACATTGTGGTTGACAAGAGGTTTGAAACACTGGAGGAAAGAACAGAAGAGTCAATAGCATGAAGATTCCTAAATGTATTGGTGGAGATTGGATGGGACTGGGAGGGAGGGTGTTTAACTGTAAAAGTTATCAGATGATGGTCAGAGAGGGGAAGAGCTGAGGTGCAGAAACTGGAGAGTGAGCAGTTGGAGAAGAAGATAAGATCAAGACAGTGGCCATTCTGGTGAGCAGGGGTAGTGGAGCACAGTTGAAGATTAAAGCGAGAAACTGAGAGGCATAAGCAGTGCTTTTTTTGTAGGAAAAAAGGTACCGGTACTCATTGTGGGCAGGGTCACCATATATGGCTCTGCCCCTATGGTAGCCACACCCACAGTAAACACACCCCTTATACCAGCGGTGGCACATATAAGCAGTATCATTGAAAATACTATACCAGTATAGGAGAAAAAAATAACTTGTGATTTTTTTTTCATTATAAATAATTTCTGTAAGCTGTTACAGCTGCAGTATACCCAGTGCAAAATAAGACAGCAGATATACATTTTCAAATTGGACATCTTCCAAACACTAAAATGAAAATAAAATGATTTTTTTCTACCTTTGTTGTCTGGTGTCTTTCTTTTTCTGATCATGTTGGTCCCAGTCTCTGATTCTGCTGCTCTCTATCTGTTCCATTAACTCCATTTCCAGGGCTTCCTTTCCATTTATTTCTTTACTGTTCTCCTTTCTTCTTCATTTCTTGCCCTACATCCATAGGTAAAAGCTGGGTCCACCACGGACATGACTGGAGGAGGTATAGAGTGGATCCAGCTTTTGCCTATTTTATCCATCCATGTGCAGTTTTTCTCCTCTTTTCCCTTTCTCTCAACTCGTCAGTATGCATCTCTTCCCTCTTTCCATCCATGTCCAGCATTTTTCTCTCACCCTCCATCCATGTCCAGCATTTCTCCTCTCTACTCCCCTCCATCCATGTTCCTCTCACTTCCCTCCCCTCCATGTTCAGCATTTCAACTCTCTCCCCTTCTCTCCATCCATGCCCAGAATTTCTCCTCTCTCCCCTAAATCCATCTGCATTTCCTCCTCTGTCTTCCCTCCCCTCCATCCCTGTCCAGCATTTCTTCTCTCCCCCTCCACTTCATCCATGTGCATGTACTTTCTCTGTCTTCCCTCCCCTCCATCCATGTTCAGTATTTCTCCTCTCTCCCTTCCCCTCCAACCGTGTGCATCTCCTTCCTCTTTCTTTCCCAGTGATTCTCCCCTGCCCTCCCCTTCCATCCATGTCCAGCGATTCTACTCTGCCCTCCCCTCCCATCCATGTCCAGCGATTCTACTCTGCCCTCCCCTCCCATCTATGTCCAGCAATTCTCCTTTGCCTCTATCCTCCCTTCCCAACCATGTCCAGCGATTCAACTCTCCCCTCCCCTAACCATCCATGTCCAGCGATTTCTCCTCTCGCCCCTGCCCTCCCCTCCCATCCATGTCCAGTGACTCGCCTCAGCCTCCACCTGCCCCCCTTTTCAGCCCCCGTCAAGTTCCAGTTCCAACCCCAGCCCCACCTGCCCGCCCTTAGCTCCCAGACAGCCCTGCCTTCTGTTTCTGCCGCCACATATTTAAATCTTTATTTTTTTTAACCTGAAGTTGCAACACCGGCAGTGAAAGCAGCAGGCTTGCATCCTCTAGCCTTCCCTTCTCTCTCAGTGTCCCGCTCTCGTGGAAACAGGAAACTACATCAGAGGAAGGTGGGACACTGAGCGGGAAGGGAAGGCTGGAGGAGGCAAGCCTGCTGCTTTCACTGACGTCAGGTAAAAAAAATAAAAGTTCTAAATGCGTGGCGATAGGAACAGAAAGCAGGGCTGCCAGGAAAATGAGGCCAGGCAGGTGAGCCAGCCCTAGGGAAAAAAAGGTGCCGGTATGCTGTACCAGCACGTACCGGCACAAAAAAAGCACTGGGCATAAGAGTCAGAGGGATCATTAGCATGAACTGTAAAATCCCAAAGAATGACAGAAGGAGATGAAGGTTCAAGAAAGAAGGAAAGCCAGGAGTCAAAGTGAGTGAGAAAGGAAGAAAGGAGCTTATCAGGGGGTTGATACAAGACAGCTACTTGGAGAGGTAGAGAAATGAATAGACAGATGGAGTGGACTTCGAAGGAAAAAAAGCAGTGAGACTAAGGAAGAAGAAGAGGCTGAAATCTACAAGAGGGTGAGAGTAGTAGCCCAACAACACCTCCTCAGCCAACCGGGTGAGGAGTATGGGAAAAAAGGTAACCTCCATGACACAGGGCCGCAGCTGAATCAGAGTCTTCAGGGCAAGCCAAGTCTCAGTTAGGGCAAGGAGATGGAGAGTACGAGAGATAAAGAGGTCATGGATGTGGGAAAGTTTGTTACAGACAGAGCAGGCATTCCACAGAGCACATGAGAAAGGTAGAGAGGCAGGGGAGAGGAGAGGAATAGAAATTAGATTGGAAACCTCACTGTGTGACCTGCAGGAATAGGATGAAAGCTGATGTGAAGGACCAGGATTGGGATTGATATCCCTAGCTGAGAGTAGGAGAAGGAGCAAGAGTATGGAGAAGAGTAGGAGAGACATGAGGACAGTGACGAAGACGAGATGTACTCAGACAGAATGGAGATGGTTGAATGAAAGGAAGGAAACGTTGAAGGTTTAGAGCTGAGAAGAAAGGAAAAGACAAAAGGGATGGTGAGATGATGAAAGCTGCATATGCTGTCAGCTCTGTTGGTCCTCTGTCCCGCTGACACCAACTTCCAGTTCTGGGGGCAGAGGACCGGCAGAACTGACACACATGCTAGAAGGCTGCTGTAGTCCTGCACTTGCTTTTTTTGTTTGTTTTGCTTCCGCTTTTGGTGGCAGTGTGAGAACAAACAATCCCATGTCTCAGCGGGAGACTTTCTTGCTTTGGCAGGAGTGTGGGAAATGACCCACCAAAGCGGAAGACTTAACAGGTCTGCATATCTCCCCACAGCCATCTCTTTTCCAAACTGCAGAGCCATAACCTCTTTAGCTTTTCCTCATATGAGAGGAGTTCCATCTCCTTTATCATTTTAGTCGTACTTTGAACCTTTTCTAATTCCGTTATATCTGTTTTGAGATATGGTGAACAGAACTGAGTGTGATACTCAAGGTGAGGGCGCACCATGGAGCAATACAGAGGCATTATAGTATTTATGGTCTTATTTACCTTCCCTTTCCTAATAATTCCTGTTTACATTTTTGGCTGCCACTGTACACTAGGCAGAAGATTTCAGCGCATTGTCTGCTTTCATCATCTCTTCTCCCTTCTCAGTTCTCAAGCTTCAACATTTTCTTTTTTTCATTCAACCATCTCCATTCTATCCGAGTACATCTCATCTTCGCCGCTGTCATGCCTCTTCTACTCTTCTCCATACTCTTTTGCTCATAGGCGCCCGGTATAAGAGGCTTGGGGAGGCTATGCCTCCCCAGCCACAGCAGGATGGATCAGCTGTTTCTATAGAAATGCTAAATAGTAGTAGTAGTAGTTCTCCCTCTGCTCTGGGGGGTTTAAATAGCAGCAGCTCCAGTGAAAGCCGTCTCTAGCCTTGTGTATAACCAGTTGTAATTTGATTACCTTACTGCTGGGAGAGCAGAGCAGGGGGGTTGGCTGGAGGTGTCCTGGGTTGCCAGGGAGATATGAGCACTTCATACCAAAGAGACTTGCACTGACCCCTGATATTTTAAAAGTGCTAAAAATAAGTTTTAAAAGTATTTGCATTAAATCTAATTGCAGAATTTAGGTGCTAGGAAGTGGGATTGGTATGCTATGTACTCAAATTTGCTCAAGCCATATGCAAATTAATCCGTTTTTGGGAGGTTCTCATTTGCATATTTATGGGTAAAAATTGTTGGAAATGTTTACAGCCTTAATGTTAGGGCATGGCTCTGATCAAAAATGTGAAATCTGATCCAAAAATGAAGGGTTTAGCTAGTGTTTTTGACTAAAAATTCCCATTAGAGTGTCTGTATGTTAATCTGCATTCAAATAGAGCTCTCTGATTGGATGAGCAGCTCCTGTTAGAAAATCTGCCCGGGAACAGAGAGGAGAGGAGAGAATCAATGGGTGGGTGGGTGTGGATGGCTGGAGGGGGGCAGGGAAGAGGAGCGAATCAATGGGTGGGTATGGATGGCTGGAGGGGGGGCAGGGGAGCAAAGAGAGTCGCTGGGTAGGTGTGGATGGCTGGAGGGGGGGCAGGGGAGAGGAGAGTTGCTGGACATGGATGGAGGAGAGGGAAGGGAGAGAGAAGAAATGCTGGACATGGATGGAGGGGAGGGAAGAGTGAGGAAGGAGATGACATGAGGGAAAAGGAAGAGAGAAAAACTGCACATGGATGAAGAAAATAGGCAGACGTTGGATCCACTGGACAGTCAAGTCTGTGGAGGACCCAGCTTTTACTTACGGATGTAGGACAAGAAATGAAGAAGAAAGGCAGAACGTAAAGAAATAAATGGAAAGGAAGCCCTGGAAACGGAGTTAAGAGGACAGATAGCAGCAGAATCGGATACTGGGCCAGCATGATCAGAAAAACAAAGTCACCAAACAAAGGTAGAAAAGATCATTTTATTTTCATTATATTGTTTGGAATATGTCCACTTTGAGAATCAGGTGCTCAACATTAAAAGTTTATATTTATTTACTTATGTATGGCATTTTATCCCACATTAAACATGAATTAGGATGTTTTGTGGCTCTACATGAGAATTGTGATATTATGATCCTTGTTTCATATTGTTGACGGTCTGCATTTTCCGTATGGGTGGTATATTGGTGTATTAGGTTCTGCCCAGTGTAATATTTATGGTACAGTAAGGTTCTGAGTGTGTTTTTGCACAAAGTTGTGCATAATGTTTTGCAGTTGAGCGATTGTGGTTAGTATATGCTTTGAGCAACCACTTTATTCTTTGACATATGATACATATCTAATATCTAAATTTAATAAAAGGTATTGTTACTTTTATTTATTTTTTCTGTGTGTTATCAGACAATTATGGATTTAAGCTCCACCCCTTTTCTCCCATACTCCTCACCCGGTTGGCCACAGAGGTGGTGTCAGGCTACTACTCTCAACCTCTTGTAGATTTCAACCTCTTCTTGCACCTCAGTCTCACAGGGCATCTCCTTCCTTCATTCTTGGGGACTTTAACATTCATACTAATGATCCCGCTGACTCTTATGCTTCTCGGTTTCTCATTTTAACATCCTCAACTCTGCTCCACTACCCCTACTCACCAGAATGGCCACTTTCTTGATCTTGCCTTCTTCCCCAACTGTTGCTCACCCCAGGGCCGTGCTGATGCAGTAAGCGAGGTAAGCGCCGCAGGGGGGCGCTTGCCTTCAAGGGGCGCCACTGCCCTGCCTTCCATCTGCTCACTTGCAAAATCTTTCACTTGAACTTGTGATTCTCCTATCTCCGCTGCCCTCCCCTTTTCATGCAAAGGAGCAGTATTAATTGAGGCAGGCATGCTCTTCAAGTTACTTGAGAATACAACCAGATTGCTATTTATGCTTCAGTTTGGGGCTAGCTCCTCAGTCAGGGTGAGTTTCAGAGCTTGAAACAGCATTCAAATTAAAGAGAACCTGAAATTTTAAAAGTGCTAAAAATAAGTTTTAAAAGTATTTGCCTTAAATCTAATTGCAGCATTCAGGTGCTGGGAGTCTGTACTTGGTTGTCATATGCTCAGATTTGTTTAAATCATATGCAAATTAGTCCGTTGTTTTTCACTAAACATTCCCATGAATGTCTGTATGTTAATCTGCATTCAAATAGAGCTCTCTGATTGGATGATCAGCTTCTGTTAAGAAATCTGCCCTGGAAGTGAACAGAGTGAGAGCTATCCTTTGCCAAGAGAGACATCCAGCTGTGACTTCCTGTGTTTGTTGACTGAAGTTATAAAAGAGTGCCTGATTGTGGTAAATGAGAAAATATAAGTGAAAAGAGATTGGTGGCGATTGAAGTTTCTCTAGTGAGAAAAGGATCTGAATATTTCAGGATTACTTGACGTTTATGAAGAATAGAAAAGGGTGAATTTCAGTTTAAGAGTGTTTAAATCCTATAAGCTATATAAAGGCTAGGTAGATTTAAGTGACTGTAAGCAAGGAAACCTTAATATTTGATCTGAAATAAATATTTGATCTGAGATAGTTGATCAGAGATAAATGTTTGAGCTGAATTATATCCTTTGGTGCAAAGGAGATTAGAATGCAATAGAGTATTTCTTTCTGTTTACCAGTACAGTAAAATAATTCCATTCCACTTAAATAATTTTTTGTTATATGTATGAGGGAGTAGTATCTGGATTTATTGTAAATCAAATTGATTCCATTCACAGGAATTCATATTCACCTTCATGCATTCATCCGATATTATCTTTTAAGGATGAAGTTTTATTTTATGTTCACTCTGTCTCTTGTGAGCTGAGCACAGTTAGTTTCCTTGGCTGGCACGACTACATATTAAAGGTATTTTGATACTGTGTGAAGTTTTACCACAGACGGGTGACATATATAAAACATTCTCCTTGGATAGGATGTGATATGTGAAAATACATTTTGCTTTAATGAAATTGCTAAACTTTAGAGTCAGAGACTTATTAATGAGGGATACATACAGTGCTATTTTTTCCTGAGGTCCGGCTTACTTGCCTGCTCCCTTCTGTTCCTGCTCTGCTGGACGGGGGGGGGGGGGCGCCAACCGATAGTCTGCAGGGGGGCACCAGAGACCCTAGGCACGGCCCTGTAGGCACGGCCCTGGCTCACTCTCCAGTTTCTGCATCTCAGTTCTGACCATCAACTGATAACTTTCACAGTTAAACACCCTCCTCCCCCAGTCCCATCCAATTTCCACCAATACATTTAGGAATCTCCAGGCTATTGACTCTTAACTCTATTCACCAGTGTTTCATCCCTCTCCTCAACCACTATGTTATCCAAGTCTGTTAATGAGGCTGTCTCTTCCTATAATACCATTCTCTCCTTTGCTCTGGATACTCTCACTCCTCCAATTCCCTGTTCTGATAGGTGTACCAAACCCCAGCCTTGGCTGAACTTCAAAATCCACTACCTACGTTCCTGTGCCCAATCTGCTTAATGCCTTTGGCCGAAATCGCTGACTTCATACATTTCAAATTCTTGCTGACCTCCTTCCAGTCTGCTCTTTCACTTGCCAAACAGGACTACTAAATCCACTTGACAAACTCTCTTGGCTCAAACTCTCAATGTCTCTTTGCCACACTGAACTTTCTCCTCAAAGTGCATTCACCTCCAATCCCCCACCCCCTTCACTTTCTACCCAGACTCTGGCTGAATACTTTCATGATAAGGTTCACAAGATTAACTTTGAGTTCCCAACCAAGTCACCTTCACCTCTTTTTCCCCCAGTCCATCCTGTCAACCGTCCTTCAACCCCTGCCTCCTTTTCTGAAATCACTGCACAACAAACATTTTCTTCCCTCCTCCAAACTGACTACCTGTTCCTCTGATCCTATTCCTATCCATCTACTTAGCATTATCTCTCCTACTGTCATCCCTTATATCCCCAATCATGCACTTTCCACTGCAACTGTTCCTGATGCCTTCAAACATGCCGTAGTTATTCCACTCCTCAAAAAAAAAACCTTTATTGGACTCTACCTGGCCTTCCAACTATTGCCCCATCTCCATCCTTCTTTTCATATCCAAGGTATTTGAACGTGCTATTCACCGCCATTGTCTTGACTTTCGTCTCAAGCTATTCTTGAATCTTTATCCACTTCAATCTGGCTTTCGCCCTCTTCGTTCAACTGAAACAGCCCTTGCTAAAGTCTTCAATTACCTGTTCCTGGACAGATCCAAAGTCTCTATTCTATCCTCGTCATTCTCAATCTATTTGCTGCTTTTGACACTGTTGATCACTGCCTACTCCTTGACATGCTGTCCTCACTTAGATTTTGGTGCTCTGTTCATTCTTGGTTTTCTTCTTATCTCTCCCATTATCTGGTGGATCCTCCTGCATTTCTATCCCACTATCAGTTTGTGTACCTCAGGGCTCTGTCTTGGGAACTCTTCTTTACTCCATCTATACTTATTCCTTTGGTACGCTGATCTCCTCCCATGGTTTTCAGTATCAACTTTATGCTGTTGACTCCCAGTTCTACCTCTCCACACCAGAAATTTCAGCAGGAATCCAGTCCCAAGTCTCACCTTGCCTGTCTGACATTGCTCACTGGATGTCTCACCACCGTTTAAAACTAAACATGGCCAAGACGGAACTTCTTATCTTTCCCCCTAAACCCACCTTTCCTCTTCCCCCATTATCTCTGTAGATAAAATGAAGATACATACCTATAGCAGGTATTCTCCGAGGACAGCAGGCTGAATATTCTCACAGATGGGTCGTCGTCCGCGACGGCCAGGAGACCGGAACTATTTAGAAAAATCTCGAAGTCTAGAGAATGCTCCGTCGCGCGGGCTGAGTGCACCACGCATGCGTGAACGGCTTCCCGCCCGCGACATGAGCGTGTCCCTTCAATTGTATAAAAAGCAAAATTGAAAACTAGGCCAACTCCAAGGGGAGGAGGGAGGGATTGTGAGAATATTCAGCCTGCTTTCCTTGGAGAATACCTGCTACAGGTATGTATCTTCATTTTCTCAGAGGACAAGCAGGCTGAATATTATCACAGATGGGGTATCCCTAGCCCCCAGGCTCACTCAAAACAAAGAACATTGGTCAATTGGGCCTCGCAACAGCGAGGACAGAACATAGGTTGACCTAAAAAGAAACACAACTAAGTGAGAGTGCAGCCTGGAACAGAACAGAAATGGGCCTAGAAGGGTGGAGTTGGATTCTAAACCCCAAACAAATTCTGCAGCACCGACTGCCCAAACCGACTGTCACTGTCCCAAGAAACATCTTCCGCACCCTAGTACAGTCACTGGTAATAAGCCACTTGGACTACTGCAACGCTCTATACGCAGGCTGCAAAGAGCAGACCATCAAAAAACTCCAGACAGCCCAGAACACCGCAGACAGACTCATTTTTGGAACACCTAAATACGAAAGTGCGAAACTCCTCAGAGAGAATCTACACTGGCTCCCGCTCAAGGAACGAATTGAGTTCAAGATCTGCACGACTGTACACAAAATCATTCATGCAGATGCCCCACTCTATATGCTAAACCTAGTGGACTTACCGCCCAGGAATGCCAAAAGATCGGCCCACAAATTCCTCAACCTAAACTTCCCCAGCTGTAAAGGAATGAAATACAAACAGGCTTATGCTACTACATTTGCGTACAAAAGCGCACAGTCCTGTAACGCACTACCCATGGCGCTGAAAACCATAACCAATCTAACAAGCTTTCACAAAGCCCTGAAAACACATCTCTTCAACAGAGCCTATAAAAGTCACCCTCAATGAAACAAATCATTCCTTAAACTACCCAAGTACACCTAAGACACCTCTCACACGACCTTACCTAACACCTTTCCATCTGAATTCCTCTTTCACCTCAGCCTATGATTGATTGTCTTTGTTTTTTTTTTTTCAAATCATGTAACAATGTTTTCATTTCCATACTCTGTAAGCCATATTGAGCCTGCAAAAAGGTGGGAAAATGTGAGGTACAAATACAATAAATAATAATAATAATAATATCCTGCTGAAGGCAGTAGTGAGATGTGAATGTGTGGACTGATGACCATGTTGCAGCCTTGCAAATCTCTTCAACAGAAGCTGACTTCAAGTGAGCCACTGACGCAGCCAAGGCTCTGACATTATGAGCCGTGACATGGCCCACCAGAGTCAGTCCAGCTTGGGCATAAGTGAAGGAAATGCAATCTGTTAGCTAATTAGAAATGGTGCGTTTTCCGATGGCAACTCCCCTCCTGTTGGGATTGAAAGAAACAAACAATTGGGCGGACTGTCTGTAGGGCTTTGTCCACTCCACGTAAAAGACCAATGCTCTCTTACAGTCCAAGGTGTGCAACTTGTCTTCACCAGGATGGGTATGTGGATGGGGAAAGAATGTTGGCAAGACAACTGACTGGTTCAGATGGAACTCCGACATCACCTTCGGCAAGAACTTAGGGTGAGTGCCGAGGACTACTCTATTATGATGAAACTTGATATAAGGAGCATGAACTACCAAGGCTTGGAGCTCACTGACTCTACGAGCTGAAGTAACAGCCACCAAGAAAATGACCTTCCAGGTCAAGTACTTCAGATGGCAGGAATTCAGTGGCTCAAAAGGAGCTTTCATCAGCTGGGTGAGAACGATGTTGAGATCCCATGACACTGGTGGAGGTTTGACAGGGGGCTTTGACAAAAGCAAACCTCTCATGAAGCGAACCACTAAAGGCTGTCCAGAGACAGGCTGACCTTCTACACATTGTTGATAATCACTAATTGCACTAAGGTGAACCCTTATGGAGTTGGTCTTGAGACCAGACTCTGATAGGTGTAGAAGGTATTCAAACAGGGTCCGTGTTGGACATGAAAAAGGATCTAGGGCTCTGCTGTCACACCAGATGGCAAACCTCCTCCATTTGAAAGAATGACACTTTTTCGTGGAATCTTTCCTGGAAGCAAGCAAGACTCAGGAGACACCCTCTGAAAGACCCAAGGAGGCAACTTCTAAGCTCTCAGCATCCAGGCCGTGAGAGTCAGAGACTGGAGGTTGGGATGTAGAAGTGACCCCTCGTTCTGGGTGATGAGGGTTGGAAAACACTCCAATCTCCACGGTTCTTCGAAGGACAACTCCAGAAGAAGAGGAAACCATAACTGACGGGGCCAAAAAGGAGCAATCAGGATCATGGTTCCGCAGTCTTGCTTGAGTTTCAGCAGAGTCTTCCCTACTAGAGGTATGAGAGGATACGCATACAGAAGGCCTGTCCCCCAATAAAGGAGAAAAGCATCCGACGCTAGTCTGTCGTGGGCCTGAAGTCTGGAACAGAATTGAGGGACTTTGTGATTGAACTGAGTGGCAAAAAGTGGACTAAATTGACATTCAGGGACCACTCGTGATGTTGCATAATCCTGCTCAACCTGTCGGTCAGACTGTTTTTTACACCTGCCAGATACGTGGCCTGGAGAAGCATGCTGTGATGGTGCGCCCAAAGCCACATCTTGACGGCTTCCTGACACAGAAGGCGAGATCTGGTGCCCCCCTGCTTGTTGATGTAATACATCGCAACCTGATTGTCTGTCTGAATTAAAATGATTTGGTTGGACAGCCGATCTCTGAAAGCCTTGAGAGCGTTCCAGATCGCTCATAATTCCAGGAGGTTGATCTGAAGATCCTTTTTCTGAAAGGACCAAACTCCTTGAGTGTGAAGCCCATCTACATGAGCTCCCCACCCCAGGAGGGATGCATCCATCGTCAGCACTTTTTGCGGCTGAGGAATTTGGAATGGACGTCCCAAGGTCAAATTGGATCGAATGGTCCACCACTGAAGGGATGTACAAAACTCGGCGGAGAGATGGATTACATCCTCTAGATCCCCTGTGGCCTGACACCACTGAGAAGCTAAGGTCCATTGAGCTGATCTCATATGTAGGCGTGCCATGGGAGTTACATGAACTGGTGAGGCCATGTGTCCTAAGAGTCTCAAAATCTGCCGAGCTGTGATCTGTTGAGATGCTCCAGCCATGGACACGAGGGCCAGGAGATTGTCTGCCCTTGCCTGGGGAAGATAAGCTTGAGACGTCCGTGTGTCCAACAGAGTTCCAATGAACTCCAATTTCTGTATAGGGACAAGGTGGGACTTGGGATAATTGATTACAAACCCCAGTAGCTCCAGCAGTTGAACAGTCATCCGCATGGACTGTAGAGCCCCTGCCTCCAAGGTGCTCTTCACCAGCCAATTGTCGAGATAAGGGAACACATGCACTCCCGGTCTGCGTAGCGATGCTGCGACAACTGCAAATCACTTTGTGAAGACCCTGGGCGCAGAAGAAAAGCCAAAGGGTAGCACGCAGTACTGAAAATGCTGAGTTTCCAAGCAAAAACGAAGATACTTCCTGTGAGGTGGGAGTATCGAGATGTGGGTATAGGCATCCTTTAAGTATAGAGAGCATAGCCAATTGTTTTCCTGAACCATGGGAAGAAGGGTGCCCAGGGAAACCATCCTGAACTTTTCTCGGACTATGAATTTGTTCAGGGCCCTTAGTTCTAGGATGGGACACATCCCCCCTGTTTTCTTTTGCACAAGGAAGTACCTGGAATAGAATCCCAGCCCTTCTTCCCCTGTGGAACGGGTTCAACCGCATTGGCCTTTAGAAGGGCGGAGAGTTCCTCTGCAAGTACCTGTTTGTGCTGGGAGCTGAAGGACTGAGCTCCCGGTGGGCAATTTGGAGGCTTGGATACCAGATTTAGAGTGTATCCAGACCAGACTATTTGAAGAACCCACCTGTCGGAGGTTATAAGAGGCCACCTTTGGTGAAAAAATATCAACCTCCCCCGACGGGCAAAGCGTCCGGCATGGACACATTTTCTGAGGCTATGCTGCACTGGAATTAGTCAAAAGCCCATCCCTTGCTTTTGCTGGGGAGCTCTAGGGGCCTTAGGCGCACGGCCTTGATGGGAACGCACATGCTGGGACTGAGCCTGAATCGGCTGCCGAGAAGTAGGAGTGTACCTACACCTATTATAGGAATAGGGAGAACTCCTCCTCACTCCAAAAAATCTCCTGGATAAGGAAGTGGTAGCAGAAGACGCCCGGCGGGAGAGAGAATCCATAGCATCATGGTGCTTTTTGATCTGATCGACCATGTCCTCTACTTTCTCTCCTAAAAGATTATTCCCCCGGCAAGGAACATCCACCATTCACTGCTGGGTCTTATGATCCAGGTCAGAGACACACAGCCATGAGAGTCTGCGCATCACTATACCCTGAGCAGCTACTCGGGATGTTACATCAAAAGTGTCGTAAGTCCCCCTGGCCAGGAATTTGCGACATGCCTTCTGCTGCCTGACCACCTCGTGAAAAGGTTCGGCGAGCTCCGGAGGGAGTGCTTCAACCAAACTAGACAGTTGCCTCACTGAGTTCCACAAGTGAATGCTCGTGTAGAGTTGGTACGTTTGGATTTTGGCGGCGAGCATAGCAGCCTGATACGTTCGCCTCCCAAAAGAATCCAAGGTCCTAGACTCTCTGCCTGGGGGTGCCGAGGCATAGTCTCTAGGCTCTTCTGAGAGCAGAGTCCACCACCATGGAATCGTGAGGAAGTTGGGCCTTCACCATCACAGGCTCTCCATGGACTCTGTACTGGGACTCGGATTTTGGGGGGACCAGAGGATTAAAAAGAGGGCACGACCAATTTAGCATAAGCACTTCTCTCAGTGTATTATGCAAGGGGGCCGTTGAAACCTCAGCAGGCGGAGAAGGATAATCCAAGACCTCGAGCATCTCGGCCCTGGGCTCATCCACAACCTCCATAGGGAATGGAATGTCCTTAGATATTTCCCTAACAAAAGAAGAGAAAAAAAGACTCTCAGGTGGAAACATCCTACTCTCAATAGGCGGAGTGGGATCAGAGGGTACACCACATGACTCTTCCTCTGAAAAGTACCTGGAGTCCTCCTCCTCTTCCCACGAGCGCTCATCCTCGGTATCGGACAAAAGCTCCCTAAGAGCAGCCCGAACCCAAGCCTGCCTCGATGTCGAGGATTGACAACCTCGTGGGGGATGTCGAGAAGTCAACCCCTGCCTGGACTCCGGCGAAGCTTCCTCCACCGACGTCGAGGGGAATCGACCCGGGTGGCAGCCGATGTTGGTAACGCAAGCGGCACCGAGAACGGAGACCTCACCACAGGTGATGGCCCAGATGCTGCCTCCGCAGTCGATACAGAAGGCGCAAGCACCCCCGACACCGAGGCAGACTGGCGCAGCAACCCTTCCAGGAGCTCTGGAAGAAGGGCCCTAATGCGCTTATCGAGAGCTTCCATCGGAAAAAGCTTGGGGGCCGGTATACAAGTCGGTGCCAGAATCTGAGGGGGCTTGAGAGCCGGTACCAGGCTGCCAGATGACCGACGCATCGGTACCTCTTGAATGGAGGGTGAGCGGTCCTCCTGGCGCCGATGCTTCTCGGGTGCCGACTCCTACGGCTCACCAGAGCTCTCGGTACTGTGCATGGAAGGAGATTGATGACGGTGCTTCTTAGCCTTCACTCAACGCCCGTCATCGAGACTCCTTGGTACCGAAGAGGAGGACGTGGAATCCTCATGCCTCCTCGGGGCCAGAACCAACGAAGCTCGGTCCCGGGGGGGCCTGCATAGCAGTAGGCCTCAAGACAGGTGAAGCCTGGATTGGCCACTGTCGGAGACAGGATGCTGGGCTTGATGGACCCTTGGTCTTTTCCCGGTATGGCGGTGCTTATGTACTTATGTACCCACTCGATGCCTCACTGCTCCCAGCGCAATGCGGTCGTTCAGCAGCCATTACCTGATCTCTCAATGTCGCTGCTTCCCTTGACGTTGACATCGATGCCGATGTCGAAGGACCGGACCGATCTGAAAAAAGTTTCTCATGTTGAGCCTCCCAAGCCACTTGGGTCCATTTCTTCATCAATTTACACAGCTTACAGGCAGCTGGAAGATGGTTGGGCCCAAGGCAATGAAGACACCACGCGTGGGGGTCGGTACCAAAGATGGTCCAGTTGCAGCAAGTACAACGCTTGAAGCCGCTGGGAGTCCTCGATGACATGGACGGAAAAACAGCGGCGGCGAAATTAAAAGGCTCAATGGTGCCAAATAAAAAAAGGCACAAAAAAGGGGAAAAAGACCCGGCCAAGCAGCCTAAAAGCGGCCGCAATGAAAAGAAAAGGAAAATTGAAAAAAGTGAGAAAAACTAAAAGTTATAAGGAAAAACTACTTAAAAAAATTTTTTTTTTAAATTTTAAGACTAAAATGTAAACTAAGTCAAAGAAAAGAAACAGAAGGGAGCGAAAAAACGCTGGAGCGAGTTTCCTGGCCAAAATCCCGAGCAGCAGCGAAAAAATCGTGACTGCCAAGGCATGGACAAAATAGAACTGAAGGGACACACTCGCGTTGCAGGCAGGAAGCCGTTTGCGCATGCGCGGTGCGCTCGACCCACGTGACGGAGCGTTCTTGAGACTTAGAGATTTTTCTAAATAGTTCCGGTCTCCTGGCCATCATGGACGACGACGACCCATCTGTGATAATATTCAGCCTGCTTGTACTCGGAAAACACTCTCATCCTCCCTGTCTCATCAGCTCATAACCTTGGGGGTCATCTTTGACTTCTCTCTCTCTTTCTCTACACACATCCAACAGACTGCTAAAACCTGTTGTTTCTTTCTATATAATATCACCAAAATTCATCCCTTCCTTTCTAAGCACAGTACCAAAACCCTTATCTACACTTTTATCATCTCACGCTTAGACTACTGCAACTTGCAGGTTTTCCACTAAGTCATCTCTCTCCTCTTCAATCTATTAAAAATTCTGCTGCACAACTTATATTCTGCCAGTGTCACTATGCTCGTATTAGTTCTCTCCTCAAGTCAATTCATTGGCTCCCTATACAATTCAAACTTCTCTTATTGGTTTACAAATGCATTCACTCTGCAGCTCCTCTTATCTCTCCCTACAGTCCTCTCCGGAAACTACGTTCATTGGGTAAATCTCTATTATCTATACCCTTCTCCACTGCCAACTCCAGACTTCATTCCTTTTATCTTGCTGCATATGCCTGCAATAGACTTCATGAGTCAGTACGTCAAACTTCATCTCTGGCTCAAAATCTAGGCTAAAAGCCCTACTTTTTAACGCTGCTTTAACTCCTAACTCCTACTCACTTGTTCAGTACTCATGTCTGTTTTATCATTTCCACCATAAGTAATTCACTAATCCTTTATTTCTCCTGTTTTTCTATCTTGATTAGATTATAAGCTCTGTCGAGCAGGGACGTGTACTGCGCTGCATACATCTAATAATACTATTGAAATGATAAGTAGTAGTAAGTCTGGCAGAGCACTTTTAACAATCTAGATGCAAATATTTACACTGGCTGTATGGCTGGAGTAAGTGTTTGTGCTTAAAATATAGGCATACTAGTAAATAAGGCCCGTTTCAGAGACAAATGAAACGGGCGCTAGCAATGTTTTCCTGGGAATGTGTTTGCTTGAGAGAGTGTGTGTGAGAGTGAATGTGTGAGTGTGTGTGTGTGTGTGTGTATGTGTGTGACAGAGAGAGAGTATGTCTGTGAGACAGTGTTAATATAGGGCCTGGTTTTAGATCTGCCACTGGAATTGTGATGGACAAAGCCACAGAGCCAAAAACATCTGAAAAAGTACTGATTAGGCCAAACAAGTAACAAATGAATTAATATTTGAGAATCTGCAGAAAGCAGGTCTGAACAATGAGTCTTGACACAAACAGGTACAGGTACAATATCCAAATAATATATAGCACCTGAAATGAAAGAATGATGGATAAAATGAAAAAAAATGTGGTTCTCAAAATGGGGCCTATTTTAGTATATTATTGTATAAAATGATACTGATACAGAGATAAGAAGGTGTTGTGAAAGATGTTGATGAAATATGTGAAACTGGTATCTCAACAGAAAAAATGTTAGTAACCGCAAAAACAGTTTGTTCCAAAAAAACATGTTGATATTACCGGAAAATGTTGCAACCTTGTGAAATACATGGAACGGAAGAGCTGGGTACAAAATGCACAGATGGCAGTACGCGACAGTTTAACCGCAGAAATTGAGAAATATTCGAAAAAAACAGGTCCCAAAATAGGTGCTGCCATAGACTTCAATAGAGAGATGAGAGTATAAAAGAAGGGTGATTTTGGCTTAAGTTCGGAGTCGTCCCCAACGCATCTCAGACGGCAGAACGCTGTGCCATTGAACCCAGAATCCATCCGATGTCTGTATTAATTTGAAACTTTGGTAAGAATAATGCCTTCTATCTGAAACCTTTCTCTGTCTTCATTTTCAAGTATTCCTTACCTGTCACTTATTTTACTAACTAAACTAAACACACACCAGACACTCATTTTGTGCACAAAATACTGATAGATTCAAATAGACTATATGTGGGAACATAAATGGCCCAGAATACACCTAGATCCAGAAAGGCAGAAAGCAGAGGTCATGGGGATCAGTTTTGAATTACGCCTTCTGATGCCTCCCCAGAACCAACCACCCTGGGATTGGAGGGAAACTATAAAGAATCTTCTGGATGAACTTAAGAGGTTCCCCTCCCCATTTGGAAAAGTCCAGAAGGGGTCTAAACGAGGTACATTTAAAACAGTGGTGAGCCCCGGTCGCTGACCGTACTCGCTGACCTTCCTCCCCCCCGAACGCTGTATTTTTACACGCTAATTTTTGAACACAGAGGGGATAAATGTATGTGTTCAAAAATATTTCTTTCCTGTCTTTCCATTTTCTTCTCTGTTCTTTTTCTGCCCCTATCTTCTGTCCATCCTCTCCGTCCTTCTTCCCCTCCCTATCTTCTCCCTTTCCTACCTCTGTCCGGACCTTCATTCACTGCTCACTGCAGTTCTCGGACAGTACACTTCATCTGCCCTCCTGTATGTCCTGCGCTCTCAACTAGGATATCTCTCTGTCCTGATTGCCCTCCCCAATTGCCCGGTTTTTATTGCCTCCCTCCTTTTCGTCTCACTTGCCTATTCTGGCTATCTTCGTACTTACTCTGATCCCTGTTCGCTCTCACTGCAGTTCTCTGAAATCATTCCGGTCTGCGTCTTTTCAGCACCTAATCGCTCTTTTTCTCAGCGCTGCACTTATCTTTTCTTCTCCCTTTCCCCCGTTTTCTGACTCTTTGAACAGTTGAACTTAGAGACGGGTTTCGTTTTCCCTCTATAATTTTTTATGCTGCAAAACACAGACTGGTAGATCTTATCGCAACCCACAATGTGGTTCTGCATTTTTTAACCTTGCTGGCATCCTATACTGAACTAATATCTTGGCCCGTCTTATGCGGGCTATTCTTTGCCTAACGCCTTGACATTTCGTGTCTTAAGTCTCTGTCCAACATTTGTTTTCCTCCTTCTTTTTCCCTGAACCCCTGTGTATTTTATGTCCTATCTTCCGCTAATTCTGACAGCCCATGGCCCCCCCCTTCCTGCCCAAACACTTCTGTTTCTTTACTTTTTGTTGCCCTTGCCTGTCATCTAAAAATATTTCGGCTTCGCTGAAACCTGTGATTTGGGTTTTCCCCCTCTTTCAAACTGTATGATTGTTTGCTATCTTTTCTGCTTTTACGCCCATTCCCTGGTCTTTACCTTCTGTTCTCATCTTCCCGTCTGTGGGCGTGCGCCCTCCCGTGGGTTTTTTTTTTTTTATGTTCCACGTCTCTTATGTCCGTCTAATCTACTTTTTTTTTTTCCCTATTCGGTGAGCCTACGGGTTCACCTCTGTTTTTCTTATTTCTTACAGCATCCTTACATTGCTTGTTTGCTCACTATAAAGCACATTTCCTGTTCCTTCTTTAAGGCGTTGTCCTACTGACCTCTTTTTCAAAACTGCTTTGTTCCTTTGCAAGCTTAAAAGACATTAGTATCACCTTTCAATTTTGATGCCCTGCAAAGCTATTCTTTTTGCAGCCCCATGTAACACAGTTTTTGTGCTTCCGGAACTTCGCTTAATACATTGCTAGTTGCAGTCATAATTGATATATAGTTATTTCCTGTTGAACTAACTCTTTGCTTGCCTCATCTGAATGTTAGGTACTTTTTCTCTGCACGTATCAAAGTAGTACAATTACTTATCTTTCGACGGCTCATGTTGCCGAGTTCAGTATGTGTGCACTTCTGTGCATATAGCAATGTACGGAAGTATTTTCTTGCTTTCACTTTTAGGATTACGGCACAGCCTTTTGGGGTTTTAAAAACACTAATCTATAGCCTATTTCCTTTCTTCTTCTCTGTATTTCTTATGTCTCATCTCAGTACGCCATAACTGTATGACTGTAGGAAACACCTGCTTCCTCTTAAGCTATTATAGTCTGTATTGTATAGGAACGTATCTGATCCGAAGAGCTTACATATGCTTACCTTGCTTTAAAATTTTTGTTTCCCTCTCTCCTTGTCTACATATTTATTCATTCTTTCCGGATGGAACCTGGTCATCATAAGTCCTTATAAGTCCCGTCTTTCTGTTTTTCTCTCCTTTTTCCTTTCACACTAAAAGTGCGTAGATGCTCCACTTCTCCTTTTTGGGCGGTGGCCACTTCCTCCTTCTTCTCTCCCTCTTGACTCTGTTAATCTTTAGCTTGGGCATCTCTTGTAACATTTTGTTTAAAAATAATTTCGTACGTTGTAGAGAGTGTGTGTCATCACTTTTGACAGACTGCTACCGTCTTCCGTGCTGTTAATTATTTTTATCTTTTCTGCTAAAACTCCCATTTGGAGTATTGCCTGCCACCTGGCTATTATTGTATTTGAAATGGACAATGCTATTCTCTAATTGCTATCGTACGCCACAGTTTGCATACTAAGAATTTTAGACCTGCATCTGTTTGACCTTGGAGCCTAACTTAAACATATTTAGTAATCAACCTTTTTCTACGGTCCTTTTCAAACACTTGCGTTGTTTTTATTGGCCACTGCTGCATGAGCTTTGGGGACTGAGCTTCTGCCATGATTTCTGCTTGCCACGATTAATATGCACTCATTTCCTGTAAAACTGTAACTTTCCTGCATACAAGTGGTTTAAGCTTACGATACTGTGCCTGCGTTCTATAAATAGATAGTGTACGGCAATGTTCTTAGTCCAATCATATATTTACTTCTCTGTAAGTTTAACCCTGTTTTATGATACATAGTCTCACTATATGACAAACAGCAGTGTTTGAATGCTTTCGGTTTCAATGTTAGCGATCGTAGCGCTACATCTTTGCTTGTCTAGAATGGGTTTTGTTTTTGCAGTATAATATTATGCGAGCTCCATTATAATGATTTATAGGTTGTTTTTACTAGGGGATTTTTTGTTTCATAACTTGAAAATCCAATTTGTACAGTTTTTTTTCCTCCTCTGATATGGTGAACAGACGAAGGTTGTCGTTCATTGGTTTGCTCAGCTTGTCCATCACATTCATTTTTTTCTCCTCTTTCTCTCCAAGTCCCACCTACTCTCCTACTTTGCTTCTGTCACTCTTATGTTTAACTTTTATGCATGTTTATGCTGTGCAACAGTGTGAATGATTTTATTTTGTATTGTGTTGTCCTGGTTTTGCGGGCCTCTTCACTGTCGGCTGTCTTATTTTAATGCTTTTGAGTCCCTTTTTATGAATTATTTAATAAGCAAATCTATTGTCTTGTTACTCTTTTATGGTACCTTCCCCCAAGAGCTTACATGTGTTTAGTGTTAAATTTTTTTTTTTTCCAATTTTCTTTGAACAAGATTTATTTTATTTCTACTATTTTATCTTGTAAGTTTGTTACAGGGGCTCTTCCCTGGGATAGGCTATACCTTTTATTCTACTTTAAGATTTTATTTTTTGTTTGTTTTTTTCTCCTCTTATATACCAGTGTCACGCTATAACTATTGGACTAGATACCGATGTCTGATGTCTGCGACTCACACCCATTTGAGGGCCACAAAACCTTCAATGGATGACGGTATCATAAATTCCAGATTTAAAGCAGATTTCCATTCAATTTTCAGAGTGGCCTGCGGATTCGGCAATATTGCCCACATATGGGTTACCTGTATAGATGATCGCCGTGACAATACAGGGACGCCTAACGACATTGGTTGAGATTGTATACAGGTTGACTCGGGCATCTAAAAATCTTATAAAGGTTAGTTGTAGATGAACTCCTAACCAGGACTTTTAGGACAGTTAGTTGTAGACGAACTCCTGACTGATTTAAATTTATTAAAGGTTAGTTGTAGATGAACTCCTGACTGATTTAAATTTATTAAAGGTTAGTTGTAGATGAACTCCTAACCAGCGGAGACCCCTGAGACCCGTGTCCTCCGACTATGGGAGCCTTTCTTCCGCGTCTCCCATATTCTTTAAGGGTAGTAGCAACCCCCATTTGTTTTTTGGGTTCTAACATTTGCAGTCTACCCTGGAGGATAAGTAATTTGGGATAGAGTAGTATAAATATATAAAGGCTGACAATATATTTTTTTTTTTTACACTGCTTTTATCCTGTTACTTCCATTTCTCTGTTCATGTAACCTGCGGCAAAAGCATTGAGCTTTCCGCCAATTAGTAATTTATGTTCTAGGTTCCGCCACCGGGACGCTCTTGAAGACGCGTGAGTATAACTGTGTTTTGTATATGCATGATGCATGTTTTTGTTTAGATAATTTTCCCGTGCATGGTTTTGTTTAGTTGCCCCTGTTATAGACCTCAGCATTTTGACTTGAACCGTCTTACTTAAAGATATTGCATTATATAGAATATACTCTTTTATGAGTTCCTATGTGGATTGTCTTCCCCCTATTTCAGATCCCACTATGTCCCCCTCCTCATCCCCTAGTCCCCTGGAAAGAGTCCTTAATTTCTTTCCCGCTGATAGAAAAGAACTTACCCGCTTATGTCAAACCTGGCATACCGGTTGGTCCGCTAAGGATGAAGGACTGGAATGGCCATCAAAGGGCTCCTTTGATCAGGGCAAACTCCAAGCCTTGGTCTGCTACAATGAGTCCCACAAAACAGGAAAATCTAGGGATAAACATTTAGCTGCCATTAATAAATTCATACTGATTGCACAAAACCAGAACGATAGGAGTTTAGGTAAGTCCGATTGCGACCAAGCCCCCTACCAGGAGGCAGTAATACCTACTGCCCCACCACCTTATGATGCTGCTACCGCTGCAGGTACGACAAAGCTTCTACCATGTGCAGTGGGATATACCCCGATACCCCCAGGATATTGTGACAAACCGGTCACAAGTCCTCTGCTGCAGAATTCTCAAGGATCTCAGACAGTGACACCCCCGCTGCCTGCGGTATCTCCCGCTCCTATGATATTTGACCCACCCACTACCGTGCACATTGCCGGTGTTGTTGATCTATCTCTTCCCTCACCACAACAAAACTCAATCAGCCCAATATCTCAGGGGTCAGTACAAACTCAGACGCCCTTAACCCCTTCAGCAATACCAGTGGCTCAGACTGTTGCTCAGTCGCCCACGGTCACGACTGCCCCAACGATGCAAGCAACTACCCAAACGCTAACTCCACAACCTCATGTCTATCGTACTATTGGAGGTTATGAGATTGACATACCCCCCCCCATTATTGAACATTACCCTTGTGTCCAGGACCCTTTGGTTCCGGTCACCATTCACCACCCAACCATCAGTCAGATTGATGCGGCTGCCCAGACCTCCACCTGTCCTGTGCCAGGATCAGGATTGACCTCACACATGACTACTCAAACGGCTACCTACCCATACATGGGACATTCAACTCAGACATCACCTCCACCGCCACATTTGGACTCCTCTGTCCAAACTGGTTCCTTGCCTCCCGCATCCCTGCATTACCCTATTCTGTCTCAGTTACGACAGATGGGCTTCATTCCATGTAGTCCTGCTACACAGACACGGGCTATTTGTCAGGAACTCTGTGATCGGGGTTTTATTACAGCGCCCCCTGTTCCAATGAACCCTTCCATGCCGACTCTAGAACCTGAGTGTTCTACTCCTCCTAGATGGGAGCAATTGGGTGCACGCCCCAAGGGTAAAATTCCCCAATTAGCAGAGGAACTGGCTCGTCTCCGCCGTCCTCTCATACTTCCAGCCAAACCAGGTACTGGGGATCTACCAAAAATAATATCCTCCCCATTAGACGCAGCATGGGAAGTTTTACAACAACAACTCCCAGCTAAATCTGACCTGGAGGATATTCGAAATGAACCTCCCCCAGTGCTAAATTTCTCCTCCTCGGTGGAAGGAGATTCATCGCACCTGGAACTACCCAAGACCCGTCCCCCTGACACTCACATTCCTTCAGGGGCATGTTGTATACCACAACAGGGCACCACATTGGCCAGTATGGGAGATGACCTCGCATTCGTTTCAGAAGGACTTCGAAAGAAATTTCAGGACATTACACTAGGGACCACCCTGTCAGTTGGAGACATGAAAGCGCTTTTGGGCAGAACCCCACACGCCAGTGTCACTGACATATTCACTCAATCGGGCTATGCCAAATTTGTAACAGATACCGAGTATGATGGCAATCCTTTAACAGAGATCCAGACCAAAGTATTCCAGGAAATCCGGACCATGTATCCGGCTCTAAAAGACTTTTCAGTTATCACTTCTCAGAGATGGGAAATGGATTCAGAGCCTATTGAGGCTTACTTACTCAGACTCCAAGATCTCTATAAAGAAGAGACGGAGGAAAAATTTGACTCCGATAATGCTCTTCCGGTGTTCTATCATTTACTTAAGGGAACCCTACCTTCACAGATTAAAAACAAACTTGAGGACACAGTTGGTCTCCAGCTAGAAAAATGGCCAAAGATTCGTGAACACATCCTTCATCATTGCAGAAAGCTTATAAAAAGCAAGCAAGATGAAGTCCAACATCGTAAGACAGTACACACTAATCTGGAAGTACTACAAACTGAAGATCTCAAAGAGAAAAGAGCCTCCAAGTGCTCTGACACAGATCCCAATATCCCGGAGACCTCTCCCCCTGTTATTGTTATGTATGCTGACCAACGCTATGACAATAACACCCGAAATCAGGGCCCACGGCCCTACCGCCCAGACCGTAGAACTGATTACCCAGAAGAAAGAGGTCGTAGCTCCCAACCTCAGCGAGGTCCCCCAAGGGGTCCTCTGGATGATAACAGGCGATCCAGAGACTATCGTTCCCGACCTAGTCCTGATCGCTATCCTGATGTCCAGTGTTATCGCTGCCAGCAGTATGGGCACTATGCTGCTCAATGCTCTCACCCCCAACGACTTATGCCTCGTCGCACGCGGCAGAGGTCTCCAGAACGACAGTCATTCCCATTATGGAACCCGGATCAACGCCGCCCACAGTGACTAGGCGTGGTCCACACTGCTGCAGGATTGGATGATCCCATGATCACCTTGTTAATCTGTGATGTCCCCGTTCCCTTTTTAATAGACACAGGCGCCTCTCGCTCTGTGCTAGCCCATGTCCCGCACAAATTGCAGAAACTTCTTAAAGTTTCCCCTAACAATATTACCACCACAGGATTTGATGGTGTCCCTCTCAGGAAACATCAGATCTTATGGCTCTTGTAAAAGATGTTATGCTTTCCTCCCCATTGGCAACTATTGATGTTTCTCAGGATGTACACCTTTGGGTCGTGCATACTGAGACTACTTGGTCTTGCTTAATCACTCAAGAACATGATGATCTTGCCTGTGGTTACCTCTCAGGTACTTTTTCCCCTGTTGAAAGAGCCTTTGCCACTTGTGAGAAAGGCCTTGTTGCCGCCAGCACAGAGAGTGTGTGTGTGAGGCAGAGAGTGTGTGTGAGTGTGTATGTGAGACACAGTGACTGTGAGAGAGTGTGTTGCACACAGATACACTGTGTGTGAGAAACAGTGTGTGTGAGAGAGAGTGTGCGAAGAGTATGTGTGCAATACACAGACTCTCTGTGAGTCCAAGAGAGTATATTTGAGGGTTTGTGAGACCGAGAGTGTATGTGAGACCAACTGTGTGAGAGAGAGAAAGACACTGACTGTGAGAGAGTGTGTGCGACAGAGATACCTCCCCCCTCCCTCTGTGGTCTCAGGACCCCCTCCCCCCTCTGAGGTCTGAGGACCCCCTCCCCCTTCCCCCCCCTGTGGTTTCAGGATTCCCTGCCTCTCCCCCCCTCTGCGTGATTTGCAGCACTGTGCGAGTGTGTGACAGAGAGCGAGAGAGTGTGTCTGGGAGACAGACAGTGTGTGTGTGAGGCAGAGAGTGTGTGTGATTCTGCTGTCTCCCCTGCCCCCCTGCAGCCACCCAGCGTTTCTGCTCTCTCTCCTGCCCCCCCCAGTCACCCAGCGAATCTGTTCTCTTCCCTGCCCCCCCCCCTACAGCCACCCATTGATTCTGCTGTTTCCCTTGCCCCCCCCCTTCAGCCCCCCCGCGATTCTGGTCTGTCCCCCCCCCCCCCCCCCCCCCCAGCGATTCTGCTGTCTCCCCTGCCCCCCTTGCAGCCACCCAGCAATTGTGCTGTGCCCCTGCCCCCTCCCCCATCTTCCTCCTCTGCATCCACCCAGCGATTGTGCTCTCTCCCCTGCTCCCCCTTCAGCCACCTATCGGTTTTCCTCATCTCTCTTCTCTCTATTTAAAACACACCTCCAGCGTTCTTTTGAAGCCTCCAAAAGCTCTGTTTGTGTAGTGGTGTAGATTGATGTCTGCCCCAGTGGCGTAGCCAGACCTAACATTTTGGGTGGGCCCAGAGCTAGTATGGGTGGGCCCTATATATATATAGATGTGAGTAGCATTTCTTGGGATACTCCTAAATAATGCCTTAGAGTACACTTGATGAAGGATTTCTAATGAACAGTCTGCCCAACAAGTGTCTTGCATAAACATTAATCAAATAAATACCTATGTTGCAAACCTTAACATCACCAATTCTGAACACACAAACATCAATAACAGCACCTTTAAAAAGGCAGCAGTGAATATACACAATAGCAGTACGTGTCCCATTGGAAAAGCCAAACAAGTCAGACTGATATAGATCCCCTCACAAGCCACATGCCAGAACAATCTTTTACCTCAGTCACATGCAGAACACAGACCAACCCTCAGAATAAAGGACCAAAACTTTTAAATTGTCCTGTAACTCAGCATCAGCCCTACTCTTCCTTGTCCCCCCCCCATCCCTCCCATCCCTCCCTGTATCCCTGTAGCCTATCAGCCCTACCCATTCCTTACCACCCATCTATCCCTGTAGCCTGGCATCAGCTTTACCCTTCCCTTCCTAACCTGCCCCCCTATATTCTTATAGCATAGAATCAGCCCTACCCATCCTTTCCTACCTCCCATCCATCCCTATAGCCCAACATCAGTCCTTCCCTTCTCTACCTTACTCCCTCCTATCCCATTCAACCCCATAGCATCCATCCACATAGCCTAGCATCAGCCCTTCTCTACCCGCCCCCCATCCAACCCTGTAGCCCATCATCAGCCCTTCCCTTCTCTACCCTAACCCCATCTCCATAGCCTGGCATCAGTGTTACCAGCCCTCTCGGCTGGACTGTAGTGATGTGCTCCCAGATACCTGATGGTTGTAGTCGTGGCGAATATCCAGGGAACACACACTCACAGCCGAGGGAGTGGAACAAATAAACTAACCTCGTCCTTTACTCTCAAAGAATAAAGGAGGAAAATAAGCTAAATTTAGGATTTGTTCCTGAACTGGAAGAACCGCACCTTCAGATTTACAAATTATCTTTTTTCTTTATTGAATACAAATGCAAGCAAATTTTCATTCAAATAAACTCAAATTCACAATTAGTGTGAGGCTTAATAGAATTGCAATAACATATTCAAATGTAGAACTACATGTATACCCTTAACTTTGTCTGTTTCACCTAAAAAGGCAGAAAAGAACCTTTTCAGATAAATATTTAAATTGTCTTTTTATCAAAATCAGATATTTGTTTTTATTCTCTTTCCTTGCTATTGATGTCAGAATTTGAGTCTTTATGGGTATTATAGATGTTTGTGCAAGGATCTCACTTGAACCCAGAACACTTAGCAAGTCAGGAAAATATGTTTTTTTTTATATTTGATGCTGTTCTGTTCATTAGTTTTCCCTTAAAATGTTGTGAAAAAATAATATATTTCTTTCAACACCCTTGGCAATGTCACTTAGCTGTAGTTGAATTTATTTAGGTGATGTCTTTCTTGCGTTGGAGCTCATCTGGAACCCTTCAGAGGATGACTCCCCCAGATTTGTTCTCCCTAAACCTCACTTATAAAGAAAATAAATGGAGGCAAGATCCTTGAACTCCCTCCTTGTCCAGGAACGGACTCCACTCTGGTGACAATTAATCAGTTCTCAATACTGTGGCCACACTCTCTAATTGAAATAAAAAAGTTAAAGGTTTTCTTACTACAAAACCTATTTCTCATTGTTGATTCCCTGTTCTAAAATCCAGCAGGCTTCACACTGCATTCAGAGATCTCGCACAGTAACCCATTCCATATTCAAATGGTGATTCAACATTTCATCTCACAGACTTCACATATAAACATAACATTTCCCTGCACAGCTATCAGATCAATCTGGAGAATACAGCACTCTCATACAAAAGCAGGGCTTAATCTGCCACTTGACAAACCTTGTACTGCAATCAGAATATGAGCACAAAACACACCTGCCATAGAGACACTAAGCACAGCCTCTCTCAGTCTTACCAGGGTAGACAGCCATGTGTGTCCACTTAGTATCTGTGCATACAGACTCTTATTCCACCTTCCATGACCTTAAATTCCCTATAACTTAACCATTCCATTCACTGCATGCAGAAACATACCTTTCCTCCACTCAAAACCAAATTAAATATGGTTTAAACTTTCTCACAGCTTTCTATTAGTACTGCTTTCTCACCCAGAACATCAGTTTACCTCACATGTATTCAGAAACACAACCATGGAAAAGGCAGTCTGGTTCATTTAAGTACTCACTTCTCAGCTCAAATCATCTCATTTTCACTCACTTTTACTATCCAAGTACCCTTTTCCAAGTCACATTTCACTTTAAACTCATAAAATCCATGCCTTAATTCTTACTTTTCACACACTCAGCATACTGTCTCACTCTCCATGTTCAGCCAGCCTTTTTTTTCTGCTCACCCAGTCCCCCTAGCAACTCACCCCCCCCCCCCCTAGAGGAACACCTGACTCCCTCAACCAATCAACTTGTCAGCTAAAGACTGTTTTTTTTCTCTGATCTGTTTAGAATCTCCCTCCCCCATAGACAGTGTTGCCAGGTGGGCGGTTTTACCGCCCAATTGGGCGGTTTTCCGCGACCCGCCGCGGGAAATTTTTGCCCGCGGCGGGTTGCGGTTTTTTGGGCTGTTTTTTGGGCTTCAGGGCGGTTTTTTGTGCGGCTTTTTCGGCCGCGGGGGGTGGGGTTAGTGGTGTTTTTGGGCGGGTTAGTGACGTAGGAGGCGGGGCCGATGACGTAGGAGGCGGGGCCGATGACGTAGGAGGCGGGGCCGGTGACGGCGGGGTTGGTGACGGCGGGGGTGATGATGCGGGGGTGGGGGTGTCAGGGGCGGGGTTTGAGCGGTTTTTGTGCTGGATTGGGTGGGAAAAAAATTTTCCACCTGGCAACACTGCCCATAGAAGTAAATGCAAAACTTCCTATACAGTGAATTTCAAAGTCAATTTTGGCCTGGCTTGTGCCCAAAACAGGAAGGAACATTTATAGTACAATCCCCGCTTAATCATGGTTTATTTCTTGAAAAATAAAACCATATTTAAGAAACATCTCACACTTTCTTCAGCTAACTCTATTAACAACTACCAAACTAAACTTTAAACCTTTTCCAGCCAGCACCATCCGCCCAAAACCCTGGAACAGCCCCCCCAGAGCCCCAGGAAAAAACATTTAATATATGTTACCGTATATTACATCAGTCCTTCCCTTCTCTACCCTACCCCCATTCCTCCATCCCCGTAGTCTAGTGTTAGCCCTGTCCTACCCCTTACCCATCCCCCCATAGTTTGGCATCTCCCCCATTCTGAGGCACATCAGCATTAAATATACAACCTTTTGCTTATTAATGGCCTGAGCACTGCAGAGTCCCCCCCCCCCCCAACCACTTTAAATATAAAGCTTTTTTTTTATATATATAATTTTAAACTGGGCACTACAGAGACCAGACCCACCTAAAAACCCACCAACATAAAATCATATGCAACATTTTTTAAATTTTAACCTGGGCACTAAGCCCTCCTCCACCCAGAAACCCACCAAATAGTAACATTTATCGTTTGTGGGGTTGTGGGTGTGCTCTTCACTGCCTAGGGGGAAAAAGGTTTTTAATGTATATCAGAGTTTGATTTGTCCCTGCCTTTCTCAGGGCACAGACCGTAGAAGTCCGCCCTGCACTGGTTTTATTCTCCAAATATCGGCGTTGCCACCCAATGTCCGCTAAGATTCCATAGATCCATTCCTTCTAAACAGGATTCCTTTGTATTTATCCCACGCATGTTTGAATTCCATTACTGTTTTAATCTCCACCACCTCCTGGGGGCGGCATTCCACCTATCCACCACCCTCTCCGTGAAAAAATATTTCCTGACATTACTCCTGAGTCTGCCCCCCTGCAACCTCAATTCATGTCCTGTAGTTCTACCACTTTCCCGTCTCCGGAAAAGGTTTGTATGTGGATTAATACCTTTCAAATATTTGAACGTCTGTATCATGTCACCCCTGTTTCTCATTTCCTCCAAGGTATACATGTTCAGGTCGGCAAGTCTCTCCTCATATTGTTTGCAACGCAAATCCCATACCATTTTCGTGGCTTTTGTTTGCACCACTTCCAGTCTTTTTACATCTTTAGCCAGATACAGCCTCCAAAACTGAACACAATACTCCAATGGACACCCAAACTTCCACTGGTCCATCTGGGAGGAGCCACATGTACCCAACTACTCATGGCCCCCTCGCTTACCTCCCCTAAAGCATTGGCTGTTATACCAGAATCTACCTCTGATATCCATTTCTTCTATCTCTGAGCACCTCTGCAACAACCCCTAGCTGAAGGTGTTCAGGATGCAAAAACAAGATAATTCTCCAGAAGTCTGGGAAGGAGAAATTAGGTCTTACCTGCTGATTTTCTTTTAGTCCATCCAGACTTGGCAAATGGGTTATGCGCTCCTACCAGCAGATAAGAGACATAGAACCACTAACTTCTAAGTAACCTATAAGTAGACTGTGCAGTCCCCCTAGAGTCAGTCACCCCAATAGGCAAACAGATGTCCCCCTTAGAACACCACTGCATGTATTGGGTCCCTCTCAGCATTGCCTAACCATTCAGCTAACTCAGATAATTGTATGTTGCTGCTGCCCTACAATAAAACAACGAATCTCCCCTGAACAAGCAGGGAAAGTGTCTGGCTTTGCTTTGATTTTTTTTTTTTGCCTATATATATATATATATATATATATATATATATATATATATATAAAGCCATAGTATAATGTAGCAACCTACACATCTCAACCACAAGTATGTACAAAAATTCTATTCTTTGGAAAGACCTACACTGACCACGCAGAACAGAGTGCTCTGTGGATGGCTTGAGGGACTAAGCAGGCAAGATCTAATTTCTGTTTTTATAGCATCCCTCCAGACCGGCATAGACAATGGAAGTACCAAAGCAGTTATCATTAAGAGTGGGACCCCCAAAACCCCACCTTTAACACATGCAACCAAAAAGCCACATCTGCAAATCTACATGACATGAGGACCACACTGCCACTTTACAGATTTCCTGAAGAACAAGAACTTTCTGCCTACATGGAAGCCTGACGTCCAATGGAATGAGCTAAAGGGAGGAGCCAACTTCCCCTTCAAAAATGTTAACAACCTCTTTGATCCATCGAGCTATAGTAGCCTTCAAAGCTGCCTCACTTTTCTTATATCCACCCACAAGGACTATGAGGCATATTTTCAAAGCACTTTGGGAGGCTAAGTTCCATAGGTTTCTATGGAACTTTGGGAGGCTAAGTGCTTTGAAAATGAGCCCGAAAGTCAGTCAAAACTCTCCTGTCTTCACAATACACATGTAGAAGCCTGCAAACATCTAGCTTCCATAGGCGCTGCTGCTCTGCCCAGTCTCCCCGCTCCCCCAGGATCAGCAACATCATAGACTAATCAACTTAAACATACCTTTTTTCCCGCCCTATGCAGTGAAGAACCCACCCCCACCCAGAAGCCCACCACTAACATTACACTCTATTACCTGGACAGCTGTGCTTGATTTTCCAATCCCAGACTTGTTTGTACATGGTGGCAGATACAGATTTAGAGAGCACTGCAGACTGT
Source organism: Microcaecilia unicolor (assembly GCF_901765095.1). Classification (NCBI taxonomy): domain Eukaryota; kingdom Metazoa; phylum Chordata; class Amphibia; order Gymnophiona; family Siphonopidae; genus Microcaecilia; species Microcaecilia unicolor. The sequence continues at coordinate 215,646,226 of NC_044036.1, forward strand.
GCTCCATGTGCTTCCTCTTCGTTCCTTCCTGCCCCCCCCCCCCCCCGTCGCGCACGTTTAAACCTTTTATTTTCCTCACTGCAACGGCAGTCAAGCATAAAACACAGCAGGCTCGCGTCCAGCCTTTTGCTTCCCTCACTCAGTGTCCTGCCCTCGTGGAAACAGGAAATACGTAATCGCAAGAAGGTGGGACACTGAGTGAGGGAAGCAAAAGGCTGGACGCGAGCCTGCTGTGTTTTATGCTTGACTGCCGTTGCGGCATAAAAGGTTTAAATGCGCGCAACGGGGGGGGGGGGGGGGACGAAGAGGAAGCAGATGGAGCACAGTCTGCAGTGCTCTCTAAATCTGTTGGAAGACTAAACTCAGGTGAGCTGCTGTTTTTTCTGCCGGCTGTGCACTGCACTCTCTCTCCCGCTGCAGCCTAATCAGCGCCTAGAGGACCGGCACCAATTGGAGGAGCAGGACAAACTGGGTGGGCCTGAGCTGAGATTGGGTGGGCCAGGGCCCACCCAGGCCCACCCGTAGCTACGCCCCTGGTCTGCCCCACCCTCGTGTCAAACGTGATGACGTCGAGGGCGTAGCAATGCGATTGGTTGAGTGCCATTGCTCCGCCCTCGACGTCATCACGTTTGATGCAAGGGCGGGGTAAACACTCATGGGCGAATTTTGATCTACACCATCATGGATTTAGAACGTTGGGACTTGTGGAGGCTTCATTAGAACGTTGGAGGTGCATTTTATATAGAGAGATATTTGACTAGTATTCTATAAAAGGAATACAGGCAGGCACCTTCTTTCCTTTAGGGGAAAGGCTCCAAATAAATACCTTCTAATGCCTAATGTAACCCCCACTTTGAGGTGTTCTAGCAGCTGTCTAGATTATGGAGTACAGGAGTACATAAGTACATAAGTAGTGCCATACTGGGAAAGACCAAGGGTCCATCTAGCCCAGCATCCTGTCACCGACAGTGGCCAATCCAGGTCAAGGGCACCTGGCACGCTCCCCAAACGTAAAAACATTCCAGACAAGTTATACCTAAAAATGCGGAATTTTTCCAAGTCCATTTAATAGCGGTCTATGGACTTGTCCTTTAGGAATCTATCTAACCCCTTTTTAAACTCCGTCAAGCTAACCGCCCGTACCACGTTCTCCGGCAACAAATTCCAGAGTCTAATTACACGGGTGAAGAAAAATTTTCTCCGATTTGTTTTAAATTTACCACACTGTAGCTTCAACTCATGCCCTCTAGTCCTAGTACTTTTGGATAGCGTGAACAGTCGCTTCACATCCACCCGATCCATTCCACTCATTATTTTATACACTTCTATCATATCTCCCCTCAGCCGTCTCTTCTCCAAGCTGAAAAGCCCTAGCCTTCTCAGCCTCTCTTCATAGGAAAGTCGTCCCATCCCCACTATCATTTTCGTCGCCCTTCGCTGTACCTTTTCCAATTCTACTATATCTTTTTTGAGATACGGAGACCAGTACTGAACACAATACTCCAGGTGCGGTCGCACCATGGAGCGATACAACGGCATTATAACATCCGCACACCTGGACTCCATACCCTTCCTAATAACACCCAACATTCTATTCGCTTTCCTAGCCGCAGCAGCACACTGAGCAGAAGGTTTCAGCGTTTCATCGACGACGACACCCAGATCCCTTTCTTGATCCGTAACTCCTAACGCGGAACCTTGCAAGACGTAGCTATAATTCGGGTTCCTCTTACCCACATGCATCACTTTGCACTTGTCAACATTGAACTTCATCTGCCACTTGCACGCCCATTCTCCCAGTCTCGCAAGGTCCTCCTGTAATCGTTCACATTCCTCCTGCGACTTGACGACCCTGAATAATTTTGTGTCATCGGCGAATTTAATTACCTCACTAGTTATTCCCATCTCTAGGTCACTAGGTCACTAGTATTTATTTGTTGGGACCAGGGCAGGACATAATAATGGAGACTACACTAGTTCTTTTGCTGAAAACAAGAACCTTTACTGCTCTTCAACTGGTGAGTGTCAGCTTCCAACATTTTAACACAGATGGCCAACTATTTACGGTAACGTTTTCCTCTCCTCCAATAAAGCACAGAAATTATAAACAGCTTTTCCTTATCCTCCTTGTTACTCAACCACTCACCAATGTAGTAAGGGCTTGGTTTGGCTTGCACAGTTCACTTGCTGTAACACTTAGAGGTAGATGCACTAAACGTTTTTCATCGTTAAATGAGCCCTCAGGGAAGAATTTCCTATCCTTTCCATGCACTTAAGCCTATTTTCCGACGACAGTAGCAGCTAACGAAAACGGAATGGAGATGAGCAATTAGTGTGAAAACCCCATTGAAACGACATGCACTAACCTTTTCCGATTGCCTTTACGCAGGAAAAAGGCAGGAAAACTAACGAGAGGTCTGGACCTCTCGCGCGCTGTGATTGGTCCAAAGGACCTCAGAAAACACACAAAAAAATAAAAATAAAAAAAGGATCGGGAGGGGGCAAGGGCGCTCATCAGGAGCGTCCTGTACGGACGGCCTTGCCCCCCCCCCCCCCCCCCGCTGCTCCCCACTTTCCGCCGCTCCCCCCACCCCGAAAAAGCAAACTTCTAGAAGCCCCTGCCCCCTCCCTTCCTCACTACTCTCTCACCTCAGCTCCGCCTCCCGACATCCTCCATCCGTGCCCCGCCCCCTTTTGGGGTCGTCGCCGCCATTCCCCTCCTCCATCGGGCCCCCCTTCCTCTTACCGGGCCCGTGCAGCGCCTCTCTCCTCTGTCCGAAGGCGCTGCACGGGCAAGAAGAAAGCTGAATCAGCTGATGCCTGCCTTCGCGATGGCGCGTCTTTCTTCTGCTGCGCCCGCCCCTGTCTGACGTCAGTAACCTACGTAGGTTACTGACGTCAGACAGGGGCGGGCCCAGGAGGAGAAAGACGCTCTATCGAAGCTAGGCGAAGGCAGGCATCAGCTGATTCAGCTTTCTTCTTGCCCGTGCAGCGCCTTCGGACAGAGGAGAGAGGCGCTGCACGGGCCCGGTAAGAGGAAGGGGGGCCCGATGGAGGAGGGGAATGGCGGCGACGACCCCAAAAGGGGCGGGGCACGGACGGAGGATGTCGGGAGGCGGAGCTGAGGTGAGAGAGTAGTGAGGAAGGGAGGGGGGCAGGGGCTTCTAGAAGTTTGCTTTTTCGGGGTGGGGGGAGCGGCGGAAAGTGGGGAGCAGCGGGGGGGGGGGGGGGCAAGGCCGTCTGTACAGGACGCTCCTGATGAGCGCCCTTGCCCCCTCCCGACCCTTTTTTTTTATTTTGTTTTTATTTGGGAGCCATGTGCTTGCGATTTGACTGTGTTTTGACTGTTTGTGGCATGCGCAGAGCAGCTAACATAACGCTTGGCTGCTCTGCGCATGATTTGGGGGCCGATTAACGATGTGTATTGTGATTCTTTGATACATTGTACGTTTCACTACCGATCTCAGCATGTGTGACTTTTTTTTTTGGTGCATTTTTCGTTATTTTAAAATCGTTAGGGACTTTAACGATTTAGATTTTTTTACGTTTGGTTGCTGCATCTGCCTCTTAAACAGATGTTAACTGTTATCAAAAGTCAATTAGTTAGTAACCACTTAGAGGTTCCTTGGTATCTAGGTGATAGACACTGTGGCTCTGCAGCTAGGCTGTTTCAGATGTCAAACAGATCTTTTCTCCTCCTGCCTGCTATGGTTAGAAATGCAGGCTGCCTGGATGACACCACAGGTACTCTGAATGAAACCTCTCTCCTTCTTCCTTGGACTACATAGGAGTGGAAATACTCCCCATATATTCCCACTAAAACAAGCCAGCACCCGGGTTTCAGGTCCGTAACTTTGGTCCTGGAACCCTTGCTCCTTAGCAAGTGCCTTGTAGTGCTAACTCATTACTACTACTACTACTACTATTTAGCATTTCTATAGCGCTACAAGGCATACGCAACGCTGCACAAACATAGAAGAAAGACAGTCCCTGCTCAAAGAGCTTACAATCTAATAGACAAAAATAAATAAAGTAAGCAAATCAAATCAATTAATGTGAACGGGAAGGAAGAGAGGAGGGTAGGTGGAGGCGAGTGGTTACAAGTGGTTACGAGTCAAAAGCAATGTTAAAGAGGTGGGCTTTCAGTCTAGATTTAAAGGTGGCCAAGGATGGGGCAAGACGTAGGGGCTCAGGAAGTTTATTCCAGGCGTAGGGTGCAGCGAGACAGAAGGCGCGAAGTCTGGAGTTGGCAGTAGTGGAGAAGGGAACAGATAAGAAGGATTTATCCATGGAGCGGAGTGCACGGGAAGGGGTGTAGGGAAGGACGAGTGTGGAGAGATACTGGGGAGCAGCAGAGTGAATACATTTATAGGTTAGTAGAAGAAGTTTGAACAGGATGCAAAAATGGATAGGGAGCCAGTGAAGGGTCTTGAGGAGAGGGGTAGTATGAGTAAAGCGACCCTGGCGGAAGATGAGACGGGCAGCAGAGTTTTGAACTGACTGGAGAGGGGAGAGGTGACTAAGTGGGAGGCCAGCAAGAAGCAGATTGCAGTAGTCTAAACGAGAGGTGACAAGGGTGTGGATGAGGGTTTTGGTAGAGTGCTCAGAAAGAAAGGGGCGGATTTTACGGATGTTGTAAAGAAAGAAACGACAGGTCTTGGCGGTCTGCTGGATATGAGCAGAGAAGGAGAGAGAAGAGTCAAAGATGACCCCAAGGTTTTGAGCTGAGGAGACAGGGAGAATGAGAGAGCCATCAACAGAAATAGAAAACATGGGGAGCGGGGAGGTGGGTTTGGGGGGGGAAATGAGAAGCTCGGTTTTGGTCATATTTAATTTCAGGTGGTGTTGAGACATCCAGGCAGCAATGTCAGACAAGCACGCTGAAACTTTGGTTTGGATGCAAGGTGAGATATCAGGGGTAGAAAGGTAGATTTGGGAGTCATCAGCATAGAGATGGTAGGAAAAGCCATGGGATGAGATTAATGAACCAAGGGAAGAAGTGTAGATAGAAAAGAGGAGGGGACCAGGAACAGAGCCCTGAGGTACGCCGACAGGCAGAGGGATAGAAGTAGAAGAGGATCCACCAGAGTGAACACTAAAGGTGCGGAGGGAGAGGTAGGAAGAGAACCAGGAAAGGACAGAGCCCTGGAATCCAAGTGAGGACAGGGTATCGAGAAGTATGCTGTGATCGACAGTGTCAAAAGCAGCGGAAAGATCAAGAAGAATGAGGATGGAATATTGACCTCTGGATTTAGCCAGTAATAGGTCATTGGAGACTTTAGTAAGCGCAGTTTCGGTTGAGTGGAGAGGGCGAAAACCAGATTGTAATGGGTCAAGAATAGCATGTGAGGAGAGAAAATCAAGGCAGCGGCGGTGAACAGCACGCTCAAGTAATTTGGAGAGAAAAGGAAGGAGGGAGATGGGTCGGTAATTAGAGGGACAAGTAGGGTCGAGTGAAGGCTTCTTAAGGAGAGGTGTGACCACAGCATGTTTAAAGGCAGCAGGGACAGTCGCAGTGGGAAATTGAAGGCTGATTCTGCATTTGGGATTACTGCATCAGGCTGAACAGAAGGGATCTCCCTCTTAGCATGGGTCAGGTGGGAGATGGAACCCAAGACAAATCTGGCGGGCAAGCAGGGAGTTTATAACACTTAGGCGGGAGCAGTGGCGATCCTAGCCAGCATGACACCCGGGGCGGAGCGCCGATGCGCCCCCCCCCCGAGTGCAGCGCTGCCCCCCCCCGGCAAAATGACACCCCCCCCCGGGTGCATGCCGCTGGAGGGGGGGTGCCGCGGAGCACGCCTGTCAGCTGAGTTTGCTGACTTCACTAACTTCGCTGCAGCTCCCTCTGCCCCGGCCGGAACAGGAAGTAACCTGTTCCGGGGCAGAGGGAGCTGCAGCGAAGTTAGCGAACTCAGCTGACAGGCGCGTGCCGCGGCACCCCCCCCCAGCGGCGTGCACCCGGGGCGGACTGCCCCCACCGCCCCCCCCCCCTTGGTACGCCACTGGGCGGGAGGTTACTGCTGCCACTAGACCCTTCCCCAAATTATCATAACCACTCTTATAATTGCATCAACTTCCAGAGAAAGGCCACAACTGAAGCTGGATCCAAGCTATCTGCTGAGCGGACAGAAACCTAGAGATGAGAGTTAAGATCAAACGCAGGCAGCCTCTTCCTGTTGGTTATTAGGGCTGTCATAGGCCAGCAATGGAAGTACTAACTCAATGGACTGACTGAACTGAGCACAGCATTGAGAATTTAAAACAGCACAAACAGCTGTTAAAACTCTTATGATGTTACACTAAAAATCGAAGCACTGTTATAGAATTACCCTTGTGTCTCTGTATAGTGCTATCTATGCTTTGTATAGCTCTTGTCAGACATGTATCTATTTGATATGCTAAGAGGTATCAGTGGCATCTGTCTATCAAGGACATGCTATTTGTAGCTCTGGCTGTGAGGAGACATTGATTGCCATCAACCATGCATACTTTGCAAAGATACAGGACCACCAGAGCAGAAGGAAGTAGAGAAACCAGCTAGCTGAATGAAAGAGGATACCAGTGTCCACTCTAACAAAACCATGGGGTGTGAGAGGCAGAGGGCAGTGTACTCTAATGAGTAGGAGGGAGTAAATAGAAGAAAATGCAGGTCAGGCAGAGGAAAGAGAGTTGAGAGTATGATTTGGGAAAAATCCTATCTCTTGAATGTTCAATGGATGACACCTAATAATAACAACAAACAAATAAGACAGTATTTAGAAACTGTGACAAAGGAGATAGTCTTTAACCTAGTCGTTGTCGCACCTGATGCATGCCCGGTAGTTTTGGTTGTTTCCATGCTTTTGCTATAGTCATTTAGTTGCTACAAACAAGTAGGTGGCAAATTTATGAGTTTCTCGTTGTATTCCTGGGGGTTTAAGATGGAGCAAACAGCTACCCATGGTGAGCGGATATATCTCAGGAGTCAAGGTGTTTAAGTAGGCCACTGCGTCAGTCCAAAGCTGGCGTACCAACTCACAGGTCCACCACACATGAGTCATATCCCCCTGTAACCCACATTGTCTCCAACACAGGCCCGAAACTAACTTATACATTTTGGCCAGGCGGCTAGGAGTATAGTACCAACTGTACAATATCTTGTGTCCATTTTCCTTTAAAGCGCTGGACGTTGATATTTGCAGTAGGGATTTAAACATTCAGTCGCAGCCCTCTGCCATGGCGGTTATCTTTTTTTCACATACTCCTCGCCCTGCTGGTCGCGGGGGCGGTGTTGGACTACTTCTCTCTCCCTCCTCCAGATTTCAACCCCTTCTTCCACCTCAATCTCACTGTTTTTCCTCCTTTGAAGTCCACTCTATCCGCCTTTTCTCTCCTCTGCCTCTTCGAATAGCGGTCATTTATCGTCCCCCTGGTAAGTCCCTTTCATCCTTTCTCAGTGACTTTGATGCCTGGCTTGCCTTCTTCCATGATCCTTCCTCCCCCTCTCTCATCCTTGGTGACTTTAATATTCCTGCTAATGATCCTTCCAACTTATATTTCCAAGTTACTCGCTTTAACATCCTCCTTTAATCTCCAACTATGCTCCACCTCCCCCACTCATCAAAATGGTCACTGTCTTGATCTCATCTTCTCCTTCAACTGTTCACCCTCTAGTTTCCTTGCCTCTCATCTTCCCCTCTCTGATCACCATCTTATAACTTTCACACTTAAATCTCCTCCCTCCCAGTCCCGTCCTATCTTATCTAATTTATCTAGGAATCTTCACAATATTGACCCTTCATCTCTATCTTCCCATGTTTCAAACTTCCTCTCTACTGTGGCACCATCCACGTCTGTCAACGAGGCTGTTTCTTCTTACAACAATACTCTATCCTCTGCCTTAGACACTCTTGCACCTTTGATGACCCGCCCTATAAGGCGCACAAAACCCCAACATTGGCTGACTTCTAATATCCGCTACCTACATTCCTGTACCTGCTCCGCCGAACGCCTCTGGCGGAAATCTCGGGCCCTTGCTGATTTCTTACACTTTAAGTTCATGCTGACCTCCTTCCAATCTGCTCTTTTACACGCCAAACAGGATTAATATATACAACTGACCAACTCTCTTGGCTCTAACCCTCGACTTCTCTTCACCACATTGAACTCTCTCCTGAAGGTGCCCCCTCCCCCAACTCCCCCTTCATTATCTCCTCAGACCCTTGCTGAATTCTTTCACGACAAGGTTCAAAAGATAAACCTTGAATTTTCTACCTCGCCAACTCTCCCTCCACTAGTCCGTTCCCCTCTCTCTCCTTCCCCTCATTCTTTTTCCTCCTTTCCTGAAGTTACTATAGAGGAAACCACACTTCTCCTTTCTTCCTCAAAATGTACCACCTGTTCCTCTGATCCCATTCCCACCCACCTTCTTAATGCCATCTCACCTGCTCTTATTCCTTTTATCTGTCACATTCTCAACCTCTCACTTTCCACTGCAACTGTCCCTACTGCCTTTAAACATGCTGTGGTCACACCTCTCCTTAAGAAGCCTTCACTCGACCCTACTTGTCCCTCTAATTACCGACCCATCTCCCTCCTTCCTTTTCTCTCCAAATTACTTGAGCGTGCTGTTCACCGCCGCTGCCTTGATTTTCTCTCCTCACATGCTATTCTTGACCCACTACAATCTGGTTTTCACCCTCTCCACTCAACCGAAACTGCTCTTACTAAAGTCTCCAATGATCTATTACTGGCTAAATCCAGAGGTCTCTATTCCATCCTCATTCTTCTTGATCTTTCCGCTGCTTTTGACACTGTCGATCACAGCATACTCCTCGATACCCTGTCCTCACTTGGATTCCAGGGCTCTGTCCTTTCCTGGTTCTCTTCCTACCTCTCCCTCCACACCTTCAGTGTTCACTCTGGTGGATCCTCTTCTACTTCTATCCCTCTGCCTGTCGACGTACCTCAGGGTTCTGTTCTTGGTCCCCTCCTCTTTTCTATCTACACTTCTTCCCTTGGTTCATTAATCTCATCCCATGGCTTTTCCTACCATCTCTATGCTGATGACTCCCAAATCTACCTTTCTACCCCTGATATCTCACCTTGCATCCAAACCAAAGTTTCAGCGTGCTTGTCTGACATTGCTGTCTGGATGTCTCAACGCCACCTGAAATTAAACATGACCAAAACCGAACTTCTCATTTTTCCTCCCAAACCCACCTCCCCACTCCCCCCATTTTCTATTTCTGTTGATGGCTCTCTCATTCTCCCTGTCTCCTCGGCTCGAAACCTTGGGGTCATCATGACTCTTCTCTCTCCTTCTCTGCTCACATCCAGCAGACCGCCAAGACCTGTCGTTTCTTTCTTTACAACATCCGTAAAATCCGCCCCTTTCTTTCCGAGCACTCTACCAAAACCCTCATCCACACCCTTGTCACCTCTCGTTTAGACTACTGCAATCTGCTTCTTGCTGGCCTCCCACTTAGTTACCTCTCCCCTCTCCAGTCGGTTCAAAACTCTGCTGCCCGTCTCATCTTCCGCCAGGGTCGCTTTACTCATACTACCCCTCTCCTCAAGTCACTTCACTGGCTCCCTATCCGTTTTCGCATCCTGTTCAAACTTCTTCTACTAACCTATAAATGTACTCACTCTGCTGCTCCCCAGTATCTCTCCACACTCGTCCTTCCCTACACCCCTTCCCGTGCACTCCGCTCCATGGATAAATCCTTCTTATCTGTTCCCTTCTCCACTACAGCCAACTCCAGACTTCGCGCCTTCTGTCTCGCTGCACCCTACGCCTGGAATAACTTTCTGAGCCCCTACGTCTTGCCCTTTCCTTGGCCACCTTTAAATCTAGACTGAAAGCCCACCTCTTTAACATTGCTTTTGACTTGTAACCACTTGTAACCACTTGCCTCCACCTACCCTCCTCCTTCCTGTACACAATAATTGATTTGATTACTTTATTTTTTGTCTATTAGATTGTAAGCTCTTTGAGCAGGGACTGTCTTTCTTCTATGTTTATGCAGCGCTGCGAATGCCTTGTAGCGCTATAGAAATGCTAAATAGTAGTAGTAGTAGTAGTTGTAGTATTCCAAGTTGCAAGTTCCAGGGTCTGTCCCATTGCCACTTCCCATTTAGCTGTATAGTGCTCCACTGGATTGTCATAAGCCTTTAGGGCCTTATAGATTCTAGAAATGCCCCCTCTTCCCCCCTCTCATCATGGCCTGCTCCAATCCCCTTTCCCCCAAGCTTAGCTCTTCCTGTGCTCTACGCTTAATGAAGTCCTTGACCTGATAATATTGTAATAATTTCATATTTCTAAATTGTGCTTTTCCTTTTCAAGTGATATATTTGTGTAATTTTTGAAATGCAAATAAGAAAAGAAACCTTACAGAATAATGTAAGTTGCCTGTGTGTCTGCTACATTTAGGCACCCCCGTTGACAGCGACAATACTGGGTTTATACTAGTATTCTATAAGAACACTTCTATGGTCTGTGGCCTGAAAATGGCAAGGATAGCTCAAGATCAAATATACATATGTAGCATGCTGTGAGTTTATCTTGTTGGGCAAACTGGGTGGACCATGCATGTCTTTTTCTGTCATCATCTGCTATGTTACTATGGGGCCCTTTTACTAAGCCGCGGTAAAAAGTAGCCTGTGCTAGATTTGGCAAGTGCTGGGCCACTTTTTACTGCAGCAGGAAAAAAGGTCTTTTTAAAAAAACGGGGAAGTAAATGGCCATGTACTAATATTAAATTTAGCATGCAGCTATTTACTGCCTGAGCCCTTACCACCATCTATTTAGCAGGTGATAAGGGCTCATGCACTAACCCCGTGTAGAAAATAGAAAATTATTTTCTACCATGGAAAACTACATGCACCAACTTTGGAACTATCGCCGGGCTGCCGCTCTACCCTGGCGGTAGGACTGATTTGGCGTATGCTACCCATGTGGTAAGCCCTACTGAGATTTTGTAAAAGGGCCCCTATGTTACTTGGGTGCTTGTGTCCATACAGAATAGGCTCTCACACCCTCCCATTACTGGGATGCCTAAATGGAGGTGCACTGTTGTAGGATTGCCATCTTTAGGTTTCATGCATGTGTGTGTAATCAGTTTAGGCCTCTATGCAGACAAAGAAGCACTATAAACTATTTTACAAAATCATTTCTTTTTGGGAGCTTTTCCTCCAGCAGTTTGCTCCTTTTTCACAGTCCCCAGCTCAATTGAAACTGTCCTTTACAACTATTTGGAGCAAGTCACTGCAGCAACAACCATTGACGAGGTGTTACAAATCATAGCTATGTGCTGAACCAAGCTAATATGGACCCCTAAGACTGGTCTTTGGATGCCACTGTTCAGATTCCCTGTCTCTTACTATTGTAAACACTGCTTTTTCACCATCTACTGCCCTGGCTGGCCAGGCGGATCAGATATCTGCTTGGGAATCAATCCAGATCTTTTGAATGGCATTGCACAGCACTTACCACTAAGCCACGGGTCTGGCTTCTTAAGTAATTTCTTACTTCCTCTAAATTGTATCTAATTGTTCTTTCTTGTTAATTTATATGGGGCATATTTAAGATTCAAGCAAGAGCAGGGCACAGAACCCGCAAGGACGTCTGCTTCTTAGGTGCCAACATTTCAAAATGATTGGGGGTGCCAAACACAATACAATTACCTCTCCCTAGACACATTTAAGGAGTTTCTTCACTATTGGGGATGCAGAGCTGAATCCTAGGCTTACCCGATTTTGAAGTGGCCTAATTTTTGTCCATGGATTTAATTCCCTTCAGTTTTGTAGGGAAGTTGATTCTGGATGATTCTTACATGTTCAGTGCTGTGCTGCAGTGCTACTTATTTAAAAAGGGGATTTCACTGGCTGTGTCCTACTTCGTAAGGCACACCTTCTTTTCAATACAAGAAAGTTACAACTCTCCCATGAAACGTGTCACATTAAAAATGAAAACTATACATTCTGGAAACAGAGAACTGAGCAAAAAGACAGTGCTGCAGATTCCTGTCTATAACTCACCTGCTATAAAAGTCTGCTAGGGCCATATATCTTTATGGAAATTTAATCTGGTATAAGATCTTCTTTGAAGCATTCTGTACAGTCAGGGAATCATCTGGAGCCAGTCTGTCAGGCAGTCGGGCCTGTACCATGGTTAGAAGTGAAACTTCATCTTCATGAAATACTCCAGCACCTGATGCTGTAACAAAGAAAAGGAAGATAAGACCAGATTAATGTACTAATGGGTGGCGAACAGTTCCAAAACAGGTGGATTTAAGCTTTCATGCCATGCATATGTTTAGCATGTGTAGTTTACAGTGACCAATTTAAACATTTTCTGTTGTATAAAAATAGTTTTCTGTATAATTATCTCAGGGGAGCCTGTTCTTTGTGGACATTATGAATTGTCCATAAATATATATACATACATATGAGTTACTATAAAAGACCTAATTCCTGGTTGACAAATTCTTGCAGCTTTCAGAATAAGGAACCGCAGATTTAGGGGAGTGGCTATCAAGCTGTGTTATGGCAATAATCCTCGTTTTATGTCCTTTAACACGTGTTAAAGGGCTCTAATGCAGGTTTTGGTGCCATAACACAGGGATAATTAAGTTACTCCATCATGCTTAGTAATGAGATGCATAACATGCAAATGTATGCAGAATATCTCATTGCTATCTAAAATCATAATGCTACTTTCATTGAACACCACAAGCCCTGTTATAGCTAGAAAAATAACCCCAGCAAAAAGATGCATTTTAAAAGGGCCAGCCACATTGACATAAAGGTGCCCCCTGAGTGCCCTCCAAATCAGGAAACCCATTCCTATAGCACCCCCTCAAGTCACAGACCATCCCAATAGCCCTTTTATGTAAGGCCCTCCCCAATGCAAATTCCCTCCTACTCCAATGCCTCTAGCCAAAAACTTCCTCAAGGAGATGACATCTCACCCAATAGGACCCTCCATAGTCAGGTTACCCCCTTGAAATACTCCAAAATTGAAGACCCCCCCTCCCTCCAGAAGGCCTCCCCCTCCCATTTTTTAGATCCCTTCTGAGTCTACCTTTAGGTATCCTTGGTGGTCTAATGGGATATGGGCAGGAGCTGAATCCAAATTGGTGTCAGTGACTCCCTACATTTTATCCAAAACCTCATAACAATCAATGTAAGAAAGTCTCTCCATACTCTAGACCAGTGTTTCCCAAATTGGTCCTGTAGTACTCCCTTGCCTGTCAGGTTTTCAGGATATCCACAATGAATATGCATGAGATTGATTTGCACACTGCCTCCATTGTATGCAAATCTCTTTCATATTCATTGTGGATATCCTGAAAACCTGACTGACAAGGGGTTACTCAAGGTCCAAGTTGGGAAACACTACTCTAGACTATGTACAAGCCCTCAAATACTACCTCAAAAGTACTGGGTCAATCAGGAAGTCTACACAGTTTTTTGTCTCCTTTGACCCCAATAGAATTGACATACCAATCGCCAAAAGAACTCTAGCAAACTGACTGGCATTCTGCTGCATCCAATTCTGTTATGAATAAGCAGGTGTTCCTCTGAGTGCTAAAGTAAAATCTCACCAAATTAAAGCCATTGCAGCCGCCACAGTGTCTCTCCTAAAGTCTGTCTCACTGGTCACAATCTGTAAACTAGCAATATGATCCTGACTTCATCCGTTCACTTCACACTAGTGCTTAAACTAGGCCACTAAAAAGGACAGTGCTAATCAACCTGTGCTGACAAAACTGTGTGTGTAAAGTAGCATAAACCCTCAAGATTCCCTTGCTAAGATCCCCTCCAATCCCCCAATCCAAAATTAAAGACCTCCACTACACAGATTCCAACTTCCTCAATCTCCCAGACCTCCTGTCACCTCCAGGACTTACCCCTGGCAGTCTGGTGGGACAGGGCAGGAGAGGTCCAGTTCTGCCCTCATGATCATGGAGGCAGTTTTGTTTGTTATTATATATATATGTACTGAAAATTGATTATAGACAGGTTTAGTCCTGTGCCTTTAAATAGGATAGGACTACAGATTTATGTCATTTGTAGTTCTCTGTAATTTGTTCTTCCTGAAGCTTTTCCTGTGTCTCAGCATTTTGGAAGTATTACAACCCCCCTTCCCCTTCCTCCTGTCCCTGCTTCTTACAGAGAAACACAGTTTCTTTGTCTAGTGATTCAGGGCTAGATGCACTAAAGTTCTCGGAAGAGCCATTCCCTTACCAGTATCAGCTAAACGCGCTGGGATTGGCAGAGAGAGACCTGGAGGGAGGGACATCCAAAAAGTTTTGATTTGGACATCCTCGTACATCCCAATCTTGTGTGGGGGGGGGGGGGGGGGGCACAAGCTGAAAACAACCTTGGAGGGGACTGTTGAGAGAACTGTGGTTGTAGTCAGTTTAGGCAGGTAAGAAGAACAGGGACGTCCTTTTTTTTTTCTTCAGAGAAGTCCATCCTAATTGCAGGTAAGAAAAACACGTCCAAGAAGGACGCTCATCACAAAAGCTGCCGGAAGACATCCAGCTCATGTAAGACGTCCCTGACGAGCACTTGGACATGGCTAGGCAGTGAAGGACGTCCATAAAGGACGTCCCTGACGAGCACTTGGATGTTTTTTTTCCTGATTTTTTTTGTTACATTTATAGAAGTTTTTAGAGGCTGCGCAGCCCCAACGAGAGGTACAGACCTCCCGTTAGATTTTCCACGGTTAGGCAATCGGAAAACGGTAGTGCATCTCATTACAATACGATTTATACACATTGGGGTACTAATTTGCTCATCTGCATTCCGTTTTTGTTAGCTGCTACTGTGATCGGAAAATGGCTCGGAGAAGAATTTAGTGCATGCCACGGTTTACCAGTGGCGTTCCTAGGGTGGCTGACACCTGGGGCGGAGCGCCGATGTGACCCCCCCCCCCCCCCCGGTGAAACGACGGACACCCCCCCCAGGTGCATCTTTACCTGCTGGGGGGGTGCCGCGTATCTGTCGGCAATGCTCGTTCCCTGCTCCCTCTGCCCCAGAACAGGTTACTTCCTGTTCCGGGGCAGAGGGAGCAGGGAACGAGCGTTGCCGACAGACATGCAGTACCCCCCCAGCGGCAAAACGACGGACACCTCCCCCCCCCCCCCCCCGGCGAAACGACACCCCTCCAGATGCATCTTTACCTGCTGGGGGGGGGGGGGTGCTGCGCATCTGTCGGCAATGCTCGTTCCCTGCTCCCTCTGCCCCGGAACAGGTTACTTCCTGTTCCGGGGCAGAGGGAGCAGGGAATGAGCGTTGCCGACATAAGTACATAAGTAGTGCCATACTGGGAAAGACCAAAGGTCCATCTAGCCCAGCATCCTGTCACCGACAGTGGCCAATCCAGGTCAAGGGCACCTGGCACGCTCCCCAAACGTAAAAACATTCCAGACAAGTTATACCTAAAAATGCGGAATTTTTCCAAGTCCATTTAATAGCGGTCTATGGACTTGTCCTTTAGGAATCTATCTAACCCCTTTTTAAACTCCGTCAAGCTAACCGCCCGTACCACGTTCTCCGGCAACGAATTCCAGAGTCTAATTACACGTTGGGTGAAGAAAAATTTTCTCCGATTCGTTTTAAATTTACCACACTGTAGCTTCAACTCATGCCCTCTAGTCCTAGTATTTTTGGATAGCGTGAACAGTCGCTTCACATCCACCCGATCCATTCCACTCATTATTTTATACACTTCTATCATATCTCCCCTCAGCCGTCTCTTCTCCAAGCTGAAAAGCCCTAGCCTTCTCAGCCTCTCTTCGTAGGAAAGTCGTCCCATCCCCACTATCATTTTCGTTGCCCTTCGCTGTACCTTTTCCAATTCTACTATATCTTTTTTGAGATACGGAGACCAGTACTGAACACAATACTCCAGGTGCGGTCGCACCATGGAGCGATACAACGACATTATAACATCCGCACACCTGGACTCCATACCCTTCCTAATAACACCCAACATTCTATTCGCTTTCCTAGCCGCAGCAGCACACTGAGCAGAAGGTTTCAGCGTATCATCGACGACGACACCCAGATCCCTTTCTTGATCCGTAACTCCTAACGCGGAACCTTGCAAGACGTAGCTATAATTCGGGTTCCTCTTACCCACATGCATCACTTTGCACTTGTCAACATTGAACTTCATCTGCCACTTGCACGCCCATTCTCCCAGTCTCGCAAGGTCCTCCTGTAATCGTTCACATTCCTCCTGCGACTTGACGACCCTGAATAATTTTGTGTCATCGGCGAATTTAATTACCTCACTAGTTATTCCCATCTCTAGGTCATTTATAAATACATTAAAAAGCAACGGACCCAGCACAGACCCCTGCGGGACCCCACTAACTACCCTCCTCCACTGAGAATACTGGCCACGCAATCCTACTCTCTGCTTCCTATCTTTCAACCAGTTCTTAATCCATAATAATACCCTACCTCCGACCTATCATATGAGCTACCTTAAGACATGTCGTGACAGGTCTTTTTTTCCCCGGTCTCAGCTAATATTCAGCTGGGCCAGCTAAGTGTCTTATCCAGTCCCACTGTATATTGACCGGGACCTGGATAAGTGTGGATATGGCCAGATATTCAATACCGGTGCCCAGACATGGCCTGGTATTGAATATCTGGGCCTATTTCATCCCATGGCTGTCAGTGTTTAAAATCACGCTGACCGTCACTGTCTGCATTTTGGGAGGTATGTTTCTTTGTAGCCATGTTCCTGTCACACCACTGCCGACGATCCGGAGTAGGGAGCCCTTGGACTGCTGCCAGAGACTGACAACAGCAGGAAGACCTCCCCACAAGGAAGCGCGGACTACACCAACAGACTGGATAGGAACCACAAGCTAGAACAGACTTGGCTTGGCTGGTCTGGAACCGAAAGCCAGAGCAGACTTGGCTTGACCGGACTGAAACCACAAGCTGGAGTGGACTTCGGTTGGCTGGACTGGAACCACAAGCTGGAGCGGACTTGGCTTGACTGGACTGGAACCACAAGCTGAAGCGGGCTTGGCTTGACTGGACTGCAACCACAAGCTGGAGCGGACTTGGCTTGACTGAACTGGAACCACAAGCTGCAGCGGACTTGGCTTGGCTGGACTGGAACCACAAGCTGCAGCAGACTTGGCTTGACTGGACTGGAACCACAAGCTAAAGCGAACTTGGCTTGGCTGGACTGGAACCAGACTGAAGTACTTGGCAAGGCAGACACAAACGGGGAAGAGCTAAGGCTAAGGACAACCAGGGTGGAACAAGCAGGCATGGAACTATAGCAGAAGACAGACAGATCAGGGACACAACAAGGAACTGGAGCTAGGCAGAGCAGATACAGCAGCAAGGAACTAAAGTTAAAGACACACAAGGCTGAAACAGCAGGAGGGAAACTAGAACTGACAATTAGCAAAACAGCGACAAACAGTAAGGAACTGAAGCTAGGCAGAGCAGATACAGCAGCAGGGAACTAAAGTTAAAGACACACAAGGCAAAAACAAACTGAAGAAACTAAAGCTAAGGACACACAAAGCAGATACTAGCAGAGCTAGAGCAGCAACAAACACTCTCAGACAAAAGCACATCTGAAGACCTCTGTTGCCAAGGCAAAGTCTGAAAGTTCCCAGGTGCTTAATAAAGGCAATTACAGATGATGTCACCGGTGAGGCTGGGCAGCAGAACTACCAAGGCAAGTTGGGAGAGCTGGAACATCAGGACCGGAATGGGACCTAGAAGCCATCTGGGAAACCGAAAAAAGTCACCGCAACCATAAGACCTGGTCCCCCGGAGGCAAGGTGAGCGCAGGCATGGAATACAGTCACAGTCGTGACACTTCCACTTCCTTCATTAGCCATACATGTATCTGTACCTTCTAGAACCTTAGTTTAATGGCAAGAACCATGCTTTCGATTTGTATGGAATTTCATATAATTAAGTTCAGTTCTTATAGCTTTTGGCAAGCTGGTCTACCATAACTAGGAACATCCTGTTCTACAGATACATTTTCTGTACCTCCTTCATAGTAGACATCTGTAACAAAGTCTCTTGACTTGATGTGCGTTGTCTTCTCAGGTGATACCACTTCACTCTAGTAGCTATGCAGGTTGTTTATTCTTCTTGATAGCCCAAAATGTGAAAATTAGAATTTAAATTTAGTGCTTGCTGATACTGGTAACCAATGCAATGTTATAAGCACTGGTGTGGCGCTCTCTACATGTAATTCCCAAAATAATCCTTGTCGCTGTGTTCTGTACTAATTGTAATTTATGAAGCATTCCATTACAATAATCAAAATGGTATATTGTCAGAAACAGAACCACTATCCACAATTCCTTTTGTTTTAGGTAAGGGCTCTGACTAGACTCAAATTATAGAAGGAATTTCAAGCTATAGACTATACCTGAGATTCCAGTTTAAATGAGTCATTGAGACTACCATTGATCCTTTATCTTGTGTGGCATTATATAATTTGTTAACATTTAATTGCCAGAAAGGGTAACTCCCTACAGATCCATTGTATTAACTGTTAATATGTCTGTCTTTGAAATATTCACCTTGCTAACAAACAGGGGCGGACTGACCATTTGGGCAACTGGGCAGTGCCCGAGGGCCTAGAGGCTCTGCCCGGTTGTCCTTGACCGCCGCTGCTGCCGCCGCCGCCGCCGCACACTACAGCTGCCCTGGTGGTCTAGTGACCACTGCTGTCCTGGCAAAGAGATGATTCTCTCCGCTGCTGCCTGTGTCCTGTGCTGGCTCCGTGGTTTAAAATGGTGGCCGCAAACTCTCGGAGACTACCATAAGAGGTTGCAGAAGCCATTTTAAACTGTGGAGCCACCGCAGACAGCAGCAGCAGCATCACGCTCAGCTGCAGCATGGAATAAGGTGGGAAAGGGGAGTTGGAGGGACATGCTGGGCATGAGGAGGGTAGAAGGGGAGATCGGAGGACATGCTGGACATGGAGGAAGGTAAGGGCTACAGGGGTGGTGGTAGCATGTGGGGGTGGCGGTAGCATGTGTGGGGGACGGCGGTAGCATGGGGGTGGAGACCAGGGGTGGCGGCGGTGGGGTGGGGGAGAGGCCCAGAGTACTTTCAGTCCGCCCCTGCTAACAGCCAAATAAGAGTTCACTTCCAAATTGCTATGCACTGTATTCATAGCATCTTCCTCTGGCCCTCATTATGATCACCCTAAAAACAGATCTGTATAAGGAGCTCAAAGATGAGCAAATAGACCTATAGTTTGCAGAAGGCCTAAAGTTTACTGTTGAAAACTGCCAGGAATCAGTGGCTGCCTCACAAGTCTACTGAGGGCTATATGACTACCCACAGCTGCTCTTTGCTTTCAATGAAACTGAAAGGGGCAAGCAGATGTTTACCATGGGGCTCTGTAGAATGCTGGTACTGTGTTCCCCTATGTTTCTGATTTTCTTTTCTAAAAACTTATCTTCTATAATTTTATAATTTATTTATTTTATTTGTTATTTATTTGTTACATTTGTACCCCACATTTTCCCACCTCTTTGTAGGTTCAATGTGGCTTACATAGTGCCGGAGAGCAGTTGCAGACTCCGGTGTATACAAATACAAGGTGAAGTTGTGGTAGGACCACATAGAGGAATCGTTCGATGGGAGAGTTCGGTGATAGCCATTACGAACTTAAGCGTTGTTGTGTCGCAGAGATCAGGCATTCAGGTTGGATCTGTAGGGTATGCCTTTTTAAACGGGTGGGTCTTGAGTCTTTCTGAAATGTAGATGGTCATATACGGTTTTCAAGTCTTTTGGTAGTGCGTTCCATAGTTGTGTTCTGATGTAGGAAAAACTGGATGCGCAAGTTGATTTGTATTTGAGTCCTTTGCAGCTTGGGTAGTGTAGATTTAGGTATGTTAGTGTTGATACGGATGAGTTTCTGGCTGGTAGGTCGATTAGGTCTGTCATGTAATCCGGTGCTTCACCGTATATGATTTTATGAACCATAGTACATATTTGGAAGGTAAATGTTTATCGTTTATTTATTTACTATACCGTTTCTAATTGCATACACAAAACAGAACGGTTTACATCTTAAAATAAAATATCATTTTTAAAAACATATAAGAAATCCATTGATTTGATAGAAAAGCACAGCAAAAACTAAAACAATCATTCTAAAAGATACTAATACCAGTAGACATTGGACAACCATTCATAACATACTATATAAGCAAACATATTATTTTTACTGCGTATTCATTCTGCCTATTTGTCCCCTTTTTTATCCCAGATTATTATCGAAAGTATTTTGAAACAGATGTGTTTTCAAAAGTTTACGAAGCTGGACGTAGGACTCTTCCAATCTAATAATTTTAGGAAGACAATTCCAATGAGAGGGAGCTAGAAGAAAAAAGCTGAATTCCTAGTAGATTCCGATCTAGCCTTTTGTGGTGGTGGAATTAATAATCTATTATCTGTAAGCGATCGAAGTGTTCATGTAGGTGAGTATGGCAGGGTAAGATTTTTTTTTGTTACATTTGTACCCCGCGCTTTCCCACTCATGGCAGGCTCAATGCGGCTTACATGGGGCAATGGAGGGTTAAGTGACTTGCCCAGTGGGAATCGAACTCAGTTCCTCAGTTCCCCAGGACCAAAGTCCACCACCACCATTAGCTAAATATGATGGAATCAATAAATATAAGGCTTTATGTGTCAGCATAAGAATTTTAAATTTTATTCTGGCTTCAACTGGAAGCCAGTGAAGCTGATGTAAAAGTGGAATAATCCTATCATATTTTGAAGCCCTACAGATAATATGAGCCGCAGTATTCTGTAATGCGTTCTTTGATTGGGAGCCAGTGTAGTTTTTTGCGAAGGGATTTTGCGCTTTCAAATCGTGTTTTTCCGAAGATGAGTCTTGCAGCCGTGTTTTGTGCGGTCTGAAGTTTCTTTAGGATTTGTTCTTTGCATCCTGCATAGATTCCATTGCAGTAGTCAGCATGGCTCAGTACCATCGATTGTATCAGGTTGCGGAATGTTTCCCTCGGGAAGTATTGTTTCATGTGTTTGAGTCTCCACATTGAGTAGAACATTTTCTTTGTTGTGGATTTTACTTGGCTTTCTAGTGTAATGTTGCTGTCCAGTGTAACTCCGAGGATTTTCAGGCTGTCTGAGACAGGGAGGGTGTGGTCTGGGGTGCTGATAGTTGCAGGATTGTCCGTAGTGTATTGGGATGACAGGATACGACAGTGAGTTTTTCTTTATTGAGTTTTAGTTGAAAAGCATTTGCCCAAGAGTCCATGGTATTCAAGCCAGTTTTGATTTTGTTAGCGATTTCTGTCAGTGTGGATCTGTAAGGGATGTATATAGTGACATCGTCTGCACAGATGAAAGGGTTAAGACCTTGGTTGGATAAGGCCTTGGCTAGTGGAGTCATCATTAGGTTGAAGAAGATCGGGGATAGCGGTGAGCCTTGTGGTACTCCGCAATCTGTTTTCCACGGTGATGATATGTTTGATTTTGACTTTACCTGATAGGTTCTTGTGGTTAGGAAACCCTTGATCCAGGTAAGTATGTTGCCAGCAATCCTGAATTTGTCACGTAATCTTATTAATATGTTATGGTCTACCATGTCAAATGCACTAGAAATGTCGAATTGGAGAAGGAGGATGTTGTTTCTTATTGCTATTTCCTGCTTGAATTTGGCTAGTAGGGTGAGTAGTACTGTTTCTGTGCTGTGTAACGGGCGAAAGCCAGACTGTGATTCGTGTAATATTGAGAATTTGTTTATGTAGTCTGTTAGTTGTTTGGCTACCATACTTTCCATCAGTTTGACTGACAGCGGGATGGATGCTACTGGTCGGTAGTTGGTGATTTCATTTGCTTTTTTCGTGGTGTCTTTCGGTATCGGGGTGAGTAGAATATTACTCTTTTCCTTCGGGAAGAGGCCTTGCTGAAGCATGTAGTTTAGGTGGGATGTGAGATCTACTATGAAGCGGTCAGGGGCTAATTTCAGTAAGTAGTTGGGACATGTATCTAGTTTGCAGTGAGTGTTGGCGAACCTCCTGAGCGCTTGTGTTACAGTATCGACGGTAAGGGGGGGCGAAGTTTAGCCAAGTGCGGTCCGCCGGGTGTTCTCCATTTATTGGGTCCGGCTCGTCTAGGAAGTTTTCGACGTCTGTGTTGCCTTGGGATAACATGTTTCGTAGGTTTACAATTTTTTCGTTGAAATACTTAGCAAGTTTGTCTGCAGATGGGGTGTCTATTTTCAATGCAGTGACCCGGTTGGTATCTATGAGTTTATTCACTAGTTGATATAGTTTCTTTGTGTCTTTGTAATCTGTTCCTATTTTGGTTTTATAGTATGATCTTTTGATCTGTCTTGTTGCGTATTTGTATTTTCTTTGTGATTGTTTCCATGTGTTGAATGTGTGTTCATCTTTTGTTTTTTTCCATGCTCGTTCATATTGCCTGGTTTGTGTTTTTAGCTTTTTCAGTTCATCGTTGAACCATGGTATCGAGCTGTGCTTTCGTGACGTTCTTGTTCATAAAGGTGATGTTTCATCTAGTATGCATTTACATCTTTTATCCCATACCAGGAGGTAGTGACTATTATAAATTGCTTTATTGCATTCATAAATACAAAAGCAACTATTAAATAAGAAGTAGATGATGAAATAAAACTGAATTTAATATTACTGGTTAATGTGCTGCCCCCATTTAAATGTGAGCAGATTATATT
This sequence comes from Microcaecilia unicolor, assembly GCF_901765095.1. Lineage (NCBI taxonomy): Eukaryota > Metazoa > Chordata > Amphibia > Gymnophiona > Siphonopidae > Microcaecilia > Microcaecilia unicolor. The sequence goes on from NC_044036.1 coordinate 215,668,955, forward strand.
ATTTATTTGCATTCAGTATTGTTGTGCTGTGAACAGCCAGTTCCTATATTTTTGAAATCCTTCTAGAATTGGTCCTCTCTGTGCACATTTCCTGCGCCCAGTGTCTTATGGACTTTCCTTATTGGCTTGCTTTGTCTTCAGGCATGATGGGTAGGGAGCCTTTCTCTCCCCCCCCCCCCCCCCCCCCATTGTGTCTATAGATCAGGATCTGAACATGTTGTGATTTTGCTGCTTAGCCGTTTCAAATCCCTGTGATTTAATTGTGTTTTCTTCATATTCAAGTATTTCCAGTCAGTTTGTGTATGCTGAATGCACCAGCTTCGCCTTCCTGAGTAATTCTGCAGTGTCAGTGACTCTTAATTCCAATACATCTCAATAGTAAGTGTTTATTTTTCTTTTCTTGGATTAATTGCATTAAAGAACAATTGGATCAAGAGTTTTGAATTTTCTCTGATGATGTTAATATTGGTTTAGCTCTATGTCAAACTCTGTGATGCGACACTGTGATGACAGAAGACGTAACATAATTATATGGCCTAAAGCAACCAAAGAGCTGGGTGCAGTTAGGCTACTTCAGGTTCTGAAGATTAACTGCACTGATTTATGTCTAAATGGGAAACAGATAGCTGAACACGAGGTTCGTATTCAGAAAGCTATTATAGCCTGATATTCAAAAGCACTTATCCGGGTAACAGCATCAACTACCTGGAAAATGCCACGTTCTGGGGTCATTCAGAGATTTTCAGAAGCATTATTCAGAAATGCCAAGGAAAATCATTACAGACCATCCTAGCTCTATTAGATAATTGCAGGTGATATGGGGTGGAGAAAAAATATCTGGATAGTAGCGATATTCAGTGCCATTAACCAGTTAACTAACCAGAGCAACTTAAGACAAATAGATTGTAGTCTGAAGTTGTCTGAATAGTTATCCAGATAACGCACTGAATATTGTCATTATCCAGATACTCACCTGTAGCAGGTGCTCTACAAGGATTGCAGGATGCTTATTTTGACTGATGGGTGAAATAATCCGATGGATACCAGTACAGTAACCACTTGTCTGCAACTTTCTAAAATAGTTTAAGAGCAATGCATCGTGCATGTGCACTTCTTCCCGCCTGCCATCAACACATGGACCAGGTCAATCTATTTCTATAGCTTATAGAATATAACTCTAAGGGGAAATGGGTGGAGCTATCAGAGCAAGCACCCTTCTGTCTTCGGATTACAGCTGCTACAGATGAGTAACTTCACTTTCTCCAAAGACAAGCAGGATGTCATTATTCTGACTGATGGGAATCCCTATCAGGCTGTCTAAATAAAGAGGAAAAAAAGGTCTGCAACAGGCAAGGCCCAACAAACACTACTATTTATCTATTTATATTCTATATTTTTTATTATAATAATTTTTTGGACAGCCTGAAAAAGAAAGAAAAAGGGCATAGGGGGTAGAGTTAGATTTTAGACCCTGAATAAATTGTGAAAGATTAAGGTCACGTAATGCTGTAGGAATGAGTGGGTGGTAACAACATCGGCTTATAGGCCCTCTATCTCCCTGACCATTCTCAGTCACTGTTTCTCCTCAGGCAGCTTGAGAATTTTATTGTGAAGAAGTGATCCTTCAGCAGTGGCAGGAATGCAGTCGGTAACAGTATGCTATGACCTCAAAATTACCACAGAGAGATCAAGAGAAGGGGCACGCAAAAGAGCCTAAGATGGCTAAGGTACAGGGACCTGCACCGACCAGGATCTGTACTGGCTGTGGAAATCATGAGGAAAGTGACAGCAGCATTAGAAAAGACACTGGATAAAAAGTTTCAAGCGGTCTTTGATAAGCTGGAAACCATTGATCATCACATAGTGCTCTGCTCAGACAAATGGTGACAGAACCCATGAGGGAGGGAGTGACGCTGGATCTGGTGCTCCCAAAGAGGAAAGTGTGTCTAGTGTCCAAGTGGATGCCCAACAGGGCAGCAGTGATCATCAAACTGTTTGGTTTGATATAACAGCTAAAAGGGAGGGCGGCCACTCAAAACTCAGTCCTGTATTTCAAACATGCTGACTTTAGTGAAATGGGGGAATTCCTGAAGAAAGAGCTGATGGGCTGGGAGGATATTTGAGTAGAAAGGCAGTGGTCTAGGCTGAAAGGAGCAATAAATATGGCTACTAACATTTATGTAAGGAGAGTAAATAAAAGCAAGAGAAAATGGAAACCGATATGGTTCTCCAAGCAAGTGGCTGAGAAAGTAAAAGCTAAAGAGTTGGCGTTCATGAATACAGGAAAACTTAAGAAGAGGAACACAGAAAGGAATACCAGATGAAACTGAAAGAATCCAATAGAGATATAAGTCTGGTGAAAGCGCAAGTGGAAGAACAAATGGCTAGAAATGTAAGGAGAGGCAACAAGAATTTTTTCAGGTATATTAGTGAAAGGAGGAAGACTAAAAATGGAATTGTGAGACTGAAAGATGCTGTGAACCACTATATGGAGAATGATGAGGAAAACGTAAACGTGCTAAACAAATACTTTAGCACGTTTACTTTTTCCTCATCATTCTCCACATAGTGGTTCACAGCATCTTTCAGTCTCACAATTCCATTTTCAGTCTTCCTCCTTTCACTAATATACCTGAAAAAATTCTGTTCAGTATTCATGGAAAAAAATCCTGGAGATGGACCACGATTGACTGGCAAAGGCACATATGAGAATGGAGTGGATATAGCACCGTTCACAGAAGAAAGTGTTTATGACAACTTGAAAATTTAAAGGTCGACAAAGTCATGGGACCAGATGAGATCCATCCTAGAATATTGAGGGAGCTCAGAAAGGCTGCTTACCGGAGGACCAATATTCAAATCATGCCAACAGCGCCCTAGTTTCTGGGCGGAAGTGCCTTTACAATCTGCTTCCAGGTTTAAATAGAGTCCCGTTTTTATGATGCAACAGAAATTAATTACAACATCACAATCACCATTTCACCTCTAGGTTTAATCCCCCTGGAACAACCGTATTCCAATAAAAATTTTTGCTGACTTTGGAACAAAGATTTATTTTTTATTGGAATACGGTTGTTCGAGGGGAATTAAACCTAGAGGTGGAATGGTGATTGTGATGTTGTAATTAATTTCTGTTGCATCATAAAACTGGGACTCTAAACCCCGAAGAAGATTGTAAGGGCACTTCCCCCCAGATACTATGGTGCTGTTGGTATGATTTGGATATTGGCCCTCCGGTAAGCAGCCACGTAGTTTCTTTATATTCTTATATATTGCTAGAGTTTGATTGAGATACTGATTAAGAGTAGTTTTTGTAGGTAGGTTTATTTCTTACTGTTTTGTTTTCAGTCATTCTGCTTGCTTCTCCTGAGAAAGAATGCACAAAATGCGGTCTCGCGTTGGGGAGCAGAGGAGCTACTGAGTTTTAATTCCAACTGCTGACCTAATGGCTGCCTAATGTCTGTTTGGTTGTTGCTGTGTCATGTCCCTACCTCAACACAAGCGGCGTCCTCGGGCTGCACAGGTCCTGGCAGCACACATACTTGGCTGGCTCAGCCTTGAGCCATGTATGTGTACTTCTTCTCTGGCTGCAGGCTCCTTGATTGTCTTGTTCTCATGCATCTGGATCTGTTCTCTCTGCCTGGCTTCCAGGCTCTTTAATTGCCTTGCTACCATGCACCTGTGTTGACTTTCTCTCTGCCTACCTGACCTATATACCAACACTCGATGCTGAGGCAGGTGGAGACCTCCTTGATGTTGCTACATCCCCAGTGTCAGATGTAGCTCCTGGAGCCAATGAAACCAATGCTGCTGATTCCAAAATCAATGGACTGGACTTGTTGGCACCATAAATTAATTTACACTTCTTCTGATGACCTTTAATTCTTCTTTTTGACATTTATGAACAGAGATTGCAAGAAGAGGGACTGCAGGCACCAATTATGAGTGTTCGTGAAGGACACTGTCCTGTTGCACCTGGTGCATTTCTTAAACCCACTGGGAGTTTAAAAGGACATGTATGAAAAATTAGCCAAGTGAAATAAATGGCTTGATTTTGAAAAATAGTAGGTTTCCTGACTGGGAGCTCAAGGCCTAAGGGAGCCTAGGGAGCTATAGAAAATTAAAAAAAAGAAAACAAAACTTCAAGGTGCTGAAAACTTGTCTAAAACAAAAAAAGGGGAAGGAATCTAGTTCTGCATGACACTTACATAAAGGAACAAAAATAAATGAAGTAGAGCAGCAACACAAGGCAACCGCAACAAGAGAAGAGATGCGAGCTAAAAAGGAGCTAAAGAAATATCTTCCTCATTGCTCTATAGATAGAAGATGACTAACCTGATCACGTATGATGATGATGGATGGGAAGACATGAATATGTGAGGTGCATTGCTCTCAAACACGTCTAGAAAGTTGCCGAGTAGTGGTTACCGTGCTGAACTCCATTAGATGATGTCACCCATCAGTCACAATAATAACATCCTGATTGTCCTTGGAGAATTCCAGTGGTTGGCGGTATACCCAGATATTTAGTGTCACTATCTGGATAGTGGCCAATGCTGAATATCCTGGAATGTGTTTAAACGCCAGCCACTGAGTTTAAATTTTGACCCAATAGTATTTAACTTCTGTTATTTTACTGGTAATATATTACCGCACACTAGCTTCAGATAACATCTCCTGTGTTCCATTTTGCACCTTGGATATTCTCAATAAAAGTGAATGGCAAAGTGTAGAAGGTAATGTCTGTAACAGATTTTTTGTTTAACACTTCACCAATTGTTATTTCCAGTTAATTTTGATTCAAAAATATCAAGAAAAATCAGTGAACTTACCAGGACATAGAGGCACACAAAGAGAACAGTTCACAGGGGCCCCGGTGCTTACACAAAAGTCAGTGCAAGTCTTTACTGGAACACCACACACTGAAGGAATGGGAAGAGACACAATGTCAGGAATCTAACTTATAACAGCACCTGTCTGTAGAGATTGCATTATTAAAAATTAAAGGATAATGGATACTTGACTGTATAACATGTAGTACAGAAAGGAGGAGGAGTTTTGGTAATATCAAGCGGTGAGAAGAGGAAAACAGGAGTGAACCAATCAGATGCCATCAATACCTTACATCCTCATTTCTCTAAGAAGCCTTAACTGTTTGTGTTGCTTAATATCAAGATGTGATGCATCCCTTAAAGCAGTAACCAATCAGATGCCATCATAACTTTGTATCCTCATTTCTCTAAGAGGGCCCTTTGCACACTAGTGTTACTGTAGCCATTGTTAATTAATAAAAACATGTTTGCTTCTTCCTTTGAACAATATAAGCTAGTGTCATGGTACTGATGATCATCCAAAAATCTGCAGCTAGGCTGCTCACTGGGGCTTTACGGTTTGAACATATAACAAATTATTTATGTTCTTTATGTTGGTTACAACAAAACTCAATTCTAATTGGCTAGCAAACCACTTTGAAATCCGACAACAAATTGTTGCCAAGTTTGTTTTGTATGTGCACCAAATAATCACTTAAATGGAAGAAAAGACTTCAGTAAAGACAGCGCTACATTTCCCAACATAGCTCTTGTATGATACATCATAAGTCAAAAACCTCCTTCTCCTATATACTTGTTTTAAATCCTTTTTTATCTATCTATCTATCTATCTATTTTTTAAAATGTTTTTTATGCTTTATGGCTTTTTTTTTTACCACAATTAACAGATGAACCTATAACTTAACTTTCATCATAGGCGCCCCGTATAAGAGGCTTGGACAGGCTAAGCCTACCCTGCTGTGCTCTGAGGGGTTTAAATTGTTGATTTACCTCCATCCTCACAGCAGGAGCTGCAGTGAAAGCCCTCTAGCCTTGTCCAGTTGTAGAAATTGGTTTATGGTTTGTTTACCTTACTGCTGGGAGAGCGGAGGGGGGGGAGGGGGGAGTTGGCTGGAGGTGTCCTGGGTTGCCAGGGAGATATTTAACCAGGATGACTTCCTGACCTGAACTGAGGACAGATAGCAGCAGAATCATACTGGGCCAGCATGATCAGAAAAACTCACCAGACAAAAAGGTAGAAAAGATCATTTTATTTTCATTATAGTGTTTGGAATATGTCCACTTTGAGAATCAGGTGCTCAACATTAAAAGTTTATATTTATTTACTTATTTATGGCATTTTATCCCACATTAAACCATATAAATACAGAACCCAGTTACTAAATATGAGGTTACTCTTTTCAAATAAAGGAGGAAAAAACGCCTCAAGAAAAAGCTTTTCCCACGATTGTGAGTGGGATAAAAGCTATCATTTCATCATCATGGGCGATACAAAAAAACCTCCTCTACTTAATTATTTAAATTGTATCTTTTTAAATTAATTATATTCTTACTATCCACTTTGCCAGAGATAAAGCAAAGATTGTCCACTCTGCCATCAAAAATTGAATAATTTCTTTTACTTAGCTTAGGCAGATCTTAAGTTTTCTCCTTCTGAGACCGAAATAGAAATAGAACTGTTCTATTTCTATTTCGGTCTCAGAAGGAGAAAACTTAAGATCTGCCTAAGCTAAGTAAAAGAAATTATTCAATTTTTGATGGCAGAGTGGACAATCTTTGCTTTATCTCTGGCAAAGTGGATAGTAAGAATATAATTAATTTAAAAAGATACAATTTAAATAATTAAGTAGAGGAGGTTTTTTTGTATCGCCCATGATGATGAAATGATAGCTTTTATCCCACTCACAATCGTGGGAAAAGCTTTTTCTTGAGGCGTTTTTTCCTCCTTTATTTGAAAAGAGTAACCTCATATTTAGTAACTGGGTTCTGTATTTATATGGTTTCATGATTTATTAGATTGAACCAGTTTCCTACTGATATATTTTTAGTTTATATTTTATCCCACATTAAACATGAATTAGGGTGTTTTGTGGCTCTACATGAGAATTGTGATGATATGATCCCTTGTTTCATATTGTTGATGGTCTGCATTTTCCGTATGGGTGGTATATTGGTGTATTAGGTTCTGCCCAGTGTAATATTTATGGTACAGTAAGGTTCTGAGTGTGTTTTTGCACAAAGTTGTGCATAGTGTTTTGCAGTTGAGCGATTGTGCTTAGAATATGCTTTGAGCAACCACTTTATTCTTTGACATATGATACATATCTAATATCTAAATTTAATAAAACGTATTAATTGTGATTATTTTATTTTTATTTATTTATTTTTTCTCTGTGTTATCAGACAATTATATATATAAGCTCCGCCCCTGGCTCTACCCCTAACCCCGCCCCCTTTAACCTCCCCAAACAGTTGGGCCACCGACCGCCTATGACTTTCATGGATGGCAGTAAGTGCGCCCCTCTCCTGAAATAGCCGCATGGTAAGTGGTTCACTTATCACACGCCTATTTGTTATTGAGAAAAAAAGACAGCCTTTTACCTGCTGCAGTAAAAGGGAGCCTCAGCGCACGTCAAAAATACATGCTGACATTAATATTCACTTTCTCTCCAGTTGTCTTTTTTAAAAAGACTAACTTGTCTTTTAAAATGCTCACAAAATGAGATTTATCTCACTTGTCTGATACCTGTTTGAAAGCCTTTCTCAATTCTTCTAATTTAAAAATGAGTTGATCTCTCATTTTAATAAGCCATAAAGCTCTCTTCAACTCCAAATTATTGAACTTGTAATTTTTATGTAAACACTGACAAGTGTAAATAAAATTTCTTTTCTAAATCAACTGATATTTAATATTCTGCTGTTTAATTAGAGCCATAGTAAATATGGCTTCAACAACCTTCTACTTTCAATCTTAACTAAAGCAAATATTCTTTACAAAATTACTTCTAAAATGTCTTCTTTTACTTTAGTTTCACTAAAATGGAGCTGTTTACCAATTACCACTTAAATCCTATAAGTTCTATATATTTTTTATCCTTCCCAGACACACACACATTCAGCACCTCCTGCCTCTTCCAGTTTCACTCAGCTTCTCTCCAGTGTTGCCAGATGGTGAAAAATTTGCCAGCCCAATTTGTGCCCAAAAGTAGCCCAACAGTTTTGACACCAAATTTAGGCCCGTTTACAAAGCCATGCTAGCGGCTTCCAATGCGATAATGCAGACACAGCCTATTCACTTTGAATGGTCTGTGCCAGCAGTGCCACACAGCTTTGTAAACGGGGGATAGCTATTTAATATGAATAATAATAATTATTATTAATATTACTGTAATTATTATAATAATACTTACATACTATGTTTGATTTATTCTTACTGTACACTGCCTTGAGAGAAAATATTGAACCCCTATTGGTTTGGAAAATCCAAAGTAGTTCACCTTTATTGTTGTTCTAGGTCAGCAACTTTCAATTGCTTATTTCTAGGCTTCTAGTTTGGGCCTTAACATACAGCTTTCTATGTTTTTGAAACTGAGACCCCACTGGGACTGTAGTAAGAGTGAATCATTCACAATCTTTATCCTGTTTCCTGAAGTCAAGCTGAATACTTTGTACTGGGCTGCTCTAGCATACCCAGGATGGGGTGGTGGGAGCAGTCTGCCCTGGGTGCCGGCAGCAAGGGGGTGCATGAGCAGGTGCATGGCTTTTGGTTCTGCTAGTTCCCTGCCCTGGAACTGGAAGTTGAAGTCAGAGGGGGCAGAGGACCGGTAGAGCTGACAGCCGCATACCTGCTCCATACACTCCCCGTGCTTGGAGGAGGGGGGTGTGTGCTGCCAGGAGGGAAGGGGTAGGGTGGAGTGCGCACTGCCAGGGGGGGGGTGCTGTGTTCTGGGTGCCATATAAGGTAGATACACCACTGCTGGGTTCTGAAGAGAATCCTTGTAACATGAACGTTCATCTTGACTTCAAGAACCAATTGGCATAAAGGTTGTTGAAGATTCTCTATTATTATCATCAAACAAAGCAACACTCCTTGGAGGGAAATTATGCTGGTATAAATACCCAACCGAGTTTCAAAACCCTTGTCTTTGGCTCTAGCATCCTTGGCCATCATACCACACAGTGAGGGGAAGAGGGTCTTTGGCTAGCGCAACCACTGCACCTGGAGTGAGAAGGAGTAGAGAATAGTAACAAAGCTTACAAATGTAACCCCAACTGTCCAGAATCAGGATTGGTCTTACTGTTACACAAAATGTAAATAATGCAATAACTGTTATACCTCAGACCAAAACCCGTTTCTCAGGAGAAAGGGAAATACACTAAAGAAACAGACTTCATTCAAATGAGCTAACTCCAATCTGCAGGAATGATAGATTAATTTAGATTTAAGAATCAGGGATATGTTATACAAATCTTAGTTAAAGGGGTCTTTTACTAAGGCACGCAGGCGTTTTTAGCGCACACTAAAAATAGGTGAGCACTAAATGTTAAAGACGCCAATGTATTCCTATGGGCATCTTTAGCATTTAGCGCGCTTCTATTTTTAACGTGCGCTAAAATGCCAGTGCGCCTAAGTAAAGGACTCCCTATGTGTTACAGAGGTAGGTGTTAAATAAGATAACACTGAGTTGAATTTGTGCAAAAAGTTTCTTTATATTAAAAAATTATTAACATCAAAATATTAAAAATCTTTAAAACCAGATTAAGGGCCCTGTTTACTTAGGTGTGCTAGCATTTTTAGCTTGTGCACAAATTTAGCACGTGCTGTGTAGGCGCCCATAGGAATACTGTGGGCACCTACAAAGTTAGCACCAATGTGTGCCTAACATGCATCAATTTTGAGTTAACGCCCAGCTACCGCGTGGCCCTTGCACTAATTTCAGTTTTGACACACGTCCGCTACGCATGCTGGAAAATAATTTTTATTTTCTGGTGCATGGCAAAAAACGGGTGGTAACCATTCTACAATTACTGCACGGTTACTGCGTGAGACCTTACTACTAAGTTAGTGGTTGGCAGTAAGGTCTCAGACCCAAAATGGACATGCACCAATTTTTATTTTACTGCATTTTTGGCAAAAATAAAGACCTTTTTTACAGGCACGCTGAAAAATGGAGCTGAGCTGCGCATGCCCAAAACATACGCCTACACTAGCACGGCCCATTTTTCGGTGCACCTTAGTAAAAGGGCTCCTAAATGTCCATGTGTATTCTGTGTTCTTCTACTTATCTGTTTTTTGCTTTCTTGTATTACTTCTTTCTTTTCATCTGTATTGGCATTCTTTCTTCAGGCTTTATTCTTCTTTTACCTGTTTCTAGCTTTAAATGCATCTCAAAGGCATGCCAAAAGGTGGGCTGTGGTAGTGTGGGCATGTGTATTGGACATGGGGGGCTGGGAAATGGATATGTGGCAAAACAAAAAGCAGCATGCATCTGTTTATCACCTGAGCCCTTAATGCCACCCATTGACTTAGCAGTAAGGGCTCACGCGTTACCCATCCAGCATGTGCCAACTGACGATTAATGCTGGGAACGCCCCCACAGTAGAAAATTGTTTGGCATGCACCAAACTCGGAATTACTGCCAGGCACACATGCTAGCTGGGAGGTAATGCCGATTTGACGTGCATTGCGTGCACGTAGGCCCTTACGTGCCTTTGTAAAATGGCCCTTTAAAGAGGCTATGCTCCCTCAATGTGTATGTGTGGTTACTGGTGTTCTTGCCTCAATAAAACTATTGTGCTGGAATGCACTAGCTAATGAAAAATAAAGGATAATTTCAGTGTTTGAGCCTGGCTGTCTTTATACTTATTCCCTAACTAACTAATAGGGAGTATTCAGCAGGAGTCTCAGATGGAACATTCAAACATTCACTTTCATACAATTTCTCAGTTACAGAGAATTTATTTATTTGTTTTAACTGAATTTTTTGCAGGGCCATGCCAACACGGTAAGCGGGGTAAGCACGGCAGGGGGGTGCCATTTCACCATGCTTACCTCGCCCTCCCGCTCCCATTGCCCAACTGCCCACCCTCTTCTCTCCCGCAAGATCCCTTTTTTTCTTTTTTTCCTTTTAAATTTACCTCCGTCTGGCAGCGCAACGTCAGTGAAGGAGGCGGCGCTCCCGACATGTTTAGCCTTCCCTTCGCTCAGTGTTCCGCCTTCTTCTGACATAAAGGAAATGACGTCAGAAGAAGGCAGGACACTGAGCGAAGGGAAGGCTAGACACGTCGGGACTAGCGCCACCTTCTTCACTGATGCTGCACCTGCGCTGCCGGACGGAGGTAAATTTAAAAGAAACAAAAAAGGAAAGGGATGTTGGGGGGGGGGGGGGGGAGAAGAGGGCGGGCAGTTGGGACATGGGAGCGGGAGGGCAGGGAAGAGAAGAGCATGGATACGAGGGCAGGGTTCATGGAAGGGAGAGAGGGGAATTGCTGGATAGGGATGAATGGAGGGGGCAGGGGACAGATAGGCATGGATGGATGGGAGGGTAGGGCTCAGGGAGAGAGGGGAATTGCTTGATAGGGATGAATGGAGGGGGCAGGGGACAGATGGGCATGGATGGATGGGAGGGTAGGGCTCAGGGAGAGAGGGGAATTGCTGGATAGGGATGAATGGAGGGGGCAGGGGACAGATGGGCATGGATGGATGGGAGGGTAGGGCTCAGGGAGAGAGGGGAATTGCTGGATAGGGATGAATGGAGGGGGCAGGGAACAGATGGGCATGGATGGATATGGATTGCAGGGCAGGGCTCAGGGAGAGAGGGGAATTGCTGGATAGGGATGAATGGAAGGGGCAGGGGACAGATGGACATGGATGGGAGGACAGGGCTGAGGGAGAGAGGAGAAATTGCTGGACATAGAGGGGAGGGAAGAGAGATGAAGGAGATGAAATGAGGGAAAAGGAAGAGAGGAGAAAAACTGCACATGGATGAAGAAAATAGGCAGAAGCTGAGGACCAGAAATCAGGAAGAAAGGAGGAAAGGAAAGAAATAAATGGAAGGAAGCCCTAGAAATGGAGTTAAGAGGACAGACAGCAGCAGAATCAGATACTGGGCCAGCATGATCAGAAAAAGAAAGTCACCAGACAAGAAAGGTAGAAAAAAATCATTTTATTTTCATTTTAGTGTTTGGAATATGTCCACTTTGAGAATTTACATCTGCTATCTTATTTTGCAATGTATAGCAATTTGTTTCTAAGAATATTGCTGACAATTCCTGTCAGTGTGGCAAGTGGTGAGCGATCATTTTCACGGGGGGGGGGGGGGGGGGGGCAACTGATAGTCTGCAGGGGGGCACCAGAGACCCTAGGCACGGCCCTGATTTTTAGTAGAGAAATTTCCCGCAGCTTAGTAAAAGGACCCCTGTATAATAAGCCATAATGCTCACCTCCACTCCAAATTGTTGAACTTATAATTTTTATTTAAACACTGACAAGTTCCTGTAAATAAATTTTCTTTTCTTTTCTAAATTAACAGATATTTAATATTCTGTTGTTTAATTAGAGCTTCAACAACAAAATATGGCTTCAACAACTTTCAGTCTTTCAATCTTAACTAAAGAAAATATTATTTTTCAAAATTACTTCTAAAATGACTGCTTTTACTTTTTCACTTAAACTGAGCTGTTTACCAATTACCAGGTAAATCCTATAAGTTCTATATTTTTTAAAAATCCTTTCCAGACATACACACACAAAGCACCTCCTGCCTCTTCCAGTTTCTCTCAACGTTTCCCAACGGTCTCCTGGGACATTGTTATTTGTTACAAACAGGTTCCTTCAGGGAGTAGTGCAGCCAATCAGCTTGCAGTTTATATATACTAGTAAACAGTCAGAGAAGCCAATTTTAAACCCTATTAAAAATGATATTTCTAAACTTTATTTTTGGGTAAAACTTCACTAAATCAGATTAGCAGCCATAGAACTTTGCTTTTATGTAAAAATGTTAACTTTGGCAACTCTATATTATTTCTGGTAAATGCAAGCTTCTGCAGCCTTTCTGTCACATAGCAACCACACAGTACACATAGTGATCTTTCAGCACTTGCAATATAGCTCCAAAAATGCCCCAAACACATAAAAATTAAAAGTTTAATATAAGAAGCCAGTCTCCATGCTGGTCTCCTTTGCTTTAACATGCATGTGCATATTAAAGCAAATACAAGCTCTATGGGCAATTTGGAGCCCCCTTGCTTCCCAGCAACCTTAGCTCCCAAAACACGGCATCAACTGCACATGCACAATCATGTTTCTAATGTGAATCGGGAACCCCAAAATGTAGCCCAAACAAAAAGGACCCCTCCGGGTCATTGCTAGTACCTCTGGCACTTTTTAAAAAAGTAAATAATTGGTGGCTCAATGTCTTATATGGCTCCAGGAGCTTCCCAAAGCCTGCTAGCTCGATCCCTGTCACTCCCGCCCAAGCGCGAATGATGAGGCTGCTGACATCAGCGGCTACACAAGGCCACGATTCCAGTCGGGGCCATTCCTTCCTTTCTCCAGGCTCTCTCTTCTTCCCAGTGGTCTGGAACAGTCATGTTTGCGCTCAATGTGCAATCTTAATGGCGGGAAGCCACCGATGTGGGACTCCTGGGGTCTGGCCAATGCCCCAAGAGCACCCAGGTACATTTTTTAATTTATATTTTAACAATCTGGTTATATAAAGCTGCTGAACTGGTCATGGGTGAAAGGGGGAGTAGGGAACCAGCTATTAACATGTCCTTTCAACTTCCAAGGAACAAAAAAAAGGCATGAAACAATGAAAGAACAAGCTTGTCAGAGCAAGAGAGAACAGAAGAGAGTCTCTGAAGATCTGCAATGAGAAAGAACCCCAGTAGATGAGTTCCAATCAGAAAGGCAAAAGAATCAGTTGGACCGCTAGATGACCGAGGAGTAAAAGGGGTGATCAGGGAAGACAAAGCCATAGCGGAGAGATTAAATGAATTCTTTGCTTCTGTCTTCACCGAGGAAGATTTGAGTGGGATACTGGTGCCGGAAATAGTATTCGAAGCTGAAGAGTCGGAGAAACAATGAATTCTCTGTAAACCTGGAGGATGTCATGGGGCAGTTCTACAAACTGAAGAGTAGCAAATCTCCTGGACCAGAAGGTATTCATCCCAGAGTACTGATAGAACTGAAAATGAGCTTGCGGAGCTATTGTTAGAAATATGTAATTTATCCTTAAAATCAAGCGTGGTACCGGAAGATTGGAGGGTGGCCAATGTAACGCCAATTTTTTAAAAAGGTTCCACAGGATATCCGAGAAATTATAGACCGGTGAGTCTGACGTTGGTGCCGGGCAAAATGGTAGAGACTATTATTAAGAACAAAATTACAGAGCATATTCAAAAGCATGGATTAATGAGACAAAGTCAACATGGATTTAGTAAAGGGAAATCTTGCCTCACTAATCTACTACATTTCTTTGAAGGGGGTGAACAAACATGTGGATAAAAGGGAGCCGGTTGATATTGTGTATCTGGATTTTTTTTTGTTACATTTTGTACTCCGCGCTTTCCCACTCATGGCAGGCTCAATGCGGCTTACATGGGGCAATGGAGGGTTAAGTGACTTGCTCAGAGTCACAAGGAGCTGTCTGTGCCTGAAGTGGGAATTGAACGAAGTTCCCCAGGACCAAAGTCCACCACCCTAAACACTAGGCCACTCCTCATGAAAGACTCCAGAGGAAATTGGAGAGTCATGGGATAGGAGGTAATGTTCTATTGTGGATTAAAAACTGGTTAAAAGATAGAAAACAGAGAGTAGGGTTAAATGGACAGTATTCTCAATGGAAAAGGGTAGTTAGTGGGGTTCCACAGGGCTCTGTGCTGGGACCTCTGCTTTTTAACATATTTATAAATGACCTAGAGATGGGAGTAACTAGTGAGGTAATTAAATTTGCTGATGACACAAAGTTATTCATAGTCATTAAATCGCGGGAGGATTGTGAAAAATTACAAGAGGACCTTACGAGACTGAGAGACTGGGCGTCTAAATGGCAGATGATGTTTAATGTGAGCAAGTGCAAAGTGATGCATGTGGGAAAGAGGAACCCGAATTATAGCTAAGTCATGCAAGGTTCCATGTTAGGAGTCACGGACCAAGAAAGGGATCTAGGTGTCGTCGTTGATGATACGTTGAAACCTTCTGCTCAGTGTGCTGCTGCGGCTAAGAAAGCAAATAGAATGTTTGGTATTATTAGGAAAGGAATGGAAAACAAAAATGAGGATGTTATAATGCCCTTGTATTGCTCCATGGTGCGACCACACCTCAGATATTGTGTTCAATTCTGGTCGCCACATCTCAAAAAAGATATAGTGGAATTAGAAAAGGTGCAGAGAAGGGCAATGGAAATGATAAAGGGGATGGGACGACTTCCCTATGAGGAAAGGCTAAAGCGGCTAGGGTTCTTCAGCTTGGAGAAAAGGCAGCTGAGGGGAGATATGATAGAGGTTTATAAAATAATGTGTGGTGTTGAACGGGTAGATATGAGGCGTCTGTTCACACTTTCCAAAAATACTAGGACTAGGGGGCATGCGATAAAGCTACAATGTAGTACATTTAAAATGAATCAGAGAACATTTTTCTTCACTCAACGTGTAATTAAACTCTGGAATTTGTTGCCAGAGAATGTGGTAAAGGCGGTTAGCTTAGCGGAGTTTAAAAAAAAAGGTTTGGCCGGCTTCCTAAAGGAAAAGTCCATAGACCGTTATTAAATGAACTTGGGGAAAATCCACTATTTCTGGGATAAACAGTATAAAATGTTTTGTACATTTTTGGGATCTTGCCGGGTATTTGTGACCTGGATTGGCGATTGTTGGAAACACGATTGCTGGGCTCAATGGACCTTTGGTCTTTCCCAGTATGGCAATACTTATGTACTTAGAAATTTTGATTAAAAGGCTTAGAGAATCCTAATTAACTGAAAGAAACTTACAGAGCAGCTTCCTGCTGGACTAAGTACTTTAAGTGTTGAAATATATTTTTTCTACCATTGCCTGAATATAGTTGCTACTAAGCATTGTTCTATGTGTTTTGCCATAAAAATCCAAGTTAAAGTAAACCATTTTCTTTCCAAACTATTATTCTGGCCTTAATGAGAAAAAGGAGAGTGTTATGTGGATTACTATGCCACTCTGCGTCTGAGCTTAATGCTGGTCCCAGTTCTGACCCAGCCACAAACTGATAAAATATATTAAACTAATTCACCAGTGTCAGGATTGCTGGACACACTTAGATTAATATGAAACCAGCTACCAGCTTCTGATAACTCCCCCCTCCCTCAGGAAGCTCTGAGGATGGCAAATGGACCTCTGATAACTCCCCCTCCATCAGGAAGCCCTGAGGATGGCAAATGCTGCCCAGCTGCCTGCAAGCTCTTTTGTTTCTCAAATTACCCCTGATTAGCATACCTGTGTCCTCTCTGGGCATCTGGGAGCAGGGCTTTCTGTGGGAACAAAGAAAGATAGATAGGCTCCAAAAATGGGCACTTCAAAGAGTAGAACCTGTGAAAATGGTCACCTTCCTTGCATCAAGAAATTAAACTGGAGTTTGGCTGGGAAGGAAAGAAGTTATTCAATCCCTTTCTGTTGCTGAGGTATAAAAAGGAGAAGCACATGGCTCTGGGCAGCTCTGCTTCTTTTTTCTTTCTTTCTTTCTCTACACACACACATTTTCAGCCACCAGAGCCCCTGGCAATGGCCTCCCCTTTCAACTTCAGCCCTACTCAGAGCACATGGCTCTGCTTTCTTAGGCTCTTTCTCTGCACACACATACCTTTAGCCCTACCTCAAGGCTTCTCTCTTTCTCTGCCCCCCTCCCCCCATTCTTACCTTTCTCTCAATGATTCCCATCTAAACCCACACACACAGATACAGCATTGTACTATTTACCTGTACTAAGTGCTGTGAGCCTATATATGTAAATACAAAATACTTTATATATATAGCCAAACCCGTGTGGATTGTGGATTGTTTGGGAACCCACTGCCTCTACGAACCCACTGCCTCTGTGAAGAGGACCCGGGACCATACCTAGACAATGAATGCTGACATATTGGTGGCTCCGTCTCAGGCTTCGCAAGAGGATCTCCATCTGGGTAAGAAAATTGTTTTTGCTTTCTGCATATTTGGATATGTACTTCTAGGCTTGTTAGGGTGGATAGAAAGTTGAATTAATTTAATGCTGTGTTTGGGCTGCTCAGAAAAGACTGATAGATCTTCCAGCTTTGTATTGGAAGGGGTACCAAGTGGAACAGTCCCACATTTTAATACACTACATATCTTTCTTTGGTAATCACTTAATATTCTGTCACTTTGAACTATTTCTCTATCCGGCCAGTCTCTGTCCTGGTGAAAGTCAGCTCAGCCTGACAGGAACTGACAGTTGGCATATCTAAGCTTTTAACACCTGCCTTGCTTAATCCATATTCATTCTGAACTGTCTCTCCAGTCCCTCTTCTCTATAAAAGAGGGCATTTCCAACTCCAAGAGCCACACAGAGCTACAGTATATATATATATATATATATATATATATATATATATATATATATATATATATATATATATATATATATATAAGGAAACTAGCCAGGCCCCAGTAGCAATAAAAAGTATTTTCAGCAGCCCCAACCATGGCCTCTAAAGGTAATGGTACAGACTTAGTGTGACAAAAAAGGAGGTCTATGTGACGGGGAATTCCCAGACAATTCCTGGTATAACATCCAAAAACAAATGGTACACCATTCCCAAAAGTTCAAAAAGAAAGCAAATAAACGGAAATGTCTTTTTATACAAGGCCTGTGTAGGGGGCTCAGTAGTCTGAAACAGTAAAATGCAGAACTGACCACTCAGTGCACTAAGTTAACCAGGGATCTAGAGGAAGCACAAGTTTGCATCTCTATGCAATGGACACAAGTTGTGCAAGCCACAAACTCCTTCTTATATGTGAATGAACAATTGGACGAGGCTAAAATAGAATTAAAACATTTAAAAAGTAAATGTGCCTCAAAGGACCAGATTAACTCTATGCACTGGCAGGCTCCGAGTATTTCTCCCCCAGCACCTCCCGCCTTTGAAATACCCTATAAGCCAGGTTTTCAATTCATAGAACCACAAAAGAACACAGAAGTGTGTGTAGTGGACTTGAGAAGTGGGGACAAATCTAAGACTGAAAACATAGATGAGGAAACCCCAGGCTCAAGCACTAACCTGAGGGACAGGGAGGATTCTGCAGACACAGAGACTGAGTCCAGTACAGGCCCCAGAACACCAGTAAACCTGGTACTGTATGACTCATTAAAGGATAGTGACATTGAAAGGATAATACAGAAGGTCGGCCCTATGCCTTTTAATATGAATGAATGGTGCAAATGGGCCACTGATATTCTGATTCACTGGGGCCTAGGAAATTATAAGAGAAAAACGTCAGACTTTGACAGACTTATGCAAGTCGCTTTAGGACCCCACTATTTTAAAGTAGGATCTCTCACCCACCCATACCAGTTGGTGAAAAAGGGTCTTGAGCAATTATTTCGCTGTACTCAGCATTCAAAACACTTGCACCCCTGCCAAATGACACACTAGAACAATTTGCGTACAGATTGTGGGTGCTGGAAGCAGCCTTTCGAGACCAGGAGGGCTGGCCCAAAACAAAAGATTATGCTCAGGAACAGCATAAAGCATTTTTATTGGAAATCTTATCCCCTGAGATTACTAAATATCTCCGATTGTTTGCTGAGGATCCCAAAGAAATTCCTTTTGACACGTTAATGCTCAGGATTGGATCTGTGTGGAAAACTCAGCCATCCCAGGTAATTACTGTGTCAGAAGCAAAGAAATGGCAAGCAGAAGGGCCATCCCACAGCAAGAGATCAGGAAACACAGGACAGGCCCCCTGGAGAGGGCAGGGCAGAGATAATTTTAGAAATTCCTCAGGCTACATCCTGTTTCATGAGCTCAAAGCACAGAGAGACCAGTTAGCACAACAGCAAATTAAGTGGGAGCAAGATAAATATACCATGCAACTAGAATTAGACAGAATAAAAAGTGAATTGATAGCTGCCCAGGGCAAGCAAGAAAAAAAGGATTAGGGATGTCCTGATCTCCAGTGTCCAAATATCAAACAATCCCAAGTCTTTTGTGCCCAGCCTAACTCCTTTCACTTACCTGAACACGCACTTCCAGCACCTCAGGAGAGGGGAAAGGAGACAGACTCTGAATATAAATTAAGGTTTGTGGCACCTTTGATATTGGACACGTGGCCACACCAATGTGAACAGCCAGATAGGGGGTCAGGATAAATTAGCGTTGATTGACACAGAGGCTGGAATCAGTTTTACAAGTGGGTTTCTCTTACTGCAGACCAGGAAAATGTGCAAACATATAAAATCCAAGGGGTCAATGACACAGTTACCAACTGTGTGGCTATCCCAGTTAAATGGGGTATCCCGGTGCAGATGCAGAGGGAACAGGATAACGAAATTTTGGAAACCAATGCCTCCACTATAGTAAGCACAGAAAAGGAGATAATTGGAATAGATGTCCTCAACCAGCTAAATCTGGTAGTGGATATGGCTAATCTTACATTGTGGCAATGTATTGGATCTCCAAAAATGTCTACAATTTTGATGCACGAAGAAATTCCCATGCATTTGGCCACACAATGCACAAAAGCTGACCAACAGTATGATCTAAGTGTAATTCCCACAGAGGTTACAGACATCCCTGTCTGGGCACAAGACAAACTAGAATGTGGCAGAATGTCCACAGAAATCCTGTTGGAAGGAGAGGATCCTCCGCCACAAAAGCAATATCGAGTATCTCATCAGGCAATAGAACCCGTAGCTAAGATTATACAGGTACTGGAAGAGAGGGGCATAATTAGAATGATCTCCTCTACATGCAACTCACCAGCATGGCCAATAGTTAAACCAGGAGGCTCCTTTAGACTGACCATAGATTTCCGCGCCCTAAATCAAGTATCAAAATCTGTGGTGCCGGTGGTAGCCTCATACCCGGAAATGATCTCTAAATTAAACCCCAACTGTAATTTTTTTTCTGTCCTAGACATTTCAAATGGGTTTTGGAGCCTGCCCCTGGCCCCAGAATGCCAGTACAAAACAGCATTTCAATGGCTAAATAAACAGTACGCATGGACTGTGTCACCTCAGGGTTATAAGGATTCTCCATCCATTTTCCACAAATACATGCAGGAAGCCCTAGCCCAGGTGTCTTGTAGAGACAATATAATCCAATATGTTGATGATATTCTAATTTGATCTGAAACTGAACCTGACCACTGGGCCCATGTAAGAGAGATTTTAAAAGCTCTTTTGGAAGCTGGACTTAAAGTAAATTCAGCCAAAGCTCAGCTGTGTAAACCACAGGTTTCCTTTCTAGGCGTCACCATTGGCCAGGACGGTAAATCCATAGATTCTCAGAGAATAGATCTTATACAGAAATTACCTCTTCCTACAGCTCAGAAATCCTTCCAATCATTTCTAGGGCTTACAGGGTTCTGCCGTGATTTTATGCACAACTATGCTGAAGTGGCTGCTCCACTATACTCCCTGCTTAAACGTAAAGAATATGTTTGGGAGGCAGAGCACACAGAGGAAGCGACTAAACTCAAGCAGACTTTGACTTCTACTCTTGTCCTTGCTCCCCTAGATCACAAGCAAACTTTTTTCCTATACACAGTGGTTGGTGAGAACAGTATAAGGGCTGCCCTAACACAGCACTTAGGAGGGACAGACCAGCCAATTGCTTTCTTTTCCAGAGTTCTCACTTCTCCAGAACTTAAAATGGGAACCTGTGAAAAACTTGTTCTGGCTGCATATGCTGCTATGCAAAAATTTACATATATCATTGGTGCTCAAACCACTTACATATATAGCCACCACACACCCCTTAAATTCATTGTGGATGGCAAGTTGGCTTGTAGTAGAATTAGGATGGAGAGAATAGTCCATTGGACCCTGATGTTGCAGGCACAGAATGTGAAGTTTGAATTACTAAAAGAGACTAAAGTGCAGATTGCAGGGATCTTACTGGAGGGACAACCTCATGACTGTCAGTCTTCACCCAGTACCCCCAATCTTTTGATATTTAAAGAACTGGTACTGGACAGAATATCCCCTTTTCTTCCTACAGTATATATTGATGGCAGTAGCCAATGTGAGGGAGGAAGGAGACTAGCAGGTTTTGCAATTGTACAACTGGGCCCAGATAACCAAGTAATTCGGCAGAGGCAGTACTCCTGTGGGTCAGCCTTGGCACAATACTGTGAACTGGCTGCCTTTGTGGCCTGTTTACAGCAATATCATGACTCCTACCCTGAAATACCCAGATAATCTTAGATTCAGATTACGTATTCAGAAGTGCCATTGCATTGCTGCCATGGTGGCTAAGCCACAACTTTAAATCCACAAATGGGTCCATTGTAAAAAAATTCAGCACTATGGGCTATGGCACAAGAACTCAGTGAAAATTTTCAGAAAATTCATTTAGTGAAGGTTGTGAAAAGGAAGAGGCTGGCCTACCCTGGTTAGGCCCCTAGAGGGCGCTGTTCCCCTAAAATGTCCAGGGAGAAGGGCTAGGTGAGTCACAAAAGGGAGCCAGAAAGGGGGATGTATAGCAGGAGGTCGCTAGGACCGAGGAGAGTCCTGGGGATAGAAACAGGTGCAGCAGGTTATGGGCTGTGTCCTGTTTGGCTATTAACCATTTAATACCCCACCCTGAGTTGTGAGGGGGGGGGGGAGAGCTAGCAGCTGCCAGTGTTGCCAGGTGGGCGGTTTTACCGCCCAATTGGGCGGTTTTCCGCGACCCGCCGCGGGAAATTTTTGCCCGCGGCGGGTTGCGGTTTTTTGGGCTGGTTTTTGTGCTTCGGGCGGTTTTTTCGGCCGCGGGGGGGCGGGGTTAGTGACGTTTTGGGGTGGGGTTAATGATGTTTTGGGCGGGGTTAGTGACGTGGGAGGCGGGGCCGATGACGTGGGAGGCGGGGCCGATGACGGGGAGGCGGGGCCGATGACGGGGAGGCGGGGCCGATGACGTGAGAGGCGGGGCCGATGACGGGGAGGCGGGGCCGGTGACGTGGGAGGCGGGGCCGGTGACGGCGGGGGCGGGGTTGATGACGGCGGGGGCGGGGGTGATGACGCAGGGGTGGGGGTGTCAGGGGCGGGGTTTGTGTTTGGGCGGTTTTTGGGCTGGTTTTTGGGCTCCAGTGGGCTGGAAAAAAATTTTCCACCTGGCAACCCTGGCAGCTGCAGAAGAGAGCTGGTAACTGAAGCAGAGGGATCCCCATGAGAGGTACTGGCTGTGCCCTTTAGACTGGTGGTAGAACTGGGTGTTCCCAAGAAGGAAGCTGGCTGGGGTAAGAAGGCCCTAGAGTGTCTAGAACAGTGAAGAGGTACGGTGTGTCCCAGCTGAAAAGACTGTGTGTCTAGGGCAGTGAGGAGGTACTGTGTGTCCCAGAGGAAAAGACTGTGTGCCTAGAACAATGAAGGGGGACTGTGTGTCCAAGATGAAAAGACTGTGTGCCTAGAACAGTGAAGAGGGACTGTGTGTCCAAGATGAAGAGACTGTGTGTCTAGAGCTGTGTGCTACAAGGAGGGACTGTGTGTCCAGGGACTGAGTTAGTACTGAGCCCAAATGCCTGGGTGAGAGGGCTCAGGGGGAAGAAAGCTATGGATATTGAACTGTGCAAGAAGAAATGTTTAAAATGGAAGATTGCACTGAGTAGGAAGAAATGAAATGGTTAAGCTGGAAGAACTGTTTAAGCTTGTGAAAGTGTTTTAAGCTAAAAGAAGTGTGCCCCAGAGGCTGGAATAAAGATGTGTATGAAAATAGCCTGATTGGGGAGACCTGACTATGTTTGCCTTTTGAGAAGCAGGTCACCCTGAGCAGAAAAGGGTAGTAGATTAATTTGCATAAAATCTGCATACTGAGAACCAGCTCACCCTGAGTGAAAGAGGGATCTGGGATCCTGAGGTGGGAGCTTCATCATCACAATAGCCTCATCATCTTCACAAGGTGAAAGCACACAGAAAGAAAGGCCCTTTAGTGAAAGGAAACACTTTAGCAGATTCACTAGCCAAGGAAGCATGTCATGTAGGCCCTATATGGACCTGGTATGAGCCGACCCGGATGGTAGCCATGGCCACATGGTCCCCTGATTAGGATCAGGTGGTACCACCAGATTATTTCCGGACACTGCAGGAAAGTGACTCGGAGCTTTCCAATCTGAAGCAACTAGTGCAACACATCCCAGAAAACACACCCTTTCTCACACTCACTATACAGAAAGACATGCTGTGTGTGAAGAAGGAGGAAGGATTGGTTATAGCTATCCCCAGAGCTCAAGGGAAAGATTGGATGCAGTGGGTTCATGGAGTAGGTCCCATGGGGCACCCTAAAACTGAAGAGATGCTGGCAACCCTGAATATGTTGGTATGGTGGCCAGAAATGAAACATGACATACAGGATCATGTGGCCTCCTGTGTGATTTGTGCTTCATTTGGGAGACAACCTAAAAAGAAAATAGCACAGCTGATGAGAGTGCCACCATGGGGCCCATTTGAGAGGCTACAGATAGATCATGTGGGCCCTCTCCCTTTAACAGCTAGGAAAAACAGAGTTTTACCATGGTAGTTGATTCCTTTTCCCATTGGGTAGAAGCATTTCCTGTATCCGATCAAACTGCCAGAACCACAGCTGAGGTCTTAACTATGCAATTTTTTACATGTTGGGGAATTCCTAAGACTATTGAATCTGATAATGGTCCTGCTTTTGTTTCTCAGCTAGTCAAAGAATTGTTTGATTTTCTAGGCATAGAACAGCAATTGCACATTTCGTACCATCCCCAAGCAGCAGGGCAGGTAGAATGTATGAATCAAACAATCAAAGCACATCTCAGCCCTATTCTGAATCTGACAGGGAAAAATTGGGATCAGGCCCTCCCTTTGGTCCTTATGTGTATCAGAGCCAATGTCTGTAAGTCCACAGGTTTTGCCCCCTATGAAGAAGTGGCATAGCCAGAAGTCAATTTTTGGGTGGGCCAACAGGTTGGATGGGTGGGCACTAGACAGTGGTTTAACAACAGGCTCTCTCCCCGGTCCACCTCTGCCCCCCCCCCCCCCCCCCCCTGTGCACCTCCCCTCAAGATTGCAGAGCCGGCTATAGCTGGGGAGAGAGCCTGGGGGGGGGGGGGGGGGGAGGCAATGCATTACTCTCTCCAGGAAAAACAAAATTAAATGATCCCAGGTTCCAATCTAATTCATGTTTATTATGGGATAAAATGCCATAAATAAGTAAATAAATATAAACTTTTAATGTTGAGCACCTGATTCTCAAAGTGGACATATTCCAAACACTAAAATGAAAATAAAATGATTTTTTTTCTACCTTTGTTGTCTGGTGACTGTTTTTCTGATCATGCTGGCCCAGTATCCGATTCTGCTGCTATCTGTCCTCTTAAGTCCGTTTCCAGGGCTTCCTTTCCATTTATTTCTTTACTTTCCGCCTTTCTTCTTCATTTCTTGCCCTACATCCGTAAGGAAAAGCTGGGTCCTCTGCAGACGACTGTCCAGTGGATCCAGCTTCTACCTATTTTCTTCATCTATGTGCAGTTTTTCTCCTCTCTTCCTTTTCCCTCATCTCATCTATTCTCCTTCCTCACTCTTCCATCCCCTCCATCCATGTCCAGCATTTCTTCTCTTTCCCTTCCCTCTCCTTCATCCATGTCCAGCAACCCTCCTCTCCCCTGCCCTACCCTCCATCCATCCATGCCAGCAACCCTCCTCTCCCCTGCCCTTCTGTCCATCCATCCATGTCCAACAACCCTCCTCTCCCCTGCCCTCCATCCACCCATGTCCAGCAACCTTCCTATCTCCTCTTTCCTCCCCTCCATCCACCCATGTCCAGCAACTCTCCTTTCCCCTCCATCCATCCATACCCAACAATTCTCATCTCTGCCCTGCCCCTATCCATCCATACCCAGCAATTCTGTTCTTGCCCCTGCCCCCCTCTATCCATCCATACCCAGCAATTCTTTTTTCTCCCCTGTCCCCTCCCTCCAGCCATCAGCGATTCTCCTCTCTCCCCTGCAATTCCCTCCCGCCCCCATCCTTCCCTCCCATTCAATTCCACCTGCCCGCCCTCTTCTCCCTCCCAAAATTTACAGTGGAAGCAGGCTGAGCTCCGTTCCTGCATCTGCCTCCCTCTCCCAGACGCTGCCTACCGCCGCCACAATCGCAGGTCTACTTCCCTCCGTCTCAGCACTCAGCAGCAGCAGCGCCGGTAGCGAATCATACATGCTGCCTTCTTCTAACATGGAAGCGTCTTCTCTGCCGCGTTCCGCCCCCATTATCAGAACTTCCTGTTTCTGCTGGGGCTGGACGCGGCAGAGAAGGGAGGTAGATCCTGCGATCATGGCGGTGGTAGGCAGCGTCTGGGAGAGGGAGGCAGATGCAGGAACGGAGCTCAGCCTGCTCCCTCCGCTCCGCTGCCTCCACTGCTGGGTGGGCCTGAACCCAAACTGGGTGGGCCTAGGCCCACCCGTGGCTATGCCCCTGCTATGAAGCCTTAATGGGAAGGCCAATGCCTCAATGGGAAAACCTGCTACATCCTTTTCTCCCGGAGGATCAAACTGTAGTTCTTGCAAATGAGTGGATGAAATCCCTGCAAGAACACCTAAAAGAAATCCAGATCACGGTGCTGGCAAACACAGAAAAGTGTAGGGATTATCTACAGGAGGTGCAGGCCAAAGATTCTGATTTATGACCACTCAAAGTGGGGAGTAAGGTTATGCTCCTAAACCCTAGACCAAACCTCCCCTTTGGCACAGCAAAGTGGGATGGACCATACTTGGTTACAGATACATTAGGCCCAAGCCTATATCGGATCCTAAGGCCAGACAACCAGCGATGTTGGAAACACATCACTCAGTTGAAACCATATGAATAATAAGTTGTTACCAGTTTCTGTTTTCAGATTCCACCCGAATACAGCACAGACGACTGATCCCTGAATACAGCACAAACGGCTGCCCTCCGAACAAAAAGATGTTTGAAGAGTGGTAACTATAGTAGTCACTCATGATGTATAGTATCTGTATAGTTGATACACGCATTCAATAGTGATGATAATACTTAGTTAACATTAGTAAACATTATTTCTGTTGAGGTGTTATA
This sequence comes from Microcaecilia unicolor, assembly GCF_901765095.1. Classification (NCBI taxonomy): domain Eukaryota; kingdom Metazoa; phylum Chordata; class Amphibia; order Gymnophiona; family Siphonopidae; genus Microcaecilia; species Microcaecilia unicolor. Next base: position 215,695,031 of record NC_044036.1, read on the forward strand.
TAAGTAAGTTTATAAGTAGGTTAGTTATTGTACTATAATAATCAGTGTGCTTCAAGTATGGCACGTTTTCTGTTTAGTGTGGTATGTGTTCTCCTTTAGCCAAGTCTCATTACAGGAATTATCGTCTGAATATGCACAATTGGTTGGGCCCATTCCACAGATGGGGTATATCGCTATCAAGAAATACCCCCACCATTTCCTGAAGGAAAAGACCTGGTTATCCTGAGTTTCTGTTCAGCGCAAGACAGACCAGTATACTATTCCTTAAACATCATTCACGAACAGTGGGCTCCACCAATTTCCAGTTTCCTAGAAAGAACACAAGAATTGATTGCACCCCCAGAGAAATACTTTCTAGGCCCTCCTGCCTTGATTCTGTACAATATTTCCTGTCAGGATAAAAGGACTTGGCAGATCACTTATATGTGGATTCAAAGTAATCAACGGCACATTACTGAGACTTCTTTCTTTTTTGATGTACTTTGCTTACCTACCAACCCTCCTCCCACCTCCCCTACCACTTCAGCTCCTCCTATTCTGTACCTCTCAGATATTAATTTGTTCCAGGAAGGGAAACCATTTCAGATTAAATATGATGCACCCCATGATGTTTTATATGATGTAGAATACCACTTTCTTACTTGGCATCTGTTTCCTAAAGTATTTCTAGTCACTACCGAATATCCAAACTGCTCTCAATTTGTTGACAACCACATACATATGCTTAATACGTGGTTGGATATGCAGTCAGTCACACCCCCAGCCAATCCCTCTAGATACAAGTGGGATTTATTGGACACCATTTTAGGGGGTAAAGGAACTGCACTGGGAGCCCTTAATACAATTGATATAGAGGTGCTCCGGAATAAGATGGGATCCACAGCTCAACATGCTTCTGAAGGGTTTACATCACAACATATTAATGAGGCTTCAGCTAAACTATCTAATGTAATTGTAAATACCTTTACTCTTATATCACCCATTATAGAACAGAAAATTGTGACTTTAGCAAATGAAGAATACAGGTTGGGAAAGAATATTTCATGGGCTATGGCCTGTGATCAAATACAGATCGAGCTTATTACTATCTTAAAGGAAATTCTGATCACGTCTAAGTTAGGCCACTGGCCACCATCTCTTGTTCAGATGGCTAGCACCAAATTACCGGAATTTGCTATAGCTCACCTTGATTGCTGGATGGTTAGTGTTTCAATCTGTTCACAACAAGGATGCTCTATCTGTACTTTGATCACATGGTAAGGACAACATACAGTTATTTATCCTGTTGTTAATATTGGTGTGCAAGTTAATCATACAATATACTATATAAACTAAAAGACACTTTTAAGCCGCATTGAGCCTGCCATGAGTGGGAAAGTGCGGGGTACAAATGTAACAAAAATAAAAAAATAAATATATTAGGCTAATATCCTTAATACTGTAGCAAGTTTTAAATTATTGAAAAACTCAAAAACACTAAGATAGAGTCAGCAGTCCAGCAGCGAGAGGGGTGCTATCCAGTTGTTTGCATTGAGTGTCACATGTATGATTATCTCCCAGTTGGTGAGATGTCATATGTGTGTGCCCGATGCAAAGAGCTCCTAGCTCTTAGAGAACATGTCCGTTCTCTTGAGGCTCGAGTAGCAGACTTGGTGGAGCTGAGGGAGACAGAGAGGTACATAGAGGAGACCTACAGGGATGTTGTAGAGAAGTCCCACCTCCAGTCTGGTAGCCCTTGTTCTACCTTGGAGGAGGGAGGTCTCCTAGAAGGAGAGCATCACCCTGGTGAAGTAGGAAGTACTCCTGTAGCCAGGACCTGCCTACCAGGGGATGTACTATCCTCTCGCACTGAGGATATGTGTCCAAATGCTGCCCGGGAGGGAAAGGTAAGGACAGCTGTTGTAGTTGGTGATTCGATCATTAGGCATATAGATAGCTGGGTGGCTGGTGGACGTGAGGATCGCCTGGTGACTTGCCTGCCTGGTGCGAAGGTGGCGGACCTCACGCGTCACCTAGATAGGATTTTAGATAGTGCTGGGGAGGAGTCGGCTGTCTTGGTACATGTGGGTACCAATAAGTACATATATAAGTACATAAGTAATGCCACACTGGAAAAGACAAAGGGTCCATCGAGCCCCTCATCCTATCCACAACAGCAGCCAATCCAGGCCAAGGACACCTGGCAAGCTTCCCAAACGTACAAACATTCTATACATGTTATTCCTGGAATTGTGGATTTTTCCAAAGTCCATTTAGTAGCGGTTTATGGACTTGTCCTTTAGGAAACCGTCTAACCCCTTTATAAACTCTGCCAAGCTAACTGCCTTCACCACGTTCTCCGGCAACGAATTCCAGAGTTTAATTACGTGCTGGGTGAAGAAAACCTTTCTCCGATTTGTTTTAAATTTACTACACTGTAGTTTCATCGCATGCCCCCTATTCCTAGTATTTTTGGAAAGCGTGAACAGACGCTTCACATCCACCTGCTCCACACCACTCATTATTTTATACACCTCTATCATGTCTCCACTCAGCCGTCTCTTCTCCAAGCTGAAAAGCCATAGCCTCCTTAGTCTTTCTTCATAGGCAAGTCGTCCCATCCCCGCTATCATTTTAGTCGCCCTTCGCTGCACCTTTTCCAGTTCCACTATATATTTCTTGAGATGCGGCGACCAGAATTGAACACAAAACTCAAGGTGCGGTGACACCATGGAGCGATAGAACGGCATTATAACATCTTCACACCTGTTTTCCATACCTTTCCTAATAACACCCAACATTCTATTCGCTTTCCGAGTCGCAGCAGCACACTGAGCAGAAGGCTTCAGTGTATTATCGACGACGACACCCAGATCCCTTTCTTGGTCCGTAACTCCTAACGTGGAACCTTGCATGACATAGCTATAACACGTAATTAAACTCTGGAATTCGTTGCCAGAGAAAGTGGTGAAGGCGGTTAGCTTGGCAGAGTTTAAAAAGGGGTTATACGGTTTCCTAAAGGACAAGTCCATAAACCACTACTAAATGGACTTTGGAAAAATCCACAATTCCAGGAATAACATGTATAGAATGTTTGTACGTTTGGGAAGCTTGCCAGGTGCCCTTGGCCTGGATTGGCCGCTGTCGTGGACAGGATGCTGGGCTCGATGGACCCTTGGTCTTTTCCCAGTGTCGCATTACTTATGTAATAATGTGATAATGTATCCTTTGGACCATCTCGCATGGGTGCAGCCCCTGGACAATAATTGGACATCATTCAAACTAATGGACCCTAGCCTATGCCAGCGGACGCCCTTTTATTTCCAGTGTGAACCTCATCAGTTTAAAGAGAGGGACAGCTACTGCTGGAACAATTGATCCTCCTGCACTCTGACAGCCAAACTTTTGTATTCACCCACTGTCTCACATAGGGTGTACTACCTTGGAGCTGGATACTTTTGTTTTAATCTGTTCTTTCCTCAAAATATCTCTTTTTCCATTGCTCCCCAAGTACATGACATCCGCCTCCCTAAGAACACTTTGCTGTACAGTTTGAACTATTTACAGAACAATACTTGGTGCAGTCATACACCGCTGGTTTCCATCACCATTAATGAGACAACATATTCTGCACCTCTGGTTACCAATGACTCTCTTGACATTCCAGATTTTATTCCATACGCTGTACATCCACTCCCTCTGGGCATGGGAGAAGAGACTTTACACAAACTACTGAACTTTACTGAACTCCATGCCTATATGGACCATTTGAAAATGACCTCCACAGAAGTGAATCACACCCAGCCTTATTTTTGAAAGTGATGAGCGCCCAGATTTCGGCCCAAATCGGGAGATGGGCGCCCATCTCGCAAAGGCGCCCAAATCGGTATAATTGAAAGCTGATTTTGGGCGTCTTCAACTGCAATCTGTCGCGGAAACGGGCAAAGTTGACGGGGGCGTGTCGGAGGCATGGTGAAGGTGGGACTGGGGCGTGTTTATCGGCCGAGGAGAGATGGGCGCCTTCGGACGATAATTGAAAAAAGAAAGCCGTTTTTAGCGCGAATTTGGGTTACTTTTTTTGGATCCTTTTTTTCACGAACAAGTCCCAAAAAAGTGCCCTAAATGACCAGATGACCACCAGAGGGAATCGGGGATGACCACCCCTGACTCCCCCAGTGGTCACTAACCCCCTCCAACCAAAAAAAAAAGAACTTTAAGAACTTTTTTTCCAGGCTGTATGCCAGCCTCAAATGCCATACCCAGCTCCATCACAGCAGTTGTTAGTGGGTGCAGTGGACTTCACCCAGGTGGACCCAGGCCCACCCACCCCCCACCTGTTACACTTGTGGTGGTAAATGGGAGCCCTCCAAACCGCCCCCAAAACCCACTGTACCCACATCTAGGTGCCCCCCTTCAGCCATAAGGGCTATGGTAATGGTGTAGAGTTGTGGGCAGTGGGTTTTGGGGGGGATTTGAGGGGCTCAGCATCCAAGGGATGGGTGCTATGGACTTGGGAGGTATTTAACCTTTTTTAAAAATTGTTAGAAGTGGCCCCCTAGGGTGCCCGGTTGGTGTCCTGGCATGTGAGGGGGACCAGTGCACTACGAATCCTGGCCCCTCCCACGACCAAATGCCTTGGATTTGTTAGTTTTTGAGCTGGGCGCCTTCGGTTTCCATTATCGCTGAAAAACGAAACTGCCCAGCTCAATTCCGCACAAATCCGATGCATTTGCCAGGCACAAACCGTATTATCGAAAAAATGATGGGCACCCATTTTTTTTTCGAAAATACGGTCTGTCCCGCCCCTTCACATACCCATTCTTGGACATAGACGCCCATGGACATGGGTGTTCGCGTTCGATTATGCCCCTCACCATCACTTATGAGAATGGACAAATTAGGCAAACTGTTCAAAATTTGCTTCAAGACTCCCATGTTTCAGCATGGGAATTATTCTTTGGATATTCACCTACAGCTGATCATGTCTTTAATGTTTTAATTCACCCTATCATTATGTTAACTCGTGTACAAGTATTGCTATGCATTGTTATGATTTTCATGTGCTGTAAACTTAGACATATGTACAAATCTTTGCAAAGTTTAACCTATAAAATACCCTCACCCCTATAAGGCAGGCATACACACAAATACACACACTACTTTCCTTCCCATCTGAATGTTTTTAAAAAACTACTTTCTTCCCAACATTTACATTTTAATCTGGCATGTTAATTTGTTTTTTTTTAAACAGTCCCATCATCTACCTTGGAGCCACTCTAGTCTGGCAGGTTAATTTGGCTTTTTATACCTGGCATCCTGGTACCTGTAGGCCTTAACCTCCAAAGTGCTGCATCCCTTATGCACTGTCCATTCTCCAAGACAATTGGGTTATCCCCGCCCACTAATGACTGCCCCACCTAAGGCACGAGGCTTGGGCTCATAAGGGAACTTAAACATCTCACTATTGTGGAGATATGAATAAGCAAGACAGGGGACCTGCTAGAATTAGTAGGAGCAATATAAGTGGAGGTATGGGAACTACAGTGACAGATCAAGTATCCAGGTTTGCTTCCATTTTGCCTCCAGGCACAAAAAAAAAAAAGTGGTAGAGATGTCAGGATTGCTGGTCATACTTAGATTAATATGAAACCAGCTACCAGCTTCTGATAACTCCCCCCCTCCCTCAGCAAGCTCTGAGGATGGCAAATGGACCTCTGATAACTCCCCCTCCCTCGGGAAGCCCTGAGGATAGCAAATGCTGCCCAGCTGCCTGCTAGCCCTTTTGTTTCTCAAATTACCCCTGGTTAGCATACCTGTGTCCTCTCTGGGCATCTGGGAGCAGGGCTCTCTCTGAGAACAAAAAGTCAGACAGATAGGCTCCAAAACTGGGGACTTCAAAGAGTAGAACCTGTGAAAATGGTCACCTTCCTTGCATCAAGAAATTAAACTGGAGTTTGGCTGGGACGGAAAGAAGTTATTCGATCCCTTTCTGTTCCTGAGGTATACAAAAGAGAAGCACATGGCTCTGGGCAGCTTTTCTTTCTTTCTTTCTTTCTTTCTTTCTTTCTTTCTCTCTCTACACACACACATCTTCAGCCACCAGAGCCCCTTTCTCCTTCAGCCCTACTCTGCTTTCTTAGGCTCTTTCTCTTTCTCTGCACTCACATACCTTCAGCCCTACCTCAAGGCTTCTCTCTTTCTCTGCCCCTCCCCCCATTCTTACCTTTCTCTCATTGATTCCCATCTAAACCCACACACACAGATACAGCATTGTACTATTTACCTGTACTAAGTGCTGTGAGCCTATATATGTAAATACAATATACTTTCTATATATAGCCAAACCCGTGTGGATTGTGTATTGTTTGGGAACCCAGTGCCTCTACAAACCCACTGTCTCTGTGAACTGTACCCGAGACCATACCTAGACAACGAATGCTGACAACCTGGTGCTCAATCAGGCAAGTAGAGATCACAGACATAAGAAAACCATGTTTAGGACAAAGTTACCAAAGGATGGTATGACTCATTACAAAGGTTTCCCTGTTCTACTGTCCTCAGAGATTAATCAAACCTTTGTTGGTCCTTTATTTACTGATGGCTCTAGGGATACCCCTCTAAAACTCACTTTTCCGTTGAGGGATATGGGTAGAAACATACCAGCAGAGTCTGCAGATACAAACTTTCCATTAAAAATACATGCATGGGTTAAAAAATAAACCCCCACACATAACTGCAGGACTAGCCTTGGTCCTATCCCAGCTGCAACTCCAGCACAGCGCCTTTCCTGCACTGAAGGGTAGAGAAGTTTTTAAAGGACCCTCATCTATTATTTTTATTTTTGTTACATTTGTACCCCGCGCTTTCCCACTCATGGCAGGCTCAATGTGGCTTATTTAAAAATGGAGGATGTCTTTAAAAACTGACCCACAATATTTGCCAGGGTGAAAAGGCTTGTCTAGGAGTTGTTCTTCTCTGTCTAACAAAAGATTTGTATGGGCTGCCAAAGTGTACACACATTTGAACAGATTAAAATGAGGCATTCCTCATTTTAGGTAGGGGAGAAGAAAAATCTAAGTTACTTACCTGTAGAAGGTATTCTCCAAGGACAACAAGCATATATTCTCAGATGTGGGTGATGTCATCCACAGAGACCTGGGCAGACACTGCCAAGTGCACTGTCACCTTAAATCTTTGAGGCAGTACCCCCACTACACATGCACAGGTGCCTTACCACCGGATGCTTGAGCGTGAGATCAGCAGTACAGTGCTAAAGCTAAGAAGACAACTCCAAAGGGAGGCAGGAGGAAAGTGAGAATATATGCCTGCTATCCTCAGAGAACACCTGCTACAGGTAAGTAACTTAGCTTTCTCCGAGGACAAGTAGGCATAATAATCTCACATGTGGGACTCACTAGCTACCAGGCTTATAATATAAATCAGTTTATGCATTAAAAAAGATAGTGAACCTGGTGGGAAAAAAAAGGGCCAGAGGGCAGAGTTGACTTTTAAATAGTAATAAGATTCTGCAGGACTTCTTGTCCACACTGGTTATCTCGACTGGAATGCTGCTCTAGACAGTACTGAGCAGTGAAAGTGTGGATAGAAGTCCACATAGAGGAGCATAATCGAACGGGGTGCCCAAGTTTTCCTGAGGGCGTCCTCGCAGGACATCCCGCGAAGGGGCGGGGAAACCCGTATTATCGAAACAAGATGGGTGGCCATCTTTTGTTTCGATAATACAGTTGGGGATGCCCAAATCTCCACATTTAGGTCGACCTTGGAGATGGTCGTCCCCGATTTTCGGCGATAATGAAACCCATAGACGCCCATCTCAGAAATTACCAAATCCAAGCCCTTTGGTCATGGGAGGAGCCAACATTCGTAGTGCACTGGTCCCTCTGACATGCCAGGACACCAACTGGGCACCCTAGGGGGCACTGTAGTGGACTTCAGAAAAAGCTCCCAGGTGCATAGCTCCCTTACCTTGGGTGCTGAGCCCCTCAACCCCCCCCCCCCCCGCCAAAAAAAAAACTGTACACCACTACCATAGCCCTTAGGGATAAAGGGGGGCACCTAGATGTAGGTTGAATTGATTTGCTCTTTTTCTGACCCATGAAATGCATAAATTAAAAGCTCAGACTTAAAATGCATTTTCTGTACTTTATGCTTAAAGCTGCATCTTTCTGTCTAAAGGCTCAAACTTAGAAAGCCTAACAGTTTCATCTCTCTGTACTTCGAGGTCACGCTGTTCCAGCAAGGAGTGCTCTTCCCCCTCCCTGGCAGAAATGATGCCACTAATTCTATATTCACAAGGACATTGAGAGAGCATACATAGTTTGAAAGCGGAGATATTTTTAGGTCTTAGATAGCACTATGGTAAACATGGGTACTGGAGAAATTCCTATAGCAAAATGGCAACTGCAATCCTTTGTAAAAACCTTGGAGGTGCTGAAGTTCTATAAACATTATTCTGTATTCTGTAAACATTCAGATAGTGTGTTCCATTTAATGTAAACAATAGGGTAAGACAGAAATTAGCTAAGTTTGCATTAAATTTGGCTGAGATTGCAAGTTGAAGATGTTATGATTACTGCGATACTGCAGTAGTGAGCCCTTGTGCCTTGACTGAGCACGGTGGACTGAAGAGGAGCGCCGTACTCGGTCAGGCAGCCGGACAACCCCTAGCTTCACCTGGGGAGCGGCCACCGTTCCCCGGGAGTTGAGCCCCCAGGTGCAGGTGGCCACCAGGACTTCTGGATACGAGCAGGGTTGCACAGCCATTGGCCGTAGCAGGCAGCAAAGCTGAGAATAGTCGGGTCTAATCCAAGAGTCAGGGCAGGCAGCAGAACAGAGAATCGTCAGGTCCAATCCAAGAGTCAGGGCAGGCAGCAGAACAGATAATAATCAGGTCCGGTCCAGTAGTCAGGGCAGACAGCAAAGTAGACAGCAGAGCGTACAATCACAAGCACCAAACCTCTATAACGATAGAAGCCGAAGCAAAGTATGAAGGAGACTGTGGATCTTAAATAGTCCCCTCATCGGCTGTAACTCCAGTCAGCTGGAGAGAATGACCCTGGGTTGGTTGGCTGCTGGAGAGGGGTGGAGCAGCAGCGAGAGACAGCCAATCCCACACAACCAGGTGAGGCGAAAGATCTGCGCCGGAAGGAAGGCCCTCCTCCTGGACACTGACAGTCCGCATGGCCGGCCTCCAGGACTGAACCAAAATGGCCGGCCACACTATCGAAGCGAGCCTGACTGATGCCGATAGCCAACCTGACCGGCCACCCCGGCCGCTACAGTATGTCCGGCCATCGAGACCGGACAGAACATGACCGACAACACCATTCGCATGGCCGGCCATCGAGACCGGGCCGAGCATAGCCTATGCCAACAGCCCGCATGGCCGGCCACCACTACCGAGAAAGCGCACGGAGATGAATCGGCCATGCGGGCCGCACTACAGGTGAGGAACGTAACAGTAGACTGGATGGGAGGGGGATTGATGCTCAATTTACGGTATATAAGGCAGTGTCATGCTGTATCTAGTCAGAGGCTGAGATGACCAACAGAGAGTAAGTCTTTGCAGCTGTGGTTTCACTCCCTCTCAATAACAAATGGCTATTTGTTATTACTTCATTTTCTAATTGCCTTATTGTCTAATTGCTTTACTGTCTAATTCCTTTACCTAATTCCTTACCTAATTCCCTAATTACCTTGCCTGATTACCTTGTCTGATCACCCTGCCTAATTATTTTGCCTAATTGTTTTATTGTCTAATTACTTTATCATCTGATTGCTTTGTTATTATCTATACTGGAATAAAGACTATCCCTTTGGAAGGAAACTAGCCTCTGATCTCTCTGTCACACTATATCTTAGGAATGGCTGGTCCACTGTATCTTGGGGTAAGTGTTAGGAGACAGAAACCCTATTGCTTCACCTGTCCAAACTATTATATTCCATATAACAGGTGGAAGGATAAGAGAGAAGAATATCACGGCCTACTCTGGGACTGGGTAGTTATCAGGGGAGGACCATATTATGGCCTTCCCTAAGGCTCCACTATAAACACTCTTCAACCAGGCCTTTAATGGAAGAAGTAACTAAGTTGTTAGTCTCACTCACACACACAAGGAGTGGCTCGGGCTGCACATACTGCAGTAGGACATGTTTATCCACTCCTACCCTAGCTGAGATAATATTTAACCATCTCTCTGTGTAACTTTCTTTAAATTAGTCACCTTATTTTCTGACTATTCTTACTCTCTTACCTATCTATATCTTACATCCTTGCTTTACCCTTCACTATCTACAGTATATCTTACATCTTTGCTTTATCCTTCACAATCAATTAAGAATGTATTGTATTGTGTTGACATTGTAAGTAGTATACTATGCCATACTTTGTATTGTTATTTGAATATTTTTACTGCTGTAATTGCCTATTGCTCATGTTTGATCCAGTCTTACTGTACACCGTCTTCAGTGAATTCCTTCAAAAAGGCTGTAAATAAATCCTAATAAATAAATAAAATACATAAAATCAGTCACATACCCAAATTAGATAGTCATTCACAGAACCAAGCACAGATAAATACATTAAAGCAATAAGAATAGCCATACTGGGTCAGATCAATGGTCTATCTATCCTAGTATCCTGTTTCTAAGAGTGGCCAATCCAGGTCACAAGTACCTGGCAGAAACCCAAATAATAGCAACAATCCATGCTACCAATCTCAGGGCATGCAGTGGCTTCCCCATATCTGTCTCAATAGAAGACCACTTTGAAGCCAAATACTGGCATATAGTGGTATATCCAGTAATGTGAAATAAATAAATAAGACTATGGACTTTTTCTCCAGGAACGTGTTCAAATCTTTTTTAAACCCAGATATGCTAACCACTGTTACTGCATCCTCCAGTAGAGTTCCAGAGCTTAACTATTCATTGAGCAAAAAATATTTCCTCCTATTTATTTTAAAAGTGTTTTCATGTAACTTCATTGAGTGTCCCCTAGTCTTTGTACTTTTTGAAAGAGTAAAAAATCGATTCACTTCTACTCGTTCTGCACTACTCAAGATTTTGTAGAACTCAATCATATCTCTCCTCAGCTGTCTTTTTTCCAAGTTAAAGAGCACTAATCTCTTTAGCCTTTCCTCATATGAGAGTTTCATCCCCTTTATCAACTTAGTTGCTGTTCTTTGAACTTTTTCTAATTCCACTATATATTTTTTGAGATACGGCAACCAGAACTGAAAGCAATACTCAAGGTGAGGTCGCACCATGGAGAGATACAGAGGCATTACAGCAGTGGTTCCCAAACCTGGTTCTAGAGGCACCCCAGCCAGTCAGGTTTTCAGGATATCCACAGTGAATATTCATGAGAGAGATCTGCATGCAGTTGAAGGAATGCATGCAAATCTATCTCCTGAATATTTATTGTGGGTATCCTGAAAACCTGACCGTTTGGGGTGCCTCTAGGACCAGGTTTTGGAACCACTGCATTATAGTATTCTTGGTATTATTTACCATCCCTTTCCTAATAATTCCTAGCATCCTGTTTGCTTTTTTAGCCTCCACAACACACTGGACAGGAGATTTCAGCGTATTGTCTACGACAACACCTAGATCTTTTTCATGAGTGCTGACCCCCAAGGTGGACCTTAGCATCAGCTAATTATGATTAGGATTATTTTTCCCAATGTACATCACTTTGCAGTCATTTATTACATCTAGAAATTTTATCTCCCTGGTGCTCCCTGATGGAACATTTATCCAGTCAATATTGGGGTAATTGAAATCACCCATTATTATACTGTTGCCCAATTTGCCAGCTTTCCTAATTTCTGTAAACATTTCTTCATCTGTCTGTTCATTCTGTCCTGGAAGATGGTAGTACAGCCCTACAAGAATACTTTTTCCCTTCATACATAGAATTTCTATCCATAATGATTCCATGCTGCTATCTGTTACACGTATTTATTTATTTATTTAGATTTTGCTCACACCTTTTTCGGTAGTAGCTCAAGGTGAGTTACATTCAGGTACACTGGATATTTCTCTGTCCCAGGAAGGCTCACAATCTAAGTTTGTACCTGAGGCCTTTGGAATTTAAGAAGCCTGATTTCATTTCTTGCATCGAAGAAACACGACATCTGTTTCCCTCCATTTTTTGTTAGCGCCTTTTTAGGTCACGTGATACTTACACCTACACCGCAAGACATTCACTAACTGAGCATGCCCAAATTTTTGCATTTAGTTTTTGGCACGTCTTTCTCTATTTAAATAACGGACTTTTCAGTGACGCCCCTTTTCTCCAATGAAGCGGTTTCAACACTCCTGTGCACTTCTCCGTTCAGACAGCGGTAGGTTTTTGAATTACTATACCATTGTTTAGGAACCAGTTAAGGGGTCTTCATACAGAATTCTTAAAACTATTTATTCATGTATATTGTAAGGAGGTTGGAGGGTCTAAGCAGCTCAGGAGTAGATATGGGGCTAGACTACATTCCCACAAGGCCCTGAGAGAAGGGATCGGGGTGGTAGGTCCCAAAACCCGGTATGGCTCCCACATGGAAGGGAGGGGGAAAAGGACTGGAAAGAGCAGCTGCTATGGCAGGCGAGGGCCAGAAGGGGGAGCAGGGATGACAAAGCTCAATACCCTTGGGTTCGAAATCAGTACAAGATTCCTTCCACCTGGGAGGGGGAGGAGGTCTCCAACCAACAGCCTAGCAGAGAGGCAGAGTTAATGGACTGTTTGGAGGAAGGAGAGGCGGGAGAGACCAACACACCAGGTTTGGAGGAGCCAGTTGACATGGACTGTAATTGTACTTTGGGGCAGAGTTGCAGGGACTGAAGGCAGTGGGTGGTCACAGGAGTCAATTAGCTGTGTTGTGGGCGGTGTACTGCCATTCTGCAACCACCCAAGCGGACAGACTTTTAAAACTGAAACCCAGGCTGTTGAACTGGGGGAGAACTTGGATTTTAAGGGAAGTTTTTTTTCTTGTTGCTTTATTTTGGAAACTGAATGGGACTTTCACCCCTTGAACTGAGATTTTGTGGAGGAGGGGAAATAAACTGTTTTGGAACTAAAAGCTGTGTTGTCTGGAAGGACTTTGTTTGTGGACTGCTAAAGGGAGTCTACCACCCCTGAAGGTTTGCTACCGGGATTACAGTTATTACAATATGTATATATATTTGTTAATAGATTTTTAAAAATTTTGTCTAACATAGACGTCCGTATTTCTTGTCTTCATATCTCCTCCTCAGTATCAGCCAGAAATAGGTCTCTATTTAGATTTTTCAGATTTAGACCTCCGTCTTAGTATCGACCAGATAAAGGTTTTTTCACACTCACACAGGCTTTCTTCATTGTGAAGCTCCGTTTTGATCACAAATTACATATATTGACATTAGCACCCTTACAGTGATCCAGTCAGGCATTCAGTATATAGAAGAGACACAGTCTCTCATATCTCAATAATAATTTTATTAATTCATGTATGCAATAAAGCGAAGATACTTACCTGTAGCAGGTATTCTCCGAGAACAGCAGGCTGATTGTTCTCACCTGTGGGTTGACGTCTGCATTGGCCGGGAAACGGCAAATTTTCACCAGCAAAATTAAAAAGTTTTGCTAGAGTCTTCTGGCGCACATGTGCGGAAGACTTCCTGCCAGGGGTGTAGCCAGACTTCGGTGGGAGGGGGGTCCAGAGCACGAGATGAGGGGCCACATTTTAGCCCCCCTGGCGCCATCCCCCCCTGCCATTTTTAACCCCACCGCCACCATTTTTGACCCCCCCGCCGCCGCCACCCCCCCCCCCCCCCCCGGTGCCAACCCTTTTGACCTCCTCTTCCCATCACTGTCGGGTACCTTTGCTGGCGGGGGTCCCCAACCCCCGCCAGCCGAAGTCCTCTTCTTCGTCATGGCCGCGTTTCTGATCTGCAAGGGCAGGCTTCTGTTTCTGTGAGTCTAACGTCCTGCACGGCGGTGGGGGAGGGGTGTCGAAGGGGTTGACGGCAGGGGGAGCCAGGGCCAAATCTACGGGGGCCCATGCCCCTATGGCCCCACGTAGCTACACCCCTGCTTCCCGCCCATCGCGTGAGTGTGCCTCCTCAGTTTAATCAAAAAGCATATAAACAAACAAACAAACAACAACAACTCCAAAGGGGAGGTGGGCGGGTTTGTGAGAACAATCAGCCTGCTGTCCTCGGAGAATACCTGCTACAGGTATGTATCTTCGCTTTCTCCGAGGACAAGCAGGCTGCTTGTTCTCACATGTGGGGTATCCCTAGCACCCAGGCTCACTCAAAACAATGAACATTGGTCAATTGGGCCTCGCAACGGCGAGGACATAACATATATTGACAAGAAACCATAAACAACTAACTGAGAGTGCAGCCTGGAACAGAACAAAAGTGGGTCTAGATGGGTTGGAGTTGGATTCTAAACCCCGAACAGATTCTGCAGCACCGATTGACCAAACTGACAGTCACATCGGCTATCCTGCTGAATGCAATAGTGAGATGTGAATGTGTGGACTGATGACCACGTTGCAGCCTTGCAAATCTCTTCAATGGAGACTGACTTTAAGTGAGCCACTGACACAGCCATGGTTCTTACATTATGAGCCGAGACATGGCCCTCTACAGTCAACCCAGCATGGGCATAAGTGAAGGAAATGCAATCTGCTAGCCAATTGGAGATTGTGTGTTTTCCAATGGCGACTCCCCTCCTGTTGGGGTTGAAAGAAACAAACAACTGGGTGGACTGTCTGAAGGGCTTTGTCCGCTCCACGTAAAAGGCCAATGCTCTCTTGCTGTCCAAGGTATGCAAACTGCTTTCGCCAGGGCGGGTTTGAGGACGGTGAAAAAATGTTGGAAAGACAATTGACTGGTTCAGATGGAACTCCACCTTTGGCAGGAACTTAGGGTGAGTGTGGAGGACTACTCTGTTGTGATGAAACTTAATATAAGGTGCATGCACTACTAAGGCCTGAAGCTCACTGACCCTACGAGCTGAAGTAACAGCCACCAAGAATATGACCTTCCAGGTCAAGTACTTCAGATGGCAGGAATTCAGTGGCTCAAAAGGAGCTTTCATCAGCTGGGTGAGAACAACGTTGAGATCCCATGACACTGATGGAGGTTTAACTGGGGGCTTTGACTAAAGCAAACCTCTCATGAAGCGAACTACTAAAGGCTGTCCAGAGATAGGTTTACCCTCTACACGGCAATGATAAGCACTAATCGCACTAAGGTGACTCTTACAAAGTTGGTCTTAAGACCAGACTGATAAGTGTAGAGGGTATTCAAGCAGGGTCCGTGTAGGACAAGAAAAAGGATCTAGGGCCTTGCTGTCACACCAGATGGCAAACCTCCTCCATTTGAAAGAATAACACTTTTTCATGGAATCTTTCCTGGAAGCAAACAAGACTCGGGAGACACCCTCTGAAAGACCTAAAGAGTCCATTTCTAAGCTCTGAACATCCAGGCCGTGAGAGCCAGAGATTGGAGGTTGGGATGTAGAAGCGACCCCTCGTTCTGGGTGATGAGGGTCGGAAAACAGTCCAATCTCCACGGTTTCTTGGAGGACAACTCCAGAAGAAGAGGGAACCAAATCTTATGGGGCCAAGAGGGCGCAATCAGAATCATGGTTCCGCAGTCTTGCTTGAGTTTCAGCAAAGTCTTCCCTACTAGAGGTATGGGAGGATACGCATACAGAAGGCCTGTTCCCCAATGTAGGAGAAAGACATCTGACGCTAGTCTGACATGGGCCTGAAACCTGGAACAGAACTGAGGGACCTTGTGATTGATCTGAGTGGCAAAAAGATCCACCGAGAGGGTGCCCCACGCTTGGAAGATCTTGCGGATTACTCCCATGTTCAGTAACCACTCGTGAGGTTGCATTATCTTGCTCAGTCTATCGGCCAGACTGTTGTTTACGCGTGCCAGATAAGTGGCTTGTAGAAACATGCCGTGACGGCGCGCCCAAAGCCACATCTGAACGGCTTCCTGACACAGAGGGCAAGTTCCGGTGCCCCCCTGCTTGTTGGTGTAATACATAGCAGCCTGATTGTCTGTCTAAATTAAAATGATTTGGTTTGACAGCCAATCTCTGAAAGCTTTTAGAGTGTTCCAAATCGCTCTCAGTTCCAGGAGGTTGATCTGAAGATCTTTTTCCTGAAAGGACCAAGTCCCTTGAGTGTGAAGCCCATCTACATGAGCGCCCCACCCCAGGACTGAGGAATTTGGAATGGACGTCCCAAGGTCAAATTGGATTGAATCATCCACCACTGAAAGGAATTCTGAAAGTCAGTGGGCAGTTGGATTACATCCTATAGATCCCCTGCAGCTTGATACTACTGGGAAGCTAGGGTCCATTGAGCTGATCTCATATGTAGATGTGCCATGGGAGTTACATGAACTGTGGAGGCCATGTGCCCCAGAAGTCTCAACATCTGCCGAGCTGTGATCTATTGAGATGCTCGAACCATGGGCACCAGGGACAGGAGGTTGTCTGCCCTTGCGTTGGGAAGATAAGCCCGAGCTGTCTTTGTGTTCAACAGAGCCTCAATGAATTCCAACTTCTGTACTGGGGTGAGATGGGACTTGGAGTAATTGATCACAAAACCCAGTAGCTCTAGCACCTGAATAGTCATTTGCATGGACTGTAGAACACCTGCTTCCGAGGTGCTCTTCACCAGCCAATCATCGAGTTAAGGGAACACATGCACTCCCAGTCTGCGTAGCGACCCTGCTACTACTGTCAGACACTTTGTAAACACTCTGGGCGCAGATGCCAGACCAAAAGGCAATACACGGTACTGAAAATGCTGAGTTCCCAGCCAAAACCGAAGATACTTCCTGTGAGCTGGAAGTATCGAGATATGTATGTAAGCATCCTTTAAGTCCAGAGAGCATAGCCAATCGTTCTCCTGAATCATGGGAAGAAAGGTGCCCAGGGAAACCATCCTGAACTTTTCTTGAACCAGAAATTTGTTCGGGTCCCTTAGGTCTAGGATGGGACGCATCCCCCCTGTCTTTTTCTGCACAAGGAAGAACCTGGAATAGAATCCCAACCCTTCCTCCCCTGGTGGAATGGGTTCGACCTCTTGAGCCTTTAGAAGGGCGGAGAGTTCCTCTGCAAGTACCTGTTTGTGCTGGGAGCTGTAAGAATGAGCTCCCGGTGGGCAATTTGGAGGTTTGGATTCCAGATTGAGGGTGTATCCTAACCAGACTATTTGAAGAACCCACCGGTCAGAGGTTATGAGAGGTCACCTTTGGTGAAAAAATATCAACCTCCTCCTACCGTTACGGACACTTTTATTGAGGCTATGCTTAACTGGAGCCAGTCAAAAACCCGTCCCTTGCTTTTGTGGGAGCAGTATGGGCCTTAGACACACGCTGTTGACGAGAACGAGCACGTTGGGGCTGAGCCTGGGCAGGCTGCTAAGAAGCAGGAGTGTACCTACGCCTAGGATAGGAATAGGGAGCACTTCCTCCAAAATACCTCCTAGATGAGGAGGCAGTAGCAGAAGGCGCCCGGTGGGAGAGAGAATCCATAGCATCATTATGCTTCTTGAGCTGATCAACAAGATCCTCTACTTCTTCACCAAAAAGGTTGTCCCCCCGACAAGGAACATCAGCCATTCACTGCTGGACAGAATGATCCAGGTCAGAGACATGCAGCCATGAGAGTCTGCGTATCACTATACCCTGAGCAGCGATCCTGGATGCTACATCAAAAGTGTCAAATATACCCCTGGCCAGGAACTTTCGACAAGCCTTCTGCTGCCTGACCACCTGGCGAAAAGGCTCGGCCAGCTCCGTAGGGAGTGCATCAACCAAACTCGACAGTTGCCTTATCAAGTGTTAATAGGTATTACAGCTTCAGACCCCTCCACTGGAATAGTGGTGGGCCGAGCCCTATAGCCTAGGCTGCTAAGAAGCACTGACTAGGCCAGAAATCTGATGATGGCTTTGCGGCTGAGTACTTGCTGAAGCAGGGCCCGGCTGGCAAGCCTTATCAGGATCTGGTGTGACATCCAAATACAGTGTAAGGGCCAGGATGAAGGAATAAATGGCTGGAATAGTAAAAAGTTAGGTCAAGAAAATGGAATCCCTAATTATAAGATGGAGTCCTTTTCATGAAATATGAATACTTGTCTTTGCATTTGAGAAGACTTGTTTACAAGTCAGGATGTGACAGTTATTAAGAAATAGGCAGAAGGGGGAGAAGGGCTTCCGATCTGCGGTTAAGCTAACTGTCAGAAAAAAATGATTCACATATGAAAAAAATGTGCGCCCATTGGGTTTAATGAGTGAAGAGAGGGTATTTAAGAAATGCCAATCTGGGAGGAGTTTGGAATCTTTCCCCAACTCTACCCAGCGGGCAGAACTACGGTCGGTCAACCTGAGACTTTGACTGATGAGCGTGCCAGATTGATTGAATTTGCATTGGGTAAGAATTAAAATCATTATTACTACTTATCTCCCTTGTCTGTATCCATTTCTTGGCTACATACTTATTTCTCTGAATACACCTACACATACGAATTATTCTCTATAATATCCACATAAGTGAGGAAACTCCTACCCATTTACTCATAATGTGGGAGCGTAGATGCACAAAAATGCACTTAGATGCTAGGAGTCAGAAAGCCGAGATCCTAGTAGAAAGACTTAGAATGAGCCTTCTGAAACCCTTTCTTCACCTCTATGGGCAAGGGTCCAACGGGGATCTAGAGAGGGGTAGATAAAAACAGTGGTGAACCCCGGCTGCTGACCCTTTATTCTTTCTCTGTTGCTTTTCTCTGCCCCTGGTCTCTGACCCTTTCCCCTTTGTTACTTTTTTCTGCCAGTCCTTGGCCGCAGAGGGGATATTTCTATATCATGCATCCAAGTTCTGTGCTTTCTCTCCTCTCTATTTCCTTCATTTCCTCTCTCTCTCTCCTCATATTCTTTTCTACCCTATCTCCCTTCTCATACCTTTTCTCTGGCTGCCCTGCCTTCAAGCTCTTCTACTTGACATGTTAATTTCTGGATTTTTAAAACACACATATGTGTAATTCTTTCTTCCTTTTTTCTGCTCTGTGGTTTTGCCTCTAGGTTATTTCCTCGTTTCTCTAGCTGCACATTTGTTTTACATTTTTCCCTTTCCTAGTCTTTGCCTCCTACCAACTGCATCCTCTCTGTTTTTATTCTCTAAATTCTCCTTTTTATTGCCGACTACACTTACATCCGATTACATACTGTTTTTCTTTCTTATCTTTTCTCCTCTGCCCATCTCCCCTTCTGACAGTTCATTGTGACATTTTCCTGTGTTTCACTCTACAAGCTGTTTCTTTCTAATTGTCCCTGATACCTCCAGTTCCATTTCTACCCCGTAACTCTTTTCAAGTTACACCTGTACATCCTTGTTCTTTATGAAGGTCTCCCTTCCGCCTTTATACGCTCTGACCTGTCTCCTACCTACCTGTCCTGATAGTCTGCTCTTTTTCTGCTCCCTTTCTCTCTCCTTCCTTACCTGTTTTTAATTTGGTTACTATCACTTTTGATTCATACGCTTTGATAGCGCATTTGTCTTGTTGTGTTGTTGTCCTGTCCCTTCTGTGATATTACCTCTTAATTGTTATGTGTTACTTTTCTCTATACCTGTTTTCCTAATCATTGTCTACTTGCTGTCCCTTTTTGATTTGCGTGGCGTGTGCAAGTGTATGATTGATGTATGATTGGCACATAAATCGCGGGGCCAGGCGACTGCGATCCCGCGTATGCTATTTGCATATTTCGAGTACGAATCTTGTCAGCGGACTTATGTGAGCGACTCTAGCTCAACAGTCTTGAGATTTCGTGCTTTTTTCTACTTCTATTTCACACCTTACTAACACGTTTACTCTCTGTGTTCTGTGTTATTACCAATTTTGGTACTATTCCTTTCTTAGTTTTGTCTCCCCTATCTGTGGCCGCTTTTATCCTTTCTAATCTGTTGATCTCGGGTTAAGCGAGATCCAGATTTTGTTCTATGAATTTCTGTAGATCTCGGGTTGAATGAGATCCAGAAACCTTCCTCTGTGTATGTCATTGTGCTGGTCAGCGTCAATGGGTTGCTTTTAACTCCGTATGCTGCTGCGCTGTCTGTATTATAAACGTGGATTTTGCCTTGTGATGTGCATGTGAAATTGTCACTGCACTCCTCTGACCTTCCCTGCATTGTTGCTGTCTTTTACTATCCTTCTAAGGCTAGTCTCTCTATGAAGATTAGCCTCTGAGGTGTCACTCTCTTTCATAAGCCTTTTCTGGCTACAAAGAACTGGCTCTCTATAGCTTTATCTGTCTTGGTTTATGTTCGCTGTCTTCCACTGAAACCCTACTTCTCTCCTCTGGGCTCCACCTTGGTTATTACTTTCTTCACTGCTTCATTACTTAACCTCTGATTACTTAACCCCTATCCCTTAATGCCTTCTCAGTCGTGAAACTCCCACCTGCTCTAGTTTCATTTCTTCACACTCCCGTCTGACTCTTTCCTGAAATGATCTTGCTATTATTTCGGGTGTGCAGTCCTGCTAGTTCAAAGTCCTGAACTAAGCACCGGCTCACATTCTCTTAGATCTTTCATCTTCGCTGAGAACACCCCTGTCTGTTGTTTGCCTACATTTCCGGTTTGATTTTTAACTGCGTAGTTACTGCTTCTGTCAGTGAATCAGCCATCTCTCTCTGCTCCCCCTCCCTCCTGGTCCTGACATATTCCACACCCATAGCTTCAAAACTGTTACTGTACTCTAAGATTCCTCAGTTTCCTACATCTCAAATTCTGTGGTAACTAATCTCACTTCTATCTATACTTTCTCTTTGCAAAAAGGTCTCTTGGCCGTTACATGGCATTCTCCTGTCCCCTGGCTCCATGACTCTTTTCTGCTAAACTGTCTGAACTTCAAAAGCATGCATCTCTCTGTCATTACTTGAAAACACTCTATAGTGTAGCTCGTGGCATTCTTATCGTACTATGCTCATTTCTTCCGGTTAGACATAACTTTTTCTTTTTCTCCTCGCCACCCATTATGGGCGTGGCACCTGGGCGTGGCTCCTTTCTTTCAATCACACCCTGGACACCCCTCCCGTTTCTATGCCTCCCCCTTTGATACCTCTCCACTCCCTGCACAATTTATTTCTGATATTGCCTCTGCATGTTTAATCCCCTGTGTGACAAATAGAATTAAATCAACAAAATTCCACAGCCTGAATACTAATTGCCTGTCTTTGTTATTTGCTCCAGCGCTTTTGATACTGTGCAATGGTTTTTTTTTAATTTTGATATGCTCTTTGCTGCTGTTTCCAATTGTGAGTTTAAAATTGTACCTGTCCTGGTAGCTGTCGCCACACCTTTTTAATTGACAATTTGTTTTGGGACAATGTCACACTTTTAATTAATAACGCTTAGGGTTTGCCATTAATTTTCCTATTTGACAATTGCTTTTGGTCATTCCCAGCTTGTGTAATCGGCTCTGAATTTATTTTTATATTAAGGTTTCCTGTTTTTGACAATGTCAGCCGCTGCTGTTTCTGATTCTCAAGCTGTGCATAATTTAATATATAATTGCTAAGGTTTCCCTGGATTGGTAGTTTGAAATGTGGCTTTATTGTGGCACAATAATAAAACGTATTTCTTATTGTATGCAGTTTAAACACCATATAGATTTGTCCTGCTCTCATTATAAGTTGGGGGCTATGCTGTCCCCGCCCATCAGGTTTTGTTGCTTGTACCGTCTATATTTTACCTCTGGCTGCGTTAGATATGAGGGGAGTTCGCTTGCTCTGCATATAAGAACTTTTTTTTTAATGCATGGTATTGCCGATACACATATATTTCCGGTTTCTCGTGCTTAGTTTTAATGGCGTCCTTCCTTACCTTGTATTTAACCTGAACTCTTAGCTCTCTGTTAACCTGCAATATAAGTTAGCTGCACTGTACAATTGTTTCAGTTATGAACTCGGCTTTGGGAAAGAAAGAAAAGGAAAAAAATACTACAAGCTTGCTTATCTTCAGGAAATATTCTCTTTCTTTTATATCCTGCTCTAGTACAGCGCCTTAGTAAAGTGTCTTCGTTCTATGCATGCTATAGCTTTCTGTTTCAGTAGCCGCCTCTATCCCTGTGCTGTCATGAATTACTAACAATGCCTACAGCCTTATTTCTGTATTATTGCAAATCTTTTCTGCATGCATTATGCTACAAAAACTTAACAATTGGTATTAAAAATCTTATCTTTCGATGGCTGCCTTGCCTGTGTACCACAGGGTCACTTCCTGTAAGCAGCTTTGTTCTAATGCTTGTTAGTTTCACTTTCGTGGCTGTGCTGCTGGGTTAATGACTCCCTGGTTGAGGTACCTGCCCCTATGAGCTTACATGTTTGCTTTTAAATATTTATTTTCCTTTTTACTCTTTCCCGCTTTACTGTTTCTGATGTATGTTACAGGGACTTCTCCCTGGGACATGCTATACTCCTATTTTCTTATTCCCTCTTCCACCTGTGTTACGCTAGATCCATTGGTTTTAATACCAATGCTTGAGGAATCGCTTACACCCATCTAGGGGACAGAGACCCTTAGATGGATGATGGTATTTAAATTACTAGAAATTGAGCAGGAATCCCATTCCATTTTCGGAGTGTGCTGCCTTCGCGATTCTGGACCATTGCCCCTATAGGAGTTAGCTTGGCACTGATGCGCGCAATGCCAAAAGGAGACGTCCAGTGTATATGTTGCCATTTGCACAAGCTGACTAGGGGCCTTTAAATTTTAGGATGATTAATTAAGGATCCTTTGGGGGTTGGTTGTAATGTGTGATTGCTGCCTAACCAGCGAAGAACCATTGGACCGCTGTTCTCCGAATGCATGAAACTTTCTTTCGCAGTTTCTTGTGTTCTTTCAGGGGTAGTAGCACTCCCCACTTTAGCGGTTCTATCATGTAGTGTGTAATGCTCATGGCCAATGGTAACTGGGATGGCTCTTGGCAGACAGTAGGAACTGAGATGGCTCCTGTCTTTAGAAGCCTACCCTGGAGGACAGTATCTGTAGGATGGGATACATACACTAGCTGACACTATATATATATATATATATATATATATATATATATATATTCATTCACCCTTCAGGTGAATGAATATACAGGTTTTTTTTAGCTCTTTTAATGTTATTTGCGGTTAAAGCGTGGAGCTTTCCGCCAACTAGTAATTTATATTTTAGGTCCCTTCGTTGGAACACTCTAGAAGACGCATGAGTATCGATGTGTTTTGTCTCTGCACGATGCATGTTCCCTTGTTTAGATAATCCTTGCATGCTATATATACCATTGATATATCAAGGGTACACCTGATATATATCTTTGAGCTAGGATCCAGCTCTAGATTTACCTGGTGTTTCCTGTTACCTGAGAGCCTTGCCTTTAAACACCATTGCACACTGCACATACATATTTAGACTACTTTTTGTGCTTGGGATTTTCCCAATTCCCATATCATGTCCTCTCCACCGACCCCAACTCCCCTGGAAAGAGTACTTAACTTTTTCCTGGCAGACAAAAAAGAACTTACCCGCTTATGTCGGAAGTGGAGTTCTTCGTGGTCAACCAAAGACCAGGGATTGGCCTGGCTGCTAACCGGTTCGTTTGACCAGGGCAAGCTCCAAGCTTTGGTCTGTTATAATGAATCCCGCAAAACAGGGAAATCTAGGATTAAACATCTAGATGCCATAAACAGGTTCATATTGATTTCTCGGAATGAGCATTGTAAAGCTTTGGCTAATTCTGATGCTAACCAAACCCCTTGCCAAGAGGCAGTGACACCTAGTGCCCTGCCTCCTTATGACTCGGCACTCGCTGCTAGTCCTGCCAAGCTGCTACCTTGTGCAGTGGGATATACCCCAATACCCCCAGGGTACTGTGATAAACCTACTACGGACTCCCAGGTTAAGGCTACCAAGGGGTCTCAGGTTACGCCCCCTCCACAGCCTCCGGGATCTCTTGCTCCCATGATATTTGACCCACCCACAACCGTGCACATCTCTGGCACGGTAGATGTCTCCCCTTTCCTCCCAAGCCAATTCCACTCAACCTTTGTGTCCCCCGTCCCAGCAGTCGGCATTGACTCGGCCGACCACAGCTCTACCTACAGCTCCTGCTCCCCCTAACACTGCCCCTACTGGGGTATATTATCCCCCTGCACCACAACCTACCCAGACATATGTCCCACCGCCATCTCATGTCTATCGCACTATAGATGGCCACAAAATTCAAGTACCTCCTCCCATTATTGAACATTATCCCTGCATTGCGGACCCTCCTGCACCTGTTGCTACTCACAGACCATCTATCATGCAGTCCGATGCGGCCGCCCAGACAGCCACTTACCCAGACTCATGGGGAGGCCAGGCCTCTCAATCACATATGGCTACACAAACAATCACTAACCCATACGCGCGAAATGCTATTCAGACATCGCCACCCCCACCACTTTTGGACACTTCTGTTCAAACTGGTCCCGTACCCCCTGCACCCCTGGTTTGCCCTTCTCTGTCCCAGTTACGACAGATGGGCTTTATACCATATAGCCCTGCTACGCAAGCAAGAGCTATCTGTCAGGAGCTACATGACCAAGGATATGTGAAGTTTCCCTCTGTTCCCGTTAGCTCGTCTGCTCCTACTCTTTTGCCCCAGCCCCATACTCCCCCTAGATGGGAGTCCCTGGGCACATGCCCTAAACTTAGGCCTTCCTCGTTGGAGGAAGAGTTAGAAGTTCTTAAACGGCCCCTGTTGCTCCCTACCAAACCCGGTAAGGGTAATAGACTTATTACCCATGAGGAGACCCCTCCAGTGTTCCCATTTTCCTCTCTCGTGGATTGTGAACCGATCCCTTCTTTTGCAGACGACTCCCCTCATCTAACTCTACCAACAGCCCTCCCACGTGATACACAGATCCTGTCTAGCACAGGTCTACTACCTCCTGGACCCACTCAGACACCCTTTGCCCAAACTTTGGCCCGAATGGGTGACAACATTGCTTTTCTCACTGAGGGACTCTGTACAATACGTAAGTCCCTTCACACTGACAAAAGTCCTTTGTCTGACATCCCTGAAACAGTAGCCACGGCTGCTATAACATCTGAGTTGCCTCAGCAACATGACTCCATTGCCAACAATACCAGGCAGCATCAACCTAAAAGTTACCTTACCGCCAAAGGTACTCATCGGTGCCTTGCTGATAATGTCAGGCCCCGTAGACCCACAGTGCTCCTAGCCACCGATACTGGTACTGCATCGAGATCTCTCACTTTATCCAAACCACCCGCCACACCCGCTCAATATGTGACACAGCATGAAAATTCATGGCACTATGTACAGCCATGGATTGATAACCTTGCAGGATGGTCTGAGGCTCTCCAGCCCCAGTCCGCCCTTTACCCGCGTGAAGGGTCTTTACGTTCAGACAAGCTCCTGTTGGTGCATGATTTAATCTATGACCACCCTGATCCCCATTGGGACCAGGAGACCACATTGTACTTAATCCAAGGCCTTCAGGTATGGAACCACAGAAACAAAAGGGGTTCGCAGTTTCCACAAAAATTCAACAAAAGAAGGAAGTGGAAAACACAACTTCAAGAGATCAATCCGAGACAAGGGGTGAGATGCTCCAGGAAAGCTTTATTAGGACCCTACACGGTCCGTGTTTCGGCTTTAAAAAAGCCTTCATCAGGGGTCTATAAAATAACATAACATATATATAATAATTAAATTAAAATCAGACAAAATATATAACAACAAATATAAAAATAAACCTAATATAAAAACACGTAATATAAAAAATTCCTAATATAAAAATTAAATCAAATCCTCTGACTTAGAATTTTAAATATTAACTAAACTAATACAAGTACTATTACTATATCATCAGACAAACATCATAGAGATCAAATAGTAAATAAATAATATTTAAATGTATAATTTTGGAAGCATTGTAAAAACCTATTTCAAAAAATATATTGTATCTGTATTACCATGGGCATGTAATATCAATCCATAAGCACATAAATAAATATAACGTATAGCAGAACAAATTTCTTTAAATATAAAAGCTGATAATGAATATAATGTACTAAATTAAAAAAAACAAAAAACAATAACATGCTAAATAAAAATACAAAGTATCTACAACAGATGATTTCTTAATACATACATATTAAACAGAAATAAAAATTGAACATACCGATCAGTGGATGCACAAAATATATACTGATTGACAATGGAGCACATGAAATGTCGTCTCTATAAGAGGACAGCAGAAAAAATTTTTGCATAAATAGAAGAGATAAGAAAAATTGCTAAATACAAAAATAGTAATAAAAATAAAAATAATAATAATAATAAAATATGTCAAAACATATAACGACCAATATCATGAAAAAAATTTTATAAATAAAAATGGAATAAATAATGAATGAAAAAATATATAACTATATATGTGGATTATATATAAAAATCTATTTCATGATAACTCATGGCGATAAACGTCACCAGCAGATATTAAAAGTAGCATAAAAGTGAGTGATAGAATGAATATTTAAAAATGAATCATATTAAGTTAGCGACGCATGATTGGAAATGAAATGTAAAACAGACGTCTATAAAAAATCATAAAATAAAAACGTATATCTAAACATCTTTATCAGTCTTCAAAGTGTATATAAGTATATTTAGTAATGATAGTATCCCGAAATAAGAGATGAAAGCAAAAATTACAAAAAAAAAGGCCATATAATCCGGGCATATATTGAGAACCTGACGGACAAAAACATTTAATAAACGTTTAATAAAAAGGATAAGAAGTGCACTCTCACATCGCAAGGTGTAAAGAGAAAAAAGAGAAAAAAGACTACGTGTCAACATAGATATATGATATATCTTACATTTCAAATATGCCGACGTGTGAGATACAAATAAATATACACATCCATAATGGTAAAAGCGCCAAGGATACTAACGAAAATGTAAAAGAAAATATTAAGCGTATAATTGTCAAGTTATCAAGGTAGAAACGAGCTAAAAAATATCAGTGATGCTGTATCAGCAAATCATGGTAGGCTAAATAAAATCTAAGATAAAAATGAAAATAAAAATGAAAAATACCTTACCTGAATAAAACAAAGTGTACTGCCTCATACCAACAGATTCAATTTGAAATAGTTTGAAAAAGTTGGCGCCCAAACTCACCCAATCTAAATAGCGCTGTACTGAAACGTGGATTTCATTGATAGGATGCGTAAAATTTCAAAATAATGATTGACAGATATGCTGACTAATAAAATGCGAGTGACAGTTATATCAAACAATTATTGAAGAAGTTGGTGAGTGAAATCAGTGAAAATGCTAAGGGGTCGTTATGTCAAACAATTATTTAAGGAGCTGATGGATGAAATTAGTAAAAACGCTCAAGGGTCATAAAAAATTTAAAAACTAATTAACTAAAATTGATCCAAATTCAGAAGACTAGACAACAAGTAAATACATGTTCCGGAAGTAGCAATTAGCTAGGGTAATAAAGTAGTGACCAGATATTTAATCAAGAAGTACTTAGAAATCAATTAAATAAGAAATATGTATAAATACCAAAACTGATGACAAATGAAAAATTAAACACATGAACTAACTACTTGTATAAGATCATTAAAAAAAGAACATTATATCGATAGCTAATGTGCAATATAGAAGGTTAAAAAGGAACATGAAAACAAGCGCTAGTCAAGTGATCATAATGTGATAAAAATAAAACAAAGTTAGCAGGCAAACTAAGACCTATTATGTTCTATTTAATGTCTTCCTAAATTAAAATAACGGTCTCACTTTGCAGACTGAACATTAAACTGTTGAAGATATATGATCAGGAAAAGATATATGATAATAAAGAAATATAGATATAAAAATAAAAACAGTTAATTGTGTCCCTTGGACGTAACTGCCCCCCCAAAATTATTATTTGAGAATACATCATAAGTACATAAGTAGTGCCATACTGGGAAAGACCAAAGGTCCATCTAGCCCAGCATCCTGTCACCGACAGTGGCCAATCCAGGTCAAGGGCACCTGGCACGCTCCCCAAACGTAAAAACATTCCAGACAAGTTATACCTAAAAATGCGGAATTTTTCCAAGTCCATTTAATAGCGGTCTATGGACTTGTCCTTTAGGAATCTATCTAACCCCTTTTTAAACTCCGTCAAGCTAACCGCCCGTACCACGTTCTCCGGCAACGAATTCCAGAGTCTTATTACACGTTGGGTGAAGAAAAATTTTCTCTGATTCGTTTTAAATTTACCACACTGTAGCTTCAACTCATGCCCTCTAGTCCTAGTATTTTTGGATAGCGTGAACAGTCGCTTCACATCCACCCGATCCATTCCACTCATTATTTTATACACTTCTATCATATCTCCCCTCAGCCGTCTCTTCTCCAAGCTGAAAAGCCCTAGCCTTCTCAGCCTCTCTTCATAGGAAAGTCGTCCCATCCCCACTATCATTTTCGTCGCCCTTCGCTGTACCTTTTCCAATTCTACTATATCTTTTTTGAGATACGGAGACCAGTACTGAACACAATACTCCAGGTGCGGTCGCACCATGGAGCGATACAACGGCATTATAACATCCGCACACCTGGACTCCATACCCTTCCTAATAACACCCAACACCCAACACCTAATTTGATTCCATTATAAAAGATTTTTAAATTAATCGAATTATAAAAGATTTGGTCATTATACTCCATTTAGATATTTGGATACACATGACAAAATTAACTTAAAAATACTATAGAAGAATTGATGATCTTAAAACTGATAATGAAAGTGCTGAAGATAATGAAAATTGATACTGGTCGTAAAATAAGAATATGGGTAGTACAAAAAATATATATATACAGGCAAAAAGCTGAAGATAAATGAAAAGGATAGTGGAAAAATCTTTCAGAGAAAGTGTAGATATTCAATTTCCTTGTTAAGACCTGTTGGAGCTACACATTCGGCTTGATATATAGCACGTTGTTCTGCTCTTAACAATTTCTGATCAATATTTCCACCACGGGGATTTTGCTTAATAAGTCTTATAGAGATGACATTTCATGTGCTCCATTGTCAATCAGTATATATTTTGTGCATCCACTGATCGGTATGTTCAATTTTTATTTCTGTTTAATATGTATGTATTAAGAAATCATCTGTTGTAGATACTTTGTATTTTTATTTAGCATGTTATTGTTTTTTGTTTTTTTTAATTTAGTACATTATATTCATTATCAGCTTTTATATTTAAAGAAATTTGTTCTGCTATACGTTATATTTATTTATGTGCTTATGGATTGATATTACATGCCCATGGTAATACAGATACAATATATTTTTTGAAATAGGTTTTTACAATGCTTCCAAAATTATACATTTAAATATTATTTATTTACTATTTGATCTCTATGATGTTTGTCTGATGATATAGTAATAGTACTTGTATTAGTTTAGTTAATATTTAAAATTCTAAGTCAGAGGATTTGATTTAATTTTTATATTAGGAATTTTTTATATTACGTGTTTTTATATTAGGTTTATTTTTATATTTGTTGTTATATATTTTGTCTGATTTTAATTTAATTATTATATACTAGTAAAAAAGGCCCGTTTCTGACACAAATGAAACGGGCGCTAGCAAGGTTTTCCTCGGAGTGTGTATGTTTGGGAGAGTGTATGTGAGAGTGACTGTTTGAGAGTCAGAGTGAAAGTGTGAGTGTGTGAGAGAGTGAGTCTCTCCCTGAGCCCTGCCCTCCCAATCCATGGC
Organism: Microcaecilia unicolor; assembly: GCF_901765095.1. Lineage (NCBI taxonomy): Eukaryota > Metazoa > Chordata > Amphibia > Gymnophiona > Siphonopidae > Microcaecilia > Microcaecilia unicolor. The sequence goes on from NC_044036.1 coordinate 215,724,885, forward strand.
CATCCATGTTTCTCTGTCACCTGCCCCCTCCATTCATCCCTATCCTGCATTTCCCCTCTCTGCCTGAGGCCTGCCCTGCAATCCATATCCATCCATGCCCATCTGTCCCCTCCATTCATCCCTATCCAGCAAGTCCCCTCTCCCTGAGTCCTGCCCTTCCAATCCATGCCCATCCATGCTCCTCTGTCACCTGGCCCCTCCATTCATCCCTATCCAGCAATTGCCCTCTCTGCCTGAGGCCTGCCCTGCAATCCATATCCATCCATGCCCATCTGTCCCCTCTATTCATCCCTATCCAGCAATTTCCCTCTCTCCCTGAGTCCTGCCCTCCCAATCCATGCCCATCCATGCTCTTCTGTCCCTTGCCCCCTCCATTCATCCCTTTTCAGCAATTTCCCTCTTTCCCTGAGCCCTGCCCTCCCAATCCATGCTCCTCTGTCCCCTGCTGCCTCCATTCATCCTTTTCCAGCAAGTCCCCTCTCTCCCTTCCATGGCCCCCCCCCCCCTCGCATCCATGCTCCTCTCTCTCCCAGCCTGGCCCACCCTCTTCTCCCCCACCCCCTTCGCATCCATGCATCCCTTGTTTGTTTTTTTAATTCTTTTTAACTTTACCTCCGTGGCGTTTCCGGCAGCGAAGCGTCAGGGAAGGAGGCGGCGCTCCCGACGTCTAGCTTTCCCTTCGCTGTGTTCCGCCTTTTTTTTGAAGGCGGAACACAGCGAAGGGAAGGCTAGACGTCGGGAGCTCCACCTCCTTCCCTGACGCTTCGCTTCCGGATTTGTTTGTTTAGACGTGAGGGCGGGGCAGACACGGCTGGGTGGCTTCACACCACGAACGCCACGAACCCTACAGCCAGGGACTCAGGGAGTGACGTCAGATGGCTTCAGAACGTTGTCCTCATTAGAACGTTCACGGTGCGTTTTATTATATTAGATATGTTATGTTATTTTATAGACCCCTGATGAAGGCTTTTTTAAAAGCCGAAACACGGACCATGTAGGGTCCTAATAAAGCTTTCCTGGAGCATCTCACCCCTTGTCTCGGATTGATCTCTTGAAGTTGTGTTTTCCACTTCCTTCTTTTCTTCAGGTATGGAAGAAATATGAGAATCAGTTTCCTCCTATAGCCACGGTAGGCCCCACTACCTCCCCAGATACCAAACTCCTGCCCCTATTGAATAGAATGTCAGCTGGAGTTCCTCACACGGAGTATACTCCATTGTCATCCACCAAATTAAATGGTCTCATACTTCAACTCCCTGACATTGCTCTGGGAGGTAACCGATGGTTAAAGAAATTGCAAGACATCACGCTAGGCACTACCCTATCTGTTGGGGACATGAAAGCCTTACTTGGGAGGACAGCACACGCTAGTGTAACTGATTTATTCGACCAAGCGGGCTACGCCAAATTTGTAGTTGACAATCAATATGATGGCAACCCCTTGACAGAAATTCAAACTAGACTGTTCCAAGAGATCTGTACCAAAAAGACTTCTCCGTCATCACCTCCCAACGGTGGGAAGCAGGCTCCGAGCCTATTGAGGCCTACCTACTTAGAATCCAAGAACTCTTTAAGGAAGAAACGGAGGAGACGTTCGACTCCGATAATGTGCTCCCTGTGTTTTACCATTTACTCAAAGGGACCCTGCCTTCCGAGGTTAGAAATAAATTAGAGAACACAGTTGGTCTCCAACTGGAAAAATGGCCAAAGATTCGGGAACACATATTACATCATTGCAGAAAGCTTATTAAAAATAAGCAAGATGAATTTCATAATTGAGAGACTATATGCACTAACCTCGAGATGCTACAGACAGAGGACCTTAAAGACAAGAGGGCCGCCAAAAGCTCGGACACTGACTCTACCCCCGAGGCCTCTCCCCCTGTTATAGTCATGTATGCTGACCAATGTTATGACTATAATACCTGAAACCAGGGTCCTCGACCTTACCGCCCAGATCGCAGAGCAGATTATCCTGAAGAATGAGGTCGCCGATCTCAACCTCAAAGAGGCCCCCCACGGGGCCCACCCGACAATAATAGACGTCCCAGGGACTACCGTTATCGGCCCAGTCCTGATCACCTTGCCAATGTGCAGTGCTTTCGGTGCCAGCAGTTCGGCCATTTCGCATTTGACTGTCCCCAACCTCTACGTAATATCCCTAGAAATCAAATTTGCCAAAACCCCCCGATCGCCAGTCGTTCCCCTTGTGGAACCCGGACCAACGCCGTCCGCAGTGACTAGGCATGGTTCGCACCACAGCAGATCCTATGATCCTATGATCACCCTGCTTATTTGTGATGTCCCAGTCCCCTTTTTAATTGATACGGGCGCTTCTCACTCCGTGTTGGCCCATGTCCCGCATAAGCTGCATAAGGTTCTTAAAGTGTCACCAGAGAACATTACCACCACCGGTTTTGATGGTGTCCCAACGGACACACCATTGCTGGAGCCTTTGCCCATCAAATATGCGGATCAACAGCTCTCCGCCCCATTTATGTATGCGCCTCTCTGTCCTGTAAACTTACTAGGAAGAGATCTGCTGACCCTTTTCCACTTTGAGATTCATTTTGATTCCTCCCCTAATGAAAATACCTCACTCATGATGGTTGTCACCTCTATGGTTGAGAAACAAATAGAGGTTGCCCTAAACGATCTACCTGGTTTCCTTTGGGCCACACCCGAAAAGCCCTATGGCGAGGTTGCTGGCCCTCCCCACCGTATTCAGCTCCTACCCGGCTGTAAAGGCCCCAAGATTGCCCAGTACCCCTTGAAGCCCGAAGTTATTGCTGGAGCTCAGGAACAAATAAATTCCTTACTTCAGCAAGGCATTATTGAAAAGTGCCACTCGCCATACAATACCCCATTGTTCCCGGTTCCAAAGAAGGAGCCTGGAACTTTCTGTATAGTCCACGATTTGCGCGCGCTAAATGAAATTACTAGTCCGTGCTTTCCGAATGTTGAAAATCCGACCACCCTCCTTAACAGTATCACATTGCAGAAATATCATTCCACCATTGACTTATCCAATGCCTTCTTCTCTATCACACTTGATCCTGAAAGCCGCCCTCTTACGGCCTTTCAGTTCGATAATGCCACCTACCAATGGACCCGCCTCCCCCAGGGTGTTTCACCGACAGTCCTACCATCTTTTCCCAAACACTGGCTGAACATATACGTGAATTTAAACACGATAGATATATTCTCCCACCGCATACTTCCATTGTCCAGTATGTGGATGACATGCTTATTACGTGCCCTGACTTTGACACCTGTGTCCAGGTCACTTGTGACTTTCTTGGCTTCCTTGCCACTAAAGGTCACAAAGTGAATAGGAAAAAATTGAAAGTTGCTCAGACCCATGTTACCTTTCTCGGCCACCATATTGGCCCCCGTGAGAAGGGCCTTGGTCCTGATACTCTTCAACATGTCTCCTCTTTGCACATGCCCACTACAGTCTCCAATCTCAGAGGAGTACTCGGCATGTTAAATTTCTTTAGGCTCTGGAAACCCAATTACTCAGCCCGAACTCAACCGTTTTACATGAAACTACAAGGCAAACAGAAAGTTAAACGTGAACCCTTACATTTTACAACCCAGGAAACTACATATCTTACGGCCTTGGTGAAAGATGTTATGCTTTCATCACCATTGGCAACCATTGATGTGTCTCAGGATGTGCACCTATGGGTTGTGCACACCGAAAACACACGGTCCTGCCTGATTACACAAGAACATGATGACATTGCATGCGGTTACCTTTCAGGTACCTTTTCACCTGTTGAGAGAGCATTTGCCACTTGTGAGAAGGGCCTTGTTGCCTCCAGTACCGCTGTTACTAAACTCTACAGCTACATTCCTCACCTTCCTGTCGTTCTTCACACTTCCCATGATGTTAAATATCTGTTGGATAAACAGATTAGTCACATGACTGTATGCCGTTTACAAAAGTATCAAGTACTTTTATTCAGTATAGTGCACTCCATCCACCCCTTAACTTTGACTGACCTTCAACGTCTAGATCCACTACTCACCGTTACTGAGACAGCACAGAATGCTATTTTTCCTCACCAGTGCACTACCCAATTGTCTGTACCCGAATCCCTTCATGTGCATTCTGAAATTTTGCACAATGGCGAGATTTGGTTTACAGACGGCTCCCAGCAGAATGGGGTAGCAGGTTTTGTGGCCCTCCGCTATACACCGGAAGAAGACATACTTGATCCGGTACAATTTAGACTTCCTGACACATTTACTGCTCAAACTACAGAACTGGCTACTGTTTTGTACGTTCTGCTGTTCAAAGCACTACACTCAGATTTGAGCATTGTAACTGACTCTGACTATGTTTTTTCCTCCTTGCACTCCCATATCCGAAAATGGAACCAGAGGGTATGATTTCCTCTACTGGACAACCACTGAGTCACTTATCTTTGTGGACGGCACTTTTTGAGGCTCTTGAGCAGCGCCATCACAAAGGACTCCGTACCAGCATCTCCTGGGTAAAGGCACATCAGGAGACTGTCTTTTCTTTTGCCATCAATGGAAATCATGCTGTTGATGAGCTCGCTCGTGAGGTCACGTCCTCTTCTAACCTTCCTTCCTGTCCCGCTGCCGACGCCACTACCTCCTTCCCTTTGGTTGCGTCCTCAGAACCCCGCCTTGTTCAGCATCCTGCCCCGCCCCTGGACACACCTCCTTCTACTCCATCGGACACTTCTGAATCTTCTGACACAGCCTCTGACATGTCTGATACTTCCCCTTCAAAAACCCCTCCCCTTTTTCATGCTCCCCCTGTTATCTCCTCTCTTTTATCGCCAGCGCCTGCGGCTACACAGAAGTCGTCTTCTTCTTCTGCAACTGCACCTCCCTCCTCTGATTCCCTTATTTCTGACTTCTCTTCTACTTTAACTTCCTCCCTTACACAGGCAGAACTCACCTTGTGGAAACAAGCAGGATGTTTTCTTAACTCTAATGGCATTTGGACCCATCCTAACGGACAATTATGCGTTTCCCAACATGTTTTGTCTCTCCTCTTGCATGCCCTACATTACCCTTTACATTTGAATGCTAAAACTTTGTATGATCAGCTTTCCTCCAAATTATGGGCACCCCAACTAATGCCAATGTGTCATACTGTGGTTCACAATTGTTACAAATGTTTCCTGTATACACCTAAACGAGGACCCACCATACCTCCGGGTCACTTGCCTGTGGTTCAAGGACCCGGCCAGCATTGGCACATTGATTTTACTGACATGCAGATACCTGTCCGTGGTAAACGGTACCTGCTTGTCTGCGTGGATGCTTTCTCTAAGTGGGTGGAAGCTTTCCCCTGCTCTAGAGAAACCGCACAAGTCATGGCACAGTCTCTTTTTAATGAGATTATCCCACGATTTGGCATCCCTGCTAAAATTACCACTGATAATGGTACCCACTTTGTCAATGAACTTCTCAATTCCCTTCTTCCAGCCCTTGGTATAACACACAGGACTGTGTGTGTCTACAAACCCACCAGTAATGGGTTAGTTGAGCGTTACAATGGATTGCTCAAAACCAAATTGCGTCAGCTCATGGCAAATGGTATTAAGAATTGGCTGGATGCCTTACCATTGGCACTTTTATCCCTTCGTGCTGCCCCATCTACCTCCTTGAAGCTGACTCCCTTTCAGTTATGTACCGGTTGCCCTATGCGACTCCTACCTGGCAATCCAGATGCTCAATTGCCCGATCAGTACTCAGTTTACTGGGATGTTTTGCAAACCATAATAAGTTCTCTATCCTCGATTTCGCAGGCTATCTTGGATAGAAGAGGGGATTGTAATGACAACAGATCCCCCCCTTTTAAAGTGGGTGATCTGTTGCACCGGCGCTATTATACGCACAAGACCTGGCGAGATCCCATCTATATTGGGCCCTTCAAGATCGAGGCTTTGTCAGCTACCACTGCCAAGCTTGAGGACCACTCATCCTGGGTCCATCTGAAAGATATACTGGCCTACCCGGATATCGAGTCAGGCCTTCTTGATGTTGCCAGCTCAGCAGCCCCTGGAGAAACCAGCCCCATCACAGACCCCACCTCCACTGCCACTGAGCCCAAGACCACCAACACCGCACCCAACTCTTCTCAATCACCTTGACGACCAACCCTCCCCCGAGCCACTGTTGCTTGATCTCTCCGATATCTCTGTCCAGAAGATTGCGGATACACCAGAGTCACCACCACCACTTTCACCCCAAGTTGCACCTGCTCCTCGAGAGTGGGTATCTATACCACCACCTACAAGTGTTCCAGAATTTCCACTTCCCTACGTTGATCTCTGCATCTGTCTCATCCAAATCTGCAATTTAGCAGGAGAATTGGATCTGGGTGAGCCAGAGTCTGCTGAATATTCCACACTGCAGAATCTGTACTGCAATATCACTGATCTGCTCGACATTTTGCATCTATTTCCCTAACCAGACCAGCTAGATGCCACAACAATCCAAGCCAAAGCCCACGCCAGAAGCAATCCCCTTGCAGAAAGTTTCAAGTCCATCACCACCTCCTCTGTGCATCCAAGCTGTTGTACCACCACCTCCTGTTTCTCTCCTAAGTGTTGTACTCCACAAAGAGCCTATGGCGGCTGATCTAACCAACCTTGAAAATATCAAGGAACCTGATCCAGGTAAAACTGAACCATATCCTGTTGATCAGTGCAACTCTGAACAGTTGTCCGAAACCATCACCTAGTGGTCCAACGACATCGAGGACACAGACGTAGGAAGCATCGCATCCAAAGAGGTCACAGTGGTAAACCAGTACACCCTCTTCTTCTGCTTCCCATCAGTTTGGTTGTTTGTAGTTGGGCTTGTGTGTTTTATCATTTTGTGCATAGGTATAGTGTTGTTCTTTACTGCACTGTTTGCCTTCACCACAACTAGAAACGAAAGTCTCGCTGACCATCTTTACGCTATCAGTGCCTCTCCAACTGGTAACCTTACCTTATCCATTGGAAACGCTACTGTGCCAGCAACCACTCCAGCAGCCTACACAAAGTCCCAGACAAACAACACACCAGGCCACACATCTGAAAATACATCCCTCCACAAGTAACAGGGTTGAGTACCACCTTCTTCAGTAACACCACCCCATTAATAGACACACCCACAGAGACTGAATTTCCGGCTGGAAATTATACATTGCCAGTTGAAAATTCTGAGACTACTCCTATCCTTACTGATCCTCCTACCCTGTATCCTACAAGTGCTCCCAATACTAGTGGTAGCTCAGACACTACTGTCCCCACTTCTGAAACCGCTCTTGGGAATAATATTACCTTGTCTGAACTTCAACCCACCCCTCCTAATCATCCTAGGGTGCCTGATAGTGACCCTGCTCCTTCCACAAATATTACCCTGAACACCCAATATACTGAAGTACCAACTACCATTTCACGCAGACGCCCCACAAGACCATCTCACCGATTTATTGCCTTCAAAAGGCTTCCCATTTAACCAGAGCATTGCAGCGAATTAATTGACCTTACCCTTCCACCACAAGCTCCTACTAAGTGTGACAGCCCCCCATATGAGTCAGAGTAATCCCCAACAAGGTGTTGTTGGGTACTGGGATCCAGCGCCCGACGATTGTCCCCTTTGGAATCCCACCGACAGGTACCATTTGTTGTGCGAACCTTTATTAGAAGCCTCAGGTCCAGGCCCCACCAGAGTCATACAACACCTTTCCCCAATACTTAAAAACGCAGTTACAGTTAAGGTAGCACGAGGTATTCTCCCATATTTTAGACCTCAAACAGGAGAAGAAGTCATCTTTTGGATTGTCACTTATAAGCTTTACTGTACAGATTGGTTGCCTTGGCTTTTCGTGAGAAAAGATGGGAACAGACCCCTTGAGAAATATTGCATTTCACCAGACGGTAGGGGGTCTTTTGCTGCCGTCTGTTTACACCCGTGATATACATTAGTTTAACTGCAAAAGTACATGTCCAACAGAGGAGCAGATAACCAGCATTCTCCGCCACAGACAGTACCTTCCCCTTGATTTCCCACCATTGTCACCCTCGGACTTCTGGGATTCAGTTATCTCTGAATTTCCGGTCCACCTGGTAGATCCCCATGAGCTAAGATATCCTCACTGGGACCCGGCTCTGCAAGACAACCCCAGTTGGGATTCATTGACCCGATATCAGACACTATGTGAACCATTACTCGATTCTTATACTATTGGCCCTAGCCATACTATCATTGTTTGGAGGAAGCCTAGGTTTACAAGTTGAACAAAGAGAAGTACCCCTCGTTAGACCAGAAACTCGTGAGGTAGTAGATTTCTGGTTGATTACTTACAGCGTGCTTAGAACTGATTGGATACCCTTTTTATTCATCAGGGAAGTAGTATCAAGACCCTTGGAGGTATTTAGTCTCTCTGAAACAGGAGCTACCAGGATCTACCCCCCCCCCCCTACACTAGCAACACCTAATGGTATATCCGTTCCTGTTGTATTTTGGAGTAATAATTGTCATAATTTCAGTTCTTGCTAAAACCCTAGGGGTGATCTTGTTACTCACAATATTCATTGCTCGCCAATTACCATTCCTACAGTCTTGATTCAGTGTTCACGCATCTCATTTACAATCACAAACTGCCACATGACGTGCCTTGCCCTCCTACTGTGTGTGTTAGCCATGATAATGGCACCCTCCAAGTCAAAAGTAATGCAATTACCAGATCGTTTGATAGAATACAGGATAGCATTAGCCCCCACTAAGGAGACGGTCACAATAACTCTCGATGTGTGTGCCTACACCAGGTGTGGTGAAATAACATATCAGAGATATTACTCAGCCTCTGATATATACATGTGCCCCTTTTCCACATGTGGAAGTTGGGCAGAGGTATGGTGGTACACAGGCACATGGGTTCCCTACTCAGGTCAAGCGATTCCTGAACTCAAGAACAGTATTTCCATTATGAAGCCACAGGTATTTACCAATTGTCCAATGACCAAATGCAATCAGGTGGCTATCACTTTCAAAGGAATAACCTCTGTCATGTACAGAGCCTATTCCCTTGGAATAGATACCATAGGCAGGGATCCTATTGGCACATTTCTTATTATTTCCCCTCCCAAACCGGAAAGAAACCCCTTAATGCCAACAAAAGCCCCAGAAGAAAAGATCCCTTATCAGGTTGTACAGATTAACAATGCCAAAGTTGCACTTGAAACTGGGTTTGGGGATACTAACTTGTGGCTCGAATGGGCCCACTATACCACAGCAAGTTTGAATGTTTCTAATTGCTATTTCTGTGCTCATGCAAGGGCAGAACCTACAGCAGTTCCTTTTCCTTTAGATTTCTATAATGATCCAGACGGTTTTTGGTGTATGTTAGAGCTACTGCAGGTAGAAGAGGACATTAATCAGTCTTGCCAACACCTTGCAAAACATCACCCCTACTTGCCCCCTCGGCTGAGGATGCCTCCTGCATTTAGAATTCCGGACTTTGCCACAGTGTATCATACATGTCTGGACTGATATGCAGTTAAGAACCCACGGTTTTTGGGAAATTTGACCAATTGCAATAACACTCTAGGAAAAGGGGCCCTGTGAGGTCTAAACTACAAAGACACACACAAACTCTTCTACCTTGTGAATAAACTGCTAGACACCTCACCAGTCACAAATAACAGCAAAGACATACCAGATGTCGACAACCTTGCGAAATACTTTAAAGAGAAAATTATACAACTACGACTTAAAATACCCGCCAGCACTATTGAATACGCCTCACTTCTAGACTGTCTAGACCCAGAAGACCCAGCAGACATAACCTGGACCGAATTCGAATTACTATCAGAAGACCTCATCTCTGAAACACCTAAAAGATTTGCTAAATCCTACTGCAAACTAGACATATGCCCAAACAACCTCATGAAATCAGCTCCTCAACAATTTATAATAGACCTAACGAACCACGTAAACTTCATGCTACAAAACAGACTCTTCCCAAAGGAAAAAGGAAAAATCTTACTCACCCCAATACCCAAAGATACAAAGAAAAGCGCAAGCGAAATAACCAATTACAGACCAGTAGCATCCATACCACTAATAACCAAAATAACCGAAGGGATGGTAACAAAACAACTTACAAACTATTTAAACAAGTTCTCAATACTACATGATGCCCAATCAGGATTCCGATCAAATCACAGCACAGAAACATTATTAGTTACCCTAATGACTAAACTCAAACAAATGATCGCAACCGGCAACAATATACTCCTCCTACAATTTGACATGTCAAGTGCCTTTGATATGGTTGCCCACGGAATTCTATTGCACATACTTGAATATTTCGGCATTGGAGGAAATGTCCTAAACTGGTTCAAGGGGTTCCTAACCCTGCGTTCATATCAAGTCACATCAAATTCAACTACATCCGCTTCATGGACACCTGAATGTGGAGTACCGCAAGGATCACCCCTCTCACCAACCATTTTCAACATAATGATGATCCCATTGGCAAACCTCCAATCAAATCATAACCTTAACCCATATATATACGCCGACGATGTAATAATATACATCCCTTTCAAACAAGACATCAAATCAAAGAAATATCCAAAGAAATTAACCAAAGTCTACACATTATGAACACCTGGGCAGATGCATTTCGATTGAAACTAAACGCAGAAAAAACTCAATGCCTAATACTCACCTCCCAATACAACACGAATGAATTTACCGCCTTAAACACACCAAAACTAAACCTTCCAATCTCAGAAACTTTAAAAATCCTTGGAGTCACTATTGATCGCCATCTAACACTCGAAACCCATGCAAACAACACAACCAAAAAGATGTTCTACTGCATGTGGAAACTGAAAAGAATAAGACCATTCTTCCCAAGATCCATCTTTCGCAACCTAGTGCAATCCCTCGTACTCAGCCATCAGGATTACTGCAATTCACTATACGCAGGTTGTAAAGAGCAAATACTGAGGAAACTTCAAACAGCCCAGAACACAGCAGCCAGATTCATCTTCGGAAAACCAAAATACGAAAGTGCAAAACCCTTACGAGAGAAGCTACACTGGCTCCCACTTAAGGAACGCATCACTTTTAAAGTATGCACACTAGTCCACAAAATTATTCACGGTGAAGCCCCAGCATACATGTCTGACTTAATAGACCTACCACCCAGAAACGCTAAAAGATCATCTCGAACTTTCCTCAACCTCCACTTCCCTAATTGCAAAGGCATAAAGTACAAGGCGCTGCACGCATCAACCTTTTCCTACATGAGCACGCAATTCTGGAATATACTACCACGCAACTTGAAAACGATCCACGAACTAACCAACTTCCACAAACTACTGAAGACCCATCTCTTTGACAAAATTTATTGTAAGGATTAAAACACATGAAGTCCACACTCACTGTTTCAGAAATACACCAATACATTCTCTTCTGAATTCTCATTCCCCAAAATTTTATCACATTTATACCGTTACTCACAGAAAATGTTATACCAAATGTTCTTTTGCTAATGTTCTATTACCCTATCAGTTTCCCGCTGTCTCTTTCCACTGTTCCATTGTTCTTTTCCTCGGTCCTATTCCCTTAATGATACTTTGACTTTGTCTCCGCATAACTTCTCATAATGCAATCCATAACTGAGTTGTAACAAATCGTATTTCCATCATTTACAATGTATTGTAAGCCACACTGAGCCCGAAAATAGGTGGGAAAATGTGGGATACAAATGCAACAAAATAAAATACATAAATAAACATCACAGACTTTGCTCAAGCTCGAGCGGATGTATGGTGGTATTGTGGAACCAACACCATCCACCATACACTCCACAGAAGTTGGACAGGCAGATGTGCCTTGTTCAAACTGGTAATCCCAATAGTCATTGCATCTTTGATTCCTCCTCATAGCAGCTCTTCCTCACGAGTGAAGAGACATGCAGTGCCCGCATCCTTTGATGACCGGGTCTATATTGATGCAATCGGGGTTCCAAGAGGGGTCCCTGATGAATTCAAAGCTAGAAACCAGATTGCTGCAGGATTCGAATCGGCCTTCTTTTGGTGGGCGACCATCAATAAGAACGTAGTGTAAGGAGGAGGTAGAAGGAAGGCAGAGAAGAGCTGATAGGGACAATAAGCGGGGAAAGGAGAAAAACCCTCAGAGGGGAAAAGGGAGGAGGAGATTGATGAAAAGGGAAGAGAACTACAGAGCCCAGCAACACTTGCAAGGAAGGAGGGAACAAGAGAAACAGTACCACAACTCCCAGCAGGTAGTAGAATCAGGGGGTGATTGGGAGATGGAGGATAATCAGGGGGAGGAGCAGCACCTGGGAGAGAGGGTGGGGGAAGACTCCATGGAGTGGGAGGAGATTGAACTAGGAGAAGAAAGTGAAAGGAAAGAGGTGGGTGAGGAGCAAATGGAGTTCTTTTGCTCAGGACAAAGGGCGGTGGAAAAGGAAGAGACTGCAGGGAGAGAGAAGCGAGAGATTTGAGGCCGCTAAGGGACAATGCCTAGATGCGGTCTGGCTTCATGGACCAGTGGGAATTAATTACCTGAAGGAGGTCAGTCTGAACATTTGTGGGAGGTTGTCAGAGTGTTGGTGTCTGGCAAATGAGGGTGGTGAAAATGCCTCTAACTCCTAGGCAGTAGCAGAGAGGAGCGGAGGAATAGACTGAACCACAGGTTTTCCCAAGTCTTTAGCTAATTCTAAGACTGAACTGTTGTTTGTTTGGTGTGTTTGAAAAGTGAAGCAAAGTGCACGAAGACCAGCAGCGGTGGTACTGTGAACATACTGTTTTTCCCACTGGTACCGTGGTGTAATAAAGTACTCTGCAGGATAAATTTGGTACTGTGAATAATAACTTTTTTGCAAGTGAACAGAAGCAGTGCCTCTTAGGAGGTGGATTAGCCCCAATTGTGTGGGTGAAGACAGACAGCACGGAGAGGTGCAGGTCGAGAGCGGACAGCACGGAGAGGTGCTTGCTGACAGTAGATTGGATCAACTACATATATTACAGTCAACAGAGATTTGTGAATTACACCAGATATGCTGTTCAAGGTATTGCAGCACAGTTAGATGCCACTAGCAGAATGACACTTGAGAACAGACTAGTGCTTGACCAATTGCTAGCGGCGGATGGAGGGGTATGCCAGAAAATAGGCACCCAGTGTTGTACCTTTATCCCCAACAACACCGTCCCGGATGGGTCAATCACCAGGGCTTTGAAAGGCCTTACCTCACTTTCTGAGGAATTGGCTGAGAACTCAGGTGTTGATACATCTTGGACTGGTTGGATGGATAAAGCTTTTGGTAAATAGAAGACATTTATCATTTCTGCAGCCACCACCATTATCATAGTGGTTGCCATTTTCATATTGGTAGGATGCTGCATAATCCCATGTGCTAGAGGCTTAGTAGAACGCTTAATTGAAACCGCCATAACAAAAAAAGCAACAACAGGACAATATGTCTTATACGAAAATCTCCTTCCTAACACCACAGGAGATAATACTTTGGACTATCTCCCTATGAGATGGACCAATCGCTATGCACATGCTAGAGAAGCTACAGATGTACCTGCAACTATATAATAGGATAAAGCACATGGGAATGCAAAACGATGATGAAATGCAGTAACGAATATAATAATGCAAGAATATAATCAATAATCAATATAACCATGTAATCAAGGCAAATTTATAATCAGCATATAATCAGCATAATCAAGGAATTAATAAGCTTGATGAATTTTAGCTATGTAGATATATTGGTAAGAGTATAATCAAACCTGCATATTAATAGGTTTAATAATATTACCCATGTGATTATATTTTGTTGCTGAACCGCAGGTATGGGTCAGTCCCAAGAGGGGTTAGAATGAGGCAACGGTAGTATCCATGTTATGACAAGGATTCCAAAATTATTAACTTTGCAGGATACCTTCTGGAATAGATAGTACCAAGCTAGACAACCCATATGTCACCCTATGAGATAAGGTGAAGAGGGGAATGTTAATATGTATTACAGCTTGAGACCCCTCCACTGGAATAGTGGTGGGCCGAGCCCTATAGCCTAGGCTGCTAAGAAGCACTGACTAGGCCAGAAATCTGATGATGGCTTTGCGGCTGAGTACTTGCTGAAGCAGGGCCCGGCTGGCAAGCCTTATCAGGATCTGGTGTGACATCCAAATACAGTGTAAGGGCCAGGATGAAGGAATAAATGGCTGGAATAGTAAAAAGTTAGGTCAAGAAAATGGAGTCCCTAATTATAAGACAGAGTCCTTTTCATGAAATATGAATACTTGTCTTTGCATTTGAGAAGACTTGTTTACAAGTCAGGATGTGACAGTTATTAAGAAATAGGCAGAAGGGGGAGAAGGGCTTCCGATCTGCGGTTAAGCTAACTGTCAGAAAAAAATGATTCACATATGAAAAAAATGTGCGCCCATTGGGTTTAATGAGTGAAGAAAGGGTATTTAAGAAATGCCAATCTGGGAGGAATTTGGAATCTTTCCCCAACTCTACCCAGAGGGCAGAACTACGGTCGGTCAACCTGAGACTTTGACTGATGAGCGTGCCAGATTGATTGAATTTGCATTGGGTAAGAATTAAAATCATTATTACTACTTATCTCCCTTGTCTATATCCATTTCTTGGCTACATACTTATTTCTCTGAATACACCTACACATACGAATTATTCTCTATAATATCCACATAAGTGAGGAAACTCCTACCCATTTACTCATAATGTGGGAGCGTAGATGCACAAAAATGCACTTAGATGCTAGGAGTCAGAAAGCCGAGATCCTAGTAGAAAGAATGAGCCTTCTGAAACCCTTGCTTCACCTCCGTGGGCAAGGGTCCAACGGGGATCTAGAGAGGGGTAGATAAAAACACAAGTCCTGCAAATGCACGCTCATGAAGAGCTGGTATGACTGAATCTTGGTGGCGAGCATAGCGGCCTGATATGTCTTCCTCCCAAAAGAATCAAGAGTTCTAGCCTCTCTGCCTAGGGACGCCGAAGCATAGTCTCTAGAACTCCTGGCTCTTTTGAGGGTGGAGTCCACCATCATGGAATTGTGGGGTAACTGAGACCTTATCAATCCAGGCTCCCCATGGGATTCAGTGTTCTTCGAGACCACAGGGCCAGACAGAGGGGCCAACCAGTTTCACATAAGGACTTCCTTCAGTACCTTATACAGAGGAACTGTCACGGTGGAGAAGAATAATCCAGGACCTCGAGCATCTCTGTCCTGGGCTCATCCTCTACCTCCACAGGGAAGGGAATAGCCATAGCCATTTCTCGGATACAAGAGGAAAAAAACAGACTCTCTGGTGGAGATAGTCTCCTCTCTGGCGGAGGGGAAGGTTCAGAGGGAATCCCAAAGGACTCATCAGAAGAAAAGTACCTAGGATCTTCCTCTGACTCCCACGAACACTCCTGCTAAGTGTCGGATAAAACCTGTGTTAAGGTACTTCAACACTGAACCTGCCTCGATGCCGAGGAACGATGTCCTCTATGGCGATGTCGAGAGGCCGACGCCCGGTCCGACTGCAGCGAAGCTCCCTCTACCGACGTCGAAGGCAAGTCAACCTGGGTGGCAGCTGACACCAGTGCCGCAGGCGGCACCATGGTCGGGGACCTCACCACAGGAGAAGGGCCAGACATCACTGCAGCAGACGGTACAGAAGGTACAAGCACCCCTGACACCGAAGCAGACTGTCATAGCAGTCCCTCCAGAAGTTCTGGAAACAAGGCCCGGATGCGCTCATCGAGAGCTGCCATCGGAGGAGGCTGCGGGGTCAGTGGAACAGGCGGTGTCAGAATCTGTGGAGGCTCAAGAGCAGGTACCGGGCTGCTAGGAGACCGACGCATTGGCACCTCCTGTATCGAGGGGGCGTGATCCTCTCGGCGCCGACGCTTCTCAGGTGCCGACTCTCTCGACGTCCCGGAGCTCCCAGTACCATGTGTCGAAGGAGAACGATGACGGTGCTTCTTCACCTTTGCTCGATGCCCGTCATCGAGACTCCTCAGTACCGATGAGGACGTGGAATCCTCACGTCTCCTTGGGGCCGTGTCTGAAAAAGGTTGGTCCCAGGGGGCCTGCATAACGGGAGGCCTCGAGGCAGGTGGAGACCCACTTGATGCCTCACTGCTCCCAGCGTGAGCTGGTCTCTCAGCAAGCCATTACCTGTCTTCCCGATGTAGATGCTCCTTTCAATGTCGACGCCAACGCCGCTGACCTTGGTACCGATGTCAATGTTGACGTCGAAGGACCGGACTGAGCCCCAAAAAGCTTTTCTCGTTGGGCTTTTCGAGACGCTTGGGTCCGTTTCTTCATGCAAAGAAACAGACTACAAGCGGCTGGGCTATGGTCGGGCCCAAGGAACTGGATACACCAGGCATGGGTATTGGTACTTGAGATGAGCCGGTTGCACCGAGCACAACGTTTGAAGCCACTGGGTGTCTTCGATGACATGGAAGGAAAAATGGCTTCGGCGAAATCAAACGTCGCAATTGTGCCAAAAAAGAGAAGGGCACAAAAAGGGAGAAAACCCTACCACGTGGCCTAAAGGCCGGCCGCATCGAAAAGAAAGTAAACTTAAAATAGAGAAAAAAAATGCTAAAAGTAACTATGGGAATATATATATATATATATATATATATATATATATTTTTTTTTTAAGAAAATGACTAAATAAAAGAAATAAAAGAAATAGGCGTCAGACTCTGTTCCTGGCCCAAGAACGAGGCGAGCAGAAAAAATCCTGTCACCTCATCGTGGAGAAAAAAGAACTGAGGAGGCAGGCTCATGCGATGGGCGGGAAGTCGTTCATGCATGCGTGGTGCGAGCTGCACACGCGCCAGAAGACTCTAACAAAACTTTTTAATTTTGCTGGTGAAAATTTGCTGTTTCCTGGGCCGACACGGACGTCAACTCATATGTGAGAACAAGCAGCCTGCTTGTCCTCGAAGAATGTTTTCTTTGAAGCGAGAAAGATTTTTTATAATATACATATTTTTTTAGAAGAAAGAAAGTATTTCACAACCTTATTTGTTTAGGATTTTTAACTGTAAGTGAGCTCACCATTCACATTTCACCTCTAGCATTACTTTAAGAAAACTACTGTCCCATAAAGATGTATTTTATACATGACCATTCTCAGAGTCCATTCTCCATATTTTAGATTTGGTGTGTACACATACATACATATATTTTAGACACGTAGTTGTAGAAGTTTTGTCTTTGTGTTTTTATTTCTTGTGCACTTTGACAATTATACATGATTCTCATAATTTAAGCCTTCTGCTTTATTTACAGGATGATATTTATACCTTATGTGAAAGTATTTTTTTAAATAAACCATCAACTATATACAATCAGCTATACATCATAAGGTTAGTACACCTGTTGAAGTATACTCTATTTGTTCTTATTTTGGTTTTATTTTTGTGTAAAATACCTTTATGATAATCCTTTTTGATATATCCATTGATTTTGGTAGACAACACCTTGTTATTTGACAACGTTTTGTTAATAACTTGTCTTATTAACTGTACTTATTTTTTGTGTACAATGTTTTTTTTTTACATTCCTTTTTGATATATCCATTCATTTCATTTTGGTTTACAACACCATTTTATTGACACAACTTGTTTTTATCAATGAACTGTTTTTATCAATGACTAGTTTTTGATATATAATTTTTTGATATATATTTTTTATTTTTTTAAATTTGGATAGTTCTTGAAATGTGTTTATTTGTATTTATGATTGTTCCACATATATAAATATGGACTTTCTTTACAGATTATATAACCATCTGTAAAGAAAGTCCATATTTATATATGTGGAATATATATTCTCAAGTCGGTTTTTTGTATATATATGTAATTATTTTGGTATTCATCTATTGACTCATGTATAGATGGATTGATGGATTATTTATATGTAACAATTTTTTATGTATGTATTGAATTCTTATATATTTTCCTTTCTGAGATGTTCTTTTACGACTTTGGTGATTTTGATTTACTCATTGATTTTTTGTACATCTTTTTATATGTTTTAAATACCTTGTTTTATAGATTCCTGAGGAAGGTGCATGGTAGCGCCGAAACACAGCTGTGTTGAGTCGAGTCGTTTCTGTTTTCTTGCAATAAAGAATTGATTTTCACCAGACGTCTCCTCCGGGTTTTGAGAAGAACCTACTCCTCCTACTTCTTGCTTTTTCATCAAACGCATCATCAAACATATCATATACATGTTAGCAGAAGGACAGTTCACAAAAGATAAAAAAAGATAAAGGCGAAATCATTCTCACTCCAATCCCCAAGAACACAACCAACAAGATCAGTGATCTCACAAATTACAGACCAGTGGCCTCAATACCACTACTGACCAAAATGACAGAGGAATTGGTAACACAACTAATGGAATATCTAACAAAATTCTCAATTCTACAAAAATCCCAATCAGGTTTCAGACCACAACACAGCACTGAAATGGTCCTAACCACTCTGATAACAAAGTTCAGAAGCTCAATATGCCAAGATCAGAATATTCTATTAA
The DNA here is from genome assembly GCF_901765095.1 of Microcaecilia unicolor. NCBI lineage: Eukaryota > Metazoa > Chordata > Amphibia > Gymnophiona > Siphonopidae > Microcaecilia > Microcaecilia unicolor. The sequence goes on from NC_044036.1 coordinate 215,743,495, forward strand.
TGCAATTCAACATGTCAAGTGTGTGCGATCTAGTAGATCACACAACACTGATGACCCCGCTCGATTACAAACTCTGTTGTCTGGCTACGCCCCTGGTTAAGGGTATCATCATTATGTTGAAGAGGGTTGGTGAGAGGGGGGATCCTTGGGGAACTCCGCATTCGGGTGTCCATGGGGCTGATATGGCTTCTTTAGTTGATACTTGGTATGATCTTGAGGTCAGGAATCCTCTAAACCAATTAAGAACGTTGCCTCCAATTCCAAAGTATTCTAGGATATGTAGTAATATGATGAAGTCCAGGGATATATGGTCGACCTGATTGATCTCCCAACCAGAAACAGAACCAGAGCATCATGTACCTACCTGAATCTCCACTACCCAAGCTGCAAAGGACTCAGATATAAATAAACCTATGCATCCAACTTCTCCTACATAGGCACACAATTGTGGAATACACTGCCAAAGACTGTGAAATCAATCTACGACCATCTAAACTTCAGGAGATCATTAAAGACCTACCTATTCAGAAAAGCATTCCCCACCGACCTAACCTAGATGCCTCTACTCTGCAACACAGCAAAACCATAGACTGTATTAGACATTATATATTACTTCCTATCTTCAATCCCTAGGCACCTGAATATACTAACCTTCCCTGACCCTAATATCAAATTGTATCTGTTTCCATACCGGTCTTGGCGATCGCCTTACGGTAAGATGTAAGCCACATTGAGCCTGCAAATAGGTGGGAAAATGTGGGATACAAATGCAACAAATAAATAAATAAATAAATATTGCAACCTGTTTTTTAGTTTGAGTGAGGATAATTTGATTCAGTGGCTGATCTCTGAAAGCCTTTAGAATATTCTATAAGGCCTGTTGCTGTCTGTCCTGAGGAGACCATTGACCCTGAGTGTGGAGCCCATCTACATGAGCCTTCAAGCTTGGTTGGATGCATCTGTTGTCAATGTCTTGTGAGGCAGAGGAATTTGGAATAGTAATCCCTTGGCCAAATTGCTGCAGATTAGCCACCAAGACAGAGACTTCATGAGGGAAGGAGTTACAGTGATGACATCCACTAGGTTCCCATTGGCCTGGAACAATTGGGAAGCTAGAGTCCACTCGGCTGACTTTAAATGGAAATGTGCCATGAGCATAAGATTTTATTTATTTATTTATTTATTGCATTTGTATCCCACATTTTCCCACCTTTTTGCAGGCTCAGTGTGGCTTACAATACATTATGAATTGTGGAAATACAATTTGTTACAATTCAGGTTATGGATTACATTGTGAAGAGTTGACGAGATGAAATCAAAATCATTAAGGAATCAATCAATTGAGAAGAACAATGAGACAGTGGAAGGAGAGAACAGGAAGTTAGAGGCGCTATATGAAGTATGTGGTGTACATTTTTCTGTGAGTAGAGGTATGAGTGTGGTGAGATTAAGGGTTGAGAGTTCATAAATGGATGTATTAATGTATTACTGAACAGTGAGTGTGAGCTTTATGTGTTTTGGTTCTTTCCGTAAATTTTCTCAAAAAGATGTGTCTTCAATGACTTGCGGAAGTTGGTTTGTTCATAGATCGTTTTCAGGTTCTGCGGCAGTTTGTTCCAGTACTGCGTGCTCATGTAAGAAAAGATCGTTGCGTGTAACGTCTTGTATTTCAGGCCCTTGCAGTTAGGGAAGTGGAGGTTGAGGAAAGTTCGGGATGATCTTTTAGCGTTTCTGGGTGGTAAGTCTATTAATTCAGACATGTAGGCTGGGGCTTCGCCGTGAATGATTTTGTGGACTAATGTGCATACTTTGAAAGTAATGCGTTCTTTGAGTGGGAGCCAGTGTAGCTTCTTTCGCAAGGGTTTTACACTTTCATATTTTGGTGGTCCGAAGATAAGTCTGGCTGCTGTACTCTGGACTGTTTGAAGTTTCTTCAGGATTTGCTCTTTGCAGCCTGCGTACAGTGAGTTGCAGTAATCCAGATGGCTGAGTACGAGGGATTGTACTAGGCTGCGGAAGACAGATCTTGGGAAGAATTGTCTTATTCTTTTCAGTTTCCACATGCAGTAGAACATCTTTTTGGTTGTGTTGTTTGCATGGGTTTCGAGTGTTAGGTGGCGGTCAATAGTAACTCCAAGGATTTTTAGCGTTTCTGAGATTGGAAGGTTTAGGTTAGGTGTATTTATAGCGGTGAATTCATTCGTGTTGTATTGGGAGGTAAATATCAGGCATTGAGTTTTTTCTGCGTTTAGTTTCAAACGGAATGTATCTGCCCAGATGTTCATGATACATAGACTTTGGTTGATTTCATTGAAGATTTCTTTGATGTCTTGTTTGAAAGGGATGTATATTGTTACATCGTCGGCGTAGATATATGGGTTGAGGTTATGGTTTGATAGGAGTTTTGCCAAGGGGGTCATCATTAAGTTGAAGATGGTTGGTGAAAGAGGCGATCCTTGTGGTACTCCACATTCAGGTGTCCATGCAGCAGACGTGGCTGAGTTTGATGTGACTTGGTATGAACGTTGGGTTAAGAACCCCTTGAACCAGTTTAGGACATTTCCTCCCATGCCAAAATATTCAAGTATGTGTAATAGGATTCCGTGGTCTACCATGTCGAAGGCACTAGACATGTCAAATTGTAGGAGGAGTATATTGTTGCCTGTTGCAATCATTTGTTTGAATTTAGACATGAGGGTGATTAATACTGTTTCTGTGCTGTGATTCAATCGGAATCCTGATTGGGCATCATGCAGTATTGAGTATTTGTTTAAATAGTTAGTGAGTTGTTTAGTTACCACTCCTTCGGTTATTTTGGTTATTAGTGGTATGGATGCTACTGGTCTGTAGTTGGTTATTTCCCTTGCACTTTTCTTTGTGTCTTTGGGTATAGGGGTGAGTAGAATTTTTCCTTTTTCTTTTGGGAAAAGTCCGTTTTGTAGCATGAAGTTTACGTGGTTTGTTAGGTCTATTATGAATTGTTGAGGAGCTGATTTCATGAGGTTACTTGGGCATGTGTCTAGTTTCAGTGGGATTTGGCATATCTTCTAAGTGTTTCAGAGATACGGTCTTCTGATAGTAGTTCGAATTCGGTCCAAGTTCTGTCTGCTGGGTATATTCCGTCTTCTGGGTCTAGACAATCTAGGAGTGTGGCGTATTCAATAGGGCTGGCAGGTATTTGGAGTCTTAATTGTATAATTTTCTCCTTGAAGTATTTCACAAGGTTGTCAACGTCAGGTATATCTTTGTTGTTGTTTGTGACTGGTGTGGTGTCTAGCAGTTTGTTCACGAGGTGGAAGAGTTTGTGTGTATCTTTGTAGTTTGGTCCTATTATTGTCTTGTAGTGTAGTCTTTTGGTCTGTTTTATGGTATATTTGTATTTCCTCCGAAGTAGTTTCCAGGCATTTAGTGTTTGTTCGTCTCTTTTTTTGTTCTATGCACGTTCTAGTTTCCTGACTTGTGTTTTAAGCTTTTTCAGCTCTTCGGTGAACCATGGGTTTGATTTTTTTCTGTGTGATGTTCTGGTTTGGATTGGGGCAATTTTGTCTAATGTTGTTGTGCATAGAACGTTCATTCTTGGAGGAATTGGGTGGTGTCAGCATTGGTTGACCATTCGTTCTGGTAAATCTGTTGCCAAAATGTTGTTGGGTCTATTTTTCCTCTCGTGGTGTAAGTTGTTCGCTCATGTTTATTGATTGTGTTTAAGTGTGTTTTTTGCCAGTTGAGAGAGACATTTGCTTTATGGTGGTCCGACCATAATGAAGGTGTCCATCTTGTGTTGGTAATTGTGATAGCTGAGTCCGGGTCGAATTTGTGTATTATGATGTCCAGTGTATGTCCTTTTTCGTGTGTTGGTTGCGTGTAGGGTGCATGTAGATCCCAGAGTTTTAGGAATTCTTTGCATTCTCGTGTGTTTGTTGAGGTGTCATCTTCAAGGTGTAGATTGATGTCTCCTATTATAAGTATGTTTGTGGCAGATATATATGTATTCGAGATGAAGTCCGTGAGTTATGTTTGGGCATCTTGCCATTTTCCTGGTGGTCTGTAGAATAGGATTGCATTGAAGTGTCCTATTAGGTTTGGGTGATTGATTCTTGTCGATGCAATTTCAAGTTGTGGTGAGGTAGATTCCCCTGTTGTACTGATGTACTGTTGAGGCCATATGGCCTAGTAATTTCAACATTTGCTGAGTGATACCTGCTGATTCTGCAGAAATAGAAGTCTACAGAAGTCAGAGATTCTATGTACTGAACTGGGAGAAAAGTTTTGGACCAAGCTGTGTCTAGCAGGGCTCCTACGATTTTTAATTGCTGGGCTGGTTCAAGTTGGGACGGGATAGTTGATGACAAACCTTAGTAGCTCTAGCACCTGAATAATTCTGCACATGGATTCATGTACTCTTTTTTTTGCTGTGCTCTTGTCCAGTCAATCATCCAGGTAGAGAAACATGTGCACTCACAGTCTGTGTAGCAATGCTGCGACTACTGCTAAACATTTTGTGAGCTGATGCGAAGCCAAAGAGCAGTGTACAGTACTGGAATCTCAGATACTTCTTGTGATTGGGATGTATTTATACGTGGGTAAGTACATAAGTATAAAAGTAATGCCACACTGGGAAAAGACCAAAGGTCCATCGAGCTCAGCATCCTGTCCCTGATAGCGGCCAATCCAGGACAAGGGCACCTGGCAAGCTACCCAAACGTACAAACATTTTATACAAGTTATTCCCAAAATTGTGGATTTTTTCCAAGTCCATTTAGTAGCGGTCTATGGACTTGTCCTTTAGAAAACTGTCCAACCCCTTTTTAAACTCTGCCAAGCTAACCGCCTTCACTACGTTCTTCGGCAACGAATTCCAGAGTTTAATTATGCGTTGGGTGAAGAAAACTTTTCTCCGATTTGTTTTAAATTTACTACACTGTAGTTTCATCGCATGCCCCCTAGTCCTAGTATTTTTGGAAAGCGTGAACAGACGCTTCACATCCACCTGTTCCACTCCACTCATTATTTTATATACCTCTATTGTGTCTCCCCTCAGCCGTCTCTTCTCCAAGCTGAAAAGCCCTAGCCCCCTTAGTCTTTCTTCATAGGGAAGTTGTCCCATCCCCGCTATCATTTTAGTCGCCCTTCGCAGTGTGATAAACACAGTGTCTGCCCTTACTTGAGGAGGCCGCCAGAGGGCGCTCTCCCACTGAAAACCAGGAAAATGCCCATTCTGGTCCCTAGGGGGAGCTCCAGGGATCTAGCTGAGTGTTGACTTGCATGGGCCAGTAGAGGGAGCTCCAGGGAGATAGCTGGGGGAGTAAGAAGAGACTGCTAGACCCAGATCTTTCTGGAATCAGAGGGGCAAGGTCTCAAGAGGTGGGGATGTTTATTGGACACCTCATAAATAGCTTCCTCTCAGTAGAGGAGGGAGTTTTGCCTGAAGGTGAGAGATCCCGTAGAAGAGACGGGCTAACCCTATGGAGGAGGGGGAACTGTGTGTTCAAGGAAGGAAAGCAGGCTGAAAATCTTGGGGTAAGAAGTCCCTGAAGTATTAGGGTTGGACTGTGTGTCCTCAGTACTGGGAAAGAACTGGGTGTTCAAGGAGAAGGACTGTGTGTCCCCAGTACTGATGTTGGAAATGTGAAGTGTTTAAAAAGAACAAACAGCCATGGGGAGGAGGATAGGACCGTAAGGTTAATGAGAGTAAAGAAGGTCCTATCCAGGGGTGGTGGCTGTTATACCCTGAGACCCAGGTGTCCCACAGTAAATGGGCTCAGGGAGTGAATTTGCAGAGAACGAATAATAGTTGGAAAGCAAGGTTCCCACAAGACTGAAGCATAGTTCCAATAAACTGAATCTACATTTACTCAGCTAATTTGCATATTTCTGAAAGCAGAGGAATCTGTGCTATCTTCCAGAGAAGGCTGACCAGGGGGCCCCACCAGAAGAACTGGTAAGGGGGTCGGTTACCAGGAGATACAGCAGGGAGGCAGGTTCAGGACTGGGGGTTAATGGCAATGTCACCCTGAGGGGAAGGGGAGGCCCAAACAGAGAGGCCCGAGTCACCAGAGTCCTAGCGAAGTCTTGTTTCAAGGTTGTTCCCTGAAGCAAAGAACTAGTCAGGCCGGGTAGGAGCCACTAGAGAACTGCTGCACACCTGAGAGCACTCCTGCAGGCTTACAAATGGCACCCCAGATGGGACCTTGTTATGAAATAACCACCTGAAGACAAGGACATCAGAGGATCCCTGCTACCCTTGGCAGTTGAATACCACTGTCTGTGAAAGCTGAAGCCAAGGGAAGAGCAGAGGGTTGGTTGGACCGAGGCGATAATTGTATCCCCAGGGAAGTGTGCAGAAAGGCCAACTGACTACAGGCTGGTTCTGGGGGACCAGAGAACTCCAAGTGAAGCTAGGTGGAAAAGGCATCAGTCTCCAGAGGAGGTCTCCTATGTGGGGATAGGGGGAGCAGTCGAGTCCCGGAGGCGAGTCGGTGGAGTTCCATGAGGTCTCCTGTGTGGGGATAGTGGGAGCGGTCGAGTTCCAGAGATGAGTCGGAGGAGTGCCAGAGTCCAGACGAGTGGCCCGAGTGTAGTGGTGGTGTCCGGGAGGTTCCTGAAGTCCATCAAGGGGGCCAACGCTGACAAAGGCGCATTACCCACCTACCCAGGTAAAGGGTACCTAAGGGGGAGGCGAGGGAGGATCCAGTAAGTTGAGAGCAGTTCTTGGGAAAGATAGAGGAGTGTGGTAGCCGTGTTAGTCCACTCTTAAGGTTATCAATAGAAATCAAACAAAATAAAACATGGAAAAGAAAATAAGATGATACCTTTTTTATTGGACATAACTTAATACATTTCTTGATTAGCTTTCAAAGGTTCCCTTCTTCGTCAGATCGGAAATAAGCAAATGTGCTAGCTGACAGTGTATATAAGTGAAAACATTCAAGCATTGCTATGACAGTCTGACAGGGTGGGAGGATGGGGGTGGGTAGGAAGTATGCATGGGGACATCAAAGCATATCATTGGTATTCTAACAGGGTGGGTGTGGATAGGTGAGGGGAGGGTGATCAACAGAGACATACAGCTTTATGGTTTATAATGGGCTAGGAACCCCAGGTCCTTGTTAAGTCCTTTCTGTTGGGTGTTAAAATATTCAATCATTCTGACTTCAAAGGTCTTACGTTCTTGTGTGGTTTTAAAGTTACCTTTCAGGATTCTCACTGTGAAGTCACTGGTGCAGTGTCCTGGTCCTGTAAAATGTTGCCCAACAGGCGTGGGAACCCTGCTGGCATCAGCATTGTTTATATGATGTCTATGTAAATTGAATCTTGTCTTAAGCATCTGGCCTGTTTCTCCAATATAGCATCCTTCATTACATTTTTTACACTGAATGATATATACCACATTGGAAGATGAGCAAGTGAAAGATCCCTTTATGTTGAATATCTTTCCTTTGTGGATGACTTTGGGGTCCTGTGAAATATTATGGCATAGTTTGCAACTGGATAAATTACAGGGAAGTGTGCCCTTCTGTTCCTTTTCAGTCTGTGATGGAAGTTTACTTCTGATTAGCTTGTGTTTTAAGTTGGGTGGCTGTCGGAAGGCCAGTACTGGTGGGGATGGGAATATCTCTTTCAGTAATTCATCCTCCTGGAGTATAGGTTGTAGATCTCTTATGATTTTCCTCAGTTTTTCCAGCTCTGGATTGTATGTCACTACAAGCGGGATTCTGTCTGTGGATTTTTTCTTTTTGTACTGTAGCAGATTCTCCCTGGGTGTTTTGAGGCCAGATGCTTAAGACAAGATTCAATTTACATAGACATCATATAAACAATGCTGATGCCAGCAGGGTTCCCACGCCTGTTGGGCAACATTTTACAGGACCAGGACACTGCACCAGTGACTTCACAGTGAGAATCCTCAAAGGTAACTTTAAAACCACACAAGAACGTAAGACCTTTGAAGTCAGAATGATTGAATATTTTAACACCCAACAGAAAGGACTTAACAAGGACCTGGGGTTCCTAGCCCATTATAAACCATAAAGCTGTATGTCTCTGTTGATCACCCTCCCCTCACCTATCCACACCCATCCTGTTAGAATACCAATGATATGCTTTGATGTCCCCATGCATACTTCCTACCCACCCCCATCCTCCCACCCTGTCAGACTGTCATAGCAATGCTTGAATGTTTTCACTTATATACACTGTCAGCTAGCACATTTGCTTATTTCCGATCTGACGAAGAAGGGCAACCTTCGAGAGCTAATCAAGAAATGTATTAAGTTATGTCCAATAAAAAAGGTATCATCTTATTTTCTTTTCCATGTTTTATTTTGTTTGATTTCTATTGATAACCTTGGGAAAGATAGAAAGGCTTGTTCTTGTGGAAATTCTGGTACTAGTTTAAGTAGAGCAAGTTTAGGACCAGGGAAACAGACAGTCCGCACTTGGATTCTTCTCTTGTATTACAGGCTGCATCCCAACAGACAGTCGAGGAGGACGTTGGAGCCATGAGAAGGTGGAGATGGGTCAGACCGAAGTTGGAAGTCCAGAGGCCCGAGGAGCAGGAGCCCAAGTCGTCAGCAGAAAGAATGGAAATGGCAGAGTTGGACACCATGATCCAGGTTCTGGGACTTGGAGGGGGACTGTGTTTAGAGACTGTTGGGACATGGTTTAAGCCTGAAGGGGTGTCTGGGGAAGACAGGACCCCGAGGAGAAGAGGCAAGAGGAAGCCCAAAGGCCATGGGAGTCAGGAGGTGACTCACTCCTCAGGGGCAGACTTCATGGTTAGACCGGGAACTCAAGGGGAAAGAGGTGTATGCAGGGAAGAGGGTCAGGAGGAACCCGCTGCAGGGAAAGCACCCAAGGTCCCAGGGAGAGGGGAGGCCACAAACCTGAAAAGTGCTAAGAGGGAGGATGGGTGCCTGGACAAGGAAGGAAAACCCCAGTTGCAGGATAGTGAAAGTCCTGGTAGGAATGGTAAACCCTCTAGGAAAGGGAAAGGGGGTGTAGGCCCAGGTGAGAACTTCCCAGGTGACAGGATAAAGAGTAGTCCTGATTGTGGAGGGGAAGTCAATGTACACTGTGAGCAGGGGGGGTGAGACAGCTGAAGATAAAGTAGGCTGCCCATGCTGCAGTGAGGACCGGGCAGTATTTCCATGGGGTGGGGAACCAGGGAGTGTTGCCCCAAAGGAGAAATACTGGGAGGCCCGGGAAAAGAATGAGAACCCGCTGTTAAAATCCCTTACAGATAGTGTCTGGCAGATAGAAGGGGAATTACAGGTCCTATGTAAACCGGGGGAAGCCTATAGGCACCCGGAGCAATGTCTGACGGAGGTCCTGGAACTAAACAAAGGACTGATGTTAACTTTAGTGGGCCATATACAGCAGCAGCAGGAGGCGTCCCAGAAGGCGATGGAGAATAGTCTGAGGGAGAATGAACAGAAATGGGTCCTGTTCGAGTCAGCTTGTAAGGAAGAGATGGCTGCTTCAGGACAGGTCTTAGAGGCCAAACTGGCAGAGTCCCTTAGGCAGAAGGAAGGCTGTGAGGCACTGCTAGCCATGGTTAGGGCTGAGCTGCGCACAGAAGTTAAGCTAAGGGAGGAAAGGGAAGCAGAAGTAGCCCAGCTTACAACTACCTTGAAAGAGACCCACGCCTTAAAGGAGACCCAATTAGCTAAGCTGCAGTCCACACATGAACAGGAGATAAGGGACCTCACAGACAAATTGCAACAAGACCAGGAGCAGAGGGTAGCCCTAATTCAGTGGTGTGCTGGTAAATGTTTAACAGGCTCTCTCCCTGGTCCCCTCTGCGCCCCCCCCCCTGTCCCCCTCTGCGCCCCCCCCCCCCAAATTGCAGAGCTGGCTATGGCCGGGGAGAGAGCCTGGAGTGGGGGGTGGCAATGCATTCCTCCAGGAAAAAATATTAAATGATCCCAGGTTCCAATCTAATTCATGTTTAATGTGCGATAAAATGCCGTAAATAAATATAAACTTTTAATGTTGAGCACCTGATTCTCAAAGTGAACATATTCCAAACACTATAATGAAAATAAAATGATTTTTTTTCTATCTTTGTTGTCTGGTGACTGTTTTTCTGATCATGCTGGCCCAGTATCCGATTCTGCTGCTATCTGTCCTCTTAACTCCATTTTCAGGGCTTCCTTTCCATTTATTTATTTCTTTCCTTTCCTCCTTTCTTTTTCATTTCTGGTCCTCAGCTTCTGCCTATTTTCTTCATCCATGTGCAGTTTTTCTCCTCTCTTCCTTTTCCCTCATCTCATCTCCTTCCTCACTCTTCTCTCCCCTCCATCCATGTCCAGCATTTCTTCTCTCTCCCCTCCTCTTCCCTGCCCTGCATGCACCCATGTCCAGCAATGACCCTCCTCTCCCCTGTCCTCCATCCACCCATGACCAGCAGTGACCCTCCTCTCCCTTGCCCTGCATGCACCCATTTCCAGCAGTGACCCTCCTTTCCCCTGTCCTCCATCCACCCATGTCCAGCAGTGACCCTCCTCTCCCCTGCCCTGCATGCACCCATGTCCAGCGCAACCCTTAGTTCTCCCCCTCCATCCACCCATGGCCAGGGACTCCCTTCTCTCCCCTGCCACCCCTCCCAAAATGCTCACCGGCGACTTCTCCCTCCCTCCCTCCGTCCCTCGCCGACCTGACTCTTCTAATTCTTTGGCGGGGCAGGCAGTCTTGCCTGCTCGCTACCAGCGCTGACTCTCCCCTGCCTGCCGGTTCGCACTTCAAAATGGCCGCCGAGACTTCAGTAGAAGTCTCGCGAGGCCGCCTCTGGAAGTCTCGGTGGCCATTTTTAAAGCACAAACCGGCAGGGGAGAGTCAGCGCTGGTAGCGGGCAGGCAAGACTGCCTGCCCCGCCAAAGAATTAGAAGAGTCAGGTGACAGTCGGATACAGTGAGGGACCGGATCTGGCGGGCGGGCGGGCGATTGATCGATCGTGCGGGCGGGAGGGAGGAGAGCCGGCTCGCAAGTCGGTACAAAATGTAACAACCGGCTCTTGCGAGCCGGTGCGAGCTGGCTCCAGCACACCACTGCCCTAATTAAAGCTGAGTGCCAGAAAGCTCGCCAGGAGTGGCATAAAGAGCAAGCGGCCCTGAAGGATATTATTGAGATGGGTAAACTACAGCAAACAGCTATAGGAGAGCTGAGGGGGAGTTTAACCCAGGTAAAGGAGGGGCTGAGGGAATTAAAGGGCCAGCAGGAAAGTCAGCTGAGGGAAGTACAGCAGGGGTATGATAGAGCTGTGGTAGAGTTAACTGTGGCCTTGCAGCAGACCCAAGCTGAGTGGGCTGTAGAGAGACAGCAAGCCACAGAGACCACAGAAAGGACAGAAAGACGCAGGGAGGCCATGGAAGAGAAGTGCAGAGTGCTGACCCTAGCAGTTGATGTTCTCTTCCAGGATGGGCAAGGGAGGTTAAGAGAGCTTCAGGAAGCCCACTCCTGCATGGTAGCCCTACAGGAAAAGCTCAAGGGGAAGGAGCGACCAGGAGGGGTTCAATTAAGTAAACTCCTGTCCATGAGTAGGGGTCAGGATAGGGAGAGTCCGAAGGGCCCTGTTAAACCCACACGGAGGGGTGGTGTAAAGTTTAAGGAGTGTGAGAAACCCCAGAAGGGCAAGCCGAAAAGGGAAGAGGCTGCCCAGGGGAGGGAAAGGCTCAGGACCCAGAAGAAAGGGTTGATCCTAGGGCCCAGATACCGCACATTAGAGTCGGGGGAGGAAAGAGCTCCTAGGAAGGGGACCCTGTCTCAGGAAGGGTGCCAGGGGGAGGCTAGATCACCCAGAGGCTGGGGGGAGTCTTGTGCTAAAAGTGGTTATCCTAGTCCAAAAGGGAGGGATAGGAAACACTTAAAAGTCTCAGGGAAAAGGAGACTTAGAATCTTACACAAAACCCACAAATACCAATTGGGGCCTAGGGGTCGAAGAAGTACAGCCCAGGGTTGTAGAAAGGAGAAGGGTTTGATTAGAAGTTTCCCTGAGGTGCTAAGGGCACTAGGCCTGAGGAAAGTACACCCAAAACCTAGAGTGAAGAAGGGGGTGTACCCATGGGCTAGGAAAGTGGGTGAAGAGATTAGACGCCGAGGCCTAGGAAGGCGTAGAAAGAAAGGATTAGGGATCTTTGAGTTTCTAGGGGTTACAGAGGAAGGTCCCCTAGAGCAAAGCAGAGCCTTTGTGATAAGGCGAACCACGGGATATAAAGCCTTCCTGAGAATCCCTCCTAAGTGATAGGGGAAAGAAGGAACCTGACCCCGAGATGAGTTAGGGGAGTCAGGAATTGCTGCTCCTCCAAGAAGATATTTGAGGGAGCAGTAATATCTTAAGGGTGGGGGTATGTGATAAACACAGTGTCTACCCTTACTTGAGGAGGCCGCCAGAGGGCGCTCTCCCACTGAAAACCGGGAAAATGCCCATTCTGATCCCTAGGGGGAGCTCCAGGGATCTAGCTGAGTGTTGACTTGCATGGGCTAGTAGAGGGAGCTCCAGGGAGATAGCTAGGGGAGTAAGAAGAGACTGCTAGACCCAGATCTTTCTGGAACCAGAGGGGCGAGGTCTCAAGAGGTGGGGAGGTTTATTGGACACCTCATAAACAGCTTCCTCTCAGTAGAGAAGGGAGTTTTGCCCGAAGGTGAGAGATCCCCTGGAAGAGACGGGCTAACCCTAAGGAGGAGTGAGAACTGTGTGTTCAAGGAAGGAAAGCAGGCTGAAAATCCTGGGGTAAGAAGTCCCTGAAGTATTAGGGTTGGACTGTGTGTCCTCAGTACTGGGAAAGAACTGGGTGTTCAAGGGAAAGGACTGTGTGTCCAGGACTGTGGGTCCCCAGTACTGATGTTGGAACTGTGAAGTGTTTATATTTAATTTCTTTATTAGTTTTTTATATAACATTCACAAAAGAACGTTAATAAGAGAAATTATTAGAAAAGTCATAACTAAATGTAGCATACAGGAAATATTCACATTTACAAAAACCACTTAGGAGTAGGATCCAAGAATCAGGAATTATATTTAAACATCATTTATCTAAAAATTATGAACAGAGGTTATACCAAATATACAATCAAACAGCAGAGTTATTCTGGTTAACTGCCCCAGAGATATTCCTCAAACTTTCTTTAGCAATAATAAACTCTTGAAGTTTCATGGGGTCGGTAAAAAGAAAATTGTTAGACTCATAGGAAATTAAACATTTACAAGGGAACTTAATAAAAAAAGATCCCCCTAGGGCTAAAACTCTTGCCCTGAAGGCCAAAAGTTTTTTCCTTCTTAACTGAGTATCCCATGATAAATCAGGAAAAATTTTAATCTGTCCCCCCATGAAATCTTCTTTCATTCGTTGAAAATATATCCGTTGAACATTGATTTTATCTAGTTCAAAAGCAAACGATACTATTAAAGTAGCTCTATCTGTTATCACCGAAGTTTCTAAAAGTTCTGTTACATTTAAAGATTCTACAGCTGCATTGGGTAATTGTTCATTCACAGTTTTTCCTTTGACATAATAAGCTTTTGTCACTGGTGGAAAATTATCAGTTGTAAAACCCAAAATTTGTGATAGATATTTCTTTAACATCTCTATTGGAGATATAAATGTTGTAACAGGAAAATTTAGTAGTCGTAAATTGTTCTTCCGAAGTTGATTCTCAAGAAACTCATATTTTCTAGCAAATACATTTCTTTCCTTAATTAGTGTAGTCGTGGTTTCTTTTGAAGAGACTATTTCAGTTTCCAACTTTTTTAAACTATCTGTATTTTCCTCTACTTTAGTAGTTAATTGTTGAAAGTTATTTCTAAGTTCCTGAGTCTCTCCTTGAAGGGACTCTGAGATTTTTATTAAGGTTGAGTCAAGTCTCTGTATGACATTCCAGAGCATGTCAATTGTGACTGGGGCCGGTTTTACCACTCCACAAATTCCCCCGGAAATACCTTCTCTGGGCAGCAACGGCGTCGAGGTAGATCTCAATCCCTCGATTGATGTCTCTCCAGAGAAAGATTCAGTGAGCAAGCCTCCTCCGAGCGCTGAAGAAATTAAGCCCACTTCGGACGGTTTCAGACGGTCGCTGCTTAGAACAGCACTGCTTCCGGGTTGCAGAGGGGTTAGGCCTTGTGAGGGAGAACTAAGCGTCACTCCCTCGCAACTGCTGTGTGCGGATGTCTGCGCAGTTGAAGTAGATATTGGGGTAACCGGCGCCCGGATCCCGTACGCTTCCAAAGTTGATTGGCGCGAGGTGGGGTTCCCAATCGGTCCCGAGGAGGCAGGGGTACCGATTTTACCCTTTCTTTTACCCATTTCACAGGGGACGCGCCGCACTACCAAAAAAAGATCAGAGGTACGGGAGCTCTCACGACGCACGTCTGTTCATCAGCGCCATCTTGGATCTCGGAACTGTGAAGTGTTTAAAAAGAACAAACAGCCGTGGGGTAGAGGATAGGACCGTAAGGTTAATGAGAGTAAAGAAGGTCCTATCCAGGGGTGGTGGCTGTTATACCCTGAGACCCAGGTGTCCCACAGTAAATGGGCTCAGGGAGTGAATTTGCTGAGAACGAATAATAGTTGGAATGCAAGGTTCCCACAAGACTGAAGCATAGTTCCAATAAACTGAATCTACATTTACTCAGCTAATTTGCATATTTCTGAAAGCAGAGGAATCTGTGCTATCTTCCAGAGAAGGGTGACCAGGGGGCCCCACCAGAAGAACTGGTAAGGGGGTCGGTTACCAGGAGATACAGCGGGGAGGCAGGTCCAGGACTGGAGGTTAATGGAGAGGTCACCCTGAGGGAAAGGGGAGGCCCAAACAGAGAGGCCCGAGTCACCAGAGTCCTAGAGAAGTTTGGTTTCAAGGTTGTTCTCTGAAGCAAAGGACTGGTCAGGCTAGATAGGAGTCACTAGAAGTCTACTGCACATCTGAGAGCACCTCTGCGAGCTTACAACAGCACCTTTTCCAATTCTAATATATTTTTCTTGAGGTGCGGTGACCAGAATTGAACACAATACTCAAGGTGCGGTTGCACCATTCAGCAGTACAACGGCATTATAACATTCTCACACATGTTTTCCTTATCTTTCCTAATAATGCCCAACATTTTATTCACTTTCCTAGCCGTAGTAGCACACTGAGCAGAAGGTTTCAGTGTATTATCGACGACATCCTCCAGATGCCTTTCTTGGTCCGTGACTCCTAACGTGGAACCTTGCATGACGTAGCTATAATTCAGGTTCTTATTTACCACATGCATCACCTTGCACTTGCTCACATTAAACATCATCTGCCATTTAGCTGCCCAGTCTCCCAGTCTCGTAAGGTCCTTCTGTAATTTTTCACAATCCTGTTGCGAGTTAACGACTTTGAATAACTTTGTGTCATCAGCAAATGTAATTACCTCGCTAGTTACTCCCATCTCTAAATCATCTACTATAATAAAACTCACCCTCAACGTTCTGAAGACAACGTTCTGAAGTCACTCAGCCACTCCCTGAAGGGTTCATGGATTCATGGTGGTGAAGCCACAACACTGACCATGTCTCTCTGCCCCGCCCTCGCATGACGGACCAATCAGAAAAAACACCCTCAACATTCTGAAACACAAAGGACCATCACAACACCGTTCCCAGGCAACACTAGGCAACGTAAGACGGACCAATCAGAGGAAACTACGTGACAATAAGGGAGAAGCATTCCCCAGCAGAATGGCTCATTATCTGTGCAGCACAGAGAGCACAGAACCACCGCTGGAACGAGAGAAGAATATTCCTACTGTGGGTATGTGCAAAAATAGACCGGGGGGGGGGGGGGGAGAAATTTTTAAATGCCTAATGCCAGTACTGAAGAGTGCCAGAGGGCCTATAGCAAAGACTATATTTGGGATCGCTTGACATGCAGTCGGAGGAGCCGGAAAACAACATGCCCGTCACCATCTGGGACGTGGGTGAACAGGACAAGCTGCGGCCCAGCTGGAAGGATTACCCGCGACCCAGCCAGCAGCAAACAGCGACCAAGGAAGGGGGAGGAGTACTCCTTCCCTGCCTAGGAATCGCTGGACTGGCTGCCAAACTAACAAAACAACCGCACACTGACGCACCACCTCCATCATTCGAAAGGCATTCACTCTTTCTTCAACAGAAATGCAAACTAATAATACAAAACAAACAAAGAATACATGGTTTCTCAGGCAGCTGCAGGTAACTCCCCACCCCCTTCCTCTTCCCCTTTTGCCGAAGCGGCCAAGGACGTGCCCAACCATCCCCAGCCTCAGGCAAGCTGTCTCCCATCTTGGGGATTCCCCGAGCACCCGGAAAAAGACAGCGCTGATTCCTGCAGCGCATAAATGTTCCAGCATTCCCCTGCAGCCGGCCTGAAATGGACCAAACATACCGGATCACCCCCAGACGGCCCGAGACCGTGCTCTTCTCCCTTCCGCCAACTTAAAACAACCATCCCCGTCCTCAGGCAAGCCGTCACCCACCTCCAGGATGCCCAGAACCCCAGCCCAATGGAAAAAGATGGCGCTGCTTCCAACAGCACATTTCTCTTCCAGCATTCCCCTACAGCAGCCCTGAAACGGCCAAAAAATACCAACAGACAAAGAACGTGCTCCTCTACCTTCCACCCATCTAAAACAACACTGCTGCCTCAGCACAACACAAAAAAAAAACCTGGAAAAAAAAACCACCACTCAGCAAAGGCTGACCCCCCTACAACCACATTTACATTTCACCAACAGAAAGACCCCCCTCCACAAACCTCCATGACAGACAAAACCACACACACACAATACAACAGAAACACACCCTCAAAGCCACACACCAATCCAACCCACTTTGCCAGCACAGCACAGTACATCCCACAACCCCCAAGCAAAAAACAAAACAAAAAAGGACACACATCAACAACCTGCACACACACCACACCCTCACACACTCACACACACACACACAAAAAAAGCCACATGCTAGCGCCCGTTTCATTGGTTTCGGAAACTGGCCTTTTTTACTAGTTTATAAATATATTAAAAAGCAGCGGTCCTAGCACAGACCCCTGAGGAACCCCACTAACTACCCTTCTCCATTGTGAATACTGCCCATTTAACCCCACTCTCTGTTTCCTATCCTTCAACCAGTTTTTAATCCACAATAGGACATTTCCTCCTATCCCATGACCCTCCAATTTCCTCTGTAGCCTTTCATAAGGTACCTTGTCAAACGCCTTTTGAAAATCCAGATACACAATATCAACCGGCTCCCCTTTGTCCACATGTTTGTTTACTCCTTCAAAGAATTGAAGTAAATTGTTCCGGCAAGATTTCCCCACACAAAAGCCATGCTGACTTGGTCTCAGTAATCTATGTCCTTGGATGTGCTCTGTAATTTTGTTTTTGATAATAGCCTCTACCATTTTCCTCCTTTAAATCCAGAGAGCATAGCCAATCTTGTTCCTGAATCATGAGGAGTAGGAAGCTCAGGGAAAGTATCCTGAACTTTTATTTTGACAGAAACTTGTTCAGGGCTCTTAGGTCTAGGATGGGATGGAATCCCCCCATTGTTTGTGACCAGGAAGTGCTTGAAATAAAATCCCCACCCTTTTACTCCTGGTGGAATGAGTACAACCACTTTGGCTTATAAAAGGGAGGAGGTTTCCTTTGTAAGCAATTACTGGTATTGAGAGCTTAATTTTGATACCCTTGGCGGACTATTTTGAGACCTCACAGATCTGACGTTACAATGGTCCACCCTTGCTTGGAAAAAATCATCATCCCCCTCCATCAGCAATTTGTCTGGAATGGCTACGTTTCTTGTGGCCTCTCCTGGAGACATCAAATGCTCATTCCTTGCTTTGACTGTGGAGCTGGCTGGGACTTCTGAGTCTTCTGTTGTCATGGGTGGAAGTGAAAGCTCTTTGTTTTCTGGGGAGGTGAAGAGGGGGCTGGCTGAAACCTACGCTTTTGAGAGTAATAGGTTCTCCATTTCAATCAACCAGAGTACCTCCTGGATAACTTGATGGTCTCAGAACACTTCTTAATGAGGTCATCAACCTCCTCCATCTTGTCACCTAAAAGATTATCACCTCAATACAGAACATCCGCCATCTTTTTGTGAACTGTAGGTTCAAGTTTTGAGACATGCAGCCAGGCAACTCTGTGCAACCCAATACCCATAGCAGAGGCTCTGGACACCATATCGAAAGCATCATAGGTTGCCTGGACCATGTGCTTTCTATACTCCCACTGCTTGGCTACTAGCTGACAGAGCTCTGCAGCCTTCTCTGGGACAAAGCGTCTGTAAACTCTGCAACATTATACACTATGTTCTGCAAGTACATGCTCACTAAGAGCCAGTAAGAATTTATGCGAGAGGCAAGCATAGCATTTTTAAAAAAACATCTTCCCAAAAGATTCCCAAAGTCCAAGCCACCCTTCTCAGAGGCACCAAGCAGTGAGTCTTGGAGCTCTTGGCTCTTTTGAGAGTGGATTTAACCACCATGGAATGGTGAGGAAGCTGAAGCCTTTTGGATTCTATACATAGAGTTGCACTTATGTTTAGGATATACAGAGAGAGTGGTCTCCTACTCCTTCATCTGTACATAAAGATTCTGTGTATGGGCACCGTCACAGCTTTCTTTGGCGGGACATCAAATTCAATGTCCAACAACTTAACCCTGGGATCATCCTCAGTCTCCAAATCAAATTATACAGACCTAACTATATCCCTAATAAAAATCAGAAAAGGAGAGCTCCTCAGGAGGTAACTTTCTCCTTTCATGTGGAAGGGAGGGGACTTAAGGGATGCCAAGGGCCCTCCTACGAGAGGACGTCTGGTGCTTCTTCAGACTTCCAGGAGCAGTCTGAATCAAACTCATAATCCTCCCTGGATGATTGAGTCTGTGCCTGTCGCAGTCTACTGACAGATTTGCCAGGCCCTGGACAGGGGCACCAAGGAATGCGTCCAATGCCCTGAGGACTGGGCACCAACACTGCTTCAATGCTTACTAGCTCCTATGCCCTGCAAGACATCAGTGTTAATGTACATGTGTCAGGTAGGGCGTTGGCCTCCAGAATGGGCTGAAACTCCACCAGAGCCAACACTGAAGTCCTCGATGACTCTACATTGTGTCGAGCTAGGAGGCTGCCCATCTTCTCTTGGAGTATGGCCCAGATCTTCTCCTTGAGGAGAGCTATAGGTAAAGACTGGGGCTCAGCTAGTGTAGTCAAATCCTTCAAAGAAATCAGGGCCAAACCAAAGGCCTGGTTCCAGCTCAATGGAGGCTGATGTGTGTGCTCTAAGTCCTTAGAGGGCGAATGGCCCTCATGGCGGGGGTGCTTCTCAGGTATCAGTGGCTTCAATGCCCCAGTGCTCTTGACACCATGCCTCAAGGGGGACTGATGCCGATGCCTCTTGACCTCTGTCTGATGCATAGCATCTGGATCCCTAGGCATCAGAAAGAACAAAGGCAAATTCTTTCTTGTCCTCAGAGCGGGATTGGAAGATGCCTGATTCTGGTGGCCACTACTGATGCTCAGTGTTGAGGTAGGCAGAGACCTCCTCGATGTCGATGTGTCCCCAGTATCTGATGTAGCTCTGGGAGTCATTAGGACTGGTGCTTCTGATGCTGAAATTGATGGACTAGAATGCTCTGCACCAAAAATACATTTGCACTGCTTTTCATGACTTCTAATGTGCCTTCTTGATATCTGTGAACAGAGTTTACAAGAAGAAGGACTGTAAGCGAGCTGCAGACATTGTAGGCTCCAGTAACAAGTGTCTGTGAGGGATATGATCCTGTTATACCAGATACGTTTCAGTCAACTTTTCAAAATGATTGGGGGTGCTGAAATTTTTTTTTTTTAACAAGTGGTGCATTTCGCCCCCCCCCCCCCCCCCCCCCCCCGTACCTTAACATCTTGTCTGCTGCAGTCTTCACCTGGGCAGTGGCAGCGCCACTCAAAGGCTGCCTGCAACCTGCACCAGGACTTCTTCCCTGAACAGTCCCGCCCCTCAGTTCCCCTGTACTGTACAAATATAAGGAGATGTAAATTTAAAACCTGACATATTTCAATCACTATAAAAAAAGTTAACAAATACAAATAAAAAAATGGAAAATATGATATCATTTTATTGGACTAAATACATTTTTCAATTAGCTTTCAGAGGCCAAAACCTCTTTCCTCAGGTCAGGACAGTATACTGCTGTTACGGTATTCTGTTCTGACATGGGAAAGGAGGGTTTGGTCTCCAAATATTAGTCAAAAATGTATTAAAACTAGTCCAATAAAGATATTATCTTATTTCCATCTTCTGTATTTATTAACATAGCTACCACACTACTTTATACTAAACTAAAAATAAAATTCATTTTTTCCTACCTTTATTGTCTGGCCATTTACTGTTTCTAATTGTGTTGGTCTCACTTATTTCTTCTTTCCTTGATCTTAATTCTCCCCCCTATCCACCCAGCATCTACCCCCTCTCTCTCCCCTTTCCATCCAGCATCTGCCCCCTCTCTTCCCCCTTTCCATCCAGCATCTATTTTCTCCATTCATGTGTAGTTTTTCTCCTCTTTTCCCTTTCCCTCATCTGTCAGTATGCATCGCCTTCCTCTTTCTTTCCTCCCCTCCATCCACATGCATCTCCTTCCTCTCTCTTCCCTCTCCTCCATCCATGTCCAGCATTATTCCTCTAACCCCTCCATCCATGTCCAGCATTTCTCCTCTCTTCCCTCCCCTCCATCCACTTTCATCTCACTTCCTCTCTCTTCCCACCTCTCCATCCATGTCCAGCATTTGTCCTGTCTCCCCTCCATCCATGTGCATCTCCTCATCTGTCTTCCCTCTCCTCCATCCATGTCCGGCATTTCTCCTCTCCCCTCCATGTGCATCTACTTCCTCTGTCTTTCCTCCACTCCATGTCCAGTCCAGCATTTCTCCTTTTCCCCTGTCCTCCATCTATGTGCATCTCCTTCCTGTCTTCCCTCTCCTCCATACATGTCCAGCATTTCTCCTGCCCTTCCCTCCAACCATATCCAGCAAGTCTCCTCTCTCCCCTGCCTTCTCCTCCATCCATATCCAGCAATTCTCGTCTCTCCCCTGCCCTCCCCTCCATGTCCAGCTATTTCTTCTCTCTCCCCTGCCCTCCCATCTATGTTCAGCTATTTCTTCTGCCCTCCCCCTCCATCAATCCATGTCTAGCAAGTCTCCTCTCTCCCCTGCCCTCTCCTCCATTCATATCCAGCAAATTCTCCTCTCTCCCCTGCCCTCCCATCCCTCCATCCATGTCCAACAAGTCTCATCTCTCCCCTGCCCTCTTCCATGTCCAGCGATTTCTCCTCTCTTCCCTCCATGTCCAGCGATTTCTCATCCCTCCCCTCCATGTCCAGTAACTCGCCCCAAACACCACCTGCCCCTTTTCAGCCCCCTCTCCTCTGAGTTCCAGTCACAACCCCAGCTTGACCTCTTCTCCCACAATAGTCCTCCGTCCTCACTTTCCTGCCGCCCAGAATTTAAAACATTTTACCTCGGGTCCCGGCAACAGTGAAAGGCGAGCAGGCTCACCTTCAGCCTTCTCTTCTCTCTCAGCTCTGGTCCCGCCCTCATTTCTTTTTTCCACAAGGGCGGGACCAGAGCTGAGAGAGAAGGGAAGGCTGAAGCCGAGCCTGCTGGCCTTTCACTGCTGCTGGGACCCGAGGTAAAATGAGTTTTAAATTCTGGGCATCAGGAAGGCGAGGATGGCGGACTGTTGAGGGAGAAGAAGGCAGGTAGGTCGGGCTGGGGTTGGAACCGGAACTTCCGATGGCGGGTTAGAAAAATATTGGGGGTGCTCAAGCACCCACAGCATCCACAGAGTCAGCGCCTATGATTGGGAGGTCTTAAGGGTCATGTCACTCATCACTGCCTGTTCTCTGAGAATCTATCATCCAGCTCACACTTTACATCAAAACTCATCTTTTTCCCTTTTTCTTCCTAATACAATATGACTGCAGTCTGTGATTTCTATTTCCTGCTTCTTTCGCTCACTGTCTCCTAAACTATATAGGAAAAAGGACACCCTTAGACATTCCATTATCGCGGTTGAAAACACCCAAATCAGGGGCACCCAAAGTATAGGAAAAAGGACGCCCTTAGACATTCCATTATCGTGGCTGAAAATGCCCAAATCAGGGGCGCCCAAAGTATACGAAAAATATGGCAGTTATGTGAGAAATGTGTCCTTGTTACTGTACTTTATACTTCTCAATATTCCTTATATTTTCCCCGTACCTGGATGTCCGCAACTACATGCACTGTACTTGCGGAACATGCAGCTATGGGAAATATAAGTACATAAGTAATGCCATACTGGGAAAAGACCAAGGGTCCATCGAGCCCAGCATCCTGTCCACGACAGCGGCCAATCCAGGCCAAGGGCACCTGGCAAGCTTCCCAAACGTACAAACATTCTATACATGTTATTCCTGGAATTTTGGATTTTTCCAAGTCCGTTTAGTAGCGGTTTATGGACTTGTCCTTTAGGAAGCCGTCCAACCCCTTTTTAAACTCTGCTAAGCTAACTGCCTTCACCACTTTCTCCGGCAACGAATTCCAGAGTTTAATTACACGTTGGGTGAAGAAAAATTTTCTCCGATTTGTTTTAAATTTACTACACTGTAGTTTCATCGCATGCCCCCTAGTCCTAGTATTTTTGGAAAGCGTGAACAGAAGCTTCACATTGTATATATATGGCCGCCCTTGCTCTCAGTAAAATACAGGTCAATGGCTCAGGCTAAAGAGCTAGGCCTCTGCAAGCAAATGGCTCATAATAAGAGCTAGGCTTCTTAAAATCAGAATAATCTCTGATACAAAAGAGAGCTAGCTTGTAAAAATCAGAGATCACCTTTGACACAGTTACATTTCACTGTGGCAAGTGCTGAACTGGCAAGGGTGGGGGCAATCTACTCTATAAACAATCCTGATATTGGCACCTGCAAGACGTCATAAGCAAGAGTTGCTATGGTTACATAGAGATAGTGCTGGGTCAGCTGCACCCCGGGTGAGAACATCTAAAGGGGGGGCTACAGGAAGGTTTGGGAATATGTGAAGTCATTCTGATCAACTGATAAGGACTAGGAGCCCAGTTGAGACAGCTGGGGTCCATTGAAATGAATAGGGCCAAAATTGTATATAAGCAGCAGTTTGAGGAGTATTAGTTCAGACGAGACGAGACGAGAAGAAGATGGAGATGAGAGGAGAAGACGAACAGAGAAGGGAGACTCCAGAAGGCTAGAGAGAGAGGACGTGCCATGATATGCGGTTCCATTATGTGAATGCTTAACCTACCTGTATTACCATTGGTAAGATTGTAATAAACTATCTTATTATATCTACTACATACTGGGTTCCTTTCTAATTACAAGAGTCCATACTGCCTGACGGTGTAAGCCTGTCATGAGCAGATTCAAGGTTGGGAAAGCTAGATATTTGGAGGGCATATGTAACTTTGCCCAGAGAGATGAGACGGGCCACTGCTTCCGCTGCTTGATTAGCAAAGGCAGATTCGGAGAAAATAAACAACATCCACCTGTTCCACTCCACTCATTATTTTATATACCTCTATCATGTCTCCCCTCAGCCGTCTCTTCTCCAAGCTGTATAGCCCTAGCCTCCTTAGTCTTTTCTTCATAGGGAAGTCGTCCCATCCCCGCTATCATTTTAGTCGCCCTTCGCTGCACCTTTTCCAATTCTACTATATCTTTCTTGAGATGCGGCGACCAGAATTGAACACAATACTCAAGGTGCGGTCGCACCATGGAGCGATACAACGGCATTATAACATCCTCACACCTGTTTTCCATACCTTTCCTAATAATACCCAGCATTCTATTCGCTTTCTTAGCCGCAGCAGCACACTGAGCAGAAGGTTTCAGTGTGTTATCGACGACGACACCCAGATCCCTTTCTTGGTCCGTAACTCCTAACGTGGAACCTTGCATGACGTAGCTATAATTCGGGTTCTTTTTTCCCACATGCATCACCTTGCACTTGCTTACATTAAACATCATCTGCCATTTAGCCGCCCAGTCTCCCAGTCTCGTAAGGTCCTCTTGTAATTTTTCACAATCCTGTCGTGATTTAACGACTTTGAATAACTTTGTGTCATCAGCAAATTTAATTACCTCGCTAGTTACTCCCATCTCTAAATCATTTATAAATATATTAAAAAGCAGCGGTCCTAGCACGGACCCCTGAGGAACCCCACTAACTACCCTTCTCCATTGTGAATAC
This sequence comes from Microcaecilia unicolor, assembly GCF_901765095.1. NCBI lineage: Eukaryota > Metazoa > Chordata > Amphibia > Gymnophiona > Siphonopidae > Microcaecilia > Microcaecilia unicolor. Next base: position 215,767,751 of record NC_044036.1, read on the forward strand.
TGCCCATTTAACCCCACTCTCTGTTTCCTATCCTTCAACCAGTTTTTAATCCACAATAGGACATTTCCTCCTATCCCATGACCCTCCAATTTCCTCTGTAGCCTTTCATGAGGTACCTTGTCAAACGCCTTTTGAAAATCCAGATACACAATATCAACCGACTCCCCTTTGTCCACATGTTTGTTCACTCCTTCAAAGAATTGAAGTAAATTGGTCAGGCAAGATTTCCCCACACAAAAGCCATGCTGACTTGGTCTCAGTAATCCATGTCCTCGGATGTGCTCTGTAATTTTGTTTTTAATAATAGCCTCTACCATTTTCCCAGGCACCGACGTCAGACTCACCGGTCTATAATTTCCCGGATCTCCCCTGGAGCCTTTTTTAAAAATGGGCATTACATTGGCCACCCTCCAATCTTCCGGTACCACGCTCGATTTTAAGGATAAGTTGCATATCACTAGCAGTAGCTCCGCAAGCTCGTTTTTCAGTTCTATCAGTACTCTAGGATGAATACCATCCGGTCCAGGAGATTTGCTACTCTTCAGTTTGCCGAACTGCCCCATTACGTCCTCCAGGTTTACCGTGAAGTCAGTAAGTTTCTCCGACTCGTCCACTTGAAATACCATTGCCGACACCGGTATCCCACCCAAATCTTCCTCGGTGAAGACTGAAGCAAAGAATTCATTCAGTCTCTCCGCTACGTCTTTGTCTTCCTTGATCGCCCCTTTTACCCCTCGGTCATCCAGCGGCCCAACCGATTCTTTTGCCGGCTTCCTGCTTTTAATATACCGAAAAAAAATTTTTACTATGTTTTTTTGCCTCTAATGCTATCTTTTTTTCATACTCCCTCTTGGCCTTCTTAATCTGCGCCTTGCATTTGCTTTGACACTCCTTATGCTGTTTCTTGTTATTTTCAGACGGTTCCTTCTTCCATTTTCTGAAGGCGTTTCTTTTAGCCCTAATAGCTTCCTTCACCTCACTTTTCAACCAGGCCGGGTTTTATTGTGTATATATGAAGTTCGCACACTTGATAATGATCCATATAAGGAAAACTCCGCACATAGGCCCCGCACGCATGATGACAGTCCATGAACGTCCATGCGTCACGGTCGTCCATGTGTGAAGCCATTAGAGATGCCAAGACGTGCACGTACTGACCTGTCCATATATGGGATGGTCGTCCATATATGAAGCTGTGCATGTAAGGACGCCCATCAAGCATGGACATCCATATAAGGCGATGCACGCTTTCCAATGGCTATTCACTGAGAAACATGGCTCTCAGATGGGAGCCAAACTTTAGTGAGCAGGAAATGCTGTGCCTAGTGCAACTGTGTGTAAAGCACAGGAGAATTCTTTTTTGCCACCACCACCACCACCTGCCCCCCAGGACTCTCTCCATCCAAGCCTGGGGTGAGATAAGGGACAGGTTGGAGAGGTAAGTGTTTGCTCACCCCCTCTCCTGGGCTATCAGGGTCCCCTCCTGTAGCTACACATATAAGAGCTCCCTCAGCAATGTAAGCACAAACTGTAGTCTGCATTCAAGGGTAATCAGTGATATGTGCACATGCACATTCATTAATAGAATCTATGAACTAGAAAGCAAAAACATTCCTACATTCCTACAATACTGCACACAAATGGTACTCTCTGTCCTCATGTCCACCTCAATGACATCATCTGTACCAATGTAATGCCCCCCCCCCCCCCAATCAGTATTGTGAGTCTCTCCTACTTGATTTCCAAATGAATTTGTGTGCTGAAGGCAAGAAGAGCCATCCCCTGACTCCTGGTGTACAAACTTATATCTTGCAGAAGATTTGGCATTCGGAGGGACCTCGAGTCCCTCCGGCGGAGGTTCCGCCGCATTAAGAGGCAGAGCCCTGACATGATCAGGGAAGCGAGACGGCGCCTCAGGGCTCAACGTAAGTATTATAAACAGGGCACCTGTACTCATTTGTAAATGTATTTATTTAATAATGCAAATATCCTGTACAATATCAGTTTCCATATAGCTAATAGGCAACTAGTAAGTCATAACACCTCTGTCCCAGATCAAGGCCTGAGGTTGCAGCTACCTTCCCGTGAGTGTGGTTCCAACTTCCAACTAACCTCCTCTGAGATGAATGAGATGACATGCCTCACTGCTGTATCCCCCTTTCTGGGGTGGATACTGTTTCATGGTATTCCTGCCTGAGGTCCTACTCTTAGTGGATGTCATTGCCTCATATTAAAGTTATGTGCTTCCCCCCCCCCCCCCCCAAAAAAAAAAACAAAAACCCAAAATGGTCAGCCAACCATAGTCACAAATCGTAATGCAAACATGCTGCTGAGCAATGAGTGTGGTCTACCTGTGTACTCTGTGTCAGACTAGAATCCAGGGTTCCCTGTCACGTCATCTCATGCATCTCACACCCCATGGGTATAGCCCAGGTCTCACCACAACTTTCCCCATTCCCCGCCTCAGGCCAGCCAGATCCTGCACTATGTAAGCCATGTTGGATGTGCTGATCTCAAAGACAATCCTGTTACATACACAGGGAGGCAGAGGCAGCAGGAGGAGGCCGAGGCCGATCCATGGGCAGACATGCCTCCCCTTGAGAGGGATGATGATGAGGGCCCAACACCGCCCGACCTCTCAACCCCATCCCCAGCTGTAGCCGCAGCCCCATCCCCAGCCCCAGCACTGCGCCTCCTGCAGCAACTGGTGAATAGCCAAAACCAGTTGCTGCAGGAGGTGTCAGCGATGCGTCAGGCTAACGAACAGCACTTCAGGGTGCAGAGGCTGCTCCTGGTGCTGCTCGTTGGCCTGCTGCAGAGGGCCATTCAGGGGGGGAGAATAACGCCTCCCTTGAGAGACTTTATTGTAAATTGTTCAATATTTTGTTTTGGTAAATACCCATTTTATATTTTCCTATATAAAAGGGTGTGTGTCTCTACTTTGTGCACTACATATTATCAAATGCTGGGGTTGATTTGAGAGGAGGCAGCAATCTGGGTTGCATGACAGGTGACCTGTGACAGAGAAACTTTGGTATATATGTGTGATAAGTGTGGCCATACAGAAGGCCACCTGTTCCTTCCAAACTGCATGGCTGTATGGTTAAGGGGGGGGGGAGGCTGGGTGGGCATTTCTGTTGAGGAACAGAAATGCCCATCCAGCCTCTCCCCCCTTACCATAGAGCCCCACAGCACAAAATTGTGTAAATAATAGGTATGTTGTCTAGCACTAATGATCTGCCAAGTAGAAACTTGCAGATAACCATAGGTAGCGCATAGACGATGTTTGCTCTCTGATCGCCACACCCTTACCCCCAACCAAAGCTCATTGGTGAGGGCCAGGAAGGAGCTACAAACAGCTGGGTCATCTTTTCACATTGAATGTATCAGCAATGGTATATAGTGCTGAGGAGAAAAGGGAAACCAAGGGTAAAAGCATTAGATGGATGTTTACTTTATCACAATTGCAATATAATACATCAGGTACAGAAGGGCACAGGCTAGGGGAATTATATAGGCACCGGGCTGTAGCCACCTGCAGGTAATTTAGAATAGGAAGTGTAACCAGAACCCCTCTCCCTCACCATGACTTAAGGGCTCAAGGCCGTGGTAGGCACACACCTGTGGCCACCTTAAAAATAGTTTGCAGGATAGAATATAGAAATGTTGTTCCATAACTATGGAAGATTGTAGGACTGTGTTGAATAATGTGGAAAAGACATTCAGGGCATATATGCTTCCCCCTTCCCACTCTCCAACAACCCTGAGAATGGGTGGGCACTTCATAACAGGAGACTGGGGTTCACCACATAAAAAAGGAAGGAACCTAGCGGGGAGACACATGAGGTGCAAAGCGGGAGAAAAACTACCAGCTGTGGATACCTGTGAACCTGGTGAAAATAGAGGTAAGATTTGAATGCAGAGAACAGAGAGAGAATGGGGAACCCTTGACCATGAGGGATGCACACATCCATTCTCAGGGCCTCTTCCCCCCCACCCCACAGGCAGCCACAACTGAGTGTGTCCAATAGAGAGCAAGACATCTGTACAATTAATTGGGTAGAAACAATCATGGCTCTCAAGAGTCAAGTGTATTGCAGTCCACTGCTGTCTCTTGCAATCCTCTTGACCAGCTGTCCTGCAAGATGCAAGAAGTGTTTGTTTAGCACCTACATAGCAGAAAGGGAAGAGACAGCTGAGAGGTATGAGCTTACCTTGAACTTGTGGTGCGAGAATCTGTTGGCTCCAAGGGACCAGAGGCTGCCTGCTTCAACAAAGGAGAGAGAGAATGGGGGGCAGTGAGGGAGCACATCACACACAGCAATGAACTCCTGGAGGGTAGAGAATGGAGAGCTGGTCACATGTAGAAAATGCAGAGTATATGCTAAGCTACCAGCTAACATCCAGTCTGAAACAAAACCCACACACCAGTTATCTTTCAAGAATTGGCAAAAAAGTCCCCCCCCCCCCCCCCGCAAAAAAAAAACAAAAAACAATAAACCAAAACCACAAACAGGTGTACAAAAGCATACAGTGGGAAAAACAAGGGTTACTATAACTGGAGCTAAAACACTTTCAAATACCACCCCATAATGTAAAGAAATACCTCTAAAGTGCAAGCACAGAGAAAGCTGTTTCAAAGAGGCGCCAATAAAGGAAATGCAAGCTTCCAAATGGGAAGAACAGCTGCGGACGTTTATCATTATCACCCTTAATCGAAATGAGGACACCCAAAGCACAGCTGGAGCCGCCCATAGTTCCCTACCTATAATCAAAATTAGGGCGGCCAAATCGGCGAAACAGCTGGGGACACCCAGGGATTTTGTCGATAATCAAAATTAGGCCGACCATCTCAGGAACGCCCATCTCATTCTCACATGGGCGTCCCTGAGAGCGTATTTAAGCTCCCTTCTTTGTATTTTCGATTCTTTGCATCGCATTGGTACAATGGCACCAAAGCAAGCACCCACTCGCAAGGGTAATTTCACTGACCCTGAAATTGAACTGCTGGTTCAAGAAATACAAAGGAGGCACATGCATCTCTTTGCTCCCACGGGCCAGAGGCTAGCTGCTACAACAAAGCAGTGAGAATGGGAAGCAGTAAGAGACCAGCTCAACGCGGTCTTCCACTGTGGCAGGGATGTGGAAGACTGCAAACCAAAGTGGCGCCAGCTGAGGCAAGATGTCAAGAGGAAGGCTGGTGCCAACCCCCCAGCAGATGACACCGCTAACCTCACCTCCATTGAGCGCATCATTCATAGGCTCTTGCCCCAGGAGGGGATCCATGGCATTGGGTCCCTTAACACATCAGCACAGCCTGAGGGCTCAGGTAGATTCACCATTAGGAAGCTGGGGTATCTGTTGTGCTGAACTACACTCTGTTTTACACAAGTTGGGGACAGTGTGGTGCTCCTCACTAGGGAAAGGGGGGAGAACACCACATGCAATGCAAATCACTATTCATTACAGACCATGACACAGGGAGTAGCAGGGGGGAGGGTTTCCAGCAATGTAAATAATATATTTAAAATATAAAATATAAATAAAATAATTAAATTGTGTGTAGGTTAGCACTGTTTCACAGCTTTGGGGGCCTTCCCCATCACCAAACTCTGCATATCTCCTTCCCACATCTCTATGCTGTAGCCACTGTGTCCTCTGCACTCCTTCCACAGTTCTATGTCTACCCACCTGCCTGTGTGGCTCTCTTGTACATAAGTCTCTGTAGTACACTGTGCTCCTTGTCTCCAGCTCTGTACCATGTACAATGACATTGGTGGCTTACCTGCCAATCCCATTCCTCACCATCTCTTTGCTGGGTCTTTGCCTGTGGGGCTATGTATATGAATGCTGAAAAACAAAAGTGGGTTATTTTGACCTACATATTTCCTCCCCTTTTGCTATGCAGGTGATGACAGCCAGTCGGAGGAAGAAGCTGGCCCTAGTGGCCACCAGCCCCAGCACACAGAGCAGCAAACCAGTGGGCCTGCACAAGAACAGGAACATGGAGTGAAACCACAGGACCCAGCAGCAGCAGAGGCTCTCCCTTCACCACCCGCAGCAGAGGCTCTCCCTCCACCACCCGCAGCAGAGGCTCTCCCTCCACTACCCGCAGCCTTTGCTGATGGTGGCACTGAAGAAGCTGAAGATGCAGAAGGGGAGGCTCCTCAGCAGAGACCATCCAGCCAGAGGAGGCAGCTACTGCGCCTCGCCACACAATTGCTGGGCCACAATGTGCAGATGGAAGACTACCGGCGCCAAAAATTGAGAGCACCTAATACAGCCCTGCAGCAGCAACAACAACTGGCATCGACTTCCACCACTGCACAGCAACCACCTGCTAAGAAGTGGAGCTTGAAATCCTCAGCCTCCCCAACCACTGGTCCAGCAGCCACCACACCAGCTCCCCTTCTGGGTCCTGTGCCCAGGTTGCAGGGCAAGCCACAGAGCGCAAGGTGGCCGGACTTCCACAGGGCAGCCGAGGCAGCAGGCTGCCTTGTGTACACAGAGGAGGAGAGTGGGAGCTCATCAGAGGACTCTCAACAGAGTTCCCCTGCAGCACCAGCTGCAAAGGAACATGGTGGGACGGGTAGGAGGGGACGAGGACAGGGGAGGGGCAGGGAAAGTGATGGAACATGCTGGGGGGTGAGGGTTGGAGGGAGGGGAATATGCACAGAGCGGGTGATGGTGGTGGGAGGGGGGTGTTGGTGGTGTTGGTGTGTAAATACTGTGTGTGATAAAAATAAATGTCAACTTACTGTATATGCCTTCCTATGCTTGGTCTATGACTAAGGGCTAGGCCTAAGGCCTGTACAGTCAGTTTGGTTCTCACAAGTTAGCCTACTAACTCAGCATCTTGTGTAACAATCATTGCCTTCTCAGGAGCTGAGAACTAACACTTCATAACATTTGTTTGCAGCTGAGTATGTTTTTCATATAAGGTGGATGTAACCTTGATAGTTGCTAAGGGACTGAGGACACAGTGAAGCCTACCAGTGTGTTGCATTTGTGGAGAGAGACAGAGAGAGGACACAAGGGTATTGTTCTGACTGTGCAAGCAGAACAGATAACTGACTAGCCAATAGGTACCGATTTTGCACGTGAACTCCCATCAGGAGAGACTGATAGAATACAGGAACAATCCATATATGGTAGAAGGCAACCTAATGGTGCTAGTTTATGGGAAATCACATGATTTATGAGAAATGGAATTTGCAACAGTATATATGTGATGTCTGAGAGGTGTTAGGACAGTAGTTTGTTTTTCAGGATTTGCGCTGCTGACTGACAACCTGCTCCAAGAGAGAGAACTATTATTTGTATTTTTTTGACTCTGTGACAAGCTAATAAAAGTAATTTCCTGACTGCGCCTAATGGAGTCTAAGTTCTCTTTCTTATCTGTGTTTTCCCTCCCTGGGGGGCCTGAGAGATGGGAATACACATTTTGGCACTCTCCGAACAGGTACCTGATTGCCCTGTAATTAGCCTTAAATAGCCCTCTAAACTAATCAAAGAAAACAAAAGGGGGAAAAGAAAAAAAAAAGGAAAGAAACAAAAAAGGAAAAAAAAAAGAAGTCTGAGCTATTTCTGCAGCTGGACTGTGGAAAGTTTTGGTTTTTACTCCGGAGTTTGATATGAAGTGATGTGAAGAACCTACAGGCTGTATTTGAATCTCCCTGCAAAGGGCTAGGTGGGTCCCTAGAATAAGTGCAGGTGAGCTGGGTGTGGACGCGTCGGCTGCACAAGGGTGCATGTCTGGAATTTTGATAGACGTCTGTAAGTATATATATATATATATATATATATATATATATATTTTTTTTTTTTTTTTTTTTTATGTTGATTTTGAGTTCTCAAATACTTTCATCGAGGATAGGAAATAGATTGTGTCTTTTGAAATAGTGTGCGTCACCGATTCCTTAGTGCAGAAAGTCCTTGTAAGTAATTGTTAACGTTGGAGCAGGATAACAACTCAGTATCTGTAGTTTGCTTTGTTTTGGAATGCAGTGAAATGAACAAAAAAGTGTTGGAGTGGTTTTGCAAACAGCGAGACTTTCTCATGTAGTAGAAAAAAAAAAAAAGAGGAATTTTTTTTAGTTGCAGTCTGTGTTACTTGATTCACTTGCATAAAAGATAGCTGTACTTTTTTTCCCCCTAAATTCCTGGCACAGCTTGCTTGGTTTAAAGCTGCTCTGTCTACGGATTTCTCATTGTAGCCCTGTTACTTAATGTTTCTTAGGATAACTGTTTTGTGTCCTTACACTTTTGGTTAAACATAGCTGTATTTATTTATTTTTTTCTCCTCCCTAAACGTTTGTGTGTGTGTGTGTGTGTGTGTGTGTGTGTGTGTGTGTGTGTGAATGCAGACTGGCCAGTTTGTGTAGGAATGTGTGCATAAGGTTTTTTTTTTTTCAGGAAAAATTCAGCTGCTTGTAACTTTATTGTACACAGATTAACTGTGTTTCTTGCCTTTCTGCTACGTTATTTTCACTGTGCAGATTCATTTGCCACCATTAATTATGTCATGTCTATTTTACTCAAGTTTTATGGCTGTCGTTAATTGCATTTTATCTTTCAGCTGCGTTATGGTTCAAGGGCCCTGATTCATGGGGCAGACGAATATTTAAAATGCAATACAATGTGAGGGTTGGAGGGAGCGGAATATGCACAGAGTGGGTGATGGTGGTGGGAAGGGGGTGTTGGTGGTGTTGGTGTGTAAATACTGTGGGTGATATAAATAAATGTCAACTTACTCTCACAGAAAACTTGTCTGGATCAGTCTTTGCCTGACTCTGACCCCCAGCTGGTGTGCACTCTGCTCTGCTCTGTGGGCGGGAGGTGGAGGGGGCTCTTCATCTGGGGCCTGCTGCTCTGGTGGCTGTAGCTCTTCTGGGAGGGCCTGTCCTCGGCGCATTGCCGAATTATGTAGCATACAGCAGGCCAGGAATATCTTTGCCACCTTTTGGGGGCTGTACAGGAGCTCCCCTCCAGAACGGTCCAGACAGCGGAACCTGTTCTTAAGTTGTCCGAAGGTGCGCTCGATGATGCCACGGGTGGTCCGATGTCTACTGTTGTATTTCTCCTCTGACCTTCTTTGTGGGTGCACTATGGGAGTCATGAGCCAACTCCGCTGTGGGTAGCCTCTGGAGAGAAGCAGGATGAGAAAGATGTGTGTATTGTTTGGAATGGGTACCTTGTGGAGGTGAGGGGGAATAGTGGGTTGTGGAGTTAGGTGGAGGGAGACAGTGCTGAGGGCTGCCTGTTGGAGGGCAGATCCATGCTGCACTTACCTAGGAGTCATCCGCCAGTGATCTCCCCTCGGTCAAACCTGCGGAAGATTCCTGAGTGCTACAATATATAGGCGTCATGGGTGGAACCTGGGAATCAGGCACACACGTCTATAATCTCCACCTGGGAGTCACACACAACTTGCATATTCATGGAGTGGAATGCTTTCCTGTTCCTATAAGTGGCCTCTCGTGCCCAGGGGGGTCTGAGTGCGTCATGTGTGCAGTCAGTGGCACCTATGACCGAGGGGAAGCGAGCTACGGCGTGGAAGTCAGCCATGTTGTTCTGTAGGGCCTGGGGGGTGGTGGGGAAGGTGATGTACTGAGAGGTGTGGGTAAGGAAGGCATCAAGGAACTAGGTGAGGCGGTTAGAAATGGAAGGCTGGGTGAGACCTGTGTTCACAGCTAGGACAGACTGGAAACTCCCAGTGGCCAGAAAAGAGAGAGAAACAGTGATGTTTAGGTGCACAGGGATAGGGTTGTTCCTACGGGTCCTGGCCTGCAGGAGGGGTTGGAGATGGTCACAAAGGTGCTGAATGGCAGCCCTATCAAAGCGGTACCTAGTGAGACACTGCAGGTCAGTGAGGTCTAGGAAACTGCTACGGGGCCTGAAAACTCTGGGGTGTGTGTACATCTTGCGGTGCCTCTCCTCTTCCTCCAACATGTAAGCTACCTGTGCATTTAGTGCCTCCATTTCCCCACACTACAGGTACAATGCAGTGACACCAGTGCTCATCTCTCCCTACCAACTTGGTGAAACACAGCAGGAACAAACAGAAGCTGACACTCACTCTGCCACCACCAACAAACAGTGCAGTCACACACAGCAGAGCCACACTGCAAGTACTCCTGCCACACCCTCTAGCCAATCACTCTCCAAGCAGGCTTCACAAACAAGGTGCAGCAGTACACAGGACAAAGAGACAAACAGAGACTACAAACAAGTAAGGGAATGAAATATGAACTTGGGGACAGTGAATGGAGAGGGATAGGGGGAGGGGATGGGGGAGATAGAGGAAGGAGTAGTGGTGTCTGGGTTTGGGGGCTAGAAGGGGTAGGTAGGGAAAGGTGAAAAAGTAAAACACAAATGAGGCATGTGAGGCTGAAAACGTTCCGACCACAGCACACAGACAAAGGTAACAGGTACTCAACAAACTCTCATCTTTCTCTGCAAACAACAATTAAGCTTTCTCTCCCAACAACGATCTCGCCGTGCTCCAACCCCACAAAATAGCTAATGGGTCTAAAGACGACTTCCCCCTTACTCTGGTCGCTTTTATTTTACGTCTAACTAAGGACGCCCATGTTCCGACCCATGCGAAACCATTTTGCAAGCCGTTATACGCTGGGGGCGCCCATCACATAACGACGCCCATAACACGCCCCTAACATGCCCCCTGTGGGGCCGACTATAGATGGGCATCCTCGCATTGAGGACGCCCTTACGGCCCAGTTTTCATTATTGGATTTGGCCAACCATCTTTCACGGGGACGCCCATGTGCCTTTTGTGTCACTTTTTGGCCGCCCTTCTCCTTCGAAAATAAGCAGGTTAGTTAACCACATAAATACATAAAATGCAGTCCTATTTTTATGTGGTTTTTCATAGCCAGTTAAGTGCCGAATATCACACTTAACCGGCTATGTTTTAAGTGGCTCCCAGAAATTCAGTGTTGGAGCCCGGACATGGCCTGGCATTGAATTTTCGGGTTTAACACCAGTGGTAGTCAGCAAAATGCTGATTGCTGCCTGCTGAATATTAGACCTATTGATTATAAATTTAAATTTTGTTTTGAAGTGTTTGGAATTTTCTACCTGTAAAGTTTTTTTATTTGTTTTTTTGTGGTATGTGATATTTTTACATTCCAGCATATATTGTTTTCCACATTATTATGGTGATTTCATCCTGCATGTCCTCAGAGAACCGTAAAACCCCAGAGATTTGTGCCAATGTTACCTCCCTGAAGTTGTGTCCTTGGCCTGTAAGACAGCAAAACCTGAGACTTGTGCCAATGTTACCTCCCTGAAGTTGTGTCTCTGGCCTATAAGACAGCAAAACCTATTTATGTTGATGATTCATTGATAATTGTTATATAATTATATATTCTACCACCATTAAGGTAAAATTATGTATCATACCTGATCATTTTCTTTCCATTAATCATAGCTGATCAATCCATAGACTGATGGGTTGTGTCCATCTACCAGCAGGTGGAGATAGAGAGCAAAGCTTTTGCCTCCCTATATGTGGTCATGTGCTGCCGGAAACTCCTCAGTATGTCGATATCCAAGCTCCATCCGCAGGACTCAGCACTTAGAGAATTACACCCACAAAGGGACACTCTGCCCAGCTCACCACCGCCGAAACGGGGGAGGGGAATTAACCCAGCTCATCCCCACACAAGTGGGGGAGGGGAATCCGTCCAGCTCATCCCCGCGGAGCGGGGGAGGGACACCACCCCGCCGATGCGGGGGGATCTGGCTTATCCTGCAACCGCAACTGCGGGAGAAGCTGACTGACCCTAACACCACCGAAGCGGGAGGGGTACAAAGCTGCCCTACAGCCGCACGAAGCGGGAGGGAGCGCCGGCAGAATTTAGGTCTCAATCCAGCCCCGTAAAACGGAGGGGAGAGGAATGCAGCAGCTCACTGTAACACAAACTCGTCTCAACTCTTGAAGAATCCAATTTAAAAAACTTGAACACGAAGTCCTCCTGAACAGGAACTGAAGACTAAACTTGAACCTGAAATGCAACCAGAATATAAACAGTACAGATATCTGGGAGGGGCTATGGATTGATCAGCTATGATTAATGGAAAGAAAATTATCAGGTATGATACATAATTTTACCTTCCATATCATCATGCCGATCAATCCATAGACTGGTGGGATGTACCGAAGCAGTACTCACCCAGGGCGGGACAATGACATCCCTGACCGCAACACTGAAGCTCCAAACCGGGCCTCCGCCCGAGCAGCCACAGTCAAGCGGTAATGCCTGGAGAAGGTATGGGCCGATGCCCAAGTTGCCGCCCTGCAAATCTCTTCCAAGGAGACGGACCCGGCCTCTGCCATCGAGGCCGCCTGAGCTCTAGTGGAGTGAGCCTTCAGCCGGATAGGCGGCACCTTCCCCGCGGCCACATAAGCCGCTGCAATGGCTTCCTTGACCTATCTTGCCACTGTAGGCTTAGCAGCCTGCAGACCCTTACGAGGACCTGCAAACAGGACAAACAGATGATCCAACTTCCGGAAATCATTGGACACTTCCAAGTATCTGGTGATGACTCGTCTCACATCTAGATATTTGAGAGCAGAGTACTCCTCTGGGTAGTCCTCCCTATGAAAGGATGGGAGACAGAGCTGCTGATTCACATGGAAGCGAGAAACAATCTTGGGCAGAAAGGAAGGCACTGTGCGAATAGACACTCCTGCCTCAGTGAACTGCAGAAAAGGCTCTCGACATGAGAGCGCCTGGAGCTCGGAAACTCTTCTGGCTGAAGTGATAGCCACCAAAAAGACTGCTTTCAACGTCAGGTCTTTCAGAGAAGCCCTCGACAAGGGTTCAAAAGGCGGCTTCTGCAAGGCTCTTAGCACCAGGTTGAGATTCCACGCAGGCACCACTGAGTGCAGAGGAGGGCGCAGGTGATTAACTCCCTTGAGAAAACGTACCACATCTGGCTGCGAAGCCAGGGAAGCACCCTTCAGGCGGCCCCTGAAGCAAGCCAGAGCCGCTACCTGGACTTTAAGGGAACTGAGCGACAGGCCTTTCTCCAGACCTTCTTGCAGGAACGCCAACACTGAAGAGATTGGAGCAGTGAAGGAAGAAAATGAGCCTGCTTCACACCACGCTGCAAAGGTACGCCAAACCCTGGCGTAAGCAGTAGAAGTAGAGCGCTTCCTCGCTCTCAGCATAGTGGCGATGACCTTGTCTGAGAAGCCCTTCTTCCTCAGACGCTGCCGCTCAATAGCCAGGCCGTAAGACCAAAGGGGGAGGGATCCTCCATCACCACGGGACCCTGATGCAACAGGCCCTGCTCCACTGGCAGTCGCAGAGGGTCGTCCACTGAGAGCCTGATCAAGTCCGCATACCAGGGACGTCTGGGCCAGTCCGGACCCACCAGGATTATCCAGCCCGGATGCTTTGCCACCCGGTCTAGCACCCTGCCCAACATGGGCCAGGGCGAGAACACAGAGAAGCTCCTGTGTCGGCCACTGTTGGAGAAGAGCATCTACTCCCAGAGATCGAGGGTCCCGTCCTCTGCTGAAAAAGCGCGGCACTTGGCAATTGGCCGATGACGCCATCAGATTTAGACTCGGCTGGCCCCAGCACTTCGTGATGTCCAAGAATGCCTGAGCCGATAACTGCCACTCTCCGGGATCCAAGGTATGGCGACTGAGAAAGTCCGCCTTCCAGCTTCGCTTCCGCCCACTGGCATAGACTCATGGCCTTCTTGGCTAGAGGGGCGCTCTTGGTACCTCCCTGGCGGTTGACATAGGCCACAGCCGTGGCATTGTCCGACAGGACCCATATTGGCTTCAACGCCAGTACCGGGAGGAACTCCAAAAGCGCCAACCGAATGGCTCCGAGTTCCAGGAGGTTGATAGACCACTTTGCCTCTGCAGGAGACCAGAGCCCCTGCGCTGTCCTTCCCAAGCAGTGGGCTCCCCAGCCCGTCAAAGAGGCGTCCGTCGTGACGACAATCCACTCCGGGGTCACAAGAGGCATTCCTGCAGACAACTTGTCTGTCTTCAGCCACCAGCTCAGCGCCTTGCGCACTGCTGGGTCCAAGGGAAGGCACACAGCATAATCCTCCGACACTGGAGTCCAGCGCTGCAGCAGAGAGTGTTGTAGTGGTCTCATATGAGCCCTGGCCCAGGGCACTACTTCCATCGTGACCGTCATAGAGCCCAACAGCTGCACATAGTCCCAAGCCCGAAGAGGAGAGGCTACTAGGAACTGGTCCACCTGAGCCTGAAGCTTGACAATCCGATTGTCTGGCAGGAACACTCTGCTCACTTGGGTGTTGAATCGAACTCCCAGATACTCCAGGGACTGAGTCAGGCGCAGCTGGCTTTTCTCCCAGTTGATGATCCACCCCAGGGAGCTCAAAAGAGCAATCACCCGGTCCACAGCTTTGCCGCACTCTGCATAAGAGGGGGCTCGGATCAACCAGTCGTCCAGATAAGGATGGACTTGTACTCCTTCCTTTCGCAGGAAGGCCGCGATGACCACCATTACTTTGGAGAAGGTCCGTGGAGCAGTAGCCAACCCGAATGGGAGGGCTCTGAACTGGAAGTGTCGGCCCAGGACTGCAAAACGCAGAAAGCGTTGATGAGGAGGCCAGATGGGAATATGCAAGTACGCTTCCTTGATGTCCAAGGATGCCAGGAACTCCCCTGCCTTCACTGCCGCTATAACAGAGCGAAGAGTCTCCATGCGAAAGTGCCGAACTTTCAAGGCCCGATTGACCCCTTTGAGGTCGAGGATAGGCCGTACAGAACCTCCTTTCTTTGGTACCACAAAGTAAATGGAGTAACGTCCCTTGCCAAGCTGATTTTCTGGCACCGGAACGACCGCACCCAGGCGGATCAGATTGTCCAAAGTCTGCTGTACTGCCACAGCTTTGACCGGAGACTTGCAGGGAGAGAGTACAAAACCCGTTTCTTAAGGGTCGGCAGAACTCTAGCTTGTAGCCGTCTCTGATGACTTCCAGCACCCAAGCGTCTGAAGTTACCCTGGTCCACTCGCCCAGAAACGAGGACAGGCGTCCTCCAATCTGCACTGGGCCATGGACCAGGGCCCCATCATTGGGTACGAGACCCTGGGGAGGACCGGAGGGCGCACCTCCGGGACGGCGGTCTCTGCGAAAGGAATGCTGCTTGGGGGAGAAGTTCCTTTTGAAGGAAGAGGGGGCAGAGGAGCCCGACTTGCCCGGGCAGTACCGACGGGCTTCCTGAAACCGTCCTCTGGAGGTACCGGGGCTAGCACTGGCCCGAGCCCTGACCTCTGGTAACCTCTTGGACTTAGACGTGCCGAGATCGGTCACAATTTTGTCCAGCTCGACCCCAAAGAGCAGCTTGCCTTTAAAAGGCAACTTAGCCAGGCGGGACTTAGAGGCGTGGTCAGCAGACCAATGCTTCAGCCAAAGCCACCGCCGCGCAGAGACTGTCTGAGCCATACCTTTAGCCGAGGCTCTCAAGACATCATACAGCAAGTCTGCCAAATAAGCCAAGCCCGATTCCAGGGCCGGCCAATCAGCCCTCAAGGAAGGATCCGAGGGGGAAGCCCGCTGCAAAATCGTCAGGCACGCCCTAGCCACATAGGAGCCACAAACTGAGGCCTGCAAACTTAAAGCAGCCGCCTCGAAGGACGACCTTAAGGCCGCCTCCAATCTTCTGTCTTGGGCGTCCTTTAGGGCCGTGCCACCTTCCACCGGCAACGCCGTTTTCTTAGTCACCGCAGTGATTAAAGAATCCACGGTAGGCCAAAGAAAGGCCTCCCGTTCACTTTCAGGCAAAGGATAGAGGTGGGACATAGCCCTAGCCACTTTGAGGCTCGCTTCCGGGACATCCCATTGAGCCGAAATCAAGGTGTGCATGGCATCATGCACGTGGAAGGTTCTAGGCGGGCGCTTCGTCCCCAGCATAATGGCGGAGCCAACAGGGGCTGAGGGAGAGACGTCCTCTGGAGAGGAAATCTTCAAAATGCTCATGGCCTGCACTAACAGGTTGGGCAAGTCCTCTGAGCGAAAAATCCGCGCTGCAGAGGGGTCATCCGCTCCATCCGAGCAGGAATCCGTCTCCTCCAAGGAATCCCCAAAGGACCGTTGGGAGAACCCAGATACGCTGCCCTCATCTACATCAGAGGAGACAGAGTCCTCTAAGGCCTGGAAATCCACCCGAGGGCGTTTACTTCCGGGGGCCTCAAGCCCTTTATCGGACAAGGGAGCCGGGGCAGCGTTTTGCATAAGGAAGGCCTGATGCAGCAGCAAAATGAACTCGGGGGAGAAACCCCCCAGACTGTGCACTTCAGCAGCCTGGGCCACAGCCCTAGATGCACCCTCAACCGGCGCTCGCAAGAGCGGGGGAGAAACATGCTGCGCATCCAAAATGGAGTCCGGCGCGACACTCCGCGAGGGAGCCGCGCGGGAAGAACGGCACTTAACTTTGGCCACTTTTTTGCCGTCGCCCAAATCAAGGGCGGCCCAAAAAGAAGCCGTCCGAGCAGAGTGGCCGGCCAAGGTGGCGGAGGCTAGCAGCGGGGGATGGGCGTTTATGGCGGGAAAAACCGCTGCACCGGAGGAAGAACCAGGACACTGACCGGCCTCCAAACTGACACCCAAGAAGGGCGAATCAGACTTTAAGACCCCCGCATCCCCGCTAGAAGGATTCTTTGCGCCCTCGCCCTCCGACGCCATAGGCCACGTGGAGACCGATCGGGGAACCCCCTGCCCGCTACAAAAAGGTAAAAATTACCTGCTTCTCGCTCCGAGCTGTAACGAACTGGTGTCCCAGTGAGTAGCTGCAATAAACATTGAAATAAACGTTGAAATAAACGCCCTTAAGGACGTCCAAAAATTATTATTTTTTTTTTCAACAGAGCCAGCGGGAGGGGGGAGAAAAGGAGGGACCTGGCACCACCAGGTTTGCACTTGCTCAAGAAGAGCCCTCAACCCCAGGTACTCAACAAAACCTAAAAATTAGGCTTGGAGACCTAGCCAGAGCTGCTGCTGTGTGTGACCACCACCTGCTGAGATAGAGAACATACTGAGGAGTTTCCGGCAGCACATGACCACATATAGGGAGGCAAAAGCTTTGCTCTCTGTCTCCACCTGCTGGTAGATGGACACAACCCACCAGTCTATGGATTGATCAGCATGATGATATGGAATGGACTTCACCCAGCTTCTGCTCTGATGGAGAGAAATTGCATATATATATATATAAAGAATAAATAACCTAAAAGTTACAGAAAATCATTTAGAAAAAAATTCCATCACAGTAATAAAGCGGCATAACAGATTATGCTCAAGGAAGGCAAAGAGTAGTAGAGATGTGCACAGTGAAAAAAATTTGGTTCATTTTTGGATGCTTTTTTCAGTTTGTTTCATATATTTCTGTTAAAAAATGTTTTATGTCATACAAATTAACTTTACACCTATAGAGACCTTTAGGGTTCTGCCTTGCTTAGATGGCAGAGACCTCTTGTAGCTCTGTGAGAATATTGCACTATGTGTTGTTTATACCCCCAAATTTTCCAGAACACGAGGAAGGCTCTCCTGACCAGTAAGGTAATGCTGGGAGGAGACCCCTTTTGGAGGGAAACTGGGATTAGTATAAAGCCCCAGTTCCTGCACTAGAAGAGAATAGGTGGCCACCCTTAGGGGGATAAGGCTGCTGAGGGCTGCTAGTTCTGGCCTCATTGCCCAAGACATTTACTGAGAGGAAGGGTGAAGCTAGGGAGTCCAGAGGTGATCCGAAGGAGAGCCTGAGCACCAAGAAGGAGTCTGCTTCTTCCTACAGAAGGGGGGAGCTCCTTGAAGAGAGAGGAGTGAGCTACCTCATTTTATTTTTGAGTGTGGTTCAGAACAAACCTAGGCCTTGTCTTGGGTTTACATGTGCATTAATCTGTAGTATTAACACATGCACATCCCTAAAAAGCTGTCATTTTACCATAGTCAGATTTGTCTCCAACTGAAATTGTTGGACATGCTCTTTTCAAGACTGGGGCAGAATATTACTGGAATAACTTGTTTCTATGGCCTTACCTTTTGCCAATGATGTTGCAATTGTCCCGTTGCAGTCACAAGCAGGTACTACTGGAGATGGTGAATATTTTGTACACTGAGGTCCACTGTAACCAGCAGCACAAACTATAAATACAACATAGTATTAACATACTCTTAGACAAGCACCACAAAAACATCAGAAACAGAATATTATCTTTAGAGTTCTTTATTCTTTTCAGTCCTGGCAGCAGCTTAGAGTGAAGTTCTCTAAGTACACTGCTATTCCTTTGCATGCTGCCGAGACAATAAACATAGGGACACAGAAAGAGATGGGGCAATATTTAAACTCCATAGTTGATGTTTCTTTTCAATACCCACATATTCAGCACCAGCTGCTATTTGGATATTGGTGCTGAATTTCTGGGTATTACACAGACCACTACCATTATCTGGATAATAGAAATAGTCAGCTGATTATCACATCCAACTCTGTCCCAGGTCCATGCCATGTCAGAGTGGTTTGCAGTGATTTTCAGCAACATTATTTGGAAAACATCAATGAAAAATCTGTGAATGGCCCCGGTCACTGCTTATTCTCTATACAACAGATCCTTATATATGTATAAGTAATTTTGAATATCAGTCTGAGAGAATATAATGGCAGATAAGTATCTTAGTCCATCTAGCCTTCCCAATTTAATTATTGGTACAGTGTCGTAGATCTCAGTTAATTTTTGGCTTTCCCCTTGAACCAGGAATTCTATGTGTCTATCCCATGCTTTCTTGAATTCTGTCATTTTTTCCACCTGCATCTCTGCCACTGGAAGGTCATTTAAGGGAAAAGGAATTTTCATGCATAAACCCTAATTTATGTTCATTAAATGTCTTTTATGAAATTACTCCATGGATTAAGAGCATAAAAGTACATGCGATGACAAAAAGAAGCACACTTACATGGCCTATATATAGGCATTTTCAGGGTGGTAGTTTGGGTGGAGTCACAAAGCAAACACATTCTAGCTGATATTTAAAGTGATGAAAGCATGCAGCAGAGGCTCCTGCCTTCTTAAATTGCCTGGGGCTTCCCAACCACTGATATTCAGTGGCACTTAACCAGGCAGTGCCGCTGAATATTGGCTCCGACTGGCCCAAGAAATGTGGGCAGGTCAGGGGTAATACAGGGGGCGGTGTTGGGGTGGAGCCAGCAGTTATATGGGTGCTGTCAATATTAAGTGGTGGAACTCGCATTCCTAACTGGCTAAAATTAGGACAGCTCAAAAGCTTCAGTATTGTGAGGCTACCATGAGAGCTTGCGGCAGCCATTTTGTACAAGCCGCCAGTAGGGACAAGAGCGAGTGGACTTTGCTGCTGCTCCCAATGCCCTCAAAGCTCCCACTGGACCATCAGGGATACAGGTAGGCCTGGGGAGGGCTTATGGTGATGGCAGGCTGGGGGTGTTGGGGGTGTTGTTTCAGGGAAAGAGGGATCAGAAGGAGTGTGCAGTTTCAAGGGAGAAGGAATGATTGGCAGACCTAGAGGGGAATTTTAAGTTAAGTACATAAGTACTGCCTTACTGGGACAGACCAAAAGTCCATCAAGCCCAGCATCCTGTTTCCAATCCAGGCCACAAGTACCTGGCAAGATCACAAAACAGTACAATAAAAGTCCATTTTAATAATGGTCTATGAACTTTTCCTTTAGGAAGCCATCCAAACCTTTTTTAAACCCCACTAAGCTAACTGCTTTTACTACATTCTTTGGCAATGAATTCCAGAGTTTAATTACACGTTGAGTGAAGAAATATTTTCTCTGATTTGTTTTAAATTTACTACTTTCTAGCTTCATTGCGTGCTCCCTAGTCCTAGTATTTTTGGAAAGAGTAAACAAGCAATTCAAGTCTACCCATTCCACTCCACTCATTATTTTATAGACCTCTATCAAATCTCCCCTCAGTCGTCTTTTCTCCGAAATGAAGAGCCCTAGCTGCTTTAGCCTTTCCTCATAGGGAAGTCGTCCCATCCCCTTTATCATTTTTGTTGCCCTTCTCTGTACCTTCTCTTATTCCACTATCAGGCTCATTTTCGAAAGAGAAGGACGCCCATCTTTCAACACAAATCGGGAAATGGGCGTCCTTCTCCCAGGATTGCCCAAATCAACATAATCGAAAGCCGATTTTGGGCGTCCTCAACTGCTTTCCGTTGTGGGGACGACCAAAGTTCACGGGGGGGGGGGGGGGTGTTGGAAGCATAGTGGAGGCGGGACTGGGACGTGTTTAACACATGGGCGTCCTCGGCCGATAATGGAAAAAAGAAGGGCGTCCCTGACGAGCACTTGGACGACTTTACTTGGTCCATTTTTTCTTGCGACCAAGCCTCAAAAATGTGCCCGAACTGACCAGATGACCACCGGAGGGAATTGGAGATCACCTCCCCTTACTCCCCCAGCGGTTACTAACCCCCTCCCACCCTAAAAAAAACTTTTTAAATATTATTTGCCAGCCTCAAATGTCATACACAGCTCCCTAACAGCAGTATGCAGGTCCCTGGAGCAGTTTTAGTGAGTTCTGCAGTGCACTTCAGGCAGGCGGACCCAGGCCTATCCCCCTCTACCTGTTGCACTTGAGTTGGTAAATGTGAGCCCCCCAAAACCCACCACAAACCCACTGTACCCACATGTAGGTGCCTCCCTTCACCCCTTAGGGCTATGGTAGTGTTGTACAGTTGTGGGTAGTGGATTCTGGGGGGCTCAGCACCTGGGAGCAATTTCTGAAGTCCACTACAGTGCCCCCTAGGGTGCCCGGTTGGTATCCTGGCATGTGAGGGGGACCAGTGTACTACGAATGCTGGCTTCTCCCATGACCAAGTGGCTTGGATTTGGGCATTTCTGAGATGGCCGTCCTCGGTTTCCATTATCGCCGAAAACTGGGAACGACCATCTCTAAGGACCCCCATCTCTAAGGTCGACCTAAATGTTGAGATTTGGGCGTCCCCGACCGTATTATCGAAATGAAATATGGATGCCCATCTTGTTTCAATAATACGGGTTTCCCTGCCCCTTCGCTGGGACGTCCTGCAAGGACATCCTCAGGAAAACGTGGGCCCCCCGTTCAATTATGCCCCTCTATATCTTTTTTGAGATGTGGTGACCAGAATTGAACACAATATTCAAGGTGCGGTCAAACAATGGAACGATACAAAGGCACTTTAACATCCTCATTTTTGTTTTCCATTCCTTTCCTAATAATACCTAAAATTCTATTTGCTTTCTTGGCGGCCGCCGCGCACTGAGCAGAGGGTTTCAAAGTATCATCAATGATGATGCCTAGATCCCTTTCCCAGTTGGTGACTCCTAATGTAGAACCTTGCATTACATAACTATAATTTGGGTTCCTCTTTCCCACATGCATCACTTTGCACTTGCTTGTTGGAAATGATAAAAGCAGATCAATAATAAATATACATAGAATTTTATTCATGCAAATAGCAACCTTCTTGCATCGCCCAACACTGGCCATGTTTCGCCCAAAAAGGGCTGCCTCAGGGGCTGCAAAACAGTAAATTAAATTAAATGATAAAAAGATTAAGAAAAAATGATGGACTCACTCAGCAAACTGTTGACTGTGTCGACGTTCAAGAAAACCAGCAAAAGCACTATTGCAGAAATGAAGTCCTATAAAGTAAGTGATGCTGGTCAAAATATCATAGCATCTCAGATATAGCTAGAAGATGATGCGGTGTGTCAAACATAATTAAAAAAAAGAAGAAAAATAAAAATGACTAACCTTGTAAATAGTAGAGTGGCGTATACAAACTCCTCTCATGATCGCTGGAAGAACAGCTGATGCGCACAGGCTCCCTTCTTGTATACACACACAAGGGAACCTGAGCGCATCAGCAACAGTTTGCTGAGTGAGTCCATTTTTTCTTCATCTTTTTATCATTTAAAGAAATTCTCAGGTTGCTCATGTTTTGATATATTTATTTCTTGTAGCGTCCTATAAACTTGTTTGCCAGTTAAATCCACAGGATAGGTATGTGTCTTATTCATACTTACTTGACGTGCAGTTCTTTTTGTTATTTATATATGAGTTAATTGCTGAGACATTACTTGGAATTTGCCTGTTTACCTATCTATATACATATATATATATATATATATATATATATATATAATTTGTATTTGCCATGCTTATTGTTGATATTATTATTGTTATTATTATTTTTAGTTCTAGTTGGGCTTTAATGCAATATCTAATATGTATCTTAACATGTCTTGTTATGGTTATTTGTATATTTATTATTTTTATTATTATTATTATTTATTCTACATTAAGCTTATTTTAATTTTTTATTGATTTTGTATTATGTCTGTTTTTATTAATTCATGGTTTTATTTTAATTTACTGTTTTGTAGCTTCTGAGGCAGCCCTTTTGGGGTGAAACATGGCCAGTATCGGGATGCAAGGAGATTACTATTTGTATGAATAAAATTCTATGTATATTTATTATTTATCTTGGAGCTTGCGGATCGATTGCCTTTCTGTTTTTTGGGACTCACTTTGCACTTGCTTACATTAAACGTCATCTGCTATTTAGATGCCCAGTCTCCCAGTCTTGTAAGGCCCTCTTGTAATTTTTCACAATCCTCTTGCGATTTAACAACTTTGAATAACTTTGTGTCATCAGCAAATTTAATTACCTCACTAGTTACTCCCATCTCTAGATCATTTATAAATATGTTAAAAAAGCAGCTGTACCAGCACAGACCCCTGGAGAACCCCACTATCTACCCTTCTCCATTGAGAATACTGACCATTTAACCCTACTTTCTGTTTTCTATCTTTTAACCAGTTTTTAATCCACAATAGGACATTACGTCCTATCCCACGACTTTCCAATTTCCTCTGGAGTCTTTCATGAGATACTTTGTCAAATGCCTTTTGAAAATCCAGATACACAATATCGACCGGCTCACCTTTATCAACATGTTCATTCACCCTTTCAAAGAAATGTAATAGATTGGTGAGGCAAGATTTCCCTTCACTAAATCCATGCTGGCTTTGTCTCATTTAGCCATGCTTTTGAATATGCTCTGTAATTTTGTTCTTGATAATAGTCTCTACCATTTTGCCCGGCACCAACGTCAGGATCACAAGTCTGTAATTTCCAGGATTACCTCTGGAACCTTTTTTAAAAATCGGTGTTACATTGGCCACCCTCCAATCTTCCAGAAGCACGTTTGATTTTAAAGATAAATGACATATTATTAACAATAGTTCTGCAAGTTCATTTTTCAATTCTATCAGTACTCAAGGATGAATACCATCCGGTCCAGAGGATTTGCTACTCTTTAATTTGTCAAATTGTGCCATTACATCCTCTGGGTTTATAGAGAATTCATTAAGTTTCTCCAACTCATCAGCTTTGAATACCATTTCTGGCACCGGAATCTCTCCCAAATCTTCTTCGATGAAGACCAAAACAAAGAATTCATTTATTCTCTCCACAATGGCTTTGTTTTCCCTGATTGCCCCTTTTACCCCTCGGTCATCTAGCTGTCCAACCGATTCTTTTGCCGGCTTCTTTCTTTTAATATACCTAATACAATTTTTACTATGTGTTTTTGCCTCCAACGCAATTTTTTTTCTCAGTCTGTCTTTGCCTTCCTTATCAGTGCTTTGCATTTGACTTGACATTCCTTATGCTGTTTCTTATTATTTTTAGTCAGTTCCTTCTTCCATTTTCTGAAGGAATTTCTTTTAGCTCTAATAGCTTCCTTCACCTCACTTTTTAACCATGCCGGCTGTCGTTTGGTTTTCCTTCCTCCTTTTTTAATACACGGAATATATTTGGCCTGGGCTTCCAGGATGGTATTTTTGAACAGCATCCAAGCCTGATGTAAATTTTTGACCTTCACAGCTGCTCCTCTAAGTTTTTGTTTTTTACTGTTCTCATTTTATCATAGTCTCCTTTTTGAAAGTTAAACGCTTACGTATTGGATTTCCTGTGTGTTCTTTCTCCAAAGCCAATATCAAATCTGATCATATTATGATCACTGTTATCAAGTGACCATTACCTCCCACACCAGATCATGCACTGCATGAAGGACTAGGTCTAGAATTTTTCCTTCTCTTGTTGGATCTTGTACCAGCTGTTCCATAAAGCAGTCCTTGATTTCATCAAGGAATTTTATCTCCCTAGCATACCTTGATGTTACATTTACCCACTCAATATCGGGTAATGGAAATCACCCATTATTATTGTGTTGCCTAGTTTGTTAGCCTCCCTAATTTCTGATAACATTTCTACATCTGTCTGTTCATTCTGGCCAGGTGGACGGTAGTACACTCCTATCACTGTCCTTTTCCCCTTTACACATGGAATTTTAATCCATAGGGATTCCAAGTTGTGTTTTGTTTCCTTCAGAATGTTCAATCTATTTGATTCAAGGCCTTCCTTAACATACAAAGCTACCCCCCTCCACCAATTCAATCCACAATATCACTATGCTATAATTTGTAGCCCGGTATGACAGTGTCCCACTGGTTATCCTCCTTCCACTAGGTCTCAGAGATACCTATTATATCTAATGTTTCATTTAGTGCAATATATTCTAACTCTCCCATCTTATTTCTTAGGCTTCTGTCATTTGCATATAGATATTTCTAACTGTTTATTGTTCCTTTTTACATTTTGCAATCTTTTGTCTGATTTTTGCGTAAGGTCACCTGATCTACTATGGTCTCTTTTTCAACCTCGCTATCGGGATACCTATCTTCCCTGTTTTTTGTGATATCTTTAAAAGATACCTTGTTCCAAACCATGTGTTTTTGAACGACTATCGGCCTTCCCCCAGGTTCTAGTTTAAAAGCTGCTCTATTTCCTTTTTAAATGCCGATGCCAGCAGCCTGGTCCCACCCTGGTTAAGGTGGTTCCACCCTTCCAGAATAGGCCTCCCCTCCCCAGAATGTTGCCCAGCTCCTTACAAATCTAAAATCCTCCTCCCAGCACCATCGTCTCATCCACACATTGAGACTCTGGTGCTCTGCCTGTCTCTTGGGCCCTGCACGTGGAATGGGTAGCATTGGAAAATGCTACCCTAGAGGTTCTGGATTTGAGCTTTCTACCTAAGAGCCTAATTTGGCTTCCAGAGCCTCTATCCCACATTTTCTTATGGCATTGGTACCCAAATATACCAGGACAGCTGGATCCTCCCCAGCACTATCTAAAATCCTGTCTAGGTGATGCGTGAGGTCCGCTACCTTCGCACCAGGCAGGCAAGTGACCTGGGAATCCTAACGTCCACCAGCCACCCAGCTATCTACAAGCCTAATAATCAAATCACCAATTACAACAGCTGTCCTAACCCTTCCCTCCTGGGTGGTAGCTCCTGGAGACACATCTTTGGTGTGAGAGGATATTGCATCCCCTGGTGTGCTGGTTCTGGCTACAGGATTACTTCCATCTGCATCAGGGTGATGCAGTCCTTTTAGAAGACCTTCCTCCTCAAGGCAGCACAAGGGCTACCAGATTGGAGGTGGGACTTCTCTAGAACATCCCTGTAGGCCTCCTCTGTCTCCCTCAGCTCCTCCAAGTCTGCTACTCTTGCCTCAAGAGAATGGACTCGTTCTCTGACAGTTAGGAGCTCTTTGCATTGAGCACACACATATAACCTCTCACCAACTGTGAGATAATCATAAATATGACAGTGCAAAAGACTGGATAGCACCCCTCTCGCTGCTGGACTACTGTCTGCATATTAGTATTATAGAGTAGTTTAATTAAAACTTCTTAAGGTACTAGGGATTTCAAATGTATATAAAGAGCCTTAAGATTGGTATAATTTATTTAGTTTTTGCTTTTCAGAAACTAATTAAACAATTAAAATGCTAAAGAAAACTCCCCTCTTGTCCTAATTAGAATAATTGACATAAATGAAGAGTTGAGCTAGGGGTGGGTGGGAGTTGGTGAGGGTGGGTGGGAAAAAGGACTGAACTAAGTCCTGCTGTGCCTGCTAGAGACTATCTGTTAATGGTGTAGCAGAAAATTTAAGTTTTAAAACTATTAGGAAAAATAATGTTTGCTTCTCTCTTTTAATTTTATTTTTTTTCCTAAGACTGAACTAGGTCCTACTGTGTCTACTAGAGACTATCTGTTAATGCTGTGACAGAAAATTTAAGTTTTAAAACTATGGAGAAAAGGGTTACACATTATGGAAACTAGTTAATAATGCTTGCTTCTATCTGTTTTAGTTGTTTTTTTTTTCCTAAGACTGAACTAGGTCCTACTGAGCCTTCTAGAGACTGTTAATACTGTGACAGAAAATTTAAGTTTTAAAAATATGGGGAAAATGGTTGCACACCACAGAAATTAGTTTTGCAGCTCCTGATCGATTTGGGTTCTAGCTGAATATTGGCCAGGAACGTATAAGTTCTGGTGGCCAGGACACCTAAAATTAGCACCAGATATTCAGTGCCAGTGCCCATACATAGCCCAGCACTAAATATCAAGGGCTACTTTAGCCGGCAACAGTTGGTGTTTAAAAAAAACGGTGACTCTCACTGGCTGAATATCTACCCCATTGTTTATAAAATATGTACATACATGTGAACTTAAGGTGTGTACATTTAAATCTATTTCTGAGCAGGTGTAAATGAGCGCATTTATTTGTGATTTCTGCAGGCTTTGTGAAGCTACTTTATAAAGACATACAGGTGCTTATGTTGTCTTTAGAAAAGAGCACGGAAGAGGCACCTACCAGCTCTTCTTACCTAGACAATCTTTTATAAAATTACCTTTTTACTGCACTCAGTGCTTTTTCAATGAAGAAGTCTCTGATGTTGCTCCTGCATCTAGTTGGACTATCATATTGTAACCATTTACTCTAACTCATTCTTTTCTCAGAAAAAATGGGGGGGGGGGGGGGTTTCTTCTCCATTATTAATAGCTTTGGGATATTTGAATATTTTTGTCTTATCTTCCCTATGCCTCTACCTTCTTGGTATAAATTAAGAAACTGATATTCAAAAGATTTGTCTGTGTATCTTTGGGATTCAGTTATGAAAAATGTTCTCACTTCAAAATCTCCCCCCCCCCCCCCCCCCCCCCCCCTTCCCCTCACCTCGCAGCTGCTTATTGTCTAGCTATCTTAAAGCACTGAGGAAGGCAAATTTCAACCCTCCCCTGCAGCTTACAGACAGATTTTGAAAAGGAAACTTCCTATGGAAGTTTCTTTTCTCACTGGTCAACTATTGCTGCAGGAAAAACAGTGATTTCAAAATGAAATCCTTGCATTTACTTCCAGTGGCCCAACCCCACCATAGCACTGCTTATTTTCCTAACTGAGGGCCACCTTCAAAGGTGGGGCTTCCTCCATGTAAACCCTGTTTACTAGCAGAAATCCTTTTGAAAATTACCCTAATACTTTCTGGTTCTGACATTGCCAGTTGATGGCAAAGACGCCATATTACCCAGTTCCAGGCTGCCAATTCTGGTTTTGAACTTAAATCCCACAGCAGTGTGGTATTTGTAGCACCTGATCCTGCCTGTTGAAATCAGTACTACAAGTCCCATAATCACCAGGATGGGGTGGTCAGAAATTCAAAACTGTGCCAAATTCTACAGCTTGGAACTGTGTAACTTGGCATCTCTGTGATGGCATCTACAGTTTAATGATGTCACAACTCATAAAGTGTTGCACTCCTGAAATTACTTATATTACTACGGGACTCGTGTACAAGTTTTACTTACATGGAAGAACTGAGGCTGATGCTAGACAGAGTTCTATGGTCTGAGTCCTGCAAATGGCAAAAGACTGAAAGAGGAGTTGGCAACTCCAGCACTGGGGGAACCGAGGCCGATACCAGACAGACTTCTACAGTTTGTTTCCCACAAGTGGCAAAAGACAGGTGAAGCTTCAGCATCTCTAGTGTTGTAGATCACTTTTTTGTCACATGCTGCAAGTGAGGGTGCTGTATAGCTCAGGGGGGAGGGGAAGACATCTTGACTGGTAAGGTGAATACTGTCAGCAATACTTGGGAATAATATGTGGTACTAGCCAAGACTACATCATGTTTGGCTGCCTATATGGCTGGCATGGTGAAGGCTTGACAACCAGCTTTTAAGCATGCTCCGGCCATCTTGTTGGGTAGACTGGATGGACTGTGCCGGTCTTTATCTGCCATCATTTATTGTGTTACTGTGTTAGTGTGTTACTCACAGTCCCATGTATAAAGTGTGCTTCCAGGTTTGACCATGACTTTATCAGTAGAACTGAGAAGGTAGAAATTGGATCCAGCCTGGATTATGCCAACACAGCTGCCTCTATTCTGAAGACATTCTTCTTTAGCCTGACTTAGCTCATTGACAGTGGGATACTGCTTTAGCATGTCTTCAGGCAGACCACGCTCTGGCTCCTCCACAAACCATTCTGTAGCTGGAAAGAGATACAAGAACATTATTGCAAACTTATCATTACTGAACTTAAGAACGTAGGTTTGGCCATACTGGGTCAGACCAAAGGTCCATCAAGCCCAGTATACTGTTTCCAACAGTGGCCAACCCAGGTCATAAGTACCTGCCAAGATCCCATAACAATAAAAACATATTTTGTGCTGCCTGTCTTGGGAATAAGCAGTGGATTTCCCCATGTCCATATTAATATTGACTTATGGACTTTTTCTTGTAGGAATTTGTCCTAACATTTTTTTTTAAATCCTGCTAAGCTTTTACTACATTCTTTGGCAATGAATTCCAGAGTTTAATTACACATTAAGTGAAGAAATATTTCCTTCAATTTTTTTTAAATTTACTACTTAGTAGCTTTACTATGTGCCCCCTAGTCCTTGTATTTTTGGAAAGAGTATACAAGTGATTCATTTCTACCTATTCCACTCCACTCAGTATTTTATAGACCTCTATCATATCTACCCTCAGCCATCTCTTCTCCAAGCTGAACAGCCCTAGTCTTTTTTGCCTTTCCTCATAGGGAAGTTGTCCCATCCCCTTTATCATTTTTGCCACCTTTCTCTGTACCTTTTCTAATTCTGATATATCTTTTCTGAGATATGGTGACCAAAACTGCACACAATATTCAAGGTGCAGTCATACCATGGAGATACAATTATAATATTCTCAGTTTTATTCTCCATTCCCTTTTAAATTATAATTTCTAATATTCTAATGTGGAATCTTACATCACATAGCTATAGTTCAGGTTCTTCTTCCCTACATGCATCACTATGCACTTGCTCAGATTAAGAGTCTCTTTCAGAAAGCCACATCAGCAACCCCCACATGGCAAATGAAAGGAAGCCCACAGGAATCGAATGGCTTCCTTTCATTTGCCGCATGGGGAGGAGTTGCGTACTGGTTAGTGCAGTGGCTGGAGAACCAAGGGAACTGGATTTGATTCCCACTGCAGCTCCTTGTGACTCTGGGCAAATCACTTACCCCTCCATTGCCCAGGTACAAAATAAGTACCTATATATAATATGTAAATCATTTTGATTGTAACCACAGAAAGGTGGTATATCAAATCTAATCCACTTTCCTTTCTCTTACAAATTCTAAGCAAACGTTATTCACAACTTACAATACTCAGTGTTAGTTATTATCCATTATTTTGTTATGAATATTTTTCAGTAAAAGAATCCAGAAGTAAACTAGGCCTCACTAGCACCGGACTAGCACCCACAATTTACCAGCACACATGTTATCAAAGGGGTTCTGGTGTGGCAATGAGCTCTGCGGTATTCCACCCCAAAGGGCTGTGACGTGGCAATGAGCTCTGCGGTATTCCACCCGTATAATCAGAGCAAAGCACTCTGATCATACAAGTGTAATAGCGCCTTAACCCAATGCCAGTTTGGAGCTGGCAGGTTAAAACTCCTCTCTTCCATCTCCCTTTGCCATTTTGGAGGCGGAGCTGGAAGGTGGAGGGAGTACTACTCTCTCCTTCCTTCTCACGGTATGGGGGTGTTTGGTGGCACTACGCTAACTGGGTCAGTCTTTTGGTGTCAGGGTGGTTAGGGGGGCTAGAGATCCAGTGCCCTTGTGTTGGGGGGTGAATTGGGGGGGTTGGCGGTCCCCTATGTCCGGAAGTGGGGAAGGAGAAGACCACTGAGTCACCAGGGAAATTTGTTCTGGGGGTTTAAGGGGGCTGGAGGTTCATCGGACCTCCAGCCCTTAAGCAGGGGAGGGGGGAACCTGACAGGTTCAGGGTTTTTTGACAGCCCGGACCTATCAAACAACTTCTGTGAGAGGATTGTGTCTTGGGCACATCCTTCTGCAGAAGTCCTCCAATGATCCAAACTAATAGCATGCTATTAGTTTTGATCATGAGGGCTTTAATCCTCCCCCCCCCCCCCACATAGTTGCTGGACAATAAGGGGGCAGGGAAGAGTTAGAAAGGACAGTAAGTTGCTGGACTCTTCCAGCAACTCACTGTCCTTTCTCCCTCTTCCCTGCCCCCTTATGGTCCAGCAACTCTATGTCCTCTCTGCCCTCTCCATAGTCCAGCAGCCCCATGTCTACCCCCTCCCCAAAAAAGTGCAGCTTCAGCTCTCAGGGCAGCGACTGGGAGAGGAGAGTGCAGGCAGATGGAAACAGCCTGGCAGAGGAGAAACAGCTACACAAACCCTAGCCCTGAGCTCCTTTCCAGGCTGTGCAGGCAGCAAATAGTGCTTAGCAGGGTTTTCAGTTCCAGCAGACGTGAAAGATTTGTAACAGCGTGGACACCCTGGAGGGAATGGAAAACATGAAAAAGGATCTGCAAAAGTTAGAAGAATGGTCTAATTTTGGTAATTAAAATTCAGTGCAAAGAAGTGCAGGGTGATGAACTTAGGGAATAGAAATCTAAGGGAGTTATTTGTGCTAGGAGATGAGAGACTGATATGCACAGATAGAGGGACCTTGTGGTGATAGTATCTGAGGATCTGAAGGCGACAAAACAGTGTGACAAGATGGTGGCCATAGCCAGAGAGAGAGAGGCATAAGCAGCAGAAGAAAGGAGGTGTTCATGCCCCCTGCAAGTCATTGGTGAAGTCCCATTTGGAATATTTTGTGCAGTTTTGCAGGCTGTATCTTGCTAAGGATGTAAAAAGATTTGAAGTGGTCCAGGGGAAGGCAACAAAAATAGTATGGGGCTAGCACTGAAAGACATATGAGAAAACAATGGAAGGCCTGAATATGTATACCCTAGAGGAGAGGAGGGACAGGGGAGATATGATCCAGACGTTGAAATATTTGAAAGGTATTAATATAGAAAAAAATATTTTCCAGAGAAGGGAAAATGGTAAAACTAGAGGACATGAATTGAGGTTGTGGGGTGGTAGACTTAGGAGTAATATCAGGAAATTCTTTTTCACGGACAGGGTGGTTGATGCCTGGAATGCCCTCCCAAGGGAGGTGGTGGAGAAATAAAATGGTGACAGAATTCAAAAAGGCATGGGATGACCACAGAGGATCTCTAATTAGAAAATGAATGTTATAAAAAAAACTTAAATGGTTGCATGTGTGTTTGCATGTTGAGTGGCACATTAGATGGAGACTCTGGCACTGAAGAACTAAGGCCGATGCTGGGGAGGCTTGTACAGTCTGAGTCCCTTATATGGCAATCCAGTTTAGATTAGGCTGGAGAGGGCTTTGATGAAACTCCAGGAATTCTTGAGGACAGGTGCCAGGCAGAATTTTAAAGTCTGTGTACCGCATTTGACAAGATGGATTTGGATAGGCTGGAGTGGGCTTTGACGGCAACTTCATAAGAACATAAGAATAGCCATACTGGGTCAGACCAATGGTCCATCTAGCTCGATATCCTGTTTACAACAGTGGCCAATCCAGGTCACAAGTACCTGGCAGAAACCCAATTAGTAGCAACATTCCATGCTACCAATCCTGGGGCAAGCAGTGGCTTCCCCCATGTACATCTCAATAACAGACTATAGACTTTTCCTCCAGGAACTTGTCCAAACCTGTTTTAAACCCAGATATGCTATCCACTATTATCACATCCACCAGCAGTGAGTTCCAGAGCTAGATAGTAACACTAAAATGTCAGTAAAATCATCATAGCTGGGAGGGGTTAAGTTCAATAAATCTTTATTAACATTTTGAAAAATATGTTCACATCAGCATAAAAACAAGAGAAACAAACAAACCTAATAATATGGGTGCATAGATCATATAAAAGCAGTAAATTGTGAAATGCACATAATCAATTCATAGGGAATAATCAAAACCTACACTCAAGAATCAAGAATCCAGAAACCAAATCTCAAGAAAAGGAATAAAGAACAAAGACAAGGGAATTAACATTACCCCATCTCATAAAAATGAAAAAAAAATGTTGTCAAATCTTTTTAAAATGTGCAACATTATTTGTACTTTCCACTTGGTGGTGCTCAAATTTAGCTATTAGAGATGCAGACTAAGGGTGGAGGGGAAGTGAGGGAATGGAAAAAGAAAGGCAGAAATTGAAGAAAGGACAAATAGATAGCACACACTAGAAAAGAGAAGACAAGAAAGCTGAAAAGAGAAACCAGGACCACCACGCTTGGAAAATTAAAATGACCAGACAGCAAAGATAGAAAAAAGTGCTTTATTAAGAATTTAAGTAGAATTTGTTTGTTACCGGTACAAGCTGACTGGCTGGGTGGCTGGGTTCACATCAGGCTCTGCAACTTAGATTAAATAATACACTTTTTGCTTACTTACAACCCAAACTTCTTCTGACATCTGCTCAGTCTGTGTTGAGGCAACAGTCCTCAATTTTACATTGAACTTCCATTTATTTTGGCTGGAGAAAGAAAACTTTTATCCTTCCCTTCATATTACAAATAATTCTCCTCATGCCCCGTGATCAGAGCTGGATCTATATTTACATCTAACCCTCCTCCAGGAAGGACAACAAAGAAAAAACCTACAGCAACCTGCTTCAATTGGATATCAATCTGACAAAGATCTGATAGAAGATATTCAGAAGATTGGTATGAAAGGGGAGGTGCTACTGTTGTGAGATTTCAACTTGTCTGATATGGATTGGAATATCCCATCTGCGGAATCGGAAAGAAGTAGGGAGATTGTGGACGCCTCTCAAAGTGCCTTGCTCAGACAAATGGTGACGGAACCCACGAGGGAAGGGTCATTGCTGAATTTCGTGCTAATGAATGGAGGAAGTGTTTCTAATATCTGGGTGGGTGCCCACCTATGTAAAAGTGATCATCACATGATATGGTTTGATATAAGGGCAAAGACAGAGAGTGGACGCACAAAACTCAAAGTACTGGATTTCAGACGTACTGATTTTGATGAAATGGGGGAATACCTGAAGAAGGAGCTGTTGGCATGGGAAGGCATAGGAGAAGTGGAAAATCAGTGGTCAAAGCTAAAGGCTACTATAAATATGACGACTGACCTTTACGCGAGGAAAGTAAACAAAAACAAGAGAAACAGGAAGCCTATATGGTTCTCCAATCAAGTAGCTGAAAAAATAAGAGCAAAAGAGGCTTTGTTCAAGAAATACAAAAGAACTCAACGAGAGGATCACAGAAAAGATTATCAGATTAAACTCAAGGAAGTGAAGAGAGAAATCTGGATAGTGAAAGCACGAGTGGAAGAAAAAATGGATAAAGATGTTAAGAGAGGTGACAAGAACTTTTTCAGATATATTGGAGAAAGGAGAAAAGATAGGAATGGAATTGCAAGAATGGTTATGTGGGGAGTGAGGAAAATAAAGAAAATGTGCTAAACAATTACTTCTCTTCGGTGTTCACGGGGAAAAATCCTGGTGAAGGACCATGGTTGGCTGCCGAGGGAATATATGGGAATGGAGTCGATACTGCGCCGTTTACGGAAGAAAGTTTATAAACAGCTGGATAATTTGAAGGTGGACAAAGCTATGGGGCCGGATGGGATACAACCCAGGATACTGAGGGAGCTCAGGGAGGTCCTGGTGGGATCTCTTAAAGATTTATTCAATAAATCTTTACACTGGAAAGGTTCCACGGGATTGGAAACGAGCGGATGTGGTCCCTCTTCACAAAAGTGGAGACAGAGAAGAAGTGGGAAATTACAGATCGGTAAGTCTCACATCGATGGTAGGAAAAATAATGGAGTTGCTGCTGAAAGAAAGGATAGTTAACTTTCTAGAAGCCAATGGATTACAGGACCCGAGGCAAAATGGCTTTACCAAAGGAAAATCCTGCCAAACGAATCTTATTGATTTCTTTGACTGGGTGACCAAAGAACTGAATGAAGGACATGCGCTAGCTATAATCTACTTGGATTTCAGCAAAGCCTTTGATACTTTATTTATTTGTTTGTTTGTTACATTTGTATCCCACATTTTCCCACCTATTTGTAGGCTCAATGTGGCTTACATAGTACTGGAGAGGCCTTTGAAGGCTCCGGTGTGAACAAATACAGGGTGATGTTGTGGTAAGATCAAGTTCATGTGGCACAGCCACATTAGGGAATCGGAGAACGGAAGAGTTGTGTTATGTCCATTACGTGCTTTAGTTTGGTTGTGTTGCAGAGATTAGGCATTTAAGTTGGATAGGTAGGGTATGCCTTTTTAAACAGGTTGGGTTTTAGTGATTTCCCGAAGTTTAGGTGGTCGTACGTCGTTTTCAAGGCTTTTGGTAATGCGTTCCACAGTTGTGTGCTTATGTAGGAAAAACTAGATGCGTAAGTTGTTTTGTATTTAAGTCCTTTGCAGCTTGGGTAGTTCAGATTTAGATAAGATCGTGTTAATTCGGATGTATTTCTAATTGGTAAGTCGATCAAGTCTGTCATGTAACTCGGGGCTTCTCTGTAGATGATTTTGTGAACCAGGATGCAGATTTTGAAGGCAATGCGTTCTTTGATTGTGAACCAGTGTAGTTTTTCGCGGAGGGTTTTTATTTATTTATTTGTTTGTTACATTTGTGCCCCACATTTTCCCACCTATTTACAGGCTCAATGTGGCTTACATAGTATCGTAGAGGCGTTTACCAATTCGGTTGATAACAGATACAGAGTTATATTGTGGTCAGATGAGGTAAGTATGGATCAGGCATCAAGGGGTCGAAGGAAGTGAAGATTATAGATTGTCCAGTACGATCATTAGTTATATTGTGTTGCTGGGTTCTGGGATTTATGTTGGATCGGTGGGATAGGCCTTTTTGAAGAGGTGAGTTTTGAGTGATTTCCTGAAGTTTAAGTGGTCATGGATTGTTCTCACAGCATTTGGGAGTCCGTTCTATAGTTGTGCGCTTATGTAGGAGAAGCTGGATGCGTAAGTTGTTTTGTATTTTAGTCCTTTACAATTTGGATAATGTATGTTTAGGTATGATCGTGATGATTTGATTCTGTTTCTGGTTGGTAGATCTATTTTGCGCTTTCAAATCGCGTTTTACCAAATATAAGCCTCGCTGCCGTATTTTGAGCGGTCTGAAGTTTCTTTAAGGTTTAGTACCATTGATTGTATCAGGTTGCGAAATGTTTCCCTTGGGAAGAATTGCTTCATGCATTTGAGTTTCCACATTGAGTGGAACATTTGCTTTGTTGTGGATGCCACTTGTCTTTCTAGTGTTAAGTTACGGTCCATTGTAACGCCAAGGATTTTCAAGCTGTCTGAGATAGGAAGGGTGTGATCTGGGGTGTTGATACTTGTGGGATGTCCACGCTGTGTTGGGATGAGAGGATGAGACAGTGAGTTTTTTCTTTATTGAGTTTTAGTTGAAATGCATTTGCCCATGATTCCATGATGTTCAGGCCAAGCTTGATTTTGTTGGTGATTTTTGTCAGTTTGGTTTTGTAAGGAATGTATATTGTGACATCGTCTGCATATATGAAAGGGTTAAGGCCATGGTTGACTAAGGACTTGGCAAGTGGGGTCATCACTAAGTTGAATAGGATCGGTGATAGCGGTGATCCTTACAGTACTCCACAGTCTGCTTTCCACGGTGATGATATGTTTTAATTTGATTTTACTTGATATGTTATTGTGGTTAGGAAGCCCTTGATCCAGTTAAGTGTGTTTCCACCAATCCCGAACTTATCTAGTAATCTTTTTAATATATTATGGTTTACCATGTCGAATGCACTAGACATGTCGAATTGGAGGAGAAGGATGTTTTTGCCTATTGCTATTTCCTGCTTGAATTTGGCTAGAAGAGTGAGTAATACTGTTTCTGTGCTATGCTGTAAGTTTTTTGGTTACCATGCTTTCCATCAGTTTGACCACCAGCAGGATAGATGCTACTGGACGGTAGTTAGTAATTTCATTTGTTTTTTTTCTTGGTATCTTTTGGTATTGGGGTGAGTAAGATATTGCCATTTTCCTTAGGGAAGAGGCCTTGCTGAAGCATGTAATTTAGGTGGGATGTGAGGTCTGCTATGAAGCGGTCAGGGGCGGATTTCATTAGGTAGCTGGGATAGGTATCTAGTTTACAGTGAGTGTTGAAAAACTTACTAATCACCTGGGTAACTGTTTCGACGGTAAGGAGGGCGAAGTTTAACCAGGTCCGATCTACTGGGAATTCTCCAATGGTGGGGTCCAATTCATTAAGTAAGTTTTCAATGTCGGTGTTGTTCTGAGGTAGCGTGTTGTGTAGGTTTACAATTTTTTCATTGAAGTACTTCACAAGTTTATCTGCAAATGGATGTCTGTATTCATGGTAGTGACCAAGTTGGTGTCTAGGAGTTTGTTCACGAGTTGGTATAATTTCTTCATGTCTTTGTAATCTGTCCCTATTTTGGTTTTATAGCATGATCTTTTGGCCTGTCTTATTGCATATTTGTATTTTCTTTGTATTTGTTTCCATGTGTTGAGTGTATGTTCATCTTTTGTTTTATTCCATGCTCGTTCGAGTTTCCTGGTTTGTGTTTTTAACTTTTCCAGTTCATCGTTGAACCATGGTGTCGAGTTATGCTAGGGTGGGGTTCTTGTTTGTAAGGGCGCAATTTCATCTAGTATGCTTTTGCATCTTTTGTCCCATTCTATGACGTAGTACATGGAATCTGTTTCTGTTGCCTATTCGTTATTGTATATTAGTTGCCAGAATGTTTTTGTGTTTACTTGACCTCTTGTGCTGTAGGATGTGTGTTCTAGTATTCGTTGTATACCCTTCTTCCGCCAATCTAGGGATAAGTTTAGTTTGTAGTGGTCGGTCCAGGGTGTCTCTGTCCATTTCATATTGTTATTGTCAGGTTCTGGTCACTTGAGAGTTTGTGTGAGATGAGATCAAGTGTGTGCCCTTTGACGTGGGTTGCTTGCATTTCTGGCCATTTGAGATTGCATAATCGGAGAAATTCCTTACATTCTCGTGCGTTGATAGAGTTCAGGTCTTCCAAGTGAAGGTTGATGTCTCCTAGTACTAGTGTATTGGAATTGGTTACACATGTGTTTGAAATGAAGTCCATGAAGTTGGTCTGGCCTTCGTTCTAATTACCTGGAGGTCTGTAAAACAAGACACAATTCAAATGATCGCGTAGGGTTTTGTTGTGGATTCTGTTACGTCTCTCACCTGCTGTGTGGCCCACACGGCCAGCTCAGCTTCGGTCCCGCTCGCGGTAGCAGTGGCCGGCCATGTTCGGTCCAGTCACGATGGCCGGCTATGCTTCGGAATTGTGGTGTCCGGGCTTGATGGCCGGTCATCCCGGTCACCAGCCATTGGAGTAGTCTTGCCAGTCGGGGTCTTCCCGGCCTACAAGGCCGGCCATTCCAATTTGGTCCTGAAGGCCGGCCACGCGGACTGGTGGCATTCCGGAAGTGGGGCTCGCTTCCGGCGCGGTTCTTTCGCCGCACCTGAGTGTGCAGGATTGGCCGCCTTTCGCTGCTGCTCCTCCTCTCTCCAGCAGCCACCTATCCAGATCGTTCTTTCCAGCTGCTCGGAGTTACTGCTGATAAGAGGGCTATTTAAGAGCCGCAGTCTCCCTCATACCTTGCTTCAGCTTCTATTGCTATAAGGTTTGGTGCTCGATATCGTGTGCTTTGCTTTTCTGCTTTACCTGACTTCCGGATTGACCCTTGGACTGAATCTGACTACCCACTGTGTTGCTGCCAGCCTAGACCCTTGGGCTGTACTCGACTACCTGCCAGCCAGGTCAGTGGCTGTCCAATCCCATCCGTTCCCGAAGTCCTGGTGGCCACCTGCACCTGGGGCTCAACCCCTGGGGAATGGTGGTCGCTTCCCAGGTGAAGCTAGGGGTTGTCCGGCTGCCTGACCGAGTACGGTGCTGCTCTTCTTCTACCATGCTCAGTCGTGGCACAAGGGCTCACCACCCGGGTCTTAACAGTAAGCCGAAGCCATGAGCTTGCCGGACAAGACCAAGCTCTCCAACCTGGCTCAGGTTCTACAGCAACAGCAGGCCCAGTTAAATCTCCTGTCCAGCGTTCTCCAGGATGTCTGCGCCCAGCTGTCTGCGCTCCAGCAGCAACGTCCCACCTCCCCGCCGGGTCCAAGGGCAGAGGCTCCTGCTCCACGTCTACGGCTCCCAGAGCCGCCCCGTTTTCACGGAACCCTCTCAGCATGTCGGGGGTTCCTAAACTAGAGTCAAATGCTATTTGAAATCCAACCTGAAGCATTCCCGTCGGAGAAGGTGAAGATCACCTATATAATCTCGTTGCTGTCAGGCTCCGCCCTAGCCTGGGCATCTCCATTGTGGGAATAGCGAGATCCTGTGCTGTCGGATTTGGGGGAATTCTTGCAGCAGTTCCAAATGGTGTTCGATGTGCCTGGCTGCCCCCTCATCTGCCTCAGGGGAACTGCTACGGATCCAGCAGGGTGCCGGGATCATCGGGGCCTATGCGATCTGGTTCTGAACCCTCGTCACCGAACTTCAGTGGAATCAGGAGGCCTTAACGGCTATCTTCTGGCAGGGTCTGAACAGCAGAATCAAAGACGAACTAGCTGGTAGGGAACTTCCCTCCACCCTGGCGCCCTCATTTCGGTCTGCACCCGGATCGATGTCCGTTTCCGGGAGACGGCCCAGGAGAGGGCTACACAACGAGCTGATCAGAAGCCCATGTTCCGACCAGTCCGACCAGGGGTTCCTAAGGCCACTGGAGAGGCCTCGGCCAGGACAGAGGACGAACCTATAGTAGTGGGACGGCACCGTCTTTCCGAAGAGGAGAGGGCTCATCGCCGTAGGAATCGCCTATGTATGTACTGCGGTCAGCCAGGACATTTCACAGGTTCCTGCCCGAACAAGTCAGGAAACGCTCTGGCCCAGGCCCTGTGAAGGGGGTGGCTCTGGGCCGGCTGTCCTCCCTTCCTGATAACCTGTTATCGGTTCCTGTGCTACTTCAAGGGAGAGGGTTCAAAGTGCATACTGTGGCTCTGGTGGGCTCAGGGTCCAGAGGGAACTTTATCGATGCCGGTCTCCTGTCCCGGTTGGGAGGGTCTACTGTGCCTTGTCAACCAGCCCTCCAGGTCACATCCATTCAGGGTGACCAGCTTCCCCGGTCTATTGCCCGGATCACCTCGCCCCTGCGTCTGCAAGTGGGGGTTCTGCACCAAGAAGAAATCCAGTTCCTGGTCCTCTCCTGGGCTATCCACCCGGTAATCCTAGGTCTGCCCTGGCTCCGCCTTCATGCACCCTCTATTGACTGGGCCACAGGGGAGATTGGGCAATGGAGTTCTCGTTGCTTCCAGAACTGTCTTCCGCAAGTCCGGCCACTCATCCCAGTTTGCACTGCCCAACCCCAGACTCTGCAGGGTGTGCCGGCCGGTCTACCGGAGGAATATCGGGAGTTCCAGGATGTGTTTAGCGCACGGGAGGCTGACATTCTTCCACTTCATCGGTCCTTTGACTATGCCATAGATTTGCTTCCTGGTACCAATCCTCCCAGGGGACGGTTGTACACCCTGTCTCGAGAGGAATCACGGGCCATGCGTGCCTATGTCCAGGAGAACCTGCTCAAGGGGTTCATTCGGCCCTCCTCCTCGCTGGAGGGGGCAGAATTTTTTGGTTTCTAAAAAAGATGAGTCACTGCGCCCCTGTATTGATTACCAGGGCCTTAACAAGATCACAATCAAGAACTGGTACCCGCTTCCGCTGATTCCGGAGCTGTTTGATCGGCTGCAAGGGGCTAAAATATTCACCAAACTGGATTTGAGGGGAGCCTACAATTTGGTGCGAATTCGGGAGGGCGATGAATAGAAGACAGCCTTTAACACACACGAGGGGCATTTCAAATACCTGGTTATGCCTTTCGGCCTCTGGAATGCCCCAGCAGTGTTTCAAGGCTTCGTTAACTTCATCTTCCAGGATCTGTTATATACTTCCGTTATTGTATACCTCGACGACATCCTGATTTTCTTGCCCTCCCTGTAGCAGCATCTCATCCATGTTTGCACCATCCTACGGCGATTCAGAGAGCACCGCTTATTTGCTAAATTAGAAAAGTGCTCCTTCCACCAGCAGGTGCTCCCTTTCCTGGGATACATTGTCTCAGCCACCGGGCTGCAAATGGATCCAGCTAAGCTGAAGGCCATCCGCAAATGGCCGGTACCCCAGGGACTTTGGGCCTTGCAGAGATTCCTGGGGTTTGCTAATTATTACCGGCAGTTCATCCGCGACTACTCCCTGATTACTGCCCTCCTGACGGCTCTCACTAGGAAGGGGCAGACATTAAGAACTGGACTCCTGAGGCACTTGCTGCCTTTTCCGCATTGAAGGACGCTTTCCTTTCTGCCCCGGTGCTCTGCAGCCCGGACCCCACCAAACCTTTCCTGGTGGAAGTGGATGCCTCAACCCTGGGGGCTGGGGCAGTACTCTCTCAAACTCTCGCATCAGGCAAGAATCACCCATGCTCCTTCTTTTCATGCAAGTTCTCCCCGGCAGAGCAGAACTACACAATTGGAGACCGTGAACTACTGGCCCTCAAGTTGGCCTTTCAAGAGTGGCGCTACTTATTGGAGGGAGCAGCGCATCCCATCACGGTGATCATGGACCACAAAACCCTCCTCTACCTGCAAAATGCCACCAGATTGAATCCACGCCCGGCCCGTTGGTCTCTGCTTTTCGCCTGCTTTGACTTCCGCCTGATATTCCGGCTGGCGGAGAAGAACATACAGGCGGATGCATTATCCCGCAGTTTTGAGACTCCCAAAGATCTAGAAGAACCGTACCCCCTGCTTAATCCGGCCTGCATTTCCCCCATTCCAGGAGCCAGCACATCTTGTAGGACAGCAGTTCCTATCCATCTTCGTAGGAGGGTGCTGCGCTGGGGTCGCTCATCCAAGTTCGCAGGCCATTTCGGCTTTCATAAAACCCTGCACTTAATTTCCCGCTCCTACTGTTGGCCCCGGATGGCGCAGGATGTTCTCCAGTATGTCTCCACCTGTCCTGTGTGCACTCGGAGGAAATCATCACACCACAAGCCTTGGGGATTGATGCAGTTCATGCCGGTACCCCAGCAGCCCTGGCAGGATCTGTCCATGGACTTCATTACGGACCTGCCAGCCTCGCAAGGCAACACGGTCATATGGGTGGTTAACGACCGTTTCTCACAAATGGCCCATTTTAGTCCTATGAAGTCTCTATCTACCGCTGCCATCCTTGCTACCAACTTCATTCTTCACATTTTCCGTCTCCATGGGTTACCCCAG
Organism: Microcaecilia unicolor; assembly: GCF_901765095.1. Taxonomy (NCBI): domain Eukaryota; kingdom Metazoa; phylum Chordata; class Amphibia; order Gymnophiona; family Siphonopidae; genus Microcaecilia; species Microcaecilia unicolor. Next base: position 215,809,362 of record NC_044036.1, read on the forward strand.
AGGATCATCAGCAACAGGGGCTCACAATTTACCTCTTGTTTTTGGAGAGCACTGTGCTCCGCTTTCGGGGTGACCACTCTGTCTTCATCGGCCTACCACCCGCAGACCAATGGCATGGTGGAAAGGATGAACCAGACCCTGAAGACCTTCTTGTGGGCATACACTAACCAGCCCCAGGATGACTGGACCTCCTTGTTGCCGTGGGCCGAGTTCACGTATAACAATCGTTTACATTCTGCCTCGTAAGTAGAGGAGTGTGGTAGCCGTGTTAGTCCACTCTTAAGGTTATCAATAGAAATCAAACAAAATAAAACATGGAAAAGAAAATAAGATGATACCTTTTTTATTGGACATAACTTAATACATTTCTTGATTAGCTTTCGAAGGTTGCCCTTCTTCGTCAGATCGGAAATAAGCAAATGTGCTAGCTGACAGTGTACATAAGTGAAAACATTCAAGCATTCCTATGACAGTCTGACAGGGTGGGAGGATGGGGGTGGGTAGGAGGTATGCATGGGGACATCAAAGCATATCATTGATATTCTAACAGGGTGGGTGTGGATAGGTGAGGGGTGGGGTGATCAACACAGAAATACAGCTTTATGGTTTATAATGGGCTAGGAACCCCAGATCCTTGTTAAGTCCTTTCTGTTGGGTGTTAAAATATTCAATCATTCTGACTTCAAAGGTCTTACGTTCTTGTATGGTTTTAAAGTTACCTTTCAGGATTCTCACTGTGAAGTCACTGGTACAGTGTCCTGGTCCTGTAAAATGCTGACCAACAGGGGTGGGAGCCCTACTGGCATCAGTATTGTTCATGTGATGTCTATGTAAATTGAATCTTGTCTTAAGCATCTGGCCTGTTTCTCCAATATAGCATCCTTTGTTACATTTTTTACACTGAATGATATATACCACATTGGAATGTGGTATATATCATTCAGTGTAAAAAATGTAACGAAGGATGCTATATTGGAGAAACAGGCCAGATGCTTAAGACAAGATTCAATTTACATAGACATCACATGAACAATACTGGACCAGGACACTGTACCAGTGACTTCACAGTGAGAATCCTGAAAGGTAACTTTAAAACCATACAAGAACGTAAGACCTTGAAGTCAGAATGATTGAATATTTTAACACCCAACAGAAAGAAATTAACAAGGATCTGGGGTTCCTAGCCCATTATAAATCATAAGCTGTATTTCTCTGTTGATCACCCCACCCCTCACCTATCCACACTGTGAAAATGATGAGGCTTTTGTGAAGATGAAGCTCCCACCTCAGGATCCCAGGTCCCTCTTTCACTCAGGGTGAGCTGGTTCTTAGTATGCAGATGTTATGCAAATTACTCTATTACCCCTTTCTACTCGGGGTGACCTGGTTCTCAAAAAGGCAAACATAGTCAGGTCTCATCAACGGGATTTTCTCATACCAATCTTTATTCCAGCCTCTGGGGCATACTTCTTTTAGCTTAAAACACTTTCACCAGCTTAAACAGTTCTTCCAGCTTAAACATTTCTTCCTACTCAGTTCAATCTTCCAGCTTAAGCACCTGGACACACAGTCCTTCCTTGTAACACACAGTTCTTCTACCTGACACTCTAGGGCCTTCTTACCCCAGCCAGCTTCCTTGCTTTGCACACAGTTCACCACCAGTCCCAAGGGCACAGCCAGTACTTCTCAAGGGGATCCTCCTGCTTCAGCTACCAGCTCTCTTCTGCAGCGGCTAGCTCTCCTCTCTCCCTCACAAATCAGGTGGGGTATTAAGTGGTTAATGGCCAAACAGGACCCAGCCCATAACCTGCTGCACCTGTTTCTATCCCCAGGTCTCTCCTCGGTCCTAGCGACCTCCTGCTATACACCCCTTACTGGCTCCCTTTAGTGACTCACCCAGCCCTTCTCCCTGGACATTTTAGGGGAACAGCGCCCTCTAGGGGCCTAACCAGGTTAGGACAGCCTCTTCCTTCTCACAACACCCATCCTGTTAGAATATCAATGATATGCTTTGATGTCCCCATGCATACCTCCTACCCACCCCCATCCTCCCACCCTGTCAGACTGTCATAGGAATGCTTGAATGTTTTCACTTATATACACTGTCAGCTAGCACATTTGCTTATTTCCGATCTGACGAAGAAGGGCAACCTTCGAAAGCTAATCAAGAAATGTATTAAGTTATGTCCAATAAAAAAGGTATCATCTTATTTTCTTTTCCATGTTTTCTTTGTTTGATTTCTATTGATAACATTCTGTCTCGCAAACTGCACCTTTTTTCACAGTGCAATCTTCACCTTTTTTCGCCATCTACAGCCGGCATCCTCGTCTTCCTCCACCTGTCTCACCTACTCAGGTTCCGCCCTAGGTGCAGTCTACAGTCGTTACTCTTCAAGACACCTGGAAGAAGGTCCAGGAGCAACTGCTGCGGGCAGCGGCCAGAGCCAAGGCAACTTTTGAACGCAGAAGGCAAGCAGCTCCTACATTTTTGCCAGGGGAGAAGGTGTGGTTGTGCACCAGATACTTGAAGCTCCGGTTACCATCCCTCAAGTTCGCCCCTCGGTTTATTGGGCCATTCACAGTGCAAACTCGGATAGGAGCGGTGACCTATCGGCTTCAATTACCTAACAGACTCCGCGTCCACAACGCTTTTCATGTGACCCTCCTCAAGCCCTTCCGCAGGTCCAAATGGCATCCAGAACCCAGAAGAGAGGCCATGCCTGAGAGCGATCCTGACCCTGAATATGAAGTGGACCGAATCCAGGACTCCAAACGCCGCGGGCGAAGGTTATTCTATCTTTTTGCTTGGAAGCACTTTGTACCCGAGGATAATTCCTGGGAGCCAGTGAGTAATATTCAGGCTCCGGACCTGGTCTGGGAATTCCATGCTCATCATCCTACTAGACCAGGACCGGAGTGGAGGAGGGGGCTTCCGGGAGGGTACTGTTACGTCCCTCATCTGCTGTGCAGCCCGCACGGCCAGCTCAGCTTCGGTCCTGGTAGCGGTGGCCAGCCATGTTTGGTCCAGTCACGATGGCTGGCTACGCTTCGAAATTGTGGTGTCTGGGCTTGATGGCTGGTCATTCTGGTCGCCAGCCATTGGAGCAGTCTTGTCGGTCAGGGTCTTCCCGGCCTTGTAGGCCGGCCATTCCGATTCGGTCCTGAAGGCCGGCCACGCGGACTGACGGCGTTCTGGAAGTGGGGCTTGCTTCCGGTGCAGTTCTTTTGCCACGCCTGAGTGTGCAGGATTGGCCGCCTTTCACTGCTGCTCCTCCTCTCTCCAGCATCCACCTATCCAGATCGTTCTCTCCAGCTGCTCGAAATTACTGCTGATGAGAGGGCTATTTAAGAGCCACAATCTCCCTCATACCTTGCTTCGGCTTCTATTGCTATAGAGGTTTGGTGCTCGATATCTTGTGCTTTGCTTTTCTGCTTTACCTGACTTCCGGATTGACCCTTGGACTGAACCTGACTACCCGCTGTGTTGCTGTCTGCCTAGACCCTTGGAGTGAACCGGACTACCCGTAGTGTTGCTGCCTGCCTAGACCCTTGGACTGAACCTGACTACCCGCTGTGTTGCTGCCTGCCTAGACCCTTGGACTGAACTTGACTGCCCACTGTGTTGCTGCCAGCCTAGACCCTTGGGCTGTACTCGACTACCCGCCAGCCAGGTCAGTGGCTGTCCAACCCCGTCCGTTCCCGAAGTCCTGGTAGCCACCTGCACCTGGGGGCTCAACCCCCGGGGAACTGTGGTCGCTTCCCAGGTGAAGCTAGGGGTTGTCCAGCTGCCTGACCGAGTACGGCGCTGCTCTTCTTCTACCATGCTCAGTCGTGGCACAAGGGCTCACCACCCGGGTCTTAACAATTCTGATTGAGGTAATTTCAAGTTGAGGTGTTATGGACTCGGCAGTGGTTTTGGTGGTAAAGTGGGACTGATAGATTAGTGCTATGCATCCGTCTCTCTTTTCTTTACTGGTCCAGTGTGTGATTTTGTATCCTGGAGGGCACAGGTCTAGGATTATAGGTTCCTTTTGGTCATGGATCCAAGTTTCAGTGAGGAAGAGTAGGTCAAGGTTTTCTGACATGATCCGGTCTGTTAGTATTGCTGTTTTATTTACAGCGTATCTGGCGTTGACATAGCCTACTTGGATTGTTTGGAATGGGTCTTCTGTATTCGGTGTTAAGTGGACTTTTGTTAGTTGTCATTTCTTTGTTGAGGTGATTTTGTTTGGGCCCTTCTTTCCCTTCTGTTGTGGTTGTTCGCATGTAAGTGTTCTTCCTTTGTTTAGGTTGTTATCAGTTTGGTGAGGTGTGGTGTATTTGATCAATCTATGATGATTGTGTAGTATGGGTATGATGTTATTTTCTGCAAGTGGGGTGGTTAGTGTTAAGTGGATCAGTGTTAAGGAGTAGATTATTAGGAGTAGTTTGAGGGTATTCATTATGGTATATATTTCCTGTGGTTACTATTAAGACCGTGTTGCCCCAATCTGCTCTCCTCACAAGCCTGCCTTCTCCGGTTGATCAAATGCAGTGCAAAAGGCTCCTTCTCAGGCACGCCTGTCCTGCTGAAAGGTGTCTTCAGTTCACTAGCAATTATTCAGTTTTTACTTTGGTTTTTACTGTCAGGCCTTTCAAGCCTTGTCAGTTGTAAAGTCTCAATTTCTTGAAATATAATAATAATAATAATTATTATTATTATTATTATTTGTTACATTTGTACCCCACATTTTCCCACCTATTTGCAGGCTCAATGTGGCTTACATGGTACCGTAAAGGCGTTCACCAGTCGATTGATAACAAATACAAGGTTGAATTGTGGTCGAATGAGGTACGCGTTGTGACAAGGCTACAGCCCAGAGGTACAAAATCCTGAACTACGTCTCCCAGAATGCATTGCCCGTCCCAGCAAAGGGAGCCCAAGGGATAGACAAGATGGGTATATACCCACTCTGACCACAAGAGGGAGGGAGAAGGAAGAAGCCCATTTCCCTGGCTCCGTAATCAATTCATGATGCCTCCCACCTGTAGAGGGAAGGGTGGGGTGAGAAGCAGGTGGAGGAGGGGGTTAAGGCTGTTGAGCAAGAAGGAGAAGCAGGATGGAATTGGAGCTGGAGAGCCCTGAGGAAGGTAGCACCTAAAGGGGGAAAGCTAGGTGTTTAAAAGTTGTGATTTAAAACCTGTTGTAAGGAAGAAGCCTGTTCTGATTTGAACTGTTTCTTGTGGGGGAAGGGCAGAGGACTGGAAGAGTTATAAGCCTGGTTCCCCCAGCTGCTCCTGTTTGTTGTGTAAGAACTGTGGGAGCTGGAAACCCTGGTTGGACAGGAGGGAACAATTTTGCTGAAAGGCCAGCACTGCTTGTGATATGTACTTTGGGCCAGCACTGCTTGTGATACGTACTGTGAAAAGGAAGTATTTCCAAAGGGGACTATTGCAGCCCTCAAGAGAGGTCAGAGACTTTGGATTGCTGGGTGAGGGGCAGCACTACCCTGCCTGGGGCAGCCCAACCCAGGGCTGGACTGAAGCTTTTGTTTGTAACTTGGAAACAAAATAAAAAAAAAGAATATTTGAAAGTATCTGCTGGTGGCAATTTGTAGGGCTTGGATTAATCCTGGGGAGGAGACTTCCTTCCTCCCCCTACTGGCGCAGCGGTCCCGTTTACAGCATGTGTCAGGCACCGTGAAGGTCGAAGGGAATGAAGGTTGTATATTGTCCAGTACGATCATTGGTTGTGCTATGTTGCTGGGTGTGGGGATTTATGTTGGATCGGTGGGGTAAGCCTTTTTGAAGAGGTTGGTTTTTAGTGATTTTCTGAAGTTTAGATGGTCATGGATTGTTTTTACAGCTTTTGGAAGTCCATTCCATAGTTGTGCGCTTACGAAGGAGAAGCTGGATGCCTAAATTGTTTTGTAAGTAAGTCCTTTGCAATTTGGATAATGTAAGTTTAGGTATGATCGTGATGATCCGATTCCGTTTCTGGTTGGTACATAAGTACATAAGTATTGCCATACTGGGAAAGACCAAAGGTCCATCAAGCCCAGCATCCTGTTTCCAACAGTGGCCAATCCAGATCACAAAAACCTGCAAGATCTATTAGGTCTGTCATGTATCCTGGGACTATGTCGTAGATAATTTTGTGGACAAAGGTGCAGATTTTGAAGATGATACGTTCTTTGATTGGGAGCCAATGCAGCTTTTCTCAGAGGGGTTTAGCGCTTTCAAACCATGATTTACCAAATATCAGCCTGGCAGCTGTGTTTTGGGTGGTCTGGAGTTTTTTTGCGAGTTGTTCTTTACATCTCGTATAGATTGCATTGCAGTTATCTGCATGGCTTAGGACCATTGATTGTATTAGGTTTCGAAAGATTTCCCTCAGGAAGAAAGGTTTTATTCATTTAAGTTTCCACATAGGCACTTTACTCACAGAGACTCCGCAACCCTGGGAGCTATGTCTATGTTGGAGGTGGACACCAGAGGGGGGCTGCAGCCTCAGGTTACCGCTACTGCTTTGCTCTGAGCCTCTCCGCCACGTTGCCCCTTCTCCTCTTGTCGCTGCTGCTGCACTCTGGTCTCAGTGCTGTCGACTGAGCCCTCGGCGGCCTCAGCGGTTCCCTCCGAGAGTGTCCTCACGCCTCCATAACTCTCATGCTCCTGAGGGAGCTCCTCCGGACATGCTCCCTTTCCCGCTGCCATCTGAGGAACCGGCGGGCGGCATGGGCGAAGAAGGCAGAGCCGGGCACATGATCACTCCACACAGCCCGTGCGGTCCCCCATGGGACAGACTAGATCATCTGTTCCTGCTCTGGGTGGGCGGGTGGGTGAGGAGGCAGAGTCGGGCGTGCGGTTGCTGTCCCGCATGCCTCGTGCGGTCCCCAGTGTGGAGAGGTTCGGATGCCTCTCCCTGCTCCCTGAGCGCCATCTGCTGCCTCGTGCGGTCCCCCGTGGGGGGCAATTCAGACTGGTGCCCGATTAACTCAGCACAAGTTAGGGCAGCTGTTTTGCTTAACTTTATGCAATTGCTTAGATGGTAAGGGCAGGCTTGGAATTACTGCAGGCAATGGAGAGGGGAAGAGGATATTATTTGAGAGATTCAGGAATTTGTAAGACAAAGAGACATCATTGACCATAACCATACCTTAGAATGTAGCCAGGGGAAATGCTTGGTAATTTGGTTTTTAAAGTCCAGTATCTAATATTTAACAGGCATTTCTGTTCATCAAAGACATGCAGCAGATTGATGTGTTCCACTCTCTGTGAAATTATTTGGAAGTTTTAATGCCGAGGAAGCTTCAGCAAGATAACAGATCTTTAGAGGTAGTTTAAGTTATAGATATGAACATTAACTCAAAAGTTGTAGTGGTGGTTTTAGTTAGCAGTTTCTGATCCTGGTGTCCGTTGTTCCAATTGATGCAGATTAGAGAGTTGCACGGGGACAGAAATCTTACCAATCCCCGCCCGTCCCCGCTGAAATCGTACCCATCCCCGCAAAAATTTAACCCATCCCAACCCGTCCCCACCTGTCCCTGCAAGAATTTAACCCATCCCCACCCATCCCCGTAAGAATTTAATGGTACATAAAAGAAAATTCCAGTCAGTCTCTCTCTGGATTTGAGCCACAGCATTGTAGGCAAGGAAGGAATGGAAGTTGGAGCACTCTGGTGTGCACATGTAAGACTTGTCTCTGATTCACTTGCACTGTGTGCTGAGAGGTCGCCACATGCACGCGCCAGTAGGTCAGGTGACATCTGATTCTCGTGCCTGTGTCAGAGTTGAGGTCTGTGCACCAGCCTGGTAGCAAAGAGGATTAATAGTAACATAGTAAGTGACAGCAAATAGACCTGAACGGTCCATCCACTCTGCCAATAGTCACACTCATGATCAATTCATCATTAAATCAACGAGTGTGATATTATATACTTGATTATGGTCTTTCTTTCGTGTTTCTGGAACAAAGACCATCTGGCCCTATCCTTATGTTCCAACTACTGGAGTTTCTATTGAAGCTCACTCCAGTCTATTCGTCTTCTCATTTGTGGGACACAGACCGTAAAAGTCTGTCCAGTACTGTCCTCATGTACCAGCCACTGAAGTTGCTGTCTAAGCCCTTTCCAGCCCATCCTAAATCAGATTGCCATGTCTGCCATACAAGTCTGCCAGGTATCAGCCCTAGTTCATCACAGCCAGAGTCGCCATCTAAGCCATTTAAGGTTAGGTTTTATATAACTTCCATTTTCTAATTAGAGATCCTCTGTGTTCATCCCACGCCTTTTTAAATTCCGTCATCATTTGTGACTCTACCACCTCCTTAATGGAAGACTTTCCACATTTGTGCTGTTAAAGCAAGGAAGAAGAAGAGAAGGAGAAGACAGCACTCAAAGAAATTGGTATTCGGTAGATGAGAGGCTGGTGCAGGTGCAGCTTACACTTCTACGAGAAGACCGCAGAACTGCTTCCATCCCCGTGGGAACCCCGCAGGAACTGCCTCCGTCCCCATGGGAACTCCGCAGAACTGCTTCCATCCCCGCGGGAACCCCGCAGGAACTGCCTCCGTCCCCGCGGGAATCCCACGGGTTCCGCGGGATTCCCGTGAACCCCGTTCTCGTGCAACTCTCTAATGCAGATCTCTGGAGGTTTTTCAGTTGTAAATCCAGCTTATTTCACAAGCAAAGAGAGTCAAAGATCAAAGGCTTCCAGCAATAGAGAAACAAATGGCTGTACTTAGCACTTCTATGTGAATGTCTTTGGAAACTTAATGCAGGGGCTGATGGTTGACTTTAGTTTTAAGAAATCTAACAGATTCAGAGTTTTAGAAATTGTTATGTGGTTAAAATAAAACTTTAACTCATGGATTGTAGATATGAACTTTATAGTTTCTGATTCTGATATCCTTGGATGGTCCAATTGAAGCAGGATGTTGTAGGCTTTTTCTTTGTTGTCCAAGAGGAGGGTTAGATGTAAACTACTCTCAATACCCCTGACATCACAATCCCCATATCAGACACCCTGAAAATTCTTGGGGTGACATTAGTTAAGCATCTATCACTAGAGAATCACGCAAAATCCACTACGAAGAAAATGTTCAACATGATGTGGATACTGAAACGTGTGAAACCTTATCTCCCCTTGAAAACATTCCTTAACTTGGTACAATCCTTGGCACTTACACATACTGGCTACTGCAACAGTATTTTTATAGGCTGCAAGGCCCAAATCCTGAAAAAACTTCAAACCGCCCAAAACACGGCAGCTAGACTCATTTTTGGTAAATAAAAATATAAGAGCGCATCACCTCTTCGTGAAAAACTTCATTGGCTCCCTATCAGAGAATGAATAAACTTCAAGGTCCACACATTGATTCACAGGATTATCCATGGAGAATCTCCGAGCTACATGATCGATCTGATAGACCTTCCAACCAGAAACAGGTCTGAATCTTCTCGAACATACCTCAACCTACACTATCCTAATTGCAAAGGTCTCAAGTACAAAACCTCTTATGCATCCAACTTCTCCTTCATAGGCAGCCAACTATGGAATGCCCTACCCAGATTAATTCGCTCAATCAACAATTATCTACCCTTCCGGAAATCACTGAAAACCCATCTATTCAAGCAAGCATACCCAAATGATCTAACCTAATCTTATGAACCCTTTACCCAACACCTAATCACTTGACAACAACTATGACTTAGACCACATCTTCCATCAACTCTCCCTATGCTATCCCTCAAACGATTCCCTCCTCCGGTTACTCCCACCCCCTTATCCCTTGCTCATTTCAACCTTCTCCCTCCTGCCTCTCCTACCCCTTTCTTACTTGCCCATCCCACCTATCTGCATATCTCCAACATTATTCTGTTATACCACAGCTTGTACTCTCTCTGCTATACCTTGTAACCCCTATTACTATGTAAGCCGCATTGAACCTGCCTCGAGTGGGAAAGCGCGGGGTACAAATGTAACAAATAAATAAATAAATACAGATCCAGTACCGGTCACAGGGCATGAGAATTATTTGCAATATGAAGGGAAGATAAAAGTTCTTTTCTTCAGCCAAAATAAAAGAAAGAAGTTCAAAGTAAAATTGAGGACTGGTGCCTCAATAGACTGCGCAGAAGTCACTAATAATTTGGGTTGTAAATAACTGATTAATTGGAAAGTAGTTTGGAGTTGAAGTCATCACAGACTTTTTGGCCTCTGAAAGATTGCATCATCCCCCACAGAAGACTCGTGAATAAGCTGAAAGGGCTGAACTTAGGACCGAAAGTGGTGAACTTCATATTGTACTGACATGCTATCCACAGAATATTAATACTCCATCACATTGAAATTATTATATTGGAATTATTATAATGTCTCTTCGAACTATCCCCATAGGACTATAGATTTTCTTCGCCTGTGTTAATTGAACTCGACCTTCCCAAACTTATCATCTCGTGGTCAAGCATTATCAGTCCTTGTAATATGCCAGGCTCGTTCTTTTGTGAAGGATTCTTCACATTATTTGTTGCATTTAAATACAGTGAGCATTCCTGGGGGGGGGGGGGGGGGGGGAAGAAGTATGGTTGGTTACAATGGACGTCAATGCCTTATATACCAACATCCCCCAGGATGCTGCACTGCAGATTATTGATCATCACATACAACAAACAAGGTTGTCAGAACAAAAGCAGGTTTTACTTCACAGTATGAGCGAGCTTGTAGTCAAGCATAATTATTTCAGTTTTGAGGGACAGTATTTTATTCAAACTAAAGACATAGCAATGGGGGCCACAGTAGCACTCTCCATTGCTTTCCTTACATGAACAGGTTTGGAAAAGGTGCAGCGAAGGGCGACTAAAATTATAGCGGGGATGGGATGACTTTCCTATGAAGAAAGACTAAGGAGGCTAGGGCTTTTCAGCTTGGAGAAGAGACAGCTGAGGGGAGACATGATAGAGGTATATAAAATAATGAGTGGAGTGGAACAGGTGGATGTGAAGCGTCTGTTCACGCTTTCCAAAAATACTAGGACTAGGGGGCATGCGATGAAACTACAGTGTAGTAAATTTAAAACAAATCGGAGAAAAGTTTTCTTCACCCAACGCGTAATTAAACTCTGGAATTCGCTGCCGGAGAACGTGGTGAAGGCAGTTAGCTTGGCAGAGTTTAAAAAGGAGTTAGACGGTTTCCTAAAGGACAAGTCCATAAACCGCTACTAAATGGACTTGGGAAAAATCCACAATTCCGGGGAATAACATGTATAGAATGTTTGTACGTTTGGGAAACTTGCCAGGTGCCCTTGACTTGGATTGGCCGCTGTCGTGGACAGGATTCTGGGCTCGATGGACCCTTGGTCTTTTCCTAGTGTGGCATTACTTATGTACTTATGAGTTGTTTGTGTATGTATCCCGATACAGTAGTCATATGATATCATGGATGGGGTTCATCGATGATGTCATTATGATATGGAGAAGCTTGGAGGAACAGCTCAGGGAATTTGTGTCCTATATTAATGGAGTGGATCAGAACATTACATTCACATCCCATTGGGATAAACATCAAGTTACATTTCTTGACATTTCTATAACTCTGTCTGATCTGGGCATATTCAATACTTCGGTGCACAGGAAGGTAACTGACAGGAACACAGTCCTTCATTATACGAGTTAACCACCCAAAGGCACTATGTAATAGTATTCCAATAGGACAGTTCCTCTGGCTGAAAAGATTGTGTTTTGATATAAAGCAATTCAAGATATGTTCCAGAAGTTTTGTCAAAGGGGGTATCCCAGGAATATTGTGAAAAGAGCATATAAACGGGCACTATATGCCGATAGGCAGTGGTTATTGCATGATGTAAGACAGTAAAGAGTAAGGCATCAGTGTGTGTGCTCCCTTTTTCTCCTCAGGCCCATAAAATTGCAAAAATTATAAATCAATATTGGCACATGTTATGTATATCAGGAGCATTTTCTGATCACCCCAAGTGGCTTACAAACGGGGTAAAAATCTAGGGCAATTGTTGACTAATACAATAAAAGAACCGATGAGAGATAGGGGTCATCATATATGTGGGAATTTTAACATGTGCCAATATGCAATTCAAACTAAGGAAATAGAGGTTCCTCGTTCTCAGGAAAAATTTCAGTTGAAAGTTAGAACGGATTGTAATTCCCAGGGTGTGATTTACTGTGTGATATGCCCTTGTGGGCTGTATTACATTGGGCAGACTTTGAAGAAAATTAGGGTGCACATTGGTGAGCATGTTAGTAATATTAGAACAAATAAAAAAAGAAGCTCCTTTGCCGACTTATTGGCAGGAACAACAACATTGCCTAGCGGACTTATGGCACGTGGTGTTGCTTCAAATACAAAGAAGCGATGGAGCAATCAATCCTGAGTGGTTGATTAGGAAAGAACAAAGGTTCATCTACAGGTGGAACACAACTCAGTCGGAGGGACTTAATAAAGAAATTGAGTGGGATAGGTAACAAGTGTGTCTGTCCTCGGTGGTATATAAATGAACTAGAGAGTCAGCAACAGCAGAGAGATCTGGGGTCTCGATGATTTGGGTTTCCGCCCACAGGAAATGGTCGCCGTGAGAGGTTAGATTCTTGAAAAATTCAAATAAGTGACAAATTGAGATTTCATTTCAGTTAACGGTAGTATAATTGCATTGTGAAGAATTGCTTAATAAGAAAAATTATTTGTGTATATTTATAGGATTTGAGAATGTGTGCCTTTTGAAAAAGCGAACTTGCGAAACTTGGCCGGAGTCAAGGTCACGCACAGGCGAAGATTGAGTTAACGGCATTGAAGTGACTTGCCCTGGGTCTAAGGGGACTGTATTTCTCTTGCAAATAGTGGAACAATTGACCATATGACATATTATAAGGACTGATAATGCTTGACCACGAGATGATAAGTTTGGGAAGGTCGAGTTCAATTAACACAGGCAAAGAAAATCTATAGTCCTGTGGGGATAGTTCAAAGAGACATTATAATAATTCCAATATAATAATTTCAATGTGATGGAGTGTTAATATTCCGTGGATAGCATGTGTTTTAATTCCCTCCTCTTATAGACCTCTTTCTGACTCCGTCACACGGGGGACTAAAGGTACTTATTTCATATATCAGGTTCTGTATAGTTTCTCTAACCTCCATTGTCACCCAATCATAAGGGGGTGGCATTAGGAGCCGTAATTGAAAACTAATTCCCATAACTACTGCTTTCTGTTTTTCTAGATCTAGGTATATTCTGGGCCATTTATGTTCCCACCTAAATCTTATTAAACATCTGTCTAAGTTTCTGCAAAGACTGAGTGTCACTTGTATTTGATCTACCTTAGGCTAAATGTTAGGTAAAGAGAAGATAGAATCAATAAAAATAGAGACAGAGATAGGTTTAGATAGATAGGTACATTTTATTTCTTACCCAAACACAGGTCTTCAAGTTGATACAAATACAGACATCAGATTCTGGTTTCAGCCGCACAGGGCTTCGCCGTCTGACAGAAGCTTTGGAGAAGACTCTCAAACTAAGCCAAAATCTCCCCTCTTTTATACACAAACCTCTCCATAGAAGTGAATGGTGAGAAACCTTGCTCCTAATCTTTCTCACTTTCTGAGATCATACTTTCCCACGCGGTCTGCTGTCGGATGTGCCCACCTCCTTCCGTTCTCAGCTACTGCTAATTATCAACATGTTTTGGGAAGCGTTGAGATAACAGTTTCACATCTTCCGGCTGCAATACTTTTCACACCATCTCATGAACTCTGTATTACCTCTGTATCATTGTATACCAAAACTAATAAGCTCCATTTTATTCATCTGATCCATCATTCTTTCATTACAGGTGCTGATTTAAATTAAAAGTTGTACCAGTTTGTATCAGGACTCATTGTTCAGACCTGCTTTTTTTCAGATTCTCAAATATTAATTCACTTGCTTGCTGTTTGGCCTAGTCAGTATTTTTTTCAGTTGTTCTAGGCTGCATAGCTTTGGCCATCACTATTCCAGTGGTAGCCTTAAAGCTAGGCCATATATTAACACATGTCAGCACAATATGAAGTGTTTAATTGATTATCAATTGAAAGGTTGTTGGATCAATAAGAGGAGCCTATAGGTGAGAGTGAATGTGCGAGTGACTCCTTGAGACAGCAGGGTAGAGTCGCTAGGGTGCTGAATGTGCATGTATATAAGGTGATTATTTGTTTGTAATGTGAGCGTAATTGCACTCATACTGAGGGATAGAATAAATTGTTTTAGGTAAATGTATCCTAATACAGTAAATGTGGTTATAAAAAGCAATCTCCACGATGTTTGATTTATCCACCTTACAGATACCTAGAGTAAGAAAAGCAGCTATAGTGAATAAAAAATAAATATGTATACATATAATTAGATCCTGTGAACTATAGTATTCATTATTGCACAGATAGTTAAATAGTGTTTTCCCGGTTGAATTTAAAGAGAGTTAAAATTTAATGCCAAGAAGTGCAGAGTGATGCACTTGGGGTGTAGAAACCCAAAAGAGAGATACCAAATAGGAGGGGAGAGATTAGTAAGCTCGACTCAGGAGAGAGACCTTGGGGTATTGGTGTCGGAGGATATGAAGGTGAAGAAACAATGTGATAAGGTGACGGCCGTGGCCAGAAGGATGCTAGGCTGCTGATGAAAGGAGGTGTTGATGCCTCTCTACAAGTCATTGGTGAGGCCCCACTTGGAGTATTGTGTTCAGTTTTGGAAGCCATATCTTGCGAAAGATGTAAAAAGACGGGAAGCAGTGCAAAGAAAAGCTACAAAAATGGTATGGGATTTGCATTGCAAACTGTACGAGGAGAGACTTTGTATATCCTAGAGGCCATGAAAAGGTGCAAACCATATATATTTCTAGTTTTTATTCTAATATTGCAATTTTGCTTTTTTTGAGCTGGGAGCAGATCTGGAATTGCAAGACAGCATTTTTTCTGGTAACTACCTTTCTAAGGCTGTAGAAATTTTTGGTTTGACATTTGACCTATGCTAACTTGTGATAAGCTGCTGGTCAGCAACTAAGAGCCAGAGACTCCTATGACTAAGGACTCCTGCTGTATCCAGATAAACGTAAGTGGATGTATGGGTAAAACTGTAGGCTAAACAAGAGGGTGGAGGGGGCTAGTATGATAACTGTGCATACCAAGGACATAGGTCAACCCATATCAAATGAAAACTTATGCTTATATGCATGACAGGCCCTAACTGCCAAATTTAACAAGGGAATAAATGATAGAATTTGATGGAACATGATTCATAACAGCTACATATTATACTGTATTGGGAGTTTATTTGTTACCATTTCAATAATTACTGATTGGCTTCTTTGACAATTTGAATAAACATTTATTATGTCTACTACTTATTTAGTAGCCAGAGTTTTTCTTGCCTGGAATTCTGCCTGGGGGAGTAAAGATTTACTCGAGGTCCCCCCCCCCCACCCCTAGGAGATCTCCAGAAGGCAACTCCTGTCTCTGAGGCACAGACAGGAATGCAACTTGCCAACCTGAACATGTATACCTTGGAGGAAAGGAGAAACAGGGGTGACATGCTACAGACGTTCAAATATTTGAAAGGTATTAATCAGCAAACGAACCTTTTCTGGAGACAGGAAGGTGGTAGAACTAGAGAACATGAATTCAGGTTGAAGGGGGGCAGACTCAGGAGTAATGTCAGGAAGTATTTTTTCACGGAAAGGGTGGTAGATACGTGGAAAGCCCTCCCGCAGGAGGTGGTGGAGATCAAAACAGTAATGGAATTCAAACATGCATGGGATAAACAGAAAAGAATCCTGTTTAGAAGGAATGGATCTACGGAATCTTAGTAGAGGTTGGGTGGTAAAAATGAATGTGTTACCAGGGCTGCTGTTTCTTTTTCAATTTCTACCGGTGAGAGTACCAAAGACTCTGATTAGGCGGTTATAGGGCTTATTATCTCAGTTTATTTTGGGGGGGGGGGGGGGGGGGTAGATGCCCTCGGTTGGCAGAAAGGGTAATGTGGGGGGGGGGGGGGGGGGACCTGGAGCAAAGTGGGAGAGCAGTACCTATCATTGAGTGGTATTACGTAGCAGCCCAACTCCGGTTAATTTTAGATTGGGAGAGAGGTATAGTTAAGCCCGCAGTTTTGTTGGTGCAGTCTTACCTTCCGTATTGTTCATTAAATTCTTGTTTGTGGACCTCTGACAGTCTAAGGGGGTTATTTGCTGTGACCCAGAATCCCTTTGTCAGACATTTGATTGAGATGTGAAGATTAGTGCGGAAACGATGGGGTTCACTGGATCGGATTTCTTCTTTGGCATTGATTCGGTGGGAACCAAATTTTTTGGTGGGTAGTGTAGAAATATGCTGTCACTTGCTCTCAGTGAAATACAGGCTAAGAGCTAGGCCTCTAAAAATCAAATATCATCTCTGACACAGATACATTTCACTGCAGCAAATGCTGAAGACAGCAACTGAGGGCAGATAGAGGGAGGGGGAATCTGCTCTATCAACAATAGCGAGACTGGCACCAGCAAGAAGTCATGAGCAAAGATGTTTTGGCTAGTGGAAGATAGTAGTGGGTCAGGTGCAAGTAGGGGGGCTGGAGGGAACTTGGAAGCATGTCACATCATTTGTTGATACTTAGAGTTTGGAAACATGTGAACTCATCGTTATCAACCAATAATGGCCAAAGAGTTCTGATGAGAAAGTTAGGGTCCATAGGGATGAATAGAGCCAGAAGGGTATAAAAAGGGCAGTCTGCAAGGGTATCAGAGCAGAAGGCTGAAGAGAGAGGACAGACTGCACCTGCTGTGTGTCGTGATGCGCTGTTCCACCATGTTCCAGATATGACTGCCTGTACTGCCTTTGTATCCCAGTGTGTCATTCTAATTGTTGAAGGGGTTTATACTCAGGCTGTGTAAAATCCTATTGCTTCCCCTGCCCAAAGCCTTTTTATAGCCCCTATTATATTCAGTAGGGAGAATGTAGCCTTTTTTAGATGGGAGCAGGGGTGAATTGTTTTTGGGATGTTTTGCACCAGGGGCGAGTTATAGATTTTGAAACCATGTGCTCCAAATATGCTTTATCTAGGGGGGACTATTTTCCTTATTTGCAAATTACACATTACCTAAATACTTTGGGTTGGCAACGAACAGATCCCTGTACAGTGGAAAGTTTAGAGAACTTATGGGTAGTATTGCAGAAAGTACCTAAGCCTATTTCAGTGATATACAGATACATCAGGGGATGGGATTCCACTTAACTTAACTGTCAGAGGGACTGGAGACAGATTTACATTGTACCTTCTCTGTTAGGGAATGGAAAATTATTTGTGGGGAGGTCCAGAAGGCTTAACTCCTAACCTTATTCACTTGTTCAGAACCCTTATTTTATCATCCTCACTTTAATATTCCCTTATCGCTTGTTTGTCCTGTTAGATTGTAAGCTCTGTCAAGCAGGGACTGTCTCTTCATGTTCAAGTGTACAGCACTGCGTACGTCTAGTAGCGTTTTAGAAATGATAAGTAGTAGTAGTAGTTCAGTATGTGTGTTAATATAGGAAAATGCTTACAAGGTACTTACCCGTTGTTATTATACACCTGAGCTACTGAAGTGTATGTATCCTAGTGTGTCTGATAAGTGCTGGAGGTATGGGGTCCAGAAAGGAAAATTTTTGCATATTTGGTGGACTTGTGAATTAATATCCCCTTTTTGTTTGGGCGTGATGAAATTGCTTTCTATTCTTTTGGATGCATCTTTAGTGTGTAATCCCACGGTATGTTTGCTAGGTTTGTATAATGAGAGGGTCTACAAGGGAGAAAGCAAGATGATGCGCTGGGGCCTAGCTGCGGCTAGGTCCCTGGTGGTGTTGCACTGGAAAAAGGTGGAACCTCTAGGGAAGTGGAAATGTAATCTAAGGCAACTGGTGCATATGGAGTTTATAATGGCATATCGGAGGGAGGGGATTTCCTTGCATAAACGAGAATGGGATAAAATTTATTGCTGTTTACCCCGTATGTGAAGTGTGTGTGTGGGGGGGGGGGGGGGGGGGAGTAGGAGAGGAACGGGTTAGGCGGGGTGGGTTGAGAGGAGGAGGGTGTTGGGGGGAGAGGTTGGGGAGTTTGTTCTGTAGTGTTTCAGGGAGACTGGAAGAGTTGTGGGTTGAGTTATGAAGGAGCCGGGGTGGGGGAGTTATAAGTATTGACTTCCATTTAAATGGGTTTGTTATGGAAATGCATTTGGGGAATGCTGCTTTTATGATTGCTGCAGCTAAGGGGAGGGTTGTTTTTATATGTTGCTTCTGTATGAGGACAAGGAAGTACCTAGTGTACCTGAATGTAGCTCACCTTGAGCTAATACTGAAAAAAAAGGTGTAAACCTATCTCAAATCCGAAATGGATTACATCTGTAACCCCTACTGAGCTGGAAGCCTTTACAGCTGTTATCTGCTATATGGCAGAGCAGGGATACAATTTCAGGGAGATATCACTATAATTCTCAAGTCTACTTCTCTGGGATTTTTAGGGTTCCAAATTGGGACCAGTAATACTAAGAAGCTTTTGGTACCCAGATCCACTCTCTCTTTCCCATGTACCATTCTTTCCACACAAGTAAGATCCAGGCCTAGGCTTGTTATGAATCAACTTTACTTAAAGTATTAAGTGCAAGACAGCTATAATAAAGAAATGTCCACAGCTTACTCAACAGAGTAAAAGAATATACAGATACACTTACTCCTTCTTCAGAGACCCCCAAGGGTGGCCCATCCCAAAGCTGAAAATTTACCACTGCTGTGCTTGAGATCGAAGGCCAGTGAGTGAGGTTTTCTTGCAGGCCCCAGTGTGTCTAAAACCAGTTCTGGCAGATATCATTCCAAAAACAGATATGTTCTACTTAACAAATTGTAATGGAAGTGAATTTTAAAGATTGTTTTTCAACCCTGTCTTGAACAACCAGTGCACTCGGGGTCTGTATTGTTGATTAGAAGTAATTCTGTTTAAAAATGATTAAGTGTTATCTTAAAGGATTGCTTTTCAACCCTGCTTTTGTCCGATAGTACACTCTGAAATCTTGTCTTTTGTAAATACAAAAATAAGTTGGAATACAGAAGATAAGACATAGCTCTAACTAATTTGGTATGCAAAGGAGAGGATGGTTCTTGTTTCTGGGTCCAGTCTGGCCACCTGGAGTTGGAAATCATGTGACCACGTTCCCACAGACCTAAGCAGAGAAGCATTCTGTAATTTTCCATAGCTCTGAACATGAGCTCAGAGCCTAATAAAAAGGGAGGACTTGTCACAGCAGAGTCGGGGTTCATCTGAGGGCAGACGTGTCGTGTAGAGGGTTTGTTCCTGGTCACAAGGAGACTCTGAGCTTCCGCTGTAACAGACCTCCGAGCTGATGAAATAAGGGCCTGAGCTTCCTGACCAGTGTTGTTTGTATGTATATATATATCTGTTTTATAGCTTTCTTTTAGTTAGATGGTTTCATTAGTGTGCATATCTCCTAATTTGACTCAGTCAGCGTGTATATTTCTTAATCATTGTATAGACTGAAGCAATAATGATTTATACACTCTCCATTTGAATAAAGAGTTTCATTTACCCAATACGAATCCAAAAGAATCTGTAGTATTTTATTCTGTGAACAGTCTGTGGTGATCAAGTGAGCAGGCTGCAATACCAAAGCAATACATTAGTGGCGATGTGAGCAGGATTCATAGAGGGGAATGGAATTTTTTAAGCAAAAAATTGGGAAGAATAAAGCGGAGAGTGTTATTGAGATCCCAGAATGGGATGCAGTACCATATGATATTATAGCCACTGAGTGGGAGGAATAGGATTCTGCTTTAAAGGAATCATTGCCTTGCTGCAGACAAAATGTTGAAACAGAAAGGGAGAAGGAATGAGTTTATCTTGTTGGGCAGACTGGATGGACCGTATGGGTCTTTATCTGCCGTCATTTACTATGTTACTATGTAACAGTATTAAAACCCATTAGAGCCGGGATAAGCAGCATAGGAAAAGTACAGAATTAGAATGTTTAAGTGTGTGATTTACAGTTAAAATGATAACTGAGCATACCGTTGTAAAGTGTGACGCAGTTAGAATGCTGTGTGATGTACGCAGTTAAAATGATAACTGAGTGTGCTGTGCCGTCGTAAGTGTGACGCAGTAAGAAATGAAGAAGGGAAAATTAACAAAAAGAAAGTATTTAAAATGACTCATTTGGAGTTATTAATTGCACATTTAAAGAAAAGGGTTAGGAGTTAAATCTTATAAGATTCAAGGACCGTTTCAGGCAGGGAAACTGAAACTCTCAGACATAGGAACGCGTTAATTACTCAGCTTTTTGCAAGCAGTGCTTATCAGGGAAAAATTACCTTGAGTGAAGGGAAGAAGAGAAACATTTTTTTTTTAAACAGGCTTTTGAACAGACAACACGGATTGCTTTGGATCTGTGGCCAGTTAAATTAGAAGTAGAATTAAGTGTCTCAGGGAATTAAAATTATGCTAAGAGCTTTTGCCAAAAATAAAGGGATTTGGCAAAAACACTGGTGTTTTAGAGCCGTAGGTTTTTCAGAATTAGAAAAGAAAATATAAAGAACAAAATCAGGGATTGGGGGGAATTCCCTTACTGCATGAAAAAGTGTCAGCCCTTCCAGAAACAGGATAAATTGGGTCAGAGCCTCTGGAACGGGTGGAAAGCCCAGTCAGGTGGGGAAAAGTTTATGATCAATGAACTAATGAGGCCTATATGGCTTTGAAAATTGAGAATTTAGGGCAATGTCATACATATATACTGATTCATGGTCCGTGGCAAATAAATTAGCCACGTGGCTACTTACTTAGTACAAAAACAACTGGAAAATTAATATCAAAGATTTGTGGCAAGCAGAGAATTGTGGCAAGACATTTGGAATTATGTATAAAATACTAATGTTATTGTTTTTAATGTAGATGCTCATTGCAAGGGTGATACTCTAGAACGTCTCTACAGCGCAGTGGCTGATGACTGTGGAAGAGCCAGATAATTGCTCAGGTTTGGTGAAATGGGTGCACTAAAAATGTGAACATCTGGGAAGAAAGGCCACTTACAGGTGGGCAACAGATCATGGTATTAGTTTAATTTTGGATGTTATTAAAACTGTTATGGTTGAATGTCTGGTCTGTTAATACTAGACTAGGTGATCTGTTCCCCACATGTCTAAGGGGTAATTAAAAAGGGGGAAATTACCTGAACAAATTTGGTAGATGGATTAGACAGAACCTTTATCCAATTTGCAAGGATGTAAATATGTGTGCACAGCAGTTGATAATTATTCTAGATATGTAATTGCACATCCTTGCAGGCAATACTATTAAAACGTTAGGATTGATAATTGATGATGGTTCCCATTTTTGAAGGCTAATTGGTACAAGAATACGCTCCAGACCATAATTGAACAAAATGAATGGTCTGTTGAAACAACAAAAACGTAAAATAGGGGGATCATTAAAGAATTGGAAAATAAATTTGGTAGAGGCCTTAAGGATACTTAATAATCGGCCTATTGGGGAAGCAGAAACACCCCTAATACAAATGGTTACTCCTAACCTACAAGTCTTGACTACCAAACATGACTAATTAGGATATTGGGAAATTACAGCAGGAGCTATGATGCTCTACACGGCCACTCCAGGAGCGGCGGGGCTGGATTTATATGCTCTACAAATGGTTAAATTGTTATAAAGAGATATTCAAATAATTAATACAGGTTTTGGTAGGGGTGATTGATACAGACTATCAAGGAGAAGTAAGGGTTATACTTAATAACCAAAGTCCCCATGATGTGTTAATTCAAGCTAATGATAGAATTGCTTAATTATTAATTTTACCTGTGTTACAACCTGGAATTGTGAAGGTGGATCCACCCACCACCTTTACCACATGAGGGGATAAAGGCTTTGGATCCACTAATCTATCTACAGGTGCAAAGGTGTGGGTTACCCAAGGAAATGGGCCCCCACAGCCTGCTGAAATTATTGGCCAAGGGGCAGACAATACTGTCCTGATCCTCCGATCTGGGCGGGAAAAAATGGACTTATGTCCCAGCGAATAAATGTTATCTTAGAGAGTAATTAATCTGTTAATATGTTTCATTTATAGATCCTTGTAAGAGTCAGTATAATCCTCCTTCTTATGGTGTCTTTGGGTATTGCCATTTACCCCCGGTGGATGACTACATCTTACCACCGAAAGTCAAGGCAAGCTGATTTGGCAGTGGAAGAATCAGAGTGAAATTTGACA
Source organism: Microcaecilia unicolor (assembly GCF_901765095.1). Taxonomy (NCBI): domain Eukaryota; kingdom Metazoa; phylum Chordata; class Amphibia; order Gymnophiona; family Siphonopidae; genus Microcaecilia; species Microcaecilia unicolor. The sequence continues at coordinate 215,831,651 of NC_044036.1, forward strand.
AGATAATTCCTGTGGCAACTGTCAACAACACTCAAATATGGAAAGAAATCCTGTCACATGAATGAGTTTAATATGGCTTGCACAAGTCAGAGACAGACAATACAGCATTGTTGACCCAAAAATGCGGGCATTGTTGACATTTACACCATTAGCACATATTTATATTCTTCTTGTGTGAATGCTACTCCTATGAAGACCTGTGTAAAAACTGTAGTACTCTTAATTGCCTTAATTGTAGAGTAAAATGAGTTTAGTATGATATATTGTTAGGAGCTTTTGGTACAGGTGTAGAGATAATAAATGCTATTGATGCTGAAACTTTAGACAAAATGTATTAGAACTGACATTAATCAGCTTGTTATTTTGCAATATAAGGGTTTTTTATTATACTAGTTAGTTTATTATACTCACATAGTTTACAAGTAGAAATTAATATAGCATAATTTACTATTTGCATGTTGTAACATTTATTTGCCTTTATACAACGGAATACACTTGTGGAGGTGGATTTCACCGGTGGGTTCCTTCCACAACCTGATTAATAATTTCAAATACTGCCTTGTGCACTGACCTCTTTTGTTATGGGCAAATTGTGTAGTTTAGTGAAACTAAGCAGTGTGTATTATTTGTAATACTGAATTTTGATTAGTTATTAGGGGGCAGCATTATTACCATTTGCCCTTGAATTATCCTTCCTACTAATTTTAGTATGTTTGTTGAAATTAGTGCTCAGTATATTATCCATTTGTATAATCTGTCGTTACTTTTTTTGTTGTTGTTTTACTTGATGTAGATGTAGAGTAATGACTTATGTATGGACTGTCATTCAGACAGAGTTGAAAATCAAGGACCGATTGTAATGGAAGTGAATTTTAAAGATTATTTTTCAACCCTGTCTTGAATGACCAGTGCTTTCGGCGTCTGTATTGTTGATTAGAAGTAATTCTGTTTAAAAATGATTGTTTAAGTGTTATCTTAAAGGATTGCTTTTCAACCCTGCTTTTATCCGATAATACACTCTGAAATCTTGCCTTTGACCGAAAGTAATTTTTCTTGTAAATACAAAAATAAGTTGGAATGCAGAAGATAAGACACAGCTCTAACTAATTTGGTATGCAAAGGGGAGGATGGTTCTTGTTTCTGGGTCCAGCCTGACCACCTGGAGTTGGAAATCATGTGACCATGTTCCCACAGACCTAAGCAGAGAAGCATTCTGTAATTTTCCATAGCTCTGAACATGAGCTCAGAGCCTAATAAAAAGGGAGGGCTTGTCACAGCAGAGTCGGGGTTCATCTGTGGGCAGGCGTGTCGTGCAGAGGGTTTGTTCCTGGTCACAAGGAGACTCTGAGCTTTCGCTGCAATGGATCTCCCAGCTGATGAAATAAGGGCCTGAGCTTCCTGGTATTTTATTCTGTGAACAGTCTGTGGTGATCAAGTGAGCAGGCTGCAATACCAAAGCAATACAGCATCTTCTCTCTGAGCCCTTATTCTTGCCCCATTCAGGATCCTGTCTCTGTCTATATCCCTCCCCCTCTGTTTAGTTTCACCTCTGTGTCCCTATCCCCCTCTCCATGTCCAGCGTCAGCCCTCTGTGTCCCTATCCCTCCCTATACCCATCTTCACCACCACACTTTTCTTTCTCCTGCACCACCTCCCTGGGACCATCATTTGTCCATCTCTCCTCCTTCCCTCCTCTTTTCCCCTCCCTGTGGACCAGCATCTCTCTTTTTTCCCTCCTGCTCCCTGGGGGCAGTGTCTCTTTTCCCTCCTGTACTCCCTCCATGGGGCCAGCATCTCTCTCATCCCTCCCTCCTGGCCTTCTTCTTGGGGGTCCAGCAGGTGTCCTTTCCCTCCTCTTTCCCCTTCCTGGGTCTAGCATCTCTCCATCTTCCTCCTTCCCCAAGTCCTGGCATCCTTTTCTTGTCTATTTCACCTCCCCGGGGGCTCAGAATGTGTCCCTCTCTTCTGTCCATCCTGTTCCCCCTCTCATGAGTCCAGCATCTCTTTCTCTTTTTCCTCCAAAAGACCCTTTGAGAGTCTTTATCCTTCTCTATTCCCTCATTCCCCCCCCCCCCCCCCCCAGTGAGTTTAGCATCAATCTCCTTCCCGTTTAAGCCCTGGCATCTCTTCCTCTCATCCTTACCCTCCCCCCAATCCTGGTATCACTTTATCTCCCCTGCCTCCATAGCCTGCACCAATCTCAAATTTGTTGCCAGTGGCACTGAAGACATGCTGCCTCCAGCTGGCACAAACCCCTTCCCTCTGCCATGTCCTGTCTTCCAGCAACAGGAAGCTGCATCAGAAGAGGCAGGATGCTGCAGAGGGAATGGGCCTGCACTAGTCTGATGTAAAATGTCTTTAGTGCTGTCAGCCACAAAGGTAAAGCTGGCATCCATGGGATGGTGGGAAGGGTAAAAGATACAGGGGCTTGGGGTGGGGGTAAGGAAAGAGAGAGAGAGAGAGAGAGAGAGAGAGAGATGCCAGACTACAGGGGCAGGAAACCATGACTTGCTAATGCATGTGAAGAGGGCAATTAGACATGTGACTTGGAGAAGGGGCCATAATGCATGTGACTTGGCATGTCTGTTTTTTTCTTCTGGGGAACTTCCCCTCTGTGGTAAGAGACAGACTCCCTTGGCTTCCCCTGTTCACCAGTGGTTCTCCTTCTCCTCTTTCAAGCATAGAACAGCAGTCTTGATGTGGGGCACAGGCCTAACCAGCTGCTTCTTATGGTTTAATGGCTTAGTTAACCAAAAACCCAACATATCTTTGGGGCTGGTGTTTTATATTAGTCACAGTTTCTCTCCAAAAGTGATCTCCTCCAGCTATTACCTTACTGATCAGGAGAGCCCTCCCTTGTTTTAAAGCTCATAGTGGACATATAATAACTCTTCCTCTCTATGATTCTCTTCCTCTCTACGATTCCCTAATGTGTCTGTACACATGAACCTTATTCTACCACAACATTACTGTATTTGTTCATACCGGAATTGGCAAACGCCTTTACAGTACTATGTAAGCCACATAGAGCCTGCAAATAGGTGGGAAAATGTGGAATACAAGTGTAACAAATAAATAAATAAAAACTCCAAGGGTATAGACAAGTCACTACATAATATACAGTTCTAGTAGAAACACTAGAAGTCTCTGACATCTAAGCAAGGCAGAACCTTAGAGGTCTCTAAACAATACAATATTATAAATAATACAAACAACAATAAAGCAGAGATACTTACCTGTAACTGGTGTTCTCCGAGGACAGCAGGCTGATTATTCTCACATCTGGATGATGTCATCTGACAGAGCCTGGTGCGGATCCTGACTAGCAAGTGAAGTAGAAAACTCAAGCAGCATCCCACAACACATGCGCTGGTGCCTTCCCACCAACTCAAGAGTACAAGTCCTCCAGTCAGGTGAAAAAGCAAAAATCAGATAGCCTATAACTAAATTCAACTTCTATGGGAGGTGGGAAGATATGTGAGGACAAACAAGCCTTCTTATTCTTAAATCTGGGAATCCTTACCTACTAGGCTCACAAAAAATAAGAAAACTAGGATAATTGAGTCTCAAAATGTTGAGATTAAACAGGGCCTAGGAGGGCGAAGTTGGATTCTAGACACTGAACAAGTTCTGCAGAACTGTCTGTCCAAACTGACTGTCATGCTGGGTATCCTGATCCAGACAGTAGTGGGATGTGAATGTGTGGACTGAAGACCACATCGAAGACTTTTAAATATCCTCCATGGAGGCTGATCTCAAGTGGGCTATGAACATAGCCATGGCTCTGTGTTATGATTTTGCTAAGACATAAGTACATAAGTACATAAGTAGTGCCATACTGGGAAAGACCAAAGGTCCATCTAGCCCAGCATCCTGTCACCGACAGTGGCCAATCCAGGTCAAGGGCACCTGGCACGCTCCCCAAACGTAAAAACATTCCAGACAAGTTAAACCTAAAAATGCGGAATTTTTCCAAGTCCATTTAATAGCGGTCTATGGACTTGTCCTTTAGGAATCTATCTAACCCCTTTTTAAACTCCGTCAAGCTAACCGCCCGTACCACGTTCTCCGGCAACGAATTCCAGAGTCCAATTACACGTTGGGTGAAGAAAAATTTTCTACGATTCGTTTTAAATTTACCACACTGTAGCTTCAACTCATGCCCTCTAGTCCTAGTATTTTTGGATAGCGTGAACAGTCGCTTCACATCCACCCGATCCATTCCACTCATTATTTTATACACTTCTATCATATCTCCCCTCAGCCGTCTCTTCTCCAAGCTGAAAAGCCCTAGCCTTCTCAGCCTCTCTTCATAGGAAAGTCGTCCATCCCCACTATCATTTTCGTCGCCCTTCGCTGTACCTTTCCAATTCTACTATATCTTTTTTGAGATACGGAGACCAGTACTGAACACAATACTCCAGGTGCGGTCGCACCATGGAGCGATACAACGGCATTATAACATCCGCACACCTGGACTCCATACCCTTCCTAATAACACCCAACATTCTATTCGCTTTCCTAGCCGCAGCAGCACACTGAGCAGAAGGTTTCAGCGTATCATCGACGACGACACCCAGATCCCTTTCTGACTGGCAGGGGAATGACTGGGACTCGCTTCTGATTGGCCTGTTAAGGATTGAGCTGATGTCTGAGGCAGCAGACGTCAGAAGTCAGATCTATTTAAACCTACCTCTCCCTACAACCTATGCTTTAGCGTTGATTCCTGTCAGCTAAGCCTCTTTCCCTCTCTCTGTCTGTGCTAGTAGCACACTGTGCATCCGTTGGAGTTTGCTTACTTTTCTCGTTGCTTGTAGCTTCTCTGTGTGCTGGTTGTTCCCAGCGTATGCTTGATTGTTTCCCTAGCCTAGCTGCTTTCCTTGATTACCATGCTTCCATGTAGCTGTGGGTGCTCTGTTTGCTCTGTCTCTGTGTGCTGCTGAGTTCTGGTAAGAACATTGTTTGCTTTTCTCCTTTGTTAGCTTTAAACCTCTGTCTGCAATGTAAGCCCTGCTTCTTCCTGACTTGTGTGTTAAAGCAGCCCTTCCCTTTAGCCTGCTTTAACTCTTTGTCTGCTGTGTTTGCCTCCTGATTCTTGTGAGCATTGCTCCTTATCTGATTGGTGTATGTAAAGGCAGTTTTTCCTGTTTGCTTGCTTTTCCCTTGGTCTCTAGTGTCTGTTATTTGACTCTGTGGCACAGCCTTGTGTATTCTTATGAGTGGTTTCCCTTTACCTTTGAGTCCTATATGGTCAGCCTTGTGTAATCTTGTGATTGGATCCCTTGACCCTTGATTGCTGTGTTGCACAGCCTTGTGTATTCCTACAAGTGGCTTCCCTTTACCCTTGAGTGCTATATGGTACAGCCTAGAGTGCTCCTATGAGTGGCTTCCATTTTCCCTTGAGTGCTGTGTGGCACAGCCTAGTGTATTTGAGTGCTGTATGGTACAGCCTAGAGTATTCCTGTGGAACTTCGCTCTTGTAGAGTCTGTGGTCCCATTCTGTCCTCGGGTTTCCTTTTATCCCTGCGGGCTTTGCCTCTGCTACCTGTGTTTCTGTGTAGCCTTTGTTTGCATTCTCTTCCTCTGGTCGTAACCTGTACCTACCAGCTTTTTGTCTGTCGCCCTTCCCTTGTGTCACTAGCTAGCGCTTGTGTACATTGCATGTGCTCCAGTCCCTTTTGGACCCCTCGTTGTTCTTTTTCCCTTCCCTAGTGTATGACTCGGTTCCAGTTTGGCTGTGAGGCCCATATGCTTGGACTCTGTACGAGTGGGTTCCTGTTTGGCTGTGAGGCCCGCCTGAGTGGTCTATCTCCCTTTTCTGGTGGTGCTAGTGGATTGTTCTGAGTGTGCGGGGCTTTGTGACTGTGGGTTTGCTTAGCACCTGTTTGGTCTACCCTAGGCCTTGGCCAAGATCCTTCCTAAGCCTTGGCCTAGGCACAAGGGCTCATGAACAGTTTAACACTCTGGTATTGTGAGCCATGACATGTCCAAGAGTCAGCCCATCCTGAGCATAAGCAAAGGAGATGCAATCTGCTAACAAATTTGAAAGTGTGTATTTGCCAATGGCCACCCCTATCTGTTCGGTCAAAAGAAACGAAAAGCTGGGTGTACTGTCTATGTGCTTGAGTATGCTCCAGATAGAAGGCTACAGCTCGCTTGCAGTCTAAAGTATGCAATACACTTTGACCAGGATGGCATGAAGTTTTGGGCAAAGTGTTGGTAGAACAAATGACTGGTTAAGATGGAGCTCCGACACTATCTTATGAAGGAACTCAGGGTACGTGTGGAGAACTACTCTGTTGTGATGAAATTTAGTATACAGTGGATAAGCTACCAAGGCCTGGAGCTTACTGACTGTGCAAGCTGAAGTAACTGCCACCAGAAACACAACTTTCTAGGTCAAAAACTTCAGATGACAGATATTCAGAGGCTCAAAAGGAGCTTTCATCAGCTGGGTGAAGACAATGTTGAGATCGCGTGACGCAGCAGGAGGTTTGGTAGGGAGCTTTGTTAGCAACAAATCTCTCATGATTCAAACAACTAAGGGTCCTGTTTACTAAGGTGCGCTAAAAATGAGTACTAACTAACGCTAAAAGCACCCATACATTCCTATGCATGTCTTTAGTATTAGCGCACGCTAAAAACACTAGTGCACCTATAACACAGCTTAGTAAACAGGGCCCTAAATCCTGTACAGAGATGGACTCCCCTTCCACAATGTGATTATAAGTGCCAATTGCACTTAGATGAACTCTTACAGAGTTGGTTTTCAAACAAGACTCAGAAAGGTGCAGGCAGTACTCAAACAGTTTTTGTGTAGGGCAAGAAAAGGGATCTAAAGCCTTGCCCTGACACCAGACACCAAACCTTCTCCACTTAAAAGAGACATCTCATAGTGGAATCTTTCTTGGAAGCCAGCAAGATATGGGAGACACCCTCAGGGAATCCCAGGGCTTCGAGTTCTACGCTCTCAACATCCAAGCCATGGGGCCAGAGATTGGAGGTTGGGATGCAGAAGGGAATCCTCATTCTGCGTAATGAGGGTCAGAAAACAGTCCAAACTCCAACTCCAGAAGACGAGGGAACCAGATCTGCCGAAGCCAGTAAGGAGCAATCAGAATCATGGTTCTCTGGTCTTGCCTGAAGCTCACTGACTCTTCTGGCAGAAGTAAGAGTTTATAGTTTATAAAAATTTACTATACTGCTGAAACTGAAATCAGAACAAAGCAGTTGACAAATCTAAAATACATCAGGAAAGGAACTCCATTAATCATAGGAAACAAACATACTGTCAGCAAGCACCCCTCCGTGCTGTCCGCTCTTGCTTCGACACCTCTCTGTGCTGTCCGCGCTCCGCTCAACACCTCTCTGTGTGGTCTGCGCACCTCTGAGCACCTCTCCGAGCTGTCCATTCTTCGCCCACACAATTGGGGCTAATCCATCTCCTCAACGGACCTGTTCCGGCTCACTTGCACAAAAGCAATTCACAGTACTTGTTTATTCTGCAGAGCACTTTTATTTCAGAGCCCCACCAGCGGACGCATAGGGTATGCGCTGTATTCCAGCTGCTGGTCTCTGTCCAACTTACTTCCCTTCTTCTTCCCCTCTCCCAACACGCCCCAACAGTTCCCAAAAGTTCAGACTTGCAACTCCAAAACCCACTGAAATAGACCTTTGAGTCAGTCAGTGTCCTCTACTCACTTTCTCCTACTGCCTAGGAGATAGAGGCATTTCTCCTCCCTCACTTGTCAGACACCACACACTCTGACAACCTCCCACTGAAAATGTCCAGACTGACCTTCTTCATGTAATTACCCTCTGTCCTGAGCAGAAGAACTCCATTTGCTCTGTTCAGCTTCTTTCATGGCATTTTCACAGTTCTCCTCTAGCTCAATCTCCTCCCACTCCATGGAATCTTCCCCCACCCTCTCTCCCAGGTGCTGCTCCTCCACTTGATGTCCTCCATCTCCCATCACCTGCTGGCCTTTCTGCCTGCTGGGAGTTGGAGTGCTGTCCCTCATGTTCCCTCCTCCCTTGCAAGTGCTGCTGGGTTCTGTAGTTCACTCCTTTCTTGCAAGTCTCCTACCCCCTTTCCCCGGCAGAGAGTGATCTTCCTTTCTAGGCCTACTGCCCCCTGTCAGCTCTTCTCTGCCTTCCCTCTACCTCCTCCTTACATACCCCCCCGCTTAAGAACCTTTTACCCTCCCGGGGCTTGACTCCTTCAACCTCCTGACCGGCCATTCGGGACAGAATATCAACATTCCCCAATAGTTTGCCTGCCCGATGCTCACCCGGAACTGAAAGGGTTGCAAGGACAGATACCAACGCATAAGTCTGGCATTAGCGCTTTTCATCTGCATTAACCATTTCAGGGGGGCCTGATCCGTAATAAGCCTAAAGGGCCGTCCTCTAAATAGTATTGACACATTTGGGTGGCCCACTTAATAGCCAAACACTCCTTCTCAATGGTGGCATATCCTTTTTTTCATGAGGAAGGAAGAGTTTACGGCTCAAATATAACACAGGATGTTCCTCCCCCTCATGGATCTGAGAAAGTACTGCCCCCAATCCCACCCCCGAGGCATCCGTTTGCAGCACAAAGGGTTGTCCCATTCAACTGCCTTCAGCACCGGATCCTCACATAGCGCTAAACGCAACTCTTGAAAGGCTTCTTTCTCCTCCTCCCCCCCATTTCAACTGATTCGGCCGATTCCTTTTAGCAATTTGTTAAGGGCTCAGCCTGTGAGGCAAAATGGGGAATGAACCTGCGGTAGTACCCGACTAGCCCAAGGAAACTCTGCAGCCTTTTTTTTGTTGCCGGATACGAAAACTCCCTAATACTTTGTACTTTATCCAACAAGGGTTTTACCTGCCCACCCCCCCCACCTTATAGCCCAGATATTTAACCTCCTGCTGGGCGAAGAAGTGACATTTCTGGGGATTAAGTGTGAGCCCTGCTCCCGGAAAGCTGTTAACACTTCCTGACCTGCCTCATGTGCGTAACCCAGTCCTCACTATGGATAATACATCATCCAGATAAGCCGGAGCATAACTCTGATGAGGCCGTAAGACCCTATCTAGCAGGCGCTGACAGATGCCGCTGCGGAGTTTAATCCAAACGGCATCCTCTTAAATTGAAAGAGCCCCAAGGGGGTAGAAAAAGGCCGTCTTGGGCTTAGACTCCGCCGATAAAGGAATCTGCCAATATCCCCTTGGTCAAGTCCAGCGTAGACAGATACTGAGCCGACCCCAACCTATCTAATAAATCCTCAATACGAGGCATAGGATAGGCATCAGGCGAGGAGAGGGCGTAACCTGGCGGAAATCATACAAAACCGCCAGGTATCGTCTTTCTTAGGCACACAGCACCACTGGACTGACCAAGGACTATATGATTCTTCAATAATACCATACTCAGCATTTCCTTCACCTGTCTAACCACCTTGTTGTTTCACCGGGGACAGCCTATAAGGTCTTTGCCTAACCACCCGGCCCTGATCTGTATAATCTCATGCATGCTCAAATGTGTCTCCCCCGGACCAGGGAGTAAGGACATCCTGGAACTCTTCTAGTAGTTGCCCCAAGTTCCTGCTGCTGATCCTTATTTACACTCCTCTGCAATGTGGGGCTTCAGGGACTTAAAGATGTCTGAGATCTGAGGCCCCAGATCCTCTCCTCCATCGCCTTAGTCCCGCCCCACAGCACCTTCCTTTCCCTCCACAACTTAACACATTCACGTGATATGTTTGCTTTCTCCCCACTCTTATTCCTCACCTCATACGTAACGGGGCCCCAATTTCCTTAGTAATCACCCCCGGTCCCCTCCACGACTTTCAAATTTATGAGGGCCATCTGCTATCATAATTATGACCTTCTCCCCCTTCTGCAAACCCTCGCTCTTCACTCCCTGATCATAATATGATTTTTGATATTCTTGACTTTTACCCAATTTATCCCGGGCGTAGCCCCTCAATCGTCGCAACCTACCCTTCAGGTCAAACAGATAAGAGACCACCGTACAGTCTCCTCTATCCGGAGGCACCCATTGTTCCCTCAGGATATCCAAAATTCCCCGCGGGGCCCCTCCCATACATCAATTCAAACGGAGACACTCCTAATGAAGCCTGCACACTCTCCCTACAGGTGTATAAGACAAATGGCAAGAGGCGATCCCACTCATCCATACAGCTCCCCAACCCTCTACGCAAGAGAGTCTTAAGAGTCTTATTAAATCTCTCTACCAGACCATTGGTCTGAGGATGGTAAGCTGCGGTACGGATGTGTGCAATACCAAACGCCTCCCATACTTGAGCCAATGTACGGGAGAGAAAATTAGTACCTCTATCAGTAAGTACTGCCCGGGGAAACCCCACCGTACAAAAAATGTGAATCAGCTCAGCGGCAATCACCTTAGCTGACACTGTACGCAGGGGCACCGCCCACGGGAAACGGGTGGCCATATCTAACACCACCAAAATATACACAAAACCCCTCCGTGACTTGGGGAGCGGTCCTACAATATCCATAGCCAGGCGGCCTAGCGGAACCCCAATACGAGGCAAGGAACATAAAGGCGCCCGCTCTGGCCCCCTCTCGGCTACCTTCTGACAGAGCCCACAGGAATTGCAATACACTTCCACTTCTTTATAAACCCCTGGCCAATAAAACCTTCGCAAAACCTGGTCCAGGGTACCCTGTGTCGCCTTATGTCTCCCCAGCGGGTGATCATGAGCTAATCTCATGATCAGGCTACGAAACCCCTTAGGTATCACCAACTGTTTCTGCCACCCGCTCCCTATTGCCGAGCTAACTCTAAATAGCAGCCCCTTCTCCACCCTAAAATGCGGGGAAGAGCCCCCCTCCCCTTCTCGGGCCCTACTCCAGGCGTACTGCAAGGCACCGTCAGACTCCTGCTCCCTCTGAAAAGAGGGAAACTGCTCTAGGAGCTTCCCCAGGTCCCTTGGAAAATCTCCTTCCCCCTCGACCTCTATCATGGCCTGCCTTCTTTTCCATTGAGCTCCCTTATTTTGCCGGGCCCCTTTCCTACTTTTCCCCGGGGTACCAAAAATCTCAGGATGAAAGGGAAAAAACCTGATCCAAAGAAAGAACCTTCCCACCCTCCTGCTGTGACTGACACTGAGCCCGGGTAGTTACAAAGGCTTTTCCCCCTTTCACATATAGGGAAAAAGGGGCCCAGTCCCTCCCCAGTATCAGGTCCTGTGGCAGTCGAGACAACACCGCTACTAATATCCGGTGTGCCCCCATAGGCCCTTTTACGGTCACCCAATGTAAAGGATACCTAGTACTAGCCCCATGAATGCATTGAATAGCTACCTCCCCCTGGCTAGCCCCTCTCTGATCATACTTTCCCTTACTTATACAGGACCATAACCTCCTTGAAAGCATAGATTGGTCAGCTCCCGAGTCTAACAGGGCCTCCACTTTCACCCCCCCCCCCCCCCCCCCCCCACCTCCACGACCTGAGTAAAGGGATTGGACACCTGTTTATAAGAATGAGAAGTAAAGCCCTCCTTGGCCCTACAATCCTTCCTTACGTGCCCTTTATGCCCACACCTATAACAAATACGATCCCCGGCATACCCCGAGACCCCCATTCCCCCTTCACCCATACCGGCCAGTTCCCTCTTTGCCTGGAGAGGCTTAGCCCCTGTCATATATCTTTCCTTTCCCGCCCGCACCCCACCCCCACCCACATGTTGGGACTCTAGAAAGCATTCCATACTTTTAACAGCTTCATCCAAAGACCCACAGCCCCGCCTAATCAAGTCCCTTCTCAATTCTGCTGGTAAGGCCTCCAGAAACTGCTCCAACACCAGCTCTAACATTACTTGAGTCACTGAGTTTTTTTCTGGTTCTAACCACTTGGTGGCCAAATCCAGTAATTTCTGGGCCAAAGCCCTGGGCGTCTCTCCTTCTGCCCACCTCCACTCTCTAAATTTCCTTCGGTAGGACTGCTTACTTAGCCCGTACCTGTCCAGAATAGCCCGTTTAAGCTTAGCATAGTCCGCAATCTCAACAGCCGGGAGACTGCGAATGCTGCCAGTGCCTCCCCGGATAATGCCGGAGCCAGTCTCATAGTCCATTGCTCCCCTGGCCAGGCTGCAGCAACCGCTACCCGTTCAAATGCCCCCAGGTAATCCTCTATGTCGTCCTTATCGGACAGCTTACCCCAGGGTAACCAGTTCATCCCCGTCAGGCCTCCGGTCAACGGTGCTCCTCCCGTTGCAGTTCCCTCTGGCATCGTCGGCCCTGGCTGTTCCCGTGCTCCTCCTTTCAACAACTCCTGACACAGTTCCAGAAGCGGCTGTTGCTGGGCCCTCGATGCGGCCAAGGAGTCCTCCATCAATTTGTGTGCCAGTTCCTGTTGTTTTTGGAATTGATGGGCCATGAAGGAAAACATCTCCTTTGGATCCATTGTGCTGGCCTTCTTCTCTCCTAGACAACACACAAAAACAACAACCTCCAAGTGCAGCTGCTTTATAGGTTTGCCACCCTGCAACCACACCCATGCATCAGCAAAATCCCTTTCCAGCCCTGCTATATGCTCACCGGATAGCCCAGGATTTTGCGCCTTGCTCCTCCTTCTCTTGGAGAACCAGGAAGTTCTGTCAAATATCCCACCGCTGCCACCAAATTGTCAGCAAGCACCCCTCCGTGCTGTCCGCTCTTGCTTCGACACCTCTCTGTGCTGTCCGCGCTCCGCTCAACACCTCTCTGTGTGGTCTGCGCACCTCTGAGCACCTCTCCGAGCTGTCCTTCTTCGCCCACACAATTGGGGCTAATCCATCTCCTCAACGGACCTGTTCCGGCTCACTTGCACAAAAGCAATTCACAGTACTGTTTATTCTGCAGAGCACTTTTATTTCAGAGCCCCACCAGCGGACGCATAGGGTATGCGCTGTATTCCAGCTGCTGGTCTCTGTCCAACTTACTTCCCTTCTTCTTCCCCTCTCCCAACACGCCCCAACAGTTCCCAAAAGTTCAGACTTGCAACTCCAAACCCACTTGAAATAGACCTTTGAGTCAGTCAGTTCCTCTACTCCACTTTCTCCTACTGCCTATGGAGATAGAGGCATTTTCTCCTCCCTCACTTGTCAGGACACCAACACTCTGACAACCTCCCACTGAAAATTGTCCAGACTGACCTTCTTCATGTAATTACCCTCTGTCCTGAGCAGAAGAACTCCATTTGCTCTTGTTCAGCTTCTTTCATGGCATTTTCACAGTTCTCCTCTAGCTCAATCTCCTCCCAACTCCATGGAGTCTTCCCCCACCCTCTCTCCCAGGTGCTGCTCCTCCACTTGATTTGTCCTCCATCTCCCAATCACCTGCTGGCCTTTCTGCCTGCTGGGAGTTGGAGTGCTGTCCCTCATGTTCCCTCCTCCCTTGCAAGTGCTGCTGGGTTTCTGTAGTTCACTTCCTTTCTTGCAAGTCTCCTACCCCCTTTCCCCGGCAGAGAGTGATCTTCCTTTCTAGGCCTACTGCCCCTGTCAGCTCTTCTCTGCCTTCCCTCTACCTCCTCCTTACAATACACTACCAAAGAATAGACCGAAGAAAAAAATAATAAAAATAAAAATTCAGGGGTCAGTGTCAGAGCTATAAGAACACTATATACACGAGGAACTCAGAGAACAAGACGAAGTGAGGTTTCATAAGAGCAGTGAGGATAACATTTAGATCACACGCCACTGGAAGTGGTTTGATAGAGAGGTTTGGTATGAAATATACCATTCATGTATCTAAATATCAAGGAATGAAGTGGCTTATTATTGATTTTAGTATGAAAAGACGGATGTGCTCACATGTACTCTGACTTAGTTTTGAGTCCAGAATTCAAGGAGGAGGGTACTCCCCATAATGGTAGTAGACAGCAGGTAGTACAGTGGAGTGACACAAGCTGTCAGGGCCAGCGAGGAGGGTCTGGATGGAGGAGGGATCCCTCATTCTACTACTACTACGTACTACTATTTAGCATTTCTATAGTGCGACAAGGTGTATGCAGCGCTGCACAACATAGAAGAAAGACAGTCCCTGCTCAAAGAGCTTCCAATCTAAAAGACAAAATAAACAAAGTAAGCAAATCAAATCAATTATGTGAAGGGAAGGAAGAGAGGAGGTTAGGTGGAGGCGAGTGGTTACAAGTGGTTACGAGTCAAAGCAATGTTAAGAGGTGGGCTTTCAGTCTAGATTTAAAGGTGGCCAAGGATGGGGCAAGACGTAGGGGCTCAGGAAGTTTATTCCAGGCATAGGGTGCAGCGAGGACAGAAGGCGCGAAGTCTGGAGTTGGCAGTAGTGGAGAAGGAAACAGATAAGAGTGGAGGAGTGGCCTAGTGGTTAGGGTGGCGGACTTTGGTCCTGGGGAACTGAGGAACTGAGTTCGATTCCACTTCAGGCACAGGCAGCTCCTTGTGACTCTAGGCAATTACCTAACCCTCCATTGCCCCATGTAAGCCGCATTGGCCTGCCATGAGTGTGGAAACCGTGGGGTACAAATTTAACAAAAAAATAAGAAGGATTTATCCATGGAGCGGAGTGCAACGGGAAGGGGTGCAGGGAAGGACAGTGTGGAGAGCTACTGCGGGAGCCGCAGAGTGAGTCATTTATAGGTTAGTCGAAGAAGTTTGCACAGGATGCGAAATGGATAGGGAGCCAGTGAAGGGTCTTGAGGAGAGGGGTAGTCTGAGTTTAAAGCGACCATGGCGGGAAGACGAGACGGGCAGCAAAGGTTTGAACCGACAGGAGAGGGGAGAGGGAATAAGTGGGAGGCCAGCAAGAAGCAGATTGCAGTAGTCTAAACGAGAGGTGACAAGGGTGTGGATGAGGGTTTTGGTAGAGTGCTCGGAAGAAAGGGGCAGATTTTACGGATGTTGTAAAGAAAAGAAACGACAGGTCTTGGCATCTGCTGGATATGAGCAGAGAATGAGACAGGAGAATGATGAGAGCCATCAACAAGAAATAGAAAACGGGGGAGCGGGGAGGTGGGTTTTGGGGGGGAAAATGAGAAGCTCGGTTTTGGTCATACTTAATTGCAGGTGGTGTTGAGACATCCAGACAGCAATGTCAGACAAGCACGCTGAAACTTTGGTTTGGATGCAAGGTGAGATATCCGGGGTAGAAAGGTAGATTGGGAGTCATCAGCATAGAGATGGTAGGAAAAGCCATGGGACTGAGATTAATGAACCAAGGGAAGAAAGTGTAGATAGAAAAGAGGAGGGGACCAAGAACAGAACCCTGAGGTACGCTGACAGGCAGAGGGATAGAAGTAGAAGAGGATCCACCAGAGTGAACACTAAAGGTGCGGAGGGAGAGGTAGGAAGAGAACCAGGAAAGGACAGAGTCCTGGAATCCAAGTGAGGACAGGGTATCGAGAAGTATGCTGTGATCGACATTGTCAAAGCAGCAGAAAGATAAGAAGAATGAGGATGGAATATTGACCTCTGGATTTAGCTAGTAATAGGTCATTGGAGGACTTAGTAAGCGCAGTTTCGGTTGAGTGGAGAGGGCGAAAACCAGATTGTAGTGGGTCAAGAATAGCATGTGAGGAGAGAAAATCAAGGCAGTGGCGGTGAACAGCACGCTCAAGTAATTTGGAGAGAAAAGGAAGGAGGGGAGATGGGTCGGTAATTAGAGGGACAAGTAGGGTCGAGTGAAGGCTTCTTAAGGAGAGGTGTGACCACAGCATGTTTAACGGCAGCAGGGACAGTCGCAGTGGAAAGTGAGAGGTTGAGAATGTGACAGATAAAAGGAATAAGAGCAGGAGAGATGGCATTAAGAAGGTGGGTGGGAATGGGATCAGAGGAACAGGTGGTACATTTTGAGGAAGAAAGGAGAAGTGTAGTTTCCTCAATAGTAACTTCAGGAAAGGAGGAAAGGAATGAGGGGAAGGAGAGAGAGGGGAATGGACTAGTGGAGGGAGAGGGTGGTGAGGTAGAGAAAGCAAGGTTTATCTTTTGAACCTTGTTGTGAAAGAATTCAGCAAGGTCTGAGGAGATAATGAAGGGGGAGTTGGGGAGAGGGGCACCTTGAGGAGAGAGTTCAATGTGGTGAAGAGAAGTCGAGGATTAGAGCCAAGAGAGTTGGTCAGTTGGATATAATAATCCTGTTTGGCATGGATCAGGCGACCCTCAGGGGGAGGAATGCTGGCTTCGGCCTAACCCCTGGTAAGCCATTCCTCAGCTGAGAGGTGCCCAGCTCTACTGAAGCAGCCATGGGCATAATCATATATAAGAAATCATATGAAGGGTTAATTCTGTTAAAAGCTTGAAGTTAGAATTCTAACTTTTTACTTTGCAACTAAAGTGAAGGTATGCCAGATGGTTCATATTATTTCAATGTCTAGCTTGGCCGAGCTAAGGTTAGGAAAGGTCAGTGAGAAATGAAAACTCTGTCCCTTGTGAATTGCCAATGCTAGCTGGCACAGCTGTAAACTATTATGAATGACTAAAGGAATGAGCCAGACATATGATAATTGTAGTTTAAAATGCTTAGATAGAAAATACTATTTAGAGAGAGAGAGGCAATAGATTAGTATTTACAAGTTTTTGATATTTAGAATATGTCTTATAAGAAATACTGATTCTGTGTAAATTAATAAGGTTTGTGTCTGTGTAGAATATCTGTTAAATTCTGTATTACTCTTTGTCTGCTGTTTAAGAGGTCAAGCAAGGACTGCATTGAGTGAGATCAACATGTGGTTTGACTTAGCCATAGTTCTGGCTGGTTCAATGTATAAAGCTGATAGGTGAAGAGGTCAGAACTAGTCAGCTCTCTTCTCCTTGATTAATTATAGCTAAGTGTCGGACTGGCCCCCTGGAAGTAATAACCTGATATGTTGCTATTAAGTAAGATTGGCTTTTGACCCCTTTAAGAATGCCAGAGTTTAGTTAGCAGTTGTATAGGAATATGAGAAATCAATCATAATAACATGTAAGAGACTGGAGACCACATGTCTGGCTTAAGGGGCCCCAGGTCAGAGGTCAGTTTAGGATGTCTGGAACCTATGTAACTGATATTTCAAAAGTAATGATTGGTTGAGGCAAGGTAGCCAATCAATTTCTTAACCCAATTGGGAGTAAAGGGGGGCTAGGCTAGGAGGAGGGCTTAGGACCCTATTTAAGTAGGAGGCAGAAGCAGTTTACGTCAGAAGGAGCTCAGAAGAAAGAGAAGGACAGAAGGAACAGAACAGAAGAAGGAGAAGACAGCATAAGAAGAGAAGCAGCTGAGACAAAGACACAGAGAGCTGAGACAGAGGAGAAGAGAGGCTAGAACTGATGTCTGCTTTGTTTTGCTGGCAATAAAGAAGATTTTTTCTCTCATACTGGTGTGTGTGCTGTCTGACTCCTGAAGCATCACAAATTCATGCCTCCATTCCTGCAACAATTCTTGGTGGCAGCGGTGGGATGAATCCTGCATTAATCCCAGCACCCAACTGACTGGAGAACATTCGCCGGGTATGTATCTGTATTCTGTATTGTAATTCTAGCTAGAAAATTGTAATCAGCCCCCTCAAACAAATTGAGGAAGGAGAGCCTGATCAACTCTCAGCGAAGGCCCTAGTACCTTCTAATCTAGAGGAGATTAGAAGCGAAAACGCTTGAGCTTATCTGTATCTGAGAAATCTGAAATTGTTGGGTGGGATTTTCTGTACTGAATGAATGTGTGATGCCTGAATGTTAATGAGTGCGGACTTCTTATAGCTGCATTTCCAATTAACGCGAGTTCAATTGGTCAGCAACGGAAGGAAGCGATTGCTGTCTGTCTACCTAGTGTCTCGAGAGTGCGAACCCCTTACTGCACTCTCAACAATTCCCTCCCTTTTTGTGTGTTGTAACTGTAAGCATTATGGGTGGGACATCATCTAGACAAATTGATACCCCCCTAGATTGTATGCTTAAGAACTTTAGAAAAGGATTTTTAATTAATGACTATGGACAGACTTTAAGCTCAAGTACTCTAAGAACCTTGTGTGAAGTTGAGTGGCCATCTATGGGAGTGGGGTGGCCCCCTAGTGGCAGCTTAGATATTGAAGTAATCCGGAAGGTCTACAGCATAGTTGTAGGAGAACCAGAATATTCTGAACAACTCCCTTATATAGATTCCTGGGACAGCCTTGTGACTGACCCTCCCTCCTGGTTGAAAACTTATATGGGATCCCCAGTAAAATTCATGTTAGGCCGTGTTCAAAGAAAGATTAGAAAATCTAAACTAGAAGAGGGAAAGAGCCCTAGGAAGCTTACCACCCAATCAGTGGCTTCCGCCCCTACCCTGTCTGAGAAACCCATACTCTCTGATGACCCCTCAGATCTTGAGCCACCACCTTATGGCCCATTGTTGGGGTTCCGTGCCGCCCCTAGAGATCCACGCCGCCCAGCTCAAGCCTCTCCAGCACAGGCTTCTCCGGATAGTTCTTCCCCTCCTGTGCCAAACCTGCCACACCCTAGGTTGGACTTTTCACCCAGTCTCTACTCTCCTCTGCCACATCCTCTCCTGTTAACCTCTGAAGACCCGCTTTGGGTTCCACTCCCTGACTCCTCAACTCCTGACAGCCCAGCCTCTCCCTCTAGTACCCCTACCCACTCATCAGGGGCCCGGCATCCCTTTCAATGGACTGAATCACCTGTGACCACCTCTCAGTCTATGAGTATCCCTCCCCATCCCTCAGGATTTCAACCTACCTCCCCTGAATGGGTTAGACCTGCTGCAATCACCTTTGAGCATGATAGGAGGGTAGCTCCTAGCTCTACCTCAGATTCCATTCCCACCTCCTCGAGAGTTCTGCCACTCCGTCAGGTAACTACCACTCGACCGGATCCTAATAATCAGGGTCAGGTTATACAGGCACAGGCCTATCAGTATGTACCCTTCACAACCACCGATCTCCTGAATTGGAAGACGCATTACCCCTCTTATACTGAAAAGCCTCAGGCAGTGGTGGACCTAGTGACTAGCATTATGGCCACCCATAACCCAACCTGGACTGATTGTCAACAACTTCTCCTGACCCTCTTCACAACTGAGGAGAGGCGGAAGATTTTGCAAAATGCTGAGGCCATCACGCGAGAGCGTGTCCCCGGGGGGACACAGGACCCAGAGGGATGGGTTAGAGCTCGGTTTCCTCGCGCAGCTCCAGATTGGGATCCAAATGATGGGCAGCACTATGAACTGTTGTCTGGCTATTGCCGGGACTTGCTGGAAGGTATGAGGAAAGGCATAAAGAGGCCCATTAATCTGGCAAAGGTCTCTGAAATTCTCCAAGGGGCAACTGAATCCCCTGGGGCCTTTCTAGAGCGACTAATTGAAGCCTACAGAACATACACCCCATTTGACCCTGAAGCCCAAGAAAACCAGAGAATGGTGAATAGTGCATTGGTGGCCCAGAGTATGCCAGATATCCGGAAGAAGTTGCAGCGTCAGGAGGGATTCGCAGGGATGAATACCACCCAGCTAATTGAGATCGCAACCAAGGTTTTCATTAATAGAGATCAGGAGGTGCGCCGAGAGGCTGACCGGAAGATGCAGAAGAAGGCCGACCTTTTAGCGGCAGCCATTACTAATTCCACCCTTAACCGAGGTCGACCTCTAGCTAATGGGAAGCCAAAGTGGGACCCCGGACCACCAGCCAGGCCCCGAGATTCCTTCAATCAATCCCGGCCAAGGGGGGAGAATCCCAGACCAAGATTGGAGAGGGACCAGTGTGCCTATTGTAAGGAAAGAGGGCACTGGAAAGATGAATGCCCCCAGAGGCGCCAGGGACTGAGAAGGGGACCAGGAGATCGAGGAAGCCGAGGCCGAGTTCGAGAGGGAAGATATGAGCCTCCTGAATCTGACATCATCGGGATAGCCGAGATGGCAGAATGGGACGAATAGGACAGACCGGGTTCCTACAAACTGGGCTCCCAGGAACCTATGGTCAAGCTAACTATAGGGAGCCGCTCAATTCCATTCATGATTGATACAGGAGCTGAACATTCTGTTGTGACGGAGCGATTAGCGCCTGTGTCTGGAAAAACTGTCCGAGTGGTGGGAGCCACGGGGGTGCAGAACCGGAGGCCTTTCCTGACAACCCGTAGATGCCAATTAGGCTCACACATAGTCACTCATGAATTCCTGTATATGCCAGACTGTCCAATCCCTTTGTTAGGTCGAGACCTGCTGTCCAAGCTTAGGGCCCAAATTTCCTTTGACTCTGATGGCCAGACTTCAGTCTCCTTTCGGCCCCCGACATCCAGCCCTAAGGGTATATTGAGTTTCTGCTGCCCTCTTGAAGAAGAATGGCGGCTGCATCAGTCGCAGGGCCAAGTTGACCTACCCCTGGCAGACAGCTTTCAGGTCAGTGGGGTATGGGCAGAAGATAATCCCCCAGGGTTGGCCCGAAATATTCCTCCTGTACATGTAGACTTACTTCCAAATGCCCGGCCAATCCATCTTCGTCAATACCCAATTCCCAGAAAGGCTCTGGAAGGGATTCAAGCACATTTGAATCGTCTGTTATCCCATGGAATTATTCGTCCTTGTCAGTCTCCATGGAATACGCCACTATTGCCAGTTCAGAAGCCAGGGACTGAGGACTACCGGCCAGTCCAAGACTTACGAGTGGTTAACAAATCCACTATTTCATTACACCCTGTAGTGCCTAATCCATATGTTTTGCTAGGATTGATACCTTCTGGAGCTACCCATTTCACGACACTAGACCTAAAAGATGCCTTCTTTTGTATTCGGGTGGCCCCCGCTAGTCAACTGCTTTTCGCCTTTCAATGGGAAAACCCAGTAACAGGAAGGAAGCTTCAGTATACATGGACCCGTCTGCCACAGGGGTTCAAGAATTCCCCCACTATTTTTGGGACAGCCCTAGGACAAGACCTTAAGACTTTTAAATCTGAGCCTTCCAGGCGAGTTTTACTCCAGTATGTAGATGACCTCCTGATTGCAGCAGTGACCCAGGAAGAGTGTTTTGAGGCTACTAGAGAATTGCTGGAGCTACTCTTGGATGCAGGCTATAAGGTCTCACGCTCAAAGGCCCAACTTTGTCAGTCAGAAGTGAAGTATCTGGGCTTTTGTATTTCCCAGGGAAGTCGGAGACTGGATGCTAGTAGGAAGCAAGCAGTTGCTGCAATTCCCCAACCCAAGTCCAGAAGAGAAGTTAGGGAATTCCTGGGAGCAGCCGGATTCTGCAGAATTTGGATTCCAAATTTTGCATTGATGGCGAAACCCCTTTACCAAGCCACAAAGGGGGGTGAAAAGGAACCATTTGAATGGGGACCTACTGCTCAACAATCCTTCATTGCCATAAAGAAAGCCCTACTCCAAGCCCCTGCGTTAGGCCTTCCTGATGTGGAGAAACCTTTCTCATTGTATGTCCACGAGCGACAGGGGGTTGCTCTGGGTGTGCTGACCCAGATGATGGGATCCTGGCAGAGGCCTGTTGCATACCTGTCTAAACAGCTGGATGGAGTGGCTAAAGGATGGCCAGCCTGCATGAGGGCCATTGCAGCAACAGCCTTACTGGTTCAGGAAGCTGATAAGTTGACCTTGGGGCAAGAACTGGTTGTTAAAGTCCCCCATGCAGTTCTCACCCTCATGGAGTATAAGGGCAACCACTGGTTTACAAATAACCGTATGGTTAAGTACCAAGCCAGCTTGTGTGAGAATCCACGGATACACCTGGAAACAGTGGCTACATTCAATCCTGCTACTCTTTTGCCAGCATCTGAGGGACCACCAGATCATGACTGTATCCAAACTATGGATGAAGTGTACTCCAGTCGACCAGATCTTAAAGATGTTCCGTGGAGGGACCCAGATGTAATTTATTTTACAGATGGAAGCAGTTATGTGGAGAACTCCAAGCGACTGGCAGGCTATGCTGTGGTGACAGAAGACAAGGTGATAGAAGCAAGAGCCCTGCCCCAAGGAACTTCAGCCCAGAAAGCAGAACTTGTGGCCCTCATACGAGCTCTGGAGTTAGCAGCAGGACTGGTAACCAACATTTATACTGATTCCAAATATGCCTTCACAACTCTACATGCTCATGGAGCTTTGTATAAGGAAAAGGGACTCATAAATGCTGCAGGCCAACCTGTTAAGTATGGACCTGAAATACTTCAGCTGCTAGAGGCTGTGTGGGCCCCTAAGAAGGTAGCTGTTATTCACTGCAGGGGACACCAAAGAATAGATACTCCAGTGGCCCGAGGGAACCGCCATGCTGATCGGGTGGCCAAGGAAGCTGCTCGAGGACTCCCAGCAAGTACTGTGACTCCCCTGTTCCAAATCCGATTGCAAGAATGGACACCTATGTATACCCAAACGGAAGAGAAATGGGCTCAAGAGGAAGGTGCAGTAAGGAGACCTGATGGCTGGTTACATCTCCCTGATACTAGAGTTCTGGTGCCACGCCACCTAGCTTGGCCTGTAGTGTCTCAAGCTCATGACCTATCACACTTAGGGAAAACAGCACTAGCCCGCCTACTCAATCGAGTAGTGGTGCTGGAAGGATTGGATAGTCTGGTTGCCACTGCCTCTGCCCGATGTACTCTCTGTGCCCAGAATAATGCTCGTCAGGGACCCCGTATTCCACCAGGAGTTCAGTCTAGAGGACTAACACCCTTTGAGTCCCTAGTTATAGACTTCACAGAAATGCCCAGGAGTGGTAGGTTCCGATACCTCTTAGTCATGGTCTGTACCTTTTCTGGGTGGGTGGAAGCATATCCTACAGTCACTGAGAAAGCCACAGAAGTAGCTCGAGCCCTCCTTAGGGATGTCATCCCCAGGTATGGACTGCCCCTTGCCATAGGTTCAGATAATGGTCCCGCCTTTGTTGAAGCTACACTTCAGGCCCTGTCCCGCGCATTGCGCATTACCTGGAAATTGCATTGTGCCTATCGTCCCCAGAGTTCAGGGCAGGTTGAGCGGGCAAACAGAACCTTGAAAAATAGCCTAGCGAAGATTTGTCAGGAAACCCAATTGAAATGGCCACAGGCATTGCCACTAGCCCTTTTCCGCCTCCGATGCACCCCAACTAAAGGAACAGCCCTCTCTCCCTTTGAAATTGTGTATGGGAAGCCCCCAGCCATTTTACAGGGAATTAAGGGAGACATAGGGATTTTAGGGTCTGCCCAGGTGCAGGAGCAGGTAGCCCTCTTGGGAAAGATAATTTCTGAGCTTCAGTCTTATGTGAGAGAAATAAACCCTGTCCCCTTCCAGGCTCAGGTACATTCCTTCCTGCCAGGGGATAGAGTTTGGGTGAAAGACTGGAAGCTCCAGCCTTTGGGGCCCCGATGGAAAGGACCTTTTACTGTTTTGCTTTCTACCCCTGCAGCTGTGAAGGTCGCAGGGATTACTCCATGGGTCCATTGGTCTCGAATTAAGTCTGCTGACCAGACTGAGCCCAGCACGGATCAGACGGAGCCTAGACAGTGGAGAGCAGAAAGTGATCCAGCGGAGCCATTGAAGTTGCGCCTGACCCGAACCAAAGAATCTACTAGCTGAAAAGAAGGGTCAACTGCATACTGCAGGAGCGGCTGAACTTCGGCTTCATACTGAGACTCTTTCTGTCCAGATTCTGGCTTTCTTGGAATTTGAAAGCTTGATCCTTATCAGTTGAGGGTCTATCCCAACTGGTATAAGAACTCAAAGACTGAGAACACTATATGAGAGTAATCTGTGATTAGCACAGACTGTTGAAATATTATTGCTTAATTAGTTTGCTGTATTTGTTTTAGATTAGGAAGAAAGAAAATGTTAGTAGTTTGGATGCTTTTGTTGTTTTCTACTCCTTGCCTCCTTGTTCCTAATACCCCAACTCGCTCCAACCTTTGGTTACACTCTGTCCAGGAACTAATTAGCCAGGCAAAGATTACTTCCCCTTGTATTGTGTGTTCCCGATTTTCTCCTTATACCACAGATGTCCCAGCTGTACCTGTCCCTGTGCAACTCCCAGCTCTTATACCTCCCTATTTTTCGAGTTCAGGCCCTTGGAGCCAGGATTATACTTGGTGGTCCTTTTATAATGCTACTTCCCCCTCTGAATCTTCTCTAAGGCCAGTTTTTACGTCTCCCTATCCAGCCTCTGGAGTGTTTTGTTTAACAAGAAGCATCTCAACTGTTCTTCCCATTCCCTGTAACTATACTAATGTTCTCCCAGAAAAAGGAGAATCTGTGTGGGTAGTTTCTCCAGGTACTCCTATGTGCCCTGCTACCATACCTGTAGATTATGACCCAGGTGATTATCTGGCTCCTAAGCGTACCACTGAGAAGACTATAGTGTCCAAGCTTATTTTCTACTTTCATAAGTCCCCGGGGTATGAAGAGTTATTAACAAATGAGCAGCCTGTCACAATTGGGGATTGGCGCCTATGGTGTGCAAAGTCTCCATTTCGTCTTCGTTCCCCCTGGGATAGGGGCTCGCATTATGGGCACCCTAAGTACCCTGTCCAGCCTGAGCCAACATTTATTGGGAACTTTCCTCACCCTCTCCTTGGTCATTACTGGCTCTGTGATAATGTCCTCCACATGATTCTTCCCTCCACATATGATTTTTTGTGTATTGGTAACCTTGAATTATTTTCCTAAAGTTATTCCTCTTAAGCCACTATCCCCGCACCGCTCTAAGCGAGAGGCTTTGTCCTTACCCTCCTCCGTTGCCACAGAGGATGAGGCGATTGAATTAGCCCTCCAGTATATTAATTCTACTTATCCTCTGACTAAAAGAGACTTGTAGCCCTTTCTGCCACGGCCTGGATTCCAATTGGAGCCCGGTAGCGGGTATTACTGAACTAGGTATGGCTACCCGGAGACTTCAGTCCCTACTCCATGTTTTAGTTCATGAGCTGAACGTGGTAGTCAATGCATTGCAGGATCAAATTAATGAATTAAGTATAGTTTCTAGATATAACCGTATGGGTCTTGATTATCTCTTTGCAGCTCAGGGTGGCCTCTGCACAGTGCTAAATTCTTCAGAGTGCTGTACTATTGTCATAAATAGGACGCATGTAGTTAGGCATGCCATGGATAAAGTCCTACAGTTGGCTAGCCTTAACGTGGAGGATTACCGAGGAGGATTAGACCTTACCTCCTGGTGGTGGTCATTGACCTCCTGGATACGTCCCTTGTTCATTTCCCTAATAGTCTTAGTTTTAGCAGGGTTGTTGTTTTGTTTCCTGGCCTCATGTGCTTCGGCAGTATGCCGTCGAACCTTAACAAGTAGGGTAATGGTGATTCACAAGTCTATTCCTAGTTAGGATCACTATAATCTCCAGAGTTTGAGTTGTGAGACTTATCTCTGCATAAGCTGATTTAGTCTCAAAGGGGGGAATGAAGCAGCCATGGGCATAATCATATATAAGAAATCATATGAAGGGTTAATTCTGTTAAAAGCTTGAAGTTAGAATTCTAACTTTTTACTTTGCAACTAAAGTGAAGGTATGCCAGATGGTTCATATTATTTCAATGTCTAGCTTGGCCGAGCTAAGGTTAGGAAAGGTCAGTGAGAAATGAAACTCTGTCCCTTGTGAATTGCCAATGCTAGCTGGCACAGCTGTAAACTATTATGAATGAATAAAGGAATGAGCCAGACATATGATTAATTGTAGTTTAAAATGCTTAGATAGAAAATACTATTTAGAGAGAGAGAGGCAATAGATTAGTATTTACAAGTTTTTGATATTTAGAATATGTCTTATAAGAAATACTGATTCTGTGTAAATTAATAAGGTTTGTGTCTGTGTAGAATATCTGTTAAATTCTGTATTACTCTTTGTCTGCTGTTTAAGAGGTCAAGCAAGGACTGCATTGAGGAGATCAACATGTGGTTTGACTTAGCCATAGTTCTGGCTGGTTCAATGTATAAGCTGATAGGTGAAGAGGTCAGAACTAGTCAGCTCTCTTCTCCTTGATTAATTATAGCTAAGTGTAGGACTGGCCTCCTGGAAGTAATAACCTGATATGTATGCTATTAAGTAAGATTGGCTTTTGACCCCTTTAATGAATGCCAGAGTTTAGTTAGCAGTTAGTACTAGGAATATGAGAAATCAATCATAATAACATGTAAGAGACTGGAGACCAAATGTCTGGCTTAAGGGGCCCCAGGTCAGAGGTCAGTTTAGGATGTCTGGAACCTATGTAACTGATATTTCAAAAGTAATGATTGGTTGAGGCAAGGTAGCCAATCAATTTCTTAACCAATTGGGAGTAAAGGGGGCTAGGCTAGGAGGAGGGCTTAGGACCCTATTTAAGTAGGAGCAGAAGCAGTTTACGTCAGAAGGAGCTCAGAAGAAAGAGAAGGACAGAAGGAACAGACAGAAGAAGGAGAAGACAGCATAAGAAGAGAAGCAGCTGAGACAAAGACACAGAGAGCTGAGACAGAGGAGAAGAGAGCTAGAACTGATGTCTTGCTTTGTTTGCTGGCAAATAAAGAAGATTTTTCTCTCATACTGGTGTGTGCTGTCTGACTCCTGAAGCATCACAAATTCATGCCTCCATTCCTGCAACACTACCACCGGCTGCCTTTCAGGTGCTGTGGAGGACTTGCAGCTCATCTGCATATCCTTACAGCCTTCTCCGGGGTGACATCCAGGTCCACTATGATCCACTCAGGGCCTCCGCTCTAGGTGCCGCGCGCCATTAGCATTTTTCTCTTTACATCTAATCTTCTTCCCAGTTGCTAAAGTACCTCAGTCGTTTATGGCCCCTATTCACATTCTCTTCCTAGCCCTGTCCCTTCCTAATCTTTTCCCCTCACCCCCTACCTCCTCCACTACAGGAACTCACTGCCTATCCATCGACTTCATCCACCTCACCTTCTCTCCTACCCTCTTCCTCCCTCTTGCTTTTAATCTCCGCCGCTTTCTTCTGTCCATTCGACGCCTTCGACGCCTTCGTGGCCACACCATCTCCTACGCTCCTCTGCTCTCTTTTACTCCTTCTCTTACTCTCAGCCGGTGACATCAATCCCAATCCTGGCCCCCTCACCAACTATTATCCCAACTCTACAGATCCCACCGCGACCTCTCTAACCTCATCTCTATTTCTCTACTCCCTCCTCTTCTCTGCCCTTCTCTTGCGCCCTATGGAATGCCCGCGTCTATCTGTAACAAACTTCGCCTATATCCCGGACCTCTTTATCTCGCGTCACCTCCATCTGCTCACCATAACAGAAACCTGGCTCTGCCCTTATGACTCTGCTTCAGTCGCAGCCCTGTGCCATGGCGGTTATCTATTTTCACATACTCCTCACTCCTGCTGGCCGTGGGGGCGGTGTTGGACTACTTCTCTCTCCCTCCTCCAGATTCAACCCCTTCTTCCACCTCAATCTCACTGTTTTTCCTCCTTTGAGTCCACTCTATCCGCCTTTTCTCTCCTCTGCCTCTTCGAATAGCGGTCAGTTATCGTCCCCCTGATAAGTCCCTTTCATCCTTTCTCAGTGACTTTGATGCCTGGCTTGCCTTCTTCCATGATCCTTCCTCCCCCCTCTCTCATCCGCGGTGACTTTAATATTCCTGCTAATGATCCTTCCAACTCTTATATTTCCAAGTTACTTGCTTTAACGTCCTCCTTTAATCTCCAATTATGCTCCACCTCCCCCACTCATGGTCACTGTCTTGATCTCATCTTCTCCTCCAACTGTTCACCCTCTAGTTTCCTTGCCTCTGATCTTCCTTCCTCTGATCACCATCTTATAACTTTCACACTTAAATCTCCTCCCTCCCAGTCCCGTCCTATCTTATTTAATTTATCTAGGAATCTTCACGATATTGACCCTTCATCTCTATCCCTGTAAGGCGTACAAAACCCCAACCTTGGCTGACTTCTAATATCCGCTACCTACGTTCCTGTAACCCGCTCCGCCGAACGCCTCTGGCGGAAATCTTGGGCCCTTGCTGACTTCTACACTTTAAGTTCATGCTGACCCTCCTTCCAATCTGCTCTTTTATTGCCAAACAGGTTATTATATCCAACTGACCAACTCTCTTGGCTCTAATCCTCGACTTCTCTTCACCACATTGAACTCTCTCCTCAAGGTGCCCCCTCCCCAACTCCCCCTTCATTATCTCATCAGACCCTTGCTGAATTCTTTCACAACAAGGTTCAAAAGATAAACCTTGCTTTCTCTACCTCACCACCTCTCCCTCCACTAGTCCCACAAGAGAACCTAACACCTCTATAGCAACCCTATAAGGAAGCAGTAGTTAACTTTTGTCTACTCTTTTAGAATAGGGAAATACTAATTAAAGGTTCTGAGAAAATGTATTCTTGTGAGAAAGGCCTGTAAGATGAATAGAAGAGGTCCAAAACATTTGGACAACAGAACCAAGTGCATCTTCAAAGGAATATAAACAGATGCTATATATTTCTTTATTGTCAGGAGATCCTGCCTGACTGTAAGATGCTAATTAAGGGGGGTGAGGAAACCCTCCCTCCTTCTTGTGCTCCATGTATTGAAAGGGAAAAGAAATCCTATATAATATTTCTCTGCCAGATAGGAGGGTGGGCAGTGTACATCTCTTTTGGCTCCCAAGCCAGGGAGTTTGGAAGGATGTCCTGTTCCCACTTTTGATTTGTAATTTCATTTTCTGTAATATGTTCTTCTTCTCTATACTATTCTAGACTATACCTATGACTATTTTCTTATTTTTTTATCCTAATCTTTGGATAATTAAATAGACCAGTGTTAACCCCGAGAAGCGCTTCTCTGGTCCTTTTTTCTTTGTTTCAGTCTAAATAAGTTTTATCCGCTGACCAGCTCTTAAGATATCGGTTGAGAGGATTGTATTGTGTAAGTAGTGCTGACCATGATTAGAGACCCTGGAGGTGCGGCACGAAAGGCACAAACACTAATGACTAAAACATAGAGAGAAACATGTATAACTAGATTAGGATAGCATAAAGAATATAATCAATCACAATAGAATAATAGTGACAAATGAATAATAATTTGATCAATGAAATAAATAACAATCAATAAAAATCAATTACAGTAACAGTAAAAACAAATAAATAGATGACATACAATGGATGGACAATTCTATAACACAGACGCTACATGCCATTGAATTATAGAATACATTTCACCTTTGTTTACTATACCACAAATAATAGAAAATATCTAAGTGGTTTACAAATTGAAAAGAACGTCAGAAGAGGAAATGGAAAAGAAACATAAGGAGACATATTTTCAAAGCACTTAGACTTACAAAGTCCTATATAATAAAACTCACCGCCAACGTTCTAATGCTTGGGACCGTGGCTCCCTCAGCACGGAGGTGGTCTGCTAGGCAGCATCAAACTCAATGACGTCAACAAACACAGCTGAACGCAGGAACTGGCTGCTGGCACGTGCAAAAAAAAAGAAAAAAAAAGGCACCAGACCCACAGTAACAAAAAAAAAACCCAAACCCAAAAGGGTGAAGAGAGAGCCCCGGGCAACTGCAGCAGGGGACCCTCGACCACACTGCAAGCTGCAGGAAGCTGAATCGCCCTCCAGTCCTGCACTAACCAAAAAAAAAAAAAAAAGTGACACACAGGTCTCCGGCACCTCAGCAAAGCAGCAGGAAGCTGAACAGCCCTCTGGACCCGCACTAACAAAACAAAAGACAAAGGTTAAGACACAGCCTCCGGCGCATCAGCAGGGGACGCGACTATAACGCAAGCTGCATGAAGCTTAGCAGACGGACCACTTTCCTAACAGCAGGTACACTTATGGGAGAGAAAGGGCAGGAAAAAAAAAAAGAGCACAATCACGAGATTTAAAAAAAAAAGGAACTGAAAAACCAACGGGAGGGGGGGGTGTGGAACTACCCTGCACCTCAGACAGAAGGAAGGGGTCATACACACACACACACACACACACACACAACACAGTCCTTTCACTCTTGTGTGGACACACAACTCTCAAACACACACACACACACCACACACATGTTCTCTTCTCACATGCAGGGAGGGGGGGAGGAAAAGAGAGGGGCCTGGAACTTCAAGGGGAGACAGACAAAAACACATGGAGAGGGGGGAGAGAACAGAATGAGAGGGAAAGGGGAGAGGACAAATGTTACACATGGATGGATGGAGGGCATGGACAAAAGAGCACAATCGCAGGATTAAAACAAGGAAAAGTTACTGAAAATACAAACACATGGGGGGGGAGGGGACGACCCTGCAACACGGACAGAAGGAAGGGGTCATGCACACACACAAATACACACACACAGAGACAGACACACTCCCTCACACACACACACTCACACTCAGACTCACTGATCGCCCCTGTGGTCCCAGAACTTCAAACACAAAAGGTGGGGGTAACTGCACATCGGACAGAATGAGGGGGTCATGCACACACGCAGACACATACTCTGGCACACTGTAGCTCTGTGTCACACACACACACACACACACACACACACACACACTCTTTTTCACTCTCTGTGTCTCACTGTGACACACACTCAAAACACACACTTTACTAACAACTCTACAGATACCAAAAAAAAAAAAAAAAAAACATTGCTAGCGCCCATTTCCTTACAAACAGAAACGGGCCTTTTTTTACTAGTTATATAATAACCTATGGAACTTTGTAAGTTTAAGTGCTTTCAAAATGAGCCCACTAGGTTACAACCCATCATATAAAGGGTGTCTTATCCGCAGGAAGGTGAGCCCTTAGGGCCCACAAGGCCCCGAAGGACCTCAAAGGACAGCCGTGCAACCCCAAGTCTTCACCCGCAGCGACCGCCCGTTCACCAGAGGGTTGAGCCCCCAGCTGCGGCGGTCAACGGGACTTCAGGAACCACGGGGTTGACGAACGGACCTGACTGGAACCAAGAGAGATGAGGGGCAGATGGAAAATGGAGACGTCCAATAACAGGCAACAGTTCAGGGCTGGCAGCTAACAGCGTAGTCCAGAATCAGGCAAGAGTCAAGGCAGGCGGCTAGCAGAGTAACCAGAACAGTCCAAAAGTCAAAACCAGAAGCACAAGGAAACCAACTGAGCACAGGAACAAACGGAGATTGGCCTCGGGAAACAGAACCTGAAGCAATATCCTATCTCAGGCCCGCTCCTTAAATACTGTGCAGCATTCAACCGCCCAGCCCCCGTAGACATAGCTGGCCAATCGGAACCTGGTTATCGACAGAACCCTTCTGATTGGCTCTGTCCGACCTCCCAGGCGGGACTACCGTACTGGTCTCCCAATCTAACTCCTCTGAGGCGGCGCTTCGGGTTCCCGCGCCCAAGAGTGAAGGAGACGCCGGCCATCATGCCTCAGCGCCATTTCCCCTACTGGCGCAAACACAGCCCCATAGCCGGTGATCGAGAGTCCGGCAGCCGCGATCGCCGGCCTCGGCCCCGGACTGGGCGGCCATCACCACGGCGAGCCCTGGCTCCCTGTCGTGGCCTCAAGCAAGCCGGCCTTCGTCGTGGCGGACGCCGGCTCCTGCTTCCCGTGGAGGAGCAGCCGGAAGGAGCGACGGATGTGATAAAGGGCAGGAGAGAAAGAAAATGATAAATAACAGCACTAAGGCACAAAAGGAGGGCAGGATGTACAAACAGGTACATAAAGAGGGGCATAATTGAACGCCCCGGGGCGCCCAAGTTTTCCTGAGGGCGTCCTCACAGGACGTCCCCGTGAAGGGGCGGGGAAACCCGTATTATCGAAACAAGTTGTGCGGCCATCTTTTGCTTCGATAATATGGACAGGGACACCCAATTCTCAACATTTAGGTCGACCTTAGAGATGGTCGTCCCTGATTTTCGGCGATAATGGAAACCGAGGATGCCAATCTCAGAAACGACCAAATCGAAGCCCTTTGGTCATGGGAGGAGCCAGCATTTGTAGTGCACTGGTCCCTCTCACATGCCAGGACACCAGCCAGGCACCCTAAGGGGCACTGCAGTGGACTTCAGAAAAAGCTCCCAGGCGCATAACTCCCTTACCTTGTGTGCTGAGCCCCCCCCCCAAACCCCACTTCCCACAACTGTGAACCACTACCATAGCCCTTAGGGATGAATGGGGGCACCTAGATGTGGGTACAGTGGGTTTGTGGTGGGTTTTGGAGGGCTCACATTTACCACCACAAATATAACAGGTAGGGGGGGATGGGCCTGGGTCCGCCTGCCTGAAGTGTACTGCAGTACTCACTAAAACTGCTCCAGGGACCTACATACTGCTGTCATGGAGCTGGATATGATATTTGAGGCTGGCATAGAGGCGGATAAAATATTAATTTTTTTTAGGTGGGAGGGGGTTAGTGACCACTGGGGGGTAAGGGGAGGGTCATCCCCGATTCCCTCCATAGTCCATCGGTCAGTTTAGGGGCACATTTTTGTGGCTTGGTCGTAAAAAATAAAAGGACCAAGAAAAGTCAGCCAGTGTTCATCGGGGACGCCTTTCTTTATCGCAGGGGCGTAGCTACGGGTGGCCTGGCTGGCCCAGGCCCACCCAATTTCAGCCCAGGCCCGCCCAGCGCCAGCCCAGCACCCATTGCCGGCCACTGCGCTTTTCCTGTTGAGCAGCAGGGCCGGCGCTACAAAAAGAAGAAGCACTAACGGCGCTAAGGACGAGAAATGTTAAAAAAAAAAAAAAAAAGCGCGGCATCGGCAGGCACTGTCTCGGGCAGCCTTGAGGCATTGCTGCTGGCTCGCAGGCTCCTCCCGTCTGCGTGAGGAGCCTGCGAGCCAGCAGCCAATGCCTCAGCAGCCAGGGCCTCAAGGCTGCCGAGACAGTGCCTGCCGGTGCCGCGCTTTTTTTTTTTAAACATTTCTCGTCCTAACGGTCCTTAGCGCCGTTAGCGCTGCTTCTTTTTGTAGCGCCGGCCCTGCTGCTCAACAGGAAAAGCAGCAGTGGCCGGCAATGGGGAGCTGGCGCTGGCATGCAGGGCAGGCCTCGTCGAAGAAAAGAGGGAAAAACATGGAAGGATGGGGAGAAAAAGAGGGAAAACAGATGGAATGATGGGGAGAAACGAGGGAAAAACCAGATGGAAGGATGGCAGAGAAAGAGGGAAAACATGGAAGGATGGGGAGAAAGAGGGAAAACAGATTGAAGTATGGCAGAGAATTAGGGAAAACATGGAAGGATGGGAGAAAGGGGAAAACATGGAAAGGATGGGGAGAAAGAGGGAAAACAGATGGAAGGATGGCAGAGAATGAGGGAAAACATGGAAGGATGGGGAGAAAGAGGGAAAAACATGAAGGATGGGGAGAAAAGATAGAAAACAGATGGAAGGATGGGGAGAGAAAGAGGGAAAACGGATGGATGGGGAGAGAGACTCTGGATGAAGGATTGGGGGAGAGAAGGGGAGAGACTGGAAGGATGCAGAGAGAAAGGTGAGAGACTGGAAGGATGTGGAGAGAGAAGGGACACTGAACAGAAAGGGTAGAGTGATACAGAGACACTGGTTAGAAAGAGGGAGAGAGACATTAGATGAAGGATCAGGAGAGAGGATAGATGGATGGAAGGATGGGAGAGCAAGAGGGAAGACGCTGGATGGAAGGGTAGGGAGAAAGAAGTGACACTGGACGGAAGGATGCAGAAAGAAGAGGGGAGACTACTGGAAGGATGGGGAGAGAGAGGGGAGTGGAAGGATGGGGAGAGAAAGAAGAGAGCTGCTGGATGGAAAAGGAGAGTAGTGAAAGACTGGAGAATAAGAGGAAGGGGCATGGGGAGAACAAGGGTGAGAAAAAGATGAAAAGCCATAAGTAGATGAAGGAAATTAAAGAATGGATAGTAAGAATGAATTAAATCAGGACAGAGAGAGAGAGGCAGAAAAATATTGAAGAAAGCAAAGAAAAAGGAGAGAAAAATGAGAATGGCCAGGAAACCGTGGCAGAAGAGTTAAGCGAAAACGAAGGAAAGCAGAATCTAGAGACTGGGAGCGACACAATGAGAAAAAAGTAAATGGCCATACAAGAAAGGTAAAGAAAATAATTTTATTTTTAATTTAGGATAAAGTAATATGGTACCTGTGTTAATGAAGTTTCAGAGACCAATACTTCCTTCCTTAGGTCAGGCGAGGATACCGTAACAGCATTATACTGACCTGAGGCAGGAGGTTTTGGCCTCTGAAAGCTCATTGAAAAGGGTGTTAGGCTATTAAATAAATTGTCTGAAATCTGATGCACTGAAAAGCAGCACTTACCCTGTGTGACAAAGCATCTGATTAGCGTGACTAAATTTTGCTGGGGAGGGGGGTAGAGAGAAATTTTGTGCCCACCCACTTTGGGTTCAGGCCCATCCAAAATTGGCAGTCTGGCTACGCCACTGCTTTATCGACCGAGGACGCCCATGTGTTAAGCACGCCCCAATCCCGTCTTTGCTATACTTCCGACATGCCCCCGTGAACTTTGGTCATCCCCGCAAGAGAAAGCAGTTGAGGACGCCCAAAATCGGTTTTCAATTATGCTGATTTGGGCGACCTGGGAGAAGGACGCCCATCTTCCGATTTGTGTCGAAAGATGGGCGCCCTTCTCTTTCGAAAATAAGCCTGAAAGACAACTGTGTCAGTGCTGTATAGGTATCCTTATCCTTGGCATGTAGGCACTAAAACTTATACAAACTCCATGGCTGACCTAAGTTCTTGCGCCTAAATGTTAAGCGCATCCTGCATATACCCGGTTAGGCTAGTATTCTATAATGGAATGCAGACCCCTACATTTTTTTTTTATAGAATAGGCTCCAAACAACTGCCTGACCTATTTTAGGTGCCCTGTTGTAGAATTGCTTTCGGTGGGTACATCAGATGTTAATTACTTTAAAAAGTATAGATTTATGTGCTTATTTTTTACTGAGGCTTTAAGAAACACAGTGAATGTGATGCATAGTAAGTTGTTTGAGAAAAAATTTGCTTTTTGTGCCATGTAGAGTCAGTCACATGAATTTTCTGCTGCTAAAATAGGGTCACAGCAGAGGAAAGTTTGGGAAGCACTACTGTAGTCTGTCATAAAGATCCAGAAGTTACTAGTGATGGCAACCATATCATCTTTCAAATGATGATGTCTACACCAATGATTTTTGTTAATGAGTATTTGCACACATGAGTTTCCAAGTTGCTTGTCTAATTCTGTATCTTCCATTTTAATTCTGCAAACTGACCCACCAGTACTCCTGCCTTCAACTGCATGCTTTTCATTGCTATGGAAATGGCTTTACTACTACTACTTATTTCTAAAGCACTATTAAATATATGCAGCACTGTAGGCAAAAAGATATGAGACAAACCCTGCTCAACAGAGCTTAACATATATTCAGGTTTTTATTATCTCAGAGTGAACCACACTATCTATCCCTTTCTGCCTTCTAAAGCCAACTTATGAATTGCAGTATTTTTCCTTCCCCACCTAATGCCACCACTATTTTATGACTTCCTTTTCTCTCCTCAATCAACAGTTCATCAGTTTCCATCAAGAATTTCATGGTGGCAGATTCCAAAGGGATTCTCCATGGACACATGGGTGTTAACATGTACAAAAAGCCTTTCAAAATACTTTCCCAATATAGGAGAGGGGTAATCCTGGGTCCATCCTTGCAAAGTGTGCACAGAGCCTTTTAATTCTCTGGCACAGACCCAAGTAGGAAGTAGCCAGATGGCCAATTTGGGTGGGTCTGAGCGAAGGTGGGATGGCACAAATCTTTCTTCACCCCTCCACCCCCCATGGTTCAGCATTTCCCCCTCTCTTACAATCTTCAACCCACTGGAAATCTGGCATCTCTCCCTCCCCTCCCATCTCATCCCCCATTGGCGATTCAGCATCTCTCTCCCTCTCTCAAACCAACCCCCATCCCCCGCACCACCCAATGTACCTTTTAAACTTTTCTTCCCTTTAGGAGATTGACAGCAGCATGCTACAATTCATACAAGCTGCTTCCACTGGCCCTAGAGCCTTCCCTCTGACACAACTTCCTTTTTCTGTATAGGTGGGACTGCATCAGAGGAAGGCTCTGGGCCTGGTGTGAGCAGCTTGTATGCAGGGCCGGTCTTAGCAAGTGTGGGGCCCTATGCAGACCAATTTGATGGGGCCCCACCCTAACTCCGCCCCATCCTAGCTCTGCCCCCACCCTAGCTTTGCCCCCACCGTAGCTCCACCCCCACCCTAGCTCCAGGGCCGGCCACCCCTCCGTCCGAGCTCCAAGGCCCCCCAGCTCCAGGGCTTGTCGATCCTGCACAGTCAATGCCAACTGAAAACCATGTCTTTTTCACAAACACAGATACACCCTAATCCACTATAGAATAAGTAATAATAAACTTTCTATTTAGACAAAAATTAAACTGAACCCCCAAGATGCCAGACTCTGCATACAATTTGACACCACAGAAACAGAAAATGTCCCCTAGTACTGTGCAAAATATAAAGACAGCAGATGTAAATTTGAAAAAAACTAACAAATATCAATCACCACTTTAAAAATTAGCAAATAGAAATAAAATAAATATAGAAAATAAAATAATACCATTTTATTGGACTACTACATTTAGCTTTCAGAGGCCAAAACATCCTTCCTCAGGTCAATACAGTATAGTACTGTTACAGTAATCCTATCCTGAACTGAGGAAGGGGGTTTGTTCTCCAAAAGTTAGCCAAAATGTATTAAAATTAGTCCAATAAAAAGATTACCTTGTTTACATGTTCTATTATAAACATTTATTAACACAGCTACAATACTAATCCACACAGCTACAATACTAATCCACAGAAGGAAGGGATCCTCAGAAGCTTAGCCTAGAATGGGTGGCAGAGCTGGTGGTTGGGAGGTGGGACTAGTGCTGGGCAGACTTATACGGTCTGTGCCGGGGCTGGTGGTTGGGTGGCGGGGATAGTGCTGGGCAGACTTATACGGTCTGTGCCAGAGCCGGTGGTGGGAGGCAGCGATAGTGCTGGGCAGACTTATACGGTCTGTGCCAGCGCTGGTGGTGGGAGGCGGGACTGGTAGTTGGGAGGCGAGGATAGTGCTGGGCACACTTATACAGTCTGTGCCAGAGCTGGTGGTGGGAGGTGGGGTTGGTGGTTGGGAGGCGGAGATAGGGCTGGCCAGACTTATACGGTCTGTGCCAGGGGCGTATCTGCGTGGGGCCTCAGGGGCCTGGGCCCCCGCAGATTTTGCCCTGGATCCCCCTACCGCCATCAACCCTCCCCCGCTGCCGTTCTTACTTTTGCTGGCGGGGGACCCCAACCCCCGCCAGCCGAGGTCTGCTTCCACCTGCCGCTGCCGTAAAAACTTCTTCTTCAGCCGGCGGGGGACCCCAAACCCCGCCAGCCGCCCCGCGGTGTTTAAAATTCATCTTCGGCCTCCGTGGCCGTGCTGCTGTGATAGGCGCTGTTGAAATCCACTTCGGAGTCTGACGTCGTTGTACGTTGTACGTGCTGCGACGTCAGACTCCGAAGTGGATTTCAACAGCGCCTATCACAGCAGCACGGCCACGGAGGCCGAAGATGAATTTTAAACACCGCGGGGCAGCTGGCGGGGGTTTGGGGTCCCCCGCCGGCTGAAGAAGAAGTTTTTATGGCAGCGGCAGGTGGAAGCAGACCTCGGCTGGC
This sequence comes from Microcaecilia unicolor, assembly GCF_901765095.1. Taxonomy (NCBI): domain Eukaryota; kingdom Metazoa; phylum Chordata; class Amphibia; order Gymnophiona; family Siphonopidae; genus Microcaecilia; species Microcaecilia unicolor. The sequence continues at coordinate 215,869,194 of NC_044036.1, forward strand.
GGGGGTTGGGGTCCCCCGCCAGCAAAAGTAAGAACGGCAGCGGGGGAGGGTTGGCGGCGGGAGGGGGGTGGAGAGAGTCATAGGTGGCGGTGGGGGCTCGGCGGCGGGGGGGGGGCTAAAATGTGCCCCCTCCCTCTGGCTCTGGCCCCCCCTACCGCCGGAGTCCAGATACGCCCCTGGTCTGTGCACTGAAGAGGACAGTACAAATAAAAAAGTAGCACATATGAATTTATCTTCTTGGGCAGACTGGATGGACCGTACAGGTCTTTTTCTGCCGTCATCTACTATGTTTACTACTTTATCCTAAAGCAAAAAAATAAAAAAATATATTTTATTTACAGTTTGTTGTCTCTGGTTTCTGCTTTCCTCATCTTCTTTTCACTGTCTTCCTTCCATCCAGCATCTGTCTTCGTTCTCTCTCTACCATCCAGTGTCTGCCCTCTCTGCTATCCCCTCCATCCAATGTCTGCCCTCTCTCCCTGCACCTTCCATCCACATCTGCCCTCTATCTCTGCCCCTTCCATCCACCATCTGCCCCTGTTTGCCCTCTCCCCCTTCCATTCACTGTCTGCCCTTTCTATCCCTTCCATCCACTGTCTGCCCTTTCTCTCTGCCCCTTCAATCCACCATTTGCCCTCCCTCTCCCATCCATCCGGGTCTGCCCTCCATCTCGCTCCCCCTTCCATCCAGGATCTGCCCCTTTTTTTCAGCCCCCAGTTCCAGCCCCACTATCCCACCAGTCCCCTGTTCAGCGCCAGCCCTTTTCTCCCACGTCCCGAACTTCAGCCCCCAGCCACTTCTCCCTGTTCCCTTTCACCGCCCACCCGTTTCACAAGCCCAGCCCTTTTCTCCCACCAATCCCGAGCTTCAGCCCCCAGCCACTCCTCCCTGTCCCCTTTTCAGCCCCCAGTTTCAACCCCATACCCAGCCCTTTTCTCTCACCAGTCCCAAGCTTCAGCCCCAGCCACTTCTCCCTCCTTTACAGCCCCCAGTACTTACAGTTTCAGCCCCTGCCCCTTTTCAGCCTCCAGTCCCAGTACTAGCCCCCTTATCCCACCTACCCTCCTTTTCAGCCCCCAGTTCCAGCCCCCTTCATCCACATGCCTTGTATTAGGGCCCCCCTTTTCAGCCCCAGAACCATTCTCCCACCTGACCCACGCATGCCCCATTTTCCCACCAGCCCCATGCATGGCCCCCATTTCCCATATGGCCCCTTCTCAAACCCCAGTTCCAGCCCCCTTCTCCCATCTGAGAACCCCCATCCCACACCCTTCTCCCATCTGAGTCCCCCTTACCCCCTCCCCCATCTGAGAACCCCCATCCCACACCCTTCTCCCATCTGAGTCCCCTTACCCCCCTCCCCCCATCTGAGAACCCCCCACCCCACAACCTTCCATCTGAGTCCCCCTTCCCCCTCCCCCATCTGAGAACCCCCATCCCCCACCCTTCTTCCATCAACTGAGAACCCCCATCCCACACCCTTCTCCCATCTGAGTCCCCCCCAACCCGACCCACCTACCAACTCTGTTCTCCTGCTGCCACCCACTAACTTTAAAAAAAAATTGAGAAGCGCCGAGTTGCAGGCAGCGCCTTGTGTCTGCCCTGCTAGTAAAAATCTCCTGCACATCGTCGGGCCTTCCAGCATTGAGTCCCGCCCTCCTCTGAGGATTAATAATAGGCTATTACCTCAGAGGAGGGCAGGACTCAATGCGGGAAGGCCTGACAACGTGCAGATTTTTACTAGCAGGGCAGACGCAAGGCGCTGCATGCTACTCGGCGCTTCTCAAATTTTTTTTAAAGGTAGGAACAGAACAGCGATCGATCGTCGGGGGGTGGTGGTGGGAGCGGCAGGCGGGGCGACCTCAGGCCAGTGGTGTGCTGGAGCAGGCTCTCACAGGCTCGCAAGAGCCGGTTGTTAAGTTTTTAAGAATTTTGGGAGCCGGTTGTTAAAGTAGGGCCCTCCATGGCTACTTTAACAACTGGCTCCCAAATGTGGGCTTGGGCCCCCTGCTGAATTCTCTTTTACTTTGCTGGTGGGGATGCTGAGCCCTGCCAGCTAAGTAAATAGACTACTGCTGCGCTCCCACTCCTTGTTTCCAGCTCTGGGCAGCAGGCTGGGAACTTCTCAGAGCATATGAGAGTGTTGCAGGAATTACCACTATTGTTAGCAGAATCTGTGGTACTTCAAGAGTCAAACACCATACACCAGAATGAGAGAGAAATCTTCTTTATTTGCCAGCAAACAAAGTAGGACATCAGCACTAGGTCTCTTCTTCTCTTTCTCAGCTCTCTGTGTCTTCTCTCTCTCGTCTCAGCTCCTTCTCTTCTTCTGTTGTCTCTCTTCTAACGTAAGCTGCTTCTGCTCTCAGTTATATAGGGTCTTACACCTCTCTAGCCCCCCTTTCTCACCAGATGGTAAGAATAGATTGATTACCCTGCCTTGAACTAATTATTACTTACACATTACTTAAAAATATCAGTTACATAGGTTTGATATTTCCTAAACTGACCTATGACCTGGGGCCTCTCACACTAGACAATGGGGCACCTATCTCTTGCATTTTATTATGATCAAATTCTCAGGTTCCCAGCTAACTTCATACTAACTGGGTTCTGGCATTCATTAAGGGGTCAAGGGCCAATCTTGCTCAATGGCACACATACATTTATTATTACTTTCAGAAAACCAGTCCTATACTTAGCTATAATTAATCAAGACTTTCCCTGACCTCTTTCACCTATTAGCTTCCTACACAGAACTCGCTAGGACTGTGGATAATTCAAACCAGATGATGACCTCTTAAAACTGCAGACAAAGCTTCACTTGAAAAGTCAGGCAAAGATGTAACACTGGATTAAAAAGATATTCTATATAGAAATAGAACTTATTAATTACACAGAATAAAACATATTCTAAAATAAGCAGAAATCAGAATTCCTTACAAGACAAATTCTAACTCATCAAGAATATCTAGAATTATTTAAACAGCATTCAGCCTACTTTTAAAACTGCAATATGCCTCGCTCATAATGGTATCCAGATGTGGTAAATAATTACTTCTCTCTGACTTTTCTAACCTCTTAGTCTAGCAAAAGCTAGACTTCTGAGCAAATTAAAACCAGATGGCATTCTTCCATCACTTGCAGGACTGAAAAGTTAAACACCCAATTAACAAATATGACTTCTCTGCCCATGCTGCCTCAAGAGAAGTTCCAGCATGCTGCTCAGAGCAAGACGTTGGGAGTGGTGGCAGTCCATTTATTGGCTGCCAGCAAAGGTATGCCTAGAGTGCCCGCACAAAGGGAGGGAGGAGAGAGAGGCAAGTGTTGCTCCCCCCTCTCCCTGGCCCTTCCAACTGCAGAGCTGGCTACGTCCGGAGAAAGAGCCTGTTGTTAAAAATTTACCAGCACACCCCTGCCTCAGGCGCACCGCGCGGGGTCCCCTTGAGCACGGGGCCCTATGCGGTCGCCTCGCCCTAAGACCGGCACTGCTTGTATGGCTTCCACAAGGGGAGTTTTAAAAGGTAATGTAACCAGTTGTAGAAATTGGTTTAATGTGTTTACCTTACTGCTGAGAGAGCAGGGGGAGTTGCTACAGGTGTCCTGAGTTGCTATGGAAATATTCAGCCAGGAGAACTTCCTGCACATGAGCAGTTGATACCATAGAGACTCCTGCACATGAGCAGAACATACCATAGAGATTTGCACTGACACCTAAGATTTTAAAAGTGCTAAAAATAAGTTTGAAAAGTATTTGCATTAAATCTAATTGCAGAATTTAGGTGTTAGGAGATGGGATTGATATGCTATGTACTCAATTTGTCTAAATCATATGCAAATTAGTCCATTTTTGGGAGGTTCTCATTTGCATATTTATGGATAAAAATTGTTAGAAATGGTTACAGCCTTAATGCTAGGACATGACTCTGATCAAAAATGTGGAGTTTGATCCAAAAAGGGTTTATCTAGTGTTTTTTGACTAAAAATTCCCATTAGAGTGTCTATGTTAATCTACATTCAAATAGAGCTCTCTGATTGGCTGAGCAGCTCTTATTAGAATTCTGCCCGGGAATCAGTGTTGCCAGGTGGGCGGTTTTACCGCCCAATTGGGCAGTTTTCCGCGACCCGCCGCGGGAAATTTTTGCCCATGGCGGGTTGCGGTTTTTTGGGCTCCTTTTGGTTCTTTTGGCCGGTTTTAAAAGCGTTTTTTTCGGCCGCGGGGGGCGGGGTTAGTGACATTTTGGGGGGGGGCCGATGACGGGGGAGGCAGGGCCGGTGATGGGGGAGGCGGGGCCAATGACGGCGGGGTTGATGACGGTGGGGGCGGGGGTGGATGACGGCAGGGGTGGGGGTGTCCAGGGGCGGGGTTTGACTTTGGGCGGGTTTTGGGCTGGATTTGGGCTCGATTGGGTGGGAAAAAAATTTTCCACCTGGCAACCCTGCCGGGAATAGAGCAGAGAGAGCAACTGAAGATTTGACTGAGCCAGGACCTGCATTCTGTGAGCTCTGTGTGTAAGAGTTGAAAGAAAGAATTGATAAGATTTGATTGATATATTAAAAGAGTGACTGACTTGGTTGAAGTAAAGCAGGAAATTGAGGAGAGGTTTGTACTAGATTTGAAAGTTTTAGTTCTCTCTCCTGAGGAAAGGATTGTGAGTTTCCAAGTTGATTTGGTCCTAATAGTAAGGATCAGAAAGCGTTAAACATTTAAGGAAAAAGATTTATTTCTGAAAGAGATTGGTTGAGATTTACAAGTTTGAGGTTTCTCTGCTGAGAGAGGAGTGGATCTATGAATGTGTGTGTGTGGATGAGATCCAGCAGTGGGCTTCAAGATCTCAACAGCTTGGAAGAAACAAAAAGAGTTGCTTTTTAGATAGTAAGGGTAAAGTTATAATAAAGCTACTTAGGAAATTAGAACTGAGGAAATTCAATTTATTTTATTTTTTCATAGTTTAGCACTCAGTCCAGGTTCCAGTTTCAGGCAGGCTGATCTAAGAGACACACACACTGCAGGGAGGCAGTATTTCTCCTTTTATTTTATTTTTAGTTTAAGTTTAGGAAGAAGACAACTTTTAAAGGCGAGATCTCTTGAAGACTGAGTCTGCAACTGGAAGCTGAGTCTGCAACTGGAAGTTTCCTTCAGCTAAGTACAGAGAGAGACAATTCACATTTTTCCTGAAACTCCTGTTTACCACACAAGTGAACTGAGATTTTACATGAAATACATCTAAGGAACATTCCTATTTTGAGTTGGAAATCTTTGAAGTGTTATACTGACTTGTAATTTGGTTAGGAGAATAAATGTTTGATTAGTAAAGAAAGTAGAGTGTATACTGGATCCAGAAGGGAATCAGCAGTTTTACTGGTCTAATCCTGTACAAACTACCTGAAGAGTATTTCTTTCTGTTTACCAGTGCAGTTAAATAATTTCATTCCACTTTAATAAATAATTTCTTGTTACATATGTAAGGGAGTAGTATCTGAATTTATTGTAAATCAAATTGATTCCATTCACAAGAATTTATGTTCATCTTTATGCATTCATCCGGTATTATCTTTTAAGGATGATGTTTTATTCTATGTTCACTCTGTCTCTGGTGACCTGAGCACAGTTAGTTCCCTCGGCTGGCGCGACTACATATTAGAGGTATTTTGATACTGTGTGAAGTCTTACCACAGACGGGTGACAGTAAATAGGGGAGGTGGAAAGTTTGAGAGATGAGAGATGCCAGATTGCCAATGAAGGAGGAGAGGGGAGGGAAGTAGAGATTGGCCTGGAGTCTTCAGTTGGCAGAACTTGCAGATCCCCCACCCCCTACAGCAAGGTGTGCCACTGCTACACCACAGGTCTGCACCTGCATACTCTGCAGGTACTTATGTACCTGCAGTCCCTGCTGGGCAACAATTTTCAAAGGGAACCTCCAGAGGATGAATCCCTTTGAAAATAATCTTGCAGGCCCCTAGACCTGGTGACTGAAAATTGTGCTTCCATTACTTTCAACTAACTACTGCTTCAGTTTACTTACACTGTAATACAGGCCTCTATATATACTTCCCCATTTCCATGATGTCATTCTGGTTGTTATACAGATAATTTTATAAGAGATGTGTGTGTAGAAGGGAGAGAATTTGTATTTAGGTCACGCCTTTTCAAAAGTAAGTAGCTCAAAATCAGTTACATTAAGGTACAACAGGTCATTTTTTCCTGCTTCCAGAGGGGTTACAGTCTGAGGGGGTCTTTTACAAAGCGTCAGTAAGCCCAATGCAGGCTTACTGAACGCTAAATCAGGTCTACCGTCTGCCCAATGCAGCCACCAGTGGTAGTTCTGCCCCAAGTGCACGCCATTTCAGGTGGAAAAAGAAAACCCCTGGAAATGTCTTGCACGGTGGTAATCGGCATCGCCACGCACTGCCTGATTACTGCCAGGTTACCACAGGAGCCCTTATTGCCTCAATGGGTGCTGGCAAGGGTTCCCCGCTGCATGGTCATGCGGTAAGAGTTCTCTTATCTCATGGACATGTTTGTCTAGGAGCAACATGTTGGTAAAAGGACACCTAAGTTTTTACTTGATACAATGGATGGTTACATGACTGGCCCAAGATCACAAAGAACCACAGTGGGGTTTACTGTTCTAAACATTAGGTGACTGCTCCATACCACAGCAGCTTTCTACTCACATAAGTAGGCTCTTACAAAGCTGCATCTGGGATATACATGCACAAAAATCTGATGCGCTGCCAGTAAATAATGCATACATTTTCTGTGATACACATGTCCGCATTCTTGGGAGCAGACAGTAAACAAAGTTGGGGCAGGATCAGCACTTGTGCATATTTTATAAAATAAGTGCTTATGTACTGATTCTTACCAGCATACACATAACCTTGAGGAAGTGTACATTTGTGCCAGAGCATTTGTGTGCTACTGGGGATAAATCTGGGAGCCTATTTATAAGGCTACATACTTTATAAATACAATAGGCACATTTTCCCACTTTTTCTCTATGTGTCCTGTTATAATATTATGCCCACATGTCCTGCTTACCTGTGGGCTTTTGTCACCATCCGCTGATAAACCTAGTTTAAAGCTCGCTTCACTGGTTTGGTGATTCTATAAACAAAGAAAATCTATCATTCCTTATAAGGTGCATTCTGTTTCACCCTGGCCTATTTTACTGCATACCAAGAAAGCATCCGCCACCCATTATTCTTAAGAGGAGTATGTTCATCAACATGCCTTTACCACTAACTTGAAGGATAGATGGGAACATCTTTGCCACTGCCTTTACAATATTTGTTTTCAGGTGTGGACCAAAATACTTATTGTTATCCTTAGGATCAACTATCTGTCCATCCCTTAATTTCATTAAGGTGGGAAAATGTGGGATACAAATGTAATAAATAAATAAATTTGTCATAAAACTCAGAAGCCCTGATCCAAGATGGCCGCAAGTTGTTAGGTTGCTGTGACTCACGCTCCTGAAAAATGCCGAAATGAAGAGGGAGAATAGCGGGTAGGGCTTCCCCGCTTACCCCCTCATTACCTGGTCCGTTGGACCGATACCTGAGATCACAAGGAGTTCATCGAGACGGCGGATTGCTGCCAGAGATTCGCGCCGGCGAAACGGAGACTTCGGCGCTCTCTGGTCTTGAAGTGACCCTTAGCCCCGCTGAACGTATTCCTCCTCCCCAGCCGATAGGCGCCAGTTCCTTTCTCCTGGATTCGACGGGGTCCACTCCTGGAGAGGTTAGGGGCCCAGAAGAACGCCGAATCGAAGCCTCCCTTACTATAGAGGCGGGACTGGAGAGCGGTTTGCTGGTGGAAACGCTGCAAACTGAGGGGAGAGAAGCCGAGGGACCGAGTGAAGACAGAGACCAGCCTGTAAGGTTTGAATTACCTAAAGAATTTATTACTAGACCAAAAGATGTGACACTAGAAGCTTTGTGGGATTGGTTCCAATCTGGGACAAGTTTTCCTTAAACAGATAAATGACTTTCAACCTAAAATTAAATTCTGGAAAATAATTTAGGGGTACAAGAAGAACAGATTAAAGATTTGGATGGAAAAATTTCTCAATTTGGATCAGAGAATTATGAATCTTGAAACGTTACAATCTACTATGGTAAAAGACTTGACAAATCTTAGAGACAAAATGGAATCCTTTGACAATTATACTAAAAATCATAATTTAAGATTTGTCAACTTTCCCAGACTTCAAAATGTTACTCCTATAGATATGCTGAAGCGCTATATGCGTGAAAACCTATTAATTCCTGAACAGAATTTGCCACCAATGACTATGGTTTACTATATTCCAGGGAAAGGAGCCTCTCAACCCGAAGCTCCGATTGATGTCTCTCTTTTGCTTGAGACTTCGGATACTGAACTGGCAACTGCGGCTACATTGGTGGCTACAGTTGCATTACTACCAGATAAGAATTGGATCTTTCGTTTGTTTTTCCGTAATAGAGATAAACCCTTTTTGGGTTTAAAAGTTTTACTTTTTCCTGATGTCTCTAAGGAGACCCGACGACGAAGGAAACAATTCCTTCTCCTCAGGCCTGAAATTTTGCACTTGGGGGGTGCCTTTTTTTTAAGATACCCCTGCAAGTGTATAATCAGGCTTGGGGAGAAAAAATATGTATTTACAGAACCGTCTCATGTATCCTCACTCATAACATCGGCGAAAATGGATAAACGTTAATTTATATGTTTGCTCCACTTAACAATATTTGTATAATTTTCCTTTTTTGATAAATCCTTGGATATTGTCTCCAATATTTTCCTGAAATCTTGGATCACAATTATGGACTTGAGTATAGTTTCTTATTGTGATGCTTTGTCTCACTTATTTTTTTCTTCTTATTATTATTATTTTACAATTTTGTAAATAATTATATACTTTTCCTGAACAAGCGGATTGTCTTGTAAAATAATGGAAAATGTTAATAAATAATAAATTAAAAAAAAAAAAAAAACTCAGAAGCCCTGGCACCCTGGCCATATATGCAAAGTTAGCTGGAAGAAGGCCCATAAGTATTATTTTCATTGACACAAATTACTATCTCTTATGTGTATTTTGGAAATGCTTTGCTATACATAGTACATATAGGTTTCACTTGTACCATTTGACACTCAGGAATATCATCTTATCCAGGCATCACTTTTCCATAATGGGGATATGCCACTTACTTTGAGGGCAGGGATGACCCATTTCCTGTTTCCAAGAACAGTGGTTCACTTGACCACCTTCCCACTTCCTAATCAATCAAAGGAGGGAGCATGAAAGCAATAAGGTTTATGCTATGAATTTAAATAAGCTTTGCTGCTCCATAAAGCAAGAAGAAAGGCAAATCAAGAATCAGTTGCATGATAATTAAATTAGAACACTTTGATTGCTCCAATTGAATTAAATAAAAGGCATACCTTGACATTTAGAAGGGTTGTATAAGTTGTGGAAGGGCCAAGTAAGTGAAAATCAAGTGATTGTGTAAAGGTGGGTTGGAAATGGTATAATGAATAAGAACTAAAATAAATAATAAAAATACTATAAGGACAGTTTGCTGTCAGTCAACCTGAGGTAAAACCAGTTTTGGATGGTGAGTCAAGTGGAAAGGAGATGTCCAAGTGTCCAAAGGTAACCTAGTTTTGTATTCTGATATAGCCAGCTTCATTATATGCACATGCAAGGGCTCTATCTGACAGGGGCTATTTCTTCAAATGGGCTATTTTGCACATACCATGACAGTAATGAACCTCACTCCTAAGCCAGATTATGTGGAGTATGATCTCAGTCTCTCAAACTTACTGCTAATGCTCACTATAGTACTTGCATTGTGCCAAAGAAAGCTTCTTTCTGGAGTTCATAAGATGTAACATGTATAGACAACTTAATTAGGTGAGCTTGCAAATTCTTTTTCATCACACCTGTGGCACCCAAAAATGAGGGATCTATTTCTGTATCTTTCTGCCACATTTTCTTGGTCTTGAAATGCATTTCTTGGTACTTGGGGATCTTCTCTGTCTCCACATGATTCACCGAGTAATTGCTTGGAAACAACACTTCTATAATCAATGCTGTTCTGGTGTTTTTCTTTTTTACCATTATATCTGGCTCCTGGCCATTTAAATCGCTTGTCCGGGGCTAACTGGATATATTCAGCGGCACTTAAGCAGACAGTGCTGCTGAATATACCCCATTAGAGCCTAAGCCGAAACTGGCTATGTTATGGGCAGTCTAAGGGGCGATATTCAGCACTTAACTGGATAAGTTAACCAGATAAATAGGACCACATAAAACATACTCCCATCTTATCCAGTTTAATTTCTCTGGTTAATTTCTGAATATCACACTTAATTGTATAAGTGTTATCCAGCTATGTTTAACTGGATATTCAATGCTGCTACTTGGATATACTACTACTACTACTTAGCATTTCTATAGCGCTACTAGGGTTACGCAGCGCTGTACAAGTTAAAACATGGGGAAGGACAGTCCCTGCTCAAGAGAGCTTACAATCTAAAGGTAACAAACTATGTAGTCAGTGTATCATGAATGGGGAAGGTGGTTAGGTGCCAAAAGCAAGGGAGAAGAGATGGGTTTTAAGTAAGGACTTAAAGATGGGCAGGGAGGGCGCATGGCGTATGGGCTCGGGGAGTCTGTTCCAGGCATAAGGTGATGCGAGGCAGAAGGGACGGAGTCTGGAGTTAGCAATGGTGGAGAAGGGTACAGATAGGAGTGATTTGTCCTGAGAGCGGAGGTTACGGGTGGGGACATAGGGGGAGAGGAGGGTAGAGAGGTAATGGGGGGCTGCAGATTGAGTGCATTTGAAGGTCATTAGGAGAAGCTTGAACTGAATACGGTAGCGAATCGGGAGCCAGTGAAGCGACTTGAGGAGAGGGGTGATATGAGAGTATCGGTTCACGCGATAGATAAGACGTGCAGTGGAATTTTGGACAGATTGAAGGGGGGATAGGTGGCTAAGCGGGAGACCAGCAAGGAGAAGGTTGCAATAGTCAAGACGAGAGGTAACGAGTGAGTGGACGAGGGTTCAGGTGGTCTGTTCAGAGAGGAATGGGCGGATTTTGCTAATATTATAGAGGAAGAAGCGACAGCTGTCTGCTGGATATGGGCAGAGAAGGAGAGGGAGGAGTCGAAAATGACTCCGAGATTGCGGGCTGACGAGACGGGGAGGATGAGGGGAGGATATGGCCTGGTATTTAATATTGGGGGATACTGCCGGAGGCAGCCAAAAAAACATTGATCGCTACTGGCTGAATATTGACCCAAGAAGGTGTCCAATGCATCTTTGTCAGTGTATTTTGTCTCAGCAGCTATTGTAACAAACCACAAATTTCCTATGATCACTGATATTGTTTTCTTTCTTTAACACTGACAGCCATGAACCTTTGTCCCCCCTCTACATAAATCCTAGAGCAGCTGCTACTTGCCAACTTGATAGATGTGAGCTATGATAATGCCACAGAAGCCTCTGCACAGGACTTACTTTCACTGCTTTTGCATATGAACAGTTTTCCATCTTCACAGTGAGCATCATTTAGAGTGCAATTCAGGGAGTGAATCTGCAGACAGTCCTTTTGTCCTCCGTTTGCCATGTCATCGTGCACAAAACTTGCAAATAAGAGAAAACATTACACAAACAATAGTGTCAGCAAAACAATATTTGAACTATTGCATGGATTGATGCTTTAAAGAAAGAAAAGTCTATTACCTGTAACAAGTGTTCTCTGAAAAAAGAGGACTCATCTGTCACACAGATGGGGAATTTAATTGTCTCATTTTTTTTCTAATCAAGAGCTTCATAGTAGAGAGTTGCACGGGAACGGGGTTCACAGGAATCCCACGGAACCCGTGGGATTCCCGCGGGGACGGAGGCAGTTCCTGCGGGGTTCCCGCGGGGATGGAAGCAGTTCTGCGGGGTTCCCGTGGGGACGGAGGCAGTTCCTGCGGGGTTCCCGCAGGGATGGAAGCAGTTCTGCGGTCTTCTAGTAGAAGTGTAAGCTGCACCTGCACCAGCCTCTCATCTACCAAATACCAATTTCTTTGAGTGCTGTCTTCTCCTCCTCTTCTTCTTCCTTGCTTTAACAGCACAAATGTGGAAAGTCTTCCATTAAGGAGGTGGTAGAGTCACAAGTGATGACGGAATTCAAAAAGGCGTGGGATGAACACAGAGGATCTCTAATTAGAAAATGGAAGTTATATAAACCTAACCTTAAATGGCTGCATGTGTGTGGATGTGTCAAGTGACGCTTAGATGGCGACTCTGGCTGTGATGAACTAGGGCTGATACCTGGCAGACTTGTATGGTCTGTGGCTCATACATGGCAATCTGGTTTAGGATGGGCTGGAAAGGGCTTAGACAGCAACTTCAGTGGCTGGAACATGAGGACAGTGCTGGCCAGACTTTTACGGTCTGTGTCCCACAAATGAGAAGACGAATAGACTGGAGTGAGCTTCAACGGCAACTCCAGTAGTTGGAACATAAGGATAGGGCCAGATAGACTTCTGTGGTCTTTGTTCCAGAAACACGAAAGAAAGACCATAATCAAGTATATAATATCACACTCGTTGATTTAATGATGAATTGATCATGTGTGAGACTATTGGCAGAGTGGATGGACCGTTCAGGTCTATTTGCTGTCACTTACTATGTTACTATTAATCCTCTTTGCTACCAGGCTGGTGCACAGACCTCAACTCTGACACAGGCACGAGAATCAGATGTCACCTGACCTACTGGCGTGTGCATGTGGCGACCTCTCAGCACACAGTGCAAGTGAATCAGAGACAAGTCTTACATGTGCGCACCAGAGTGCTCCAACTTCCAACTTCCATTCCTTCCTTGCCTACAGTGCTGTGGCTCAAATCCAGAGAGAGACGGAGCGAGCTGACTGGAATTTTCTTTTATGTACCATTAAATTCTTACGGGGATGGGTGGGGATGGGTTAAATTCTTGCGGGGACGGGTTGGGATGGGTTAAATTTTTGCGGGGATGGGTGGGGATGGGTAAGATTTCAGCGGGGACGGGCGAGGATTGGTAAGATTTCTGTCCTCGTGCAACTCTCTACTTCATAGGGAATACTTAAAAATCCTCCAAGGTATGTACAGCACTGTTCCCTCTAAGCTTTGCGCATGTGTGTGAACCCTGTGCACACCAGCAAAACACAGTGCACACAAGAAAATATAATACTATCACATCAACATTTTGAGGGTAGCAAAAGAGCAGCGGCAGTGAGCAAACATTATCATGATAGCTTAGCCCCATCCTTGGCAGCAGTAGAAAGGGCACTTAAGAGCATGTCAGTTTTCTCTGTGGCATAAAGTCAGTGTGCAGGATGATGCATAAAATCTCAAGGTTGAATCTCACCTGTGAAACTATTGTTGCTTATGCCACAGCTGCTACTGGTAGGTATATTATAATTTGGAGAGGGGGGAAGGTTGCAAAAATGAAGGTATACCTAGGGTGCCTAATATCCTTACTAGACCTCACTAATAATTATGCTTATCAATAAAAAAAAGAAATCAAATATAATGCATTTGTGGGTTCTAATTATTAAAACAATGATATGCTAAAATAATGAAATGCAGAATTACATTCATAATAATTACTTGACTAACAACTTTGAAATTCTGGGGTTGATATTTAAAACAGTTTAAATGACCGGAAATAGCTTCTGGCCGTTTAAATTGCTTGTCCAGGGCCTAATTGGGGAACTATCCATTATGTGCCGCTGAAAATGTCCTGGTTAGCAGCTAAGCCGAAACAGTCTACTTTGTGGGTGTTCTGGGACATAGTCAGCACTTAGCTAGTTAAGTGCCAATATGCAGCATAAATAGGACCACATAAACACATTCACCATCTTTGTGGAGTTTATCTTAGCAGTTACATGCTGAATATCATACTTGGGGACTCATATCAAAAGAAAAAAATGTCCAAAAATGTCCATAATTGGCAGATGGATGTGTTTTCTCACAGGGAAAAAGTTTAAACCATATATTCACAAACTCCCCCCCCCCCCCCCCCCAAAAAAAAAAACATTTAATTCTGATATTCACCAAAAAAAGGCATATTTTCAGAATGGGTGTTTCAGGGACATGAGATGGGCAGTGTAATGTGATGGACGTCTAATTGCAATAACGGATAGCAAAAACGATTTCCTGGGGCTGAAAAGAAAAATGTTGTGATTAAACCTGCTTTAAAAGTGTCTAGGTCAAGAACAGACCTATCTTTGGACCCGTTTGTAAATTTGTTGAGTTGGAGAGTGAAGATTTGGAAGTGGTCGTTTGTGAGATAGAGTGGAGAGTTGCTGAGTGGTTTGTTACCTTTGTTTGCCCCAGTCTAAACCTTTTGACCCTCACATTTCCTGCTTTGCCTCTCCTATGTCTCACCTCCTCGCCCTTGCCCATACCTGCTAGCCCCCCCCCCCCCAGCCACACCCATCACTTGCCCTGTATCTGGCCCCCTTCCCCCACCAAACCCTCACTGTCACCAAACCTCCCATTCTACATCCCTACCTGCTTGTTGTCTGTCTCTCATTGTTGTTCTGTTTGTCCAGTCCCAGTTTGTTACTATGTTGTGTGCTGCTGCTGTTTGTGTGAGGGTTCTGTAGTGTTGCGGGGAGAGTGAGTGCTTTGTGCTGCTGCTGTGCATGTAAAGACTGTTTGCTGTTGCTGGGAGAGTGAGTGCTTTGTTTTGTGTGCTGGTGCTGGGTCTCACTAAGTGCAGTAGGTGGAGGTGTGCACAGTGGTGTTACTGAGGTTAGTGGGTTGCACCTGTGGTAGTGGGACACCTGCATGTCAATCATGGATGCACTGACTGCTATTATAGCTGACGCTTAGCTGGCTGTGGTTGAGAGTTTGGAAGGTAGGCCCCAGAGGAGATACCCTGTCTGAGAATATTTAGGCCCAGGACCTGTTGCCTGGACCTCATTGGCCAGGAATGCCTTACTAGGCACCACTTTCATAGGGCTGGCATACAGCACCTCTGTGACCAGCTACAACCTTCCTCCATGCCAGGATGTACAGGATTAATCGAGTGTCAGTATATCTTAAGGTCACTGCCTCCCTCGTTTCAGTCAGTGCTAGCAGTCAATGCAGGCCTCACCCAGTCCACCTTCTCCAGCTGTCTTGCTTAGTTCCTCGATGCCTTCCTCATCTACAACTCACAGTATATTACCTTCCCCACTATTGCCCAGGCCCTCCAGAACAACATGGCTCAGTTCTATGCCATAGACCACTTCTCCTCAGTCAGAACCTCCCCCCCCCCCCCCCCCCCCCCCCCCCAAGGACACACGAGGAGACCTATAGGAATAGAAAAATCACTCCATAAACATGCAGGTCATAAGAATAGAAAAATCACTCCTTAAACGTGCAGGTCATGTGTGATGCCCAGAGGGAGATTGTGGATGTGTGTACTTGCTACCTGGGGTCTACCCATGATGCCTGTATACTCCAGCATTCACGAATCTACAGGGATTCCTAACCCCCATACCCATTCCCTCCCTTACATCACTACCCTCCTTCCCTCAAGATGCCACCAAAACCCACACCCATGATCCACACTCCACAAGGTTCCCATAACAACCAATATACACCCATGTCTGTGATTTTTGCTCTCCCCCCCCCCCCCCCCCCACAGGTGACAGAGGCCTCCCCCAGCAAACCTGGCTGATGACTCTCATTGTCCACCCCCAAAATTAGATGGAGGAGGAATACAACAAGAGCCATAACACCCACACTATCATTATTACCATTATTAAATGGACTTGGGGAAAATCCACTATTTCTGGGATAAGCAGTATAAAATGTTTTGTACATTTTAGGGATCTTGCCGGGTATCTGTGACCTGGATTGGCCACTGTTAGAAACAGGATGCTGGGCTCGATGGACCTTTGGTCTTTCCCAGTATGGAAATACTTATGTACTTATGTACTTATTGAATGGACCTTTGACTGCTCTGGAGAGGAGCTTCTCTACAGCTCAGAAAAGGTCATCAAGATCTTCATGACCTGCTGCATGCTGCACAACTTGGCCAAGCAAAGAAGACATCCCCTGCCAGAGGACATGGAGCAGCAGCAGCATCATGTTATGATTCTGTATGATTCTGTTAGAATTCTGCTAGTCAGGCAGGGGAATGCTTGGAACTGCTCCTGATTGGTCCATCAGGGGCTGAGCTGATGTCAGTCTGTCTACTTAAGCTCACCTCTCCCGTCAACCCCTGCTTTGGCGTTTACTCCAAATCTGCTGAAGCCTTCCTTTGCTCTGGTTGAGCTGTTAGCTCTGTGCTTGTGTGGAGTTGTTACTCCTTCCCTGGCTGCAGTTTTCTATTGCTCTGTCTCTGTTTGTGTGTGTCTAATTACCTCTCTCCCTACACCTGGGCATCTCTGTTTAGCTCTGCTGCCGTGTGGTGAGTTTCTTCTTGTTCTGTTCCAGTTTGTTTGTTTGCTTCCCTTCCTTCAGAGTTCCCTTCCTGCTGGGTTTGTTTCTGCCTGTCAGGTCCTGCCCTTTGTTTCTCTCCATGGGGGTTGTTTGTTTGGTTTCCTTTGTCTGCAGAGCTTCCCTTCTGGTTTAACCCTTTGCCTGCAGAGCTTCTCTGCTTCCCCGTTGTCTGCAGTATTCCCTGCCTCTGGTTTCTGTTTGTGTGCTGAGCTGGGTTTAACCCTTTGTCTGCAGAGCTCCTCTGCCTCTGGCAGTTATCTGCTTATTGCAGTCTTCCCTTGGTGACTGTTCCAGTACTTCCTTTACTGTACTACCTCCTGTCCCTTTCTGTGCTAGTGTGTGTGTTAGGCTCCACTCTCCCTTTTGATGACTTTTCACTTCCCTGTTTTGCTGAGGGTCCCTGCCTACAGTATCTTATCTTAGTCCCTCACTTGTCGTGTTTCTGTGTATGCTACCTTTTCTCCTTGATTACCAGCACCGAGGGTGCTGCTGGTGCTCCGGTCCCCAGGGGGGGGGGGGACACCTCGCTTAGTCTCTTTCTCTCCTCTCTAAGTATGACTCGGTTCCAGGCAGGCCGTGAGGCCCGCATGCTTGACTTCTGACTGAATCGGTTCCTGATAGGCCATGAGGCCCGCCTGTATGCCCTATCTTCCCCTTTTTGGAAGTGCAAGATTGGTTGTGTGTGGGTGCGCAGGGATTGGTAGCTGGGGTCGTGTATAGTACCTGTTCGGTCCATCCTAGGCCTTGGTCTAAAAGCTATACTAGGCCTCAGCCTAGGTCCAAGGGCTCACGACCAGACTAACAGAGCGCCAAAGCCATGAGCTCGACCGAACCCTCCGCTATGCAGTTACACCAGCAACTGCATGCTCAGGTACAACAAGTTATGGGAGCTGTCAATGCCTTGAATCAAAGGGTGGACACTCTTACTACTACGGGGGCTAGGGGGGAGCCTCAAACTCTTAGGCTACCGGGACCCATGATGGGAGGCCTAGGTATTCGTGTTGCCCAGCCTCCTCGTTATGATGGCAATAGCAAGACTTGTTGGGGCTTTATAATTCAATGCCAAATTGTCTTTGAACTTCAGGCCTGAGACTTCCCCGCGGATCGGACGAAGGTGGCATACATCATCTCCCAGCTTTCGGGATCTGCCCTGGCCTGGGCTTCTCCTTTATGGGAAAAGAGAGACCCTCTACTGGATAATTTGACAGAGTTCTTGTAACAATTCTGGCTCATCTTTGAAGAACCCGGAAAGGCCTCCTCGGCGGCAACTCAACTTCTGAATATGCATCAGGGTCGGCTTTCCCTGGGCGAGTACGGCATTCAATTCTGGACCCTGGCTGCAGAATTGGGATGGGATAATCAGAGCCTTACCGCTGTATTCTGGCATGGGGTATCTTCCACCATCAAAGATGAACTGACTGGCCGGGAGCTGCCCTCCATCTTGGATGACCTCATTTGGCTTTGCACCCAGGTGGACATTCGTTTTAGGGAGCGTGCCTGTGAGCGTCGTGCCAGCCAGTGGTTTGGAGGGGCTGACTTGAAGATACCACATAAGGGCCCTTCATCCCAGTCTCGGATGTTGCGAAATGGGCCAGAACCTATGCAGGTTGACCGCCTGTTTACCTCAGCTCAGGAGAAGCAACAAAGACGCTCCGAGGGGCTTTGCCTTTATTGTGGAGTCAAGGGGTACTTTGTCTGTGGTTGCCCGAACAGGAAGAAATCGGGAAACCAGCAGCCCTGATCCTGGCTAGGGAGACGGTATCAGGGCCAAAGTCGTTCTCTCCCTGGACACAAGTTATGGTTCCAGTTTTGTTGGCAGTCAAGGGAACCCCTTGTCTTGAAGCTTTAGTTGACTCTGGTGCAGGGGGCAACTTTATCAGCGAGGATCTGGTGCGGAGTCATCAAATTCCTACCGAACGGTTGCCTCATCCCATCTCCGTCTCAGCGGCATTGGGACTGGTTCAAGGAGTTTTACGCGCCAGGACCGTGCCTATGATGATAAGGGTTGGGGTCCTACACAAGGAAATTATCTCCTTTTACGTACTTCCATCTGCCATTGAGTCTATCATTCTAGGATTACCCTGGCTTCGCTTGCATAATCCCCGTATCGACTGGGATCGTGGTCAGCTAGCAGCTTGGGGACCAGCCTGCCATAAAACCTGTCTGGACAAGGTCTCTCCGGTACCAGCGTCCCTTCCATTGGTACAAGCAAATTTAAGGTTACCAGCCAGGTATACATCCTTCAAAGATGTTTTTTCTAAACATGAAGCAGAAACTTTACTTCCTCATTATCCATATGATTGCGCCATAGAACTGTTACCGGGAGCTGAACCCTCTCGTGGCCAAGTATACCCTCTATCTCGTCCTGAACCTGAAGCCATGACCCAGTATATACAAGACAATCTTGCTCGAGGGTTCATTAGTCCTTCAAAATCGCCAGCGGGTGCTGGTTTTTTCTTTGTGGAGAAGAAAGATGGTGGGCTGTGCCCATGTATTTGTCACGTCTGTGGCCGTGACCCCTCTCAGACTCACCTTAGGTCCTGTGGTCAGCTTCTGAGCTGGCTTCTGTCTGTTCTTTGTGAGTTAGTTCTGTCTCTGTCTCTGGGTGCTGGCTGCATTAGATTGTTTGTGTGCTGTCACCCATTCCAGATTTCAGCCCAGTCCGGTCCGGATCTTCCAGACTGCCATGCTTGTTTTGTTTGAACCTGCACAGCACCCTTAGTTGCTGCAGCTGAGTCTCAGTTGCTGCTGGGCTTATTAGCCATTTGGAATCTCTCTGGCTTTGCCTTTGCATCGTCTAAGGCCCTGGTATGTTGGTGCTTGTTGCACTTCAGCCTGAGTTTGTTTCCTTGTTCTAGTTTCTTGCCTGGTTCTTGCCTGTTTCTAGTTAGTCTTTGTTTAGGTTAGGGTTTGCTTGTTTCTTAGTCTTGCTCCTTGTTTGTAGTCCTTTGTGTAGTGCTTAGGTTTCCGTGTTGTCTGTCTTCAGTGGCTGCTTGCAGCTTTTAGTTCTTTCCCTTGTTTGTCAGCATAGGCGGTCGGTGGCCCAACTGTTTGGGGAGGCTAAAGGGGGCGGGTTAGGGGTGGGGGCCAGGGGTGGGGCATAAATCCATAATTGTCTGATAACACTCAGAAAAAATAAATAAATAAAAATAAAAGTCACAATTAATACCTTTTATTAAATTTAGATATTAGATATGTATCATATGTCAAAGAATAAAGTGGTTGCTCAAAGCATATTCTAACCACAATCGCTCAACTGCAAAACACTATGCACAACTTTGTCCAAAAACACACTCAGAATCTTACTGTACCATAAATATTACACTGGGCAGACCTAATACACCAACATACCACCCATACGGAAAATGCAGACCGTCAACAATATGAAACAAGGGATCATATCATCACAATTCTCATGTAGAGCCACAAAACACCCTAATTCACGTTTAATGTGGGATAAAGTGCCATAAATAAGTAAATAAATATAAACTTTTAATGTTGAGCACCTGATTCTCAAAGTGGACATATTCCAAACACTATAATGAAAATAAAATGATCTTTTCTACCTTTGTTGTCTGGTGACTTTTTCTGATCATGCTGGCCCAGTATCCATTCTGCTGCTATCTGTCCTCAGTGCAGGTCAGGAAGTCATCCTCCTTAAATATCTCCCTGGCAACCCAGGACACCTCCAGCCAACCCCCCCTGCTTTCCCAGCAGTAAGGTAAACAAACCATAAACCAATTTCTACAACTGCTAGAGGGCTTTCACTGCAGCTCCTGCTGTGAGGATGGAGGTAAATCTACAATTTAATCCCCTCAGAGCAGCTGGACTCCACAGCTGATCCATTCTGCTGCAGCAGGGGGGAGGCTTAGCCTCTCCAAGCCTCTTATACCGGGCGCCTATGTTTGTCAGTGTTTGTTTCCTGATTTTGTGGCTGCTTGCTGTTTCCAGTTCCTGTCCTTTAGCTTACCCCTTCCTTGCCCTGCTGTCCCTGTATGTTCCTTTCCTCTCTGACCCTCAGTCCTGGTTCAACCTAGTGGGTATCCAGTCCTGCCTTGCCCAGTAAGTCCTGCCACAAACAGAAAGTTGAATCTGCTTGGTCACTGAAGTGCAGGGTCTTAGTTCACAGACTCCATCTTGACATAGTTGTATACACAGGCAGAGACCAGCAGAGTGAGGCTCACAGGGAAATAGCCCTACAGCATACTTCTAGAATAGCTGGACATCCTGGTATCCTGGGAACTAAGCGGTTCATCGCACAGAAGTATTGGTGGCCTACTCTTGACCGTGATGTGCGAGAGTTTGTGACCGCTTGTCCGGAGTGCGCTCAGCATAAACCCGATCGTCAAAGACCCCAGGGTCTTCTACTGCCACTACCTGTGCCTAAGGAACCATGGAGCCATATTGCCATGGATTTTATTACAGATCTTCCTGAATCGGAAGGATACACAGTCATATGGTTGTTGTGGACCGGTTCTCCAAAATGGCACACTTTGTACCCATGTCTAACCTTCCTTCAGCTGTGAAGTTGTCACAATTCTTCATCATGTCTATATTTTGTCTCCACGGCCTACCGGAATGAATCACATCTGACTACGAAGTGCAGTTTGTCTCTAAGTTTTGGCGAGCATTGAATCGGGCCCTTGGTGTGAAGCTAAACTTCTCCTCTGGATATCACCCACAATACTCGCAGGCCAACTATGCATCATACTGTTCTATCGACCCCCAGGTAGCTGGACAAATGCCCAAGACAACTTCATGGGCTTTGTATCAAACACCTACACAAAACAACAAAATGTCCTACAAATTGGCTTTATCAATCTGCACCTAGACAAACAGAACAACACTAATGTCAGGAAGTATTTTTTCACAGAGAGGGTGGTGGATATGTGGAATGCCCTCTCACGGTAGGTGGTGGAGATGAAAACGGTAATGGAATTCAAACATGTGTGTTTATCCCAAACACAAAGGAATCCTGTTTAGAAGGAATGGATCCATGAAATCTTAGCGGAGAGTGGGTGGCAACGCTGGTAACTGGGAAGCAAAACCAGTGCTGAGCAGACTTCTACAGTCTACGCCCTTAACGTGACTGAATAGATATGGATGGGCTTGTGTAAATTTTAAGGGACTTCGACATTAGCTTCAGAACTTTTAGTACAAGAAGAGTGCTGGGCAGACCTCTATGGTCTGTGCTCTGAGAAAGGCAAGGACAAATCAAACTCAGGTATGCATATAAAGTATCACATACCATGTAAAATGAGTTTATCTTGTTGGGCAGACTGGATGGACCAAATGGGTCTTTATCTACCGTCATTTACTATGTTACTATGTTACATCCTAAATAGATTATGAGGCGTACTTTCAAAGTAACCTATGGAACTTTGTAAGTCTAAGTGCTTTGAAAAGGAGCCCCTATATTACAATAATCGAGTTTAGATAGTATTAGAGCTAGTACTACGAATCTGAATTTATGCAGAGTTAAATATTTTCAAATTTGTCCAAGACTGTGCATCAACCAAAAACAACACCTAACAAGCGTGTTTACTTGATCTTCCAAAGTTAAATTCTGTCACGATCTTACCGTGACATGGCAACAACCTAGGACCTGGTTGGCCTGAGACTGAGCAGGAGTCAGCTGCACCACCGTCGTGCAGCCAGGCAGACATTGAGCCACTTTGGGGATTGGATGGGCCGTTGTCTGTTTTGGATCACATAAGACGCTGAACCTGATTTAACCCCACTGATGCTTGAGTTAGACGCTCTAGCGTCAATACCGCCCCAGCTTTGGTCTGCCAAGTTCTGCGGGTCTTGAGACTTGTGCTGCCTCTCTCAGTGTGGGTTTGCCTTTAACCCTGTACTTACTGAATACTACTGTTTGGGTCTGTGAAAGCTTGCCTTCGTTGACCTTTCATCTTTGTGTGTTACCAGCGCAGCATGTGCTGCCTCTCTCAGTGTGGGTTTGCCTTTAACCTTGTTCCTACTGTATTTTGCTGCTTGTCTTGGTATGGGTTTGCTCTAGGTTTTGGTGCTTGGTGAGTACCCAACGCAGTGTGTGCTGCCTGGCTTGTGTGGCAGCACATGCTGCCGCACAAGCTAGGCATCACCTTTAGCCTAGTGTTTTCTCAGTTGTATATTTCCTGTTTTTTTTCTCTTCTTTACCTGGTTGATTGGGTTCCAGTTTGGCCTTGCGGCCCGTACGCTTGGACTCCGTTACATGTGGGTTCCAGTTTGGCCTTGTGGCCCGTATGAGTGTTCTACCTTTCCTTGCTTTGCCTTGCTACGTTTGGGTAGCTTGCCAGGTGCCCTTGACCTGGACTGGCCACTGTCAGGGACAGAATGCTGGGCTCGATGGACCTTTGGTCTTTTCCCAGTATGGCATTACTTATGTACTTATGCTCTCTAGTCTCCCTGTGAGTGCTGGGCCTTGTGGCCTTTTAGCCTGTTTTTTGCTAGCGTAGGTTCAATCTGACTTAGGCCTCGGCCTTGGTCTAAGGGCTCACTACCAAACATAACAAATTCTGATTGCATTATTGTTGCTGAAGTACACTTGGCTTGTAGCACATAAATTTGAACTCAGTTTATACAAGGTTGCGCATGGGCTGCCAAAAATTAGAGGGAATATCAATGTATGGTTGTTCTCACTCTCTCTTTTGTTGCAGTATGCCTCAGTATACTTCTAGAACTAAGAAAGCTCAGCTACAAAGACAAGTAGTGTATAAGTAGTGATTCCCCTGTCAAAGAACACTTGTTACAGATTAGCAGCCTTGCTTTCTTTGACGACATGGATAATGACTGCCCCATAGATTGAACACCCTAGCTAAGGACTTCCTAAAACAGAATAAAAGGGGAATTACAACAGATAATTTCACCACCGGGTTTACAACAGATTTCTTTTTAGTAGCTTAGAACTAAATAAGTAGGAAAAAATTGAAAGTAAATTTTTTATCATTGCCCCCTTTAACCCCAAATCCCTACAAATAGAAAACATTTTATAAGCTGATTTAAGTCTGTTCCCATCATGGCTGTCCTTAGGAGCAATTGACTGAACTCATCAAATATGTGATATTACTTCCCAATGGGGCAGGAGCTGCAGTAGAGCATACACAGACATCTACGCCAGTTCAGAAGGTACAATGCTCTCTTCAATATTTCAATGTGATAGGTGGGGGGGGGGGGGGGGGGGGGAGGAGAGCTACTGAGCCCTGTACCCCTAGTGTCAGCCTTGTTCCCAAAATATAATTCTGGTCTGGAACTAAAACTGTAACATTTGGGCTGATATTCATTAGTTATACATTCACAGGCAGTCAGTGAACGTATAAATTCTCTATTTGTAGACTTCTAAAGATTACACATATAGTACAATATGACTGAACAACCTGATACTATCCATAAAAGAAAGGGTGAAGGGAGGGCAAAGCAAGGAAGTGCTGAAAAGTTATTTGAATAGTGGTGATATTTGATCACTATCCAGATAATTTATATGTTTAATTTTGGCATAATGATTCCATTATCCATATATTTAGTGCCACTGCTTTTACAGATATACTTATTCATTTCTGCATTAGCATTTATATTAATATGGTCACTGTGTCAGCTAACAATCCAGCCCAAACACTATTGTCTCAATTTATAGGAATTCAGTTTTAGAAACTAAGGGGACTTTTTACAAAGGCACGCTAGCATTTTAACATGCGCTAAATGCTAGAGACGCCCATATATTCCTATTGGTGTCTCTAGCGTTTAACATGCGCTAATAATTAGCACATGCTAAAAATGCTACCACGCTTTTGTAAAAGACCCCCTAAGGACAGGAAGTCCACTGATGTTGGGTGAGCTGAAATTCCATATTTTACTTTTTTTTTTTTCATTTTTCTGTTACATTGACTATTTTTCTTTTTTCTTCAATTTTGAACTAGATTCATAAATTTAATTGGAGGAAGTCATTTTTTTAAATTGTGGGCAAGATCCAACCAGGGCAACAGCACAAAAAGAACTGATGCACCTGATCCAGGGTACCTCTTAGTGTTGCAAGATGCATTCCAACATATATTAGGCTCAAGAATGTACCCTGAGTGGTACTTCCTAGAGTACTTTATTTTGAGAGAAACAAAGTAATTAATTGGTTGTGCTCACTGTGCAATCTCTGTGCTAATGGCATCTCCTGTACTCCACTTGAAAACAGATTCCACATCTAGGTCATTCAGACCAGTCCAGTATGAACCATTAAAGACAGAACATACCCAATTCTGGAAAGAAGCAGAATAGTGAAAGCTGAGATAAAGCTGCATTTTTCTATCATGTAGAAAAAAATCAACAAGACAACATTGACATTGTATCCAGTGAATATTATAGTCACAAGAATATATCTCACTGGTACTTACATAGCAAAGTACATCCTTCCCATTTATTTATTTATTTGTTTGTTTATTTAATTATGACATTTATATCCCACATTATCCCAAACAAGTGGCTATAATAGCCCCCTAATAACCCTCCCCGCCAAAAATCATAAAGCAAGCCAATATGGTATGTGAAACCTCAAAAAACAATCCAAAATCCATTCTTACTGCGCAACCTGGCCCTTGACTTTTGTGAACAGCCACTTACCCTTGTCCTATATAATAATTCTCACCTCCAACGTTTGGAAGCTGCCTGGGATCCTGGCTTCCGCCATGGTCTGCTAGGTGTTGTAGATCAAGATGACGTCAGGAATCCCACTGATTGTCTGCGCCTCAGGTGAAGTCACCAGCCCGACGCACAGCAACAAAGCACGACCCAGCCAGCAGCAAACAGCGACCCAGGCAGGGGGAGGAGTAGGTAAACACGCTCCGCGTGTTTCCCTACTCCTCCCCCTGTCTAGGAATCGCTCGAGACTGGCTACCAACCTCCCGAACCACCCGCGCACACTAACCGCCCTCAAAACACCGCCGCCACCATCCCTCTCCTCTCCAAGTCCAGATTCGGACTGTCAGAGAGGTCGAAGAGGGAGGACGGCAAGCGAGCGGCTGCGGCGACTGTACAATGTCGAGGAGGCGGGTGAGGGCTCAGGGGCGGGCGGGAGTCGGGGTTCACTGACGACTCGGAAGACAGGGGAAGGAAAGGGCAGCGGGTCCGAATCCAGCTCAGCCATCATCCTCTTTCACTCAAAAAACAACAAGCAAACCTATGAGATGCTGCAGGACGTTTCATACACGGGCGTGGAAGTGAGCAAAGCAAGTGTAAGGTAAGCAACGAAGCCCTTTGGTGAATCTCTGTTTCCACTACCCTATGCAGCCGTCATTCGTATACACTCAAAAACCAGCAAACCTAGGAGCTGCTGCTTCACATTGTTGTTTTTAAATTGTTGTTCCATCTGAAACAAGTCTAAAGCTGTTTCAACTGGAAAGACAGTGCCTTAAAACATGGAGGACAAAAGGAGGGGGGAGACAGACAGACCCTGCAACTGGGAGGGAGGGAGGCTGACCCTGCAACTGGGAGGTAGGGAGACCCTGCAACTGGGAGGGAGGGAGGGAGGGAGACCGGGAGGCCCTTTAAGTTGAAGGGAGGGGGGGACCCTGCAACTGGAAAAAGGGAGGGAGGGGGGACCCCCCCTGCAACTGGGACCCAGACTGGGGGGGGGGACAACCCTGGAACTGGGAGGGAGGGGGGACCCTGGCACATACTCTCATTCTCACACACATACTCGCACCCAGTCTCACTCTCTCTCTGTTACACACATACACACACACTCACACAGTCACTCACTCACACTCTCTCAAACATACACACTCCGAGGAAAACCTTGCTAGCGCCCGTTTCCTTTAAAACAAAAACGGGCCTTTTTTACTAGTATTCTATATAGCGTGACTTAAGTTGTGAGTGTAGATCCGGTCGAATTCTGGATTTGCATGCGCAACTTAATTAGTTAACAAGCCAATCAGTGCTGATAATTGCCAATTAATTAACAATTGACACTAATTGGCATTAATTAGAATTTACAACCACAACTGTCTAAGCATATTCTGTAACGTGATGCTTGTAAATTCTAAGTCGCATATTTGAAAAAAGGGTGCCATGGGCATGGAATGGGCAGGTCGTGAGTGTTTCTAAAATCTGTGCGCGTTGTTATAGAATACACCCGGTGCGCACCTAATTTAGGCATCAGCATTTACACCTAGTTTTACTTGGCGTAACTGCCCACAATTAAATTTAGTAGTGCAGAAAGGTGCTCGGTGTATTCTATAAACTGCATGGAAATGTAGGCATATTCTAAAAATACACCTAAATTTATACGTACTTTACAGAATTTTTCAGAGCCAATTTTTTAGGCATGATATATAGAATCTAGCCCTTTATCTCAGTTATTTCTTTGGTCCCTTAGCCTGTGGGTTTTCCATGGGGATTTCTTTTACAGTGCTACATTCATGAAACATGCAGCTTCAACCAGCTGCAAAACTAATCTGTGGTGCATAAAATTAATATTGGAGCCTACCCAGCTACCCAGGTGCAGTTATACGCAGACAAACCTGAATTATCTGAGGCACCTCACCACCAATCCAACCCCAAAATGATATGGCAAGTCCATTTTCCTGTCAAGCATGAAAATAGGGCTCCCACCTCTCCAACAAAAAGAGAGAGTCCAAATATAACCCTAGAGTAGAAAACGGAGATTTGGTATGTTATGCTATATAGCGAATGATACATACCTGTAGCAGGTGTTCTCTGAGGACAGCAGGCTGATTGTTCTCACGACTGGGTTGACGTCCACGGCAGCCCCCACCAACTGGAAGAAAACTTTGCGGGCGGTCCCGCACGCAGGGCACGCCCACCGCGCATGCGCGGCCGTCTTCCCGCCCGTGCGCGACCGTTCCCGCTCAGTTGAATGACAAGCAAAGGAATGAGTAAAACGCAACTCCAAAGGGGAGGAGGGAGGGTAGGTGAGAACAATCAGCCTGCTGTCCTTGGAGAACACCTGCTACAGGTATGTATCATTCGCTTTCTCCGAGGACAAGCAGGCTGCTTGTTCTCATGACTGGGGTATCCCTAGCTCTCAGGCTCACTCAAAACAAGAACCCAGGTCAATTGAACCTCGCAACGGCGAGGGCATAACAGAAATTGACCTACGAAGAACAACTAACTGAGAGTGCAGCCTGAACAGAACAAAATCGGGTCCTGGAGGGTGGAGTTGGATTCAAACCCCAAACAGATTCTGCAGCACCGACTGCCCAAACCGACTGTTGCGTCGGGTATCCTGCTGGAGGCAGTAATGTGATGTGAATGTGTGGACAGATGACCACGTCGCAGCCTTGCAAATCTCTTCAATAGTGGCTGACTTCAAGTGGGCCACAGACGCTGCCATGGCTCTAACACTATGAGCCGTGACATGACCCTCAAGAGTCAGCCCAGCCTGGGCGTAAGTGAAGGAAATGCAATCTGCTAGCCAATTGGAGATGGTGCGTTTCCCGACAGCGACCCCTTTCCTATTGGGGTCGAAAGAAATAAACAATTGGGCGGACTGTCTGTGGGGCTGTGTCCACTCCAGATAGAAGGCCAACGCTCGCTTGCAGTCCAATGTGTGCAACTGACGTTCAGCAGGGCGGGTATGTGGTCTGGGAAAGAATGTTGGCAAGACAATTGACTGGTTAAGATGGAACTCCGACACCACCTTTGGCAGAAACTTGGGGTGAGTGCGGAGTACTACCCTGTTATGATGAAATTTGGTATAAGGAGCATGAGCTACCAGGGCTTGAAGCTCACTGACTTTACGAGCTGAAGTAACTGCCACCAAGAAAATGACCTTCCAGGTCAAGTACTTCAGATGGCATGAATTCAGTGGCTCAAAAGGAGGTTTCATCAGCTGGGTGAGGACGACGTTGAGATCCCATGACACTGCAGGAGGCTTGACTGGGGGCCTTGACAAAAGCAAGCCTCTCATGAATCGAACGACTAAAGGCTCTCCAGAGATGGCTTTACCCTCTACACGATGATGGTAGGCACTAATCGCACTAAGGTGATTCCTTACTGAGTTGGTCTTGAGACCAGACTCTGATAAGTGCAGAAGGTATTCAAGCAGGTTCTGTGCAGGACAAGAACGAGGTTCTAGGGCCTTGCTCTCACACCAAACGACAAACCTCCTCCACTTGAAAAAGTAACTCTTTTTAGTGGAATCCTTCCTAGAGGCAAGCAAGACACGGGAGACACCCTCAGACAGACCCAACGAAGCAAAGTCTACGCCCTCAACAGCCAGGCCGTGAGAGCCAGAGACTGAAGGTTGGGGTGCAGAAGCGCTCCGTCGTTCTGCGAAATGAGAGTCGGAAAACACTCCAATCTCCACGGTTCTTCGGAGGACAACTCCAGAAGTAGAGGGAACCAGATCTGACGGGGCCAAAAAGGCGCTATCAGAATCATGGTGCCGTGGTCTTGCTTGAGCTTCAGCAAGGTCTTCCCCACCAAAGGTATGGGAGGATAAGCATACAGGAGGCCGGTCCCCCAATGGAGGAGAAAGGCATGCAATGCCAGTCTGCCGTGTGCCTGTAGTCTGGAACAGAACTGAGGCAATTTGTGGTTGGTCTGAGAGGTGAAAAGGTCCACCGAGGGAGTGCCCCACTCTCGGAAGATCTTGCGTACCACTCTGGAATGGAGCAACCACTCGTGCGGTTGCATGACTCGGCCAGACTGTTGTTTACGCCTGCCAGGTATGTGGTTTGGAGAAGCATGCCGAACTGGCAAGCCCAACGCCACATTCCGACGGCTTTCTGATACAGGGGGTGAGATCCGGTGTCCCCCTGCTTGTTGATGTAATACATTGCAACCTGATTGTCTGTCCGAATTTGGATGATTTGGTAGGACAGCCGATCTCTGAAGGCCTTCAGCACGTTCCAGACCGCTCGGAGCTCCAGGAGGTTGATCTGGAGATCTTGTTCCTGAAGGGACTACAGCCCCTGGGTGTGGAGTCCATCGACATGAGCTCCCCACCCCAGGCGAGATGCATCCATCGTCAGCACTTTCGTAGGCTGCGGAATTTGGAATGGACGTCCCAGGGTCAAATTGGTCCGAATGGTCCACCAGTACAGCAAATTGCGGCAACTGATGGACAGGCGGATGACATCTTCTAGATTCCCGGTAGCTTGAGACCACTGGGAAGCTAGGGTCCATTGAGCAGGTCTCATGTGAAGGCGAGCCATGGGAGTCACATGAACCGTGGAGGCCATATGACCCAGGAGTCTCAACATCTGCCGAGCTGTGACCTGCTGAGACGCTCTGGTCTGAGAGGCAAGGGATAGAAGGTTCTGCGCCCTTGCTTTGGGGAGAAAGGCCTGAGCCATCTGAGAATTCAGCAGCGCTCCTATGAATTCCAGAGATTGGACTGGCTGGAGATGGGACTTCGGGTAATTTAGCACAAACCCCAACAGCTCCAGAAGGTGAATAGTGCACTGCATGGACCGAAGAGCTCCTGCTTCTGAGTGCTCTTGACCAGCCAATCGTCGAGGTACGGGAACACGTGCACTCCCAGCTTGCGTAGTGTGATAAGGAAGAGGCTATCCTACCCGGGTTAGGCCCCTAGAGGGCGTTGTTCCCCTGAAATGTCCAGGGAAAAGGGCTGGGTGAGTCGCTGAAGGGAGCCAGAAAGGGGAGGTATAGCTGGAGTCGCTAGGACCGGGGAGAGTCCTGGAGGATAGCTGGAGGTCGCTAGGACCGGGGAGAGTCCTGGAGGTGGAAACAGGTGCAGCAGGTTATGGGCTGGGTCCTGTTTGGCCATTAACGACTTAAGACCCCACCTGAGTTGAGAGGGAGAGAGGAGAGCTTGCAGCTGAAGAAGGGGCTGGTAACTGAAGCAGAGGGAATCCCCATGAGAAGTACTGGCTGTGCCCTTTGGACTGGTGGTAGAACTGTGTGTTCCCAAGAAGGAAGCTGGCTGGGGTAAGAAGGCCCTAGAGTATCAAGAATAAGAACTAGGTGTTCAAGGAGGTACTGTGTGTCCCAGCTGAAAAGACTGTGTGTCTAGGGCAGCAAGGAGGTACTGTGTGTCCTAGCTGAAAAGACTGTGTGTCTAGAACAGTGAAGAGGTACTGTGTGTCCCAGAGGAAAAGGCTGTGTGTCTAGAACAGTGAAGAGGGACTGGGTGTCCAAGATGAAGAGACTGTGGGTCTAGAGCTGTGTGCTACAAGGAGGGACTGTGTGTCCAGGGACTGAGTTAGTACTGAGCTCAAATGCCTGTGTGAGAGGGCTCAGGGGGAAGAAATCTATGGATATTGAACTGTGCAAGAAGAAATGTTTAAAATGGAAGATTGCACGGAGTAGGAAGAAATGAAATGGTTAAGCTGGAAGAACTGTTTAAGCTTGTGAAAGTGTTTTAAGCTAAAAGAAGTGTGCCCCAGAGGCTGGAATAAAGATGTGTATGAAAATAGCCTGATTGGTGAGACCTGACTATGTTTGCCTTTTGAGAAGCAGGTCACCCTGAGCAGAAAAGGGTAGTAGATCAATTTGCATAAAATCTGCATATTGAGAACCAGCTCACCCTGAGTGAAAGAGGGATCTGGGATCCTGAGGTGGGAGCTTCATCATCACAGTAGCCTCATCATTTTCACAGTAGGTATGCTGCCACCACCACGAGACACTTCGTGAACACCCGTGGTGCAGAGGCGAGCCCAAAGGGCAGCACACAATATTGAAAATGCCGTGTCCCCAGACGGAATCTGAGATACTGTCTGTGAGCTGGCAGTATCGAGATGTGAGTGTAAGCGTCCTTTAAATCCAGGGAACATAGCCAATCGTCTTTCTGAATCATGGGTAGAAGGGTGCCCAAGGAAAGCATCCTGAACTTCTCTTTGACCAGTATTTGTTCAGGCCTCTCAGGTCTAGGATGGGGCGCATCCCCCCTGTTTTCTTTTCCACAAGGAAGTACCTGGAATAGAATCCCTGCCCTTCCTGCCCGGGTGGCACGGGCTCGACCGCATTGGCGCTGAGAAGGGCGGAGAGTTCCTCTGCAAGTACCTGCCTGTGATGGGAGCTGAAGTATTGAGCTTCTGGAGGGCAATTTGGTGGAGTGGAGGCCAAATTCAGGGTGTATCCGCACCGCACTATTTGGAGAACCCACTGGTCGGAGGATATCAGAGGCCACCTTTGGTGAAAAACTTTCAACCTCCCTCCGACCGGCGGGCTGTCCGGCACGGACACTTTGATGGCGGCTAGGTTCCTATGGACCCAGTCAAAAGCCCGTCCCCAGCTTTTGCTGTGGAGGTGCAGGGGGCTGCTTAGGCGCACGCTATTGACGGGAACAAGCGCGCTGGGAATGTCCCTGTGCCTGAGGA
Organism: Microcaecilia unicolor; assembly: GCF_901765095.1. Taxonomy (NCBI): domain Eukaryota; kingdom Metazoa; phylum Chordata; class Amphibia; order Gymnophiona; family Siphonopidae; genus Microcaecilia; species Microcaecilia unicolor. The sequence continues at coordinate 215,900,944 of NC_044036.1, forward strand.
GGCCTTCGGGCCGGCTGGGTGTACCTACATTTGTTGTAGGCGTAGGGAGCAGCCTGCCGGGCCCGGGAAAAACGTCCACCTGCAGTGGTGGATGCTGAAGGCGCCCGGTGGGAGAGCTTGTCGAGAGCGGTTTCCCGCTGGTGTAGTTGGTCAACTAACTGCTCAACCTTCTCGCCGAAAATGTTATCCCCCCAGCAAGGGACATCCGCCAGTCGTTGCTGGGTGCGGTTGTCCAGGTCAGAGGCACGCAGCCAGGAGAGTCTGCGCATCACTATACCTTGGGCCGCAGCTCGGGATGCCACATCACAGGTGTCATAGATACCCCTGGACAGGAACTTTCTGCACGCCTTCAGCTGCCTGACCACCTCCTGAAAAGGCCTGGACTGCTCCGGAGGGAGCTTGTCGACCAGGTCCGCCAGTTGCCTCACATTGTTCCGCATGTGGATGCTCGTGTAGAGCTGGTATGATTGGATGCGGGTCACGAGCATGGAGGATTGGTAGGCCTTCCTCCCAAACGAGTCCAGAGTGCGAGACTCCCGCCCAGGGGGCGCCGAGGCGGTATCCCTCGAACTCCGTGCCCTCTTGAGAGCAGAGTCCACGACCACCGAGTCATGAGGCAATTGAGGCCGCATCAACTCTGGGTCAGAGTGGATCCTGTATTGGGACTCCGCTTTCTTGGGGATGGTGGGGTTAGATAATGGCTTCAGCCAGTTCCGAAGCAGTGTCTCTTTGAGGACATTGTGCAACGGCACCGTGGAAGACTCTCTAGGTGGTGATGGATAGTCGAGGACCTCGAGCATCTCAGCCCTCGGCTCATCCACAGAGACCACGGGAAAGGGAATGCATAGACATATCCCTGACGAAGGAGGCAAAGGAGAGGCTGTCAGGGGGCGAGAGCTTCCTCCCCAGTGAAGGAGTGGGGTCGGAGGGAAGGCCCACAGACTCCTCTGAGGAGAAATATCTGGGGTCCTTCTCCTCCCCCCACGAGGCCTCTTCCTCGGTGTCGGACATGAGCTCTTGCAGCTCAGACCTCAACTGGGCCCGTCTCGACTGCGAGGAACCATGTCCTCGGTGATAGCGTTGAGCGGTGGACTCCCGCGCCGGCGGGGATGAAGCTCCCTCCATCGACGTCGACGGGGACTCCACCTGCGTGGCGGTCGACACCGGGGTCGCAAGCGGCGTCGGAGGCCTCGGCATCGGGCTAGAGCACGCCGGCACCTCCATCAACGGCGCCGGGGGCGCAAGCACCCCCGGTGCCGGCAGAGCCTGGCGTATCAGCCCTTCCAGAATCCCCGGAAGGATGGCTCGGAGGCACTCGTCCAGGCCCGCAGTCGGGAAAGGCAGGGGGGCCGGTGTGGGTGTCGGTGCCGGAAGCTGCTCGGGTCCAGGAGACGGTACCGAAGCACCCGCGGACCGACGCAGCGACACCTCTTCAACCGAGGGGGAACGTTCCGTTCGGCACTGCCTCTTCCTCGGCGTCGAGTCATCCCTTGAGGTGCCGGAGCTGGCAGTCCCGTGCGCCGTGGGCGACAGATGACGGTGCTTTTTGGTTTTCTTTCGGTGCCCGTCATCGGCGCTTGGCGGTAGAGACGAAGAGGAGGTAGAACCCCCCCGGCCTCGAGGAATCGGGTCTGACAGGGTTCGGTCCCGATGGCCCTGGGTAGAGGGAGTGGCCGGGGCCGATTGCCCGCGCTGCCGCTCACTCACCGGCAGGCCGGCAGGCAGACAGTACCTGTACCCCTGGGGTCGGTGCCATCATCGGTGCCAATTTCGTCGATATCAGTACCGGTACCGAAGGTCCGGCTGTTGACGTCGACGTCGAGGTGCCGGCGCAAGTTCCGAAAAGACGGTCCCAAAGAACTTGCCTCGCCACCTGTGTCCGCTTCCATAAGCCGAGACACAAGGTGCACATCTTGGTATTATGCTCCGGCCCGAGGCACTGGAGGCACCAAGCGTGGGTATTGGTCTGCGAGATCCGCCGGCCGCACCGACCACACTTCTTGAATCCGCCTCGGACCTTCGAGAACATCAATGGAAAAATCACGTCGGCGAAGTCAAAGTCGTCGATGGTGGCGGTGAAAAGCACACCCGAAAAAAAACCGACCGCGCGGCCACAAGGCCGCAACGAAGCGCTCTCACGACTAAAAACGACAAAGGGACTCTTTTTTTTTTTAAACACAATTGAAAAAGAAAGAAGAACGCGTATGTAGGAGAAAAAACTTGCGGAATCCCGGTTTCCGGGGCTGACAGAGAGAGACGGCAACACGTCTCTCTCCAGTGCGGAATAGAAAAAAACTGAGCGAGAATGGTCGCGCACGAGCGGGAAGACGGCCGCGCATGCGTGGTGGGCGTGCCCTGCGTGCGGGACCGCTCGCAAAGTTTTGTTCTGGTTGGTGGGGGCTGCCGTGGATGTCAACCCAGTCGTGAGAACAAGCAGCCTGCTTGTCCTCGGAGAAGAATAATTATCAATTAAAAGGAAAATTCATCTCTTATGGACATAACCAATCTAAAGGAAAGAAAGGACATAACAAAACTAGACTTCAAGAGGATAGGCAACTAATAAAAATTAATACTTCTTCGACCCTTTCCGAATCCTATTCAATTGGGATATATTAATGCTAGGTCAGCAGTCAATAAAACAACCACTATAACAGATTGGATCATTTCAGATAACCTTGATCTTCATGTTATTAGCGAGACCTGGATTCATGACCTTAAAGACCCAATAATTCTTGACTTGTGCCCCCCCAGGTTACAAAATTATCCCCTGGACAAGGAATGGAAAAAGAGGAGGAGGTATAACGATAATCCATAAATCCCACTTCACTGTTACTACCATAACCGAATCAATACTTCCCCAACTCGAAATAGCCTCTGTCAGAATTAATCACACAAACTTACTTGACCACCTTAATATAATCCTGTTTTACAGACCTCCTGGAAACTGGCTTGATTGTCAAACTCATTTTATGGACTTCATTTCGACCACATGTATGTCATCCTCTAACCTTATTATAATAGGAAATATTAATCTCCACCTTGAAGACTAGAACTCTATTAATGCACATGAATGTATAGACTTTTTCCTACTATGGAATTTTCATTGACCAAATATGGAACCAACCCACATTAAAGGACACACACTAGACATCATCACACATAAATTTTCATCAGACCTAAATCTTCTACTATCATCTACAAAATGGACAGCAGTACCATGGTCAGATTATTACAAATTAAATCTTCTCCTCCATTGGTGAAGAAATGACTCACACCATTTTAAAGAACGCCTAACCTACACCACAAGAGGTCAAATTAACCCGGTTACATTTTGGCAACTATTTAACACTGATGAATGGTCAACTCATACGGACTTCGTTCACTTTCTTCAAGATTGGGACAACAGGTGCAGAAGCATTTTAGACAACATAGCACTATTACAAACTAGAACCTCACACAGAAAAAACTCTATACCCTGGTTTAATGAAGAACTGAAAAAATTAAAAACTCAAGTTAGAAGGTTAGAGGGAGCATGGAATAAAAAGAAAGATGACTCCACATTCAATGCTTGGAAACTTCTACAAAGAAAATACAAATACACCATTAGATGAACCAAAAGAGCATACTACAAAAACGAAATTGGGCCACACTACAATAATACACATAAACTCTTTCAATTAGTGAGCAAATGTTACACTCTGTTACACTCCTCCAGAGGTGCAGCCTGCTTGCGCAGGGTATGGGCATTCGAGGATGCGGCGGCCATCTTGGATGTGGGTATCTCCAGGATAGGGCGGCCATCTTGGAGATGGGCGTCTCAGGTTGTGGCGGCCATCTTGGCGTTGGGCAGCTTCAGGAAGGAAGCCCATATTTGGGCGTAGAGCATCTCCTCTGATGGGGGCAGCCATCTTGGAACAGCTGCACATGTTCGAGCCTGATTCCTATGCTATTTAAAGCCCTGCCACCAGTCCTTCCATGCTTCGGCTTCTATTTGCTGTAGAGGTCGCAGTCCTCATCTGTATTCTTCTGCTGGTTATCTTATGATCCTGTGTTCCTGTGTTTTGACCCTTGGATTGTTTCCTGACTACTCTGCTGTGTTGCTGCCTGCCCAGACTTTGGACTGTCTCCTGACTACTCTGCTGTGTGCTGCCTCCCTGGTCCCTGGACTGTGTCAGCTTCCCCGCTTGTCTGATTGGTGGCCGTACACCCCACTGGTTCCAGAAGTCCTGGTGGCTGCCTGCACCTGGGGGCTCAACTCTCGGGGAACGGCGGTCACTTCCAAGGTGAAGCTAGGGGTTGTCTGGCTGCCTGACTGAGTGCGGTGCTGCTCCATCTTCGCCATGCTCAGCCGGGACACAAGGGCTCACTTCCCCAGACATAACACAAACTATTAGATACCACACCGATTACCTCTAACAGCACTAACCTCCCTTCAGCAGATAATCTTGCTAATTACTTCAAAGAGAAAATTATTACGCTACGACTCACGTTACCTTTAAATTCCACAGACTACATAAAGTTTCTTGGTTGTCTAGACCCATTACCTGGTGAACACCCAGTAGACAGAACCTGGACTAATTTCGATACACTCTTGGATGATTCCATCTCCCAATTGCTCAAGAAGTATGCCAAATCCCACTGCAAACTAGACATATGCCCTAACAAGATTCTTAATTCAGCTCCTCAACAATTCATATCTGACCTCACGTTACATATGAACTATATGCTACAAAATGGATTATTCCCAGAGGATAAAGGAAATATTCTACTCACCCCTATACCCAAGGACTCAAAAAAGAACGCAGATGATGTAACCAATTACTGCCCAGTAGCGTCTATTCCCCTGATAACCAAGTTAATGGAAGGTATGGTGACCAAACAACTCACTGAATACCTAGATAAATTTTCAATTCTCCATGAGTCTCAATCAGGATTTCGGTCCAACCATAGTACTGAAACAGTATTAACCACTCTTCTCAATAAATTTAAACGATCAATAGCAACTGGCAATAACATACTCCTCCTACAATTTGACATGTCCAGTGCATTCGACTTGATAAGCCACAAAATTTTATTAAATATTCTAGATTTCTTCGGAATTGGAGGAAACATTCTCAATTGGTTCAGAGGTTTTTTAACTACAAGATCTTACCAAGTAAAATTTAACTCGAATACATCAGCTCTTTGGATACCAGAATGCGGAGTTCCCCAGGGATCTCCACTCTCCCCGACTCTATTTAACCTTATCATGATGCCCCTAGCCAAGATATTATCCAATCAAGGCCTCAATCTGTACATATATGGAGATGATGTAACGATTTATATCCCCTTCAAACATAATTTATAGGAAATTATGGATGATATCAACCACAGCTTCCAAATTATGCATTCATGGATGAATGCTTTTCAATTAAAACTTAACGCCGAAAAAACACTGTCTTATACTTACATCACAATACAACACAAATAAATTCACCTCCATAACCACTCCAAAGTTTTCCCTTCCTGTTTCTGACACTTTGAAGATTCTTGGAGTAACCATTGACCGTAATCTCACACTTGAATGCCATGTTAAGAATACAACCAGGAAGATGTTTCAATCAATGTGGAAACTCAGAAGACTAAAACCTTTCTTCCCAAAGGCATTTTTCGCAACCTGGTACAATCAATAGTGTTGAGTCATCTAGATTACAATGGTATACTGGTTGTAAAGAACATATCATCAAAAAACTTCAGACTGCCCAGAATACAGCAGCTAGACTCATTTTTGGAAAGTCAAAATACGAAAGTGCAAAACCCCTAAGAGAGCAGCTCCATTGGCTCCCAGTTAAGGAACGTTCTGTGTTCAAAGTTTGCACATTGGTCCATAAAATCATTCATGGAAATGCTCCGGCATACTTGTCAGACCTTATTGATTTACCTCCCAGGAACGCTAAAAAATCAGCACGTACATTCTTGGGACTCCACTTCCCTAGTAGTAAAGGTTTAAAACACAAACAAGTTCATGCATTCTGCTTTTCTTATATTGGCACGCAACTGTGGAATACACTACCACTTAACGTAAAAACTTTTCATGACCTTACCAACTTTCGAAAATCACTAAAGACCTATCTTTTTACCAAGACTTACCATAATAATTAATAACATGAACTCTAACACATCACTACTTACTAGAGAATCTGTTTTTTGATTTATCAAATTGTTTAATCAGTATGTTTTCTGATTTATTGAACTGATTATATCCATTGTGTTACACTTGTTCCTTATGTAACCAATTGTTTTATCTACTCTTGATTGACGATGTTAGGATGTATTATTGTAAGCCACATTGAGTCTGCAAATAGGTGGGAAAATGTGGGATACAAATGCAACAAATAAATAAATAAATAAATATTAGGACCATATAGATACAGTTGTTCATACACTGTTTTTTTTTTTTTACATGTTTTCCTTTGTGTACAGGGCAGCCATAACAGTGCTGAAAACTGTGTGCAGATTGTATGCTATACTATTCACTAAGCCTCCTGAACTTTATTACATCAGTCCCAAAACATTTTAAATGTGTGACTATCACTTCCACAGGAAGTAATGTAAGATGTGTGCTACAGCAGTACTATGGTTTGGAGTTGTGCCTGCCAGAAGCCAGAGTAAACATACCTTCATTGAGAATTTCATTTAGTAGCAGTGCTCAAGTGGTGAGACTGGTTAGTCAGTGCATCAGGTGTATATAGCAGTACTTGTTCAGAGTTATGCCAAGGTTGTGATTTCAAGCCTTGCTCTAAGCATATAGAGGCAATTCTATAACTTGGTACCTCCAATAAGGTATGCCAGTTCCATAATGGTATACAGAATATTAGCATAAACCTAAAGTTTGCAAACCTTGGTGCAACTATTTAAGCTAGATCAATGGCAAGCCTAAATGGGCATGCCCACATGTAGGCCACCATGAACTTACACACTAAGACCTTATAGAGTAGTGCACTGACAAGCATATGTGCCAATTTTCTTAGCATTTACATGTGCAAGGTGTGTGCAATTGCAGGCACCCAGTTATTGAATTGCTCTTCTTGTCTCTGATGGATTGAAAGAGTAGCCTAATGGCTATATCAGCATGCTGTGAATCAAGGAAGCCAGCACTGAAATCTCCCTGATGCTTAACCCTCCATTGCTGAAGAGAATTCTATACATGGTGCCAAGGTTTATAGAATACAAACACATATGTGCAGGATTGGCACCCTTAAATGGTAATTATACACATATGTGCTAGACACTATTCTATTGGTGCACTATGGGGTGTAAAGTGAATGGGCTCTACTAGTGGATGGAGTGTGGGTGTGTCATGGGCATCCCACCTAGCAATATGTACACCTTACAGAATAGTATTAAGATATACACATTGCAAAGCACACTTAGGCGCACCAATTTATGCTCGCATTGACCTAATGTAAGCTGTCATACCTAAGTATTGGTATGCCAAAGCAGCTTTACGCTACTATTCTGCTACTATTCTATAATGGGTTAAATGTGCCTTAACACCATTATAGAATTGGAGCTAAGTGCACCCCTTTGTCGCACCTACATTTAGGCACCATTTTTTAGAATTTCCCCCTTAGACTGTAAGCCCTCTGGGAACAGGAAATATCTGTTGTACCTGAATGTAAGTTGCCTAGAGCTTCTATTGAACACCCCCCCCCCCCCCCCCAAAAAAAATAAACAAGATAGATATTTACGTATTGTGATAAGGCTAGTAACCATGGACCCAAGGAGAAACAGCTAATCCCTGAACAACAATCCCCAGAATCTCTTGCGAGAAGGAAAAAGAAGGGTAGATCTAAAAAGGCGGAAGGGATTTCTAACATCAGCAGGGGGGGGGGGGGGGCGGGGGAGAAGTAGCTCAGTGCAAGGTGGGCCAGTTACTCCCTTCCTCACTAGAGGGAGAAGAAAAGAAGAAGCCCAGTTGCCCCCAGCTGTGAGAAGGGAGGGACAGGTTTCCTGAAAGCTCCCAGCAACCAAGAGGGAGAGGAGACTTACTCAGAGAAGGAATCCATGGAGTATGTGGAGGAGGGAAAGGACCTGCCACTAGAACTTCCCTGCCTGGAACAGCAAGCTACCATGGATTGGGAGAATACAAACGCAGACCTTTCCAGCAAATAAAGGCAGTGTGGGAGGCAGGGGTGTAGCCAGACACTCAATTCTGGGTGGGCCTGGGCCCAAGATGGGTTGGCAGAAGAACCTCTCCCCATCCCACCGGTGATTTGGTCTTTCCTTCTCTCACCTGCAACCATATGGTCTTTCAAACATCTCCCCTCTCCTGCATACCTTTTAAATAGCAGATTTTCACTGGCAGCGAGGAGCAACTAATGCACACTGCTCATATTGGCCCCACAGCCTTCCCACTGATGCAACTTCCTGTTTCCGCATAGGTGGGAATATGTCACAGGGTAGGCTGTGGGGCCGGTGTGAGTAGTATGTATCAGTTGCTGCTTGCTGCAGGCGAAGATCTGCTATTTACAAGGTATTCAGGAGGGACAGTTGTTGGGAGTTTTCAGCTGGTGGGGCTTGGGAATCCCTGACAGTCACATCATAGGTGTGCTGTTACTGGGTGGGCCTGAGCCCAAAGTGGGTGGGCTCGGGCCCACCCAGGCTCACCCTTGGCTACGCCACTGGTGGGAGGCCACAGACCTTTGAAGCTGTGAAGTGGGAGGTGAACTGCCAGCCCTGTTCACTGCAGGGCACCTGAAGTGCAAGGAAGAAGGAAAGGTGAAGTAATTATTTTTCTTTTGAAGAGATTTTCGGTGTGAGATTGGTGGAACTGTTTAGGACACAGAGAAAAGAGGGCAGAACTGTTAATAAACCCTAGTAGCGCTTTAGAAATGTCAAGTAGTAGTAGTAGTAGTAGAGGGGGAATCCCAGCCTGGCCTTTTTGGAAGCATTGGAACTGAACTTTGACTGTGCTTCTGAACTAAATTTTGATTGTGCTTTGTGGACCTGAGCCTGAATTAAAACTTTTTGAACTAGGTTTTACTTAAAATGGTGAACTGCACCGGAACCCTGTGAGCTGAACAGGACTTCCGGTTATAATACTGGAGTGGAAGTGAAGGACCCCTTTACAGTATATGAGTGAATTTGCATTTATATTCATATCAGTGGCTAAAGAGCAAAAATGAAGAGGAAAGTGCATTGGGCTGAAATAGAAAGAAATTAAACCCTGACTAAAGGAAATGATCAGATAAGGAAAATGCTTAAAATTAAAATTCAAAAAATATATATACAATGGAAGGAAGTATAGGAAAAACTCTTCAGGGAGTGAGAAATGGCAAATTAGCATATATTTCTAGGAGGCAGTAAGAATTCTTTACTCTGTTGCTTAAATATTTGTAGCTAGTGTCTTCTGTCTCCCTTCCACCATTCCCAATTTTGGAGATAAGATTACCTTCTCCTCCACTGTGGTCAGGTATAGAAGATCTGTTTCCTTGTAGCTCCTGCAGTTCTTCAGGGCCTGCCACCAGTTATTCAGAAGCAAAGAATTCTGGTAATAACAGTTTCCTTTCCAGTGCCGCCAGCCAGTAGCAGGGGGGCAGCGGCTCAATAAACCTAGTGAGGCAAAAAACATCAAATAAGACGTAATGACCAGAGCTGGTTAGAAACTAAATACAGAGGCAGAACAAAATCTGAAAATGAGAAAACTCTGTTGGAGAGAAAGCAGCCTAGTGGTTAGAGCAATTGGCCAAGAGCCAAGGATTGCTGGAAATATGTGCTGAAAGAGGAATAAGTCACAAATTTTTTACTTCCATGTTGCAGGCTGGGCACAGGGTTCCTTCTAGCCACCAGACCACTGAGGCAAGAGGAGAGAAGGGAAGAGAAAGAAATGGACTGGGCCATATGGACTTAATACCCCTACACTCAGTCTCATGCTCTTTCCTCTGTATGTGCTATACTCTCTCTCTCCTCTTACCTGTGAATATTTGCACAGGAATTGTGCATAAAAAAAACCCTCAGGTTCCTCCAAAGGTATTATATTAGTGAAGTATAATGGCATCACTGGAAGCCAGGGGAGTACACATTCTGCTTGACCCCAAAATAACCTATCTATAACTGTTCTGTGCTCTCACTGGGTAATTGGCATGCAGTTTACACCAGAGTATAGAACATGTCTATGAAAAGACTCTGAACTCTTGAACCAAAATCTTCTTTAATGCAGCAATTAAACAAGAAAAAATAACTTCCATTTCAGATGTGCTGGAGAAGAGTTTTTGCCTTGCAAACTGGGAGTCTGTTCTCAACCAGCTCTCTCTCCATGCAAGAAAGAAGCTGGGAGGAATTCAATAACACGCTGAAAGTAATGCTGCTTATATTTATACACTGCTGAAATCTTGATAGAGTCACAGTAGCTTGAAAAGATTATACAGAAGAATACAGCCTAGGCAGCTTCAGTTCACAGAGGAGATATGCTGCAGAATTACTCTCAAGACCATATGGACAGAAAAGTAGGGGGGGGGGGGGGGGGGCTACTTGCCCAGCAAGTCTACAGAACAAGGCAAACCAACAGAAAGACCCTCATAAGACACAGGGAAGTAGACATGTGCTCTGAAAGATCCTATTACTAGGAACTGCAGGATCACAGGGATTTGTAGTCTTATTATATGTAATGCCCCTATACTGGGTGCTCCTGGATTCGGAGTCTGACCCAATTGGAGCTTCCTGAGAGCAGTCTCCGTTGGCTTCTTACTCACTTGGTGCTCAGTGCCTCCAACTGGGGAAAGAAGCATTAGTGGGTGAAATTAGGCAATCAAGGATCCCCCCCCCCAAAGGGCAAAACTTAGCTTATCTCCTTCCAAACTCCTCCCCCCTCCCTGTCACTCTTTAGTCCCAGGGCACTATCTCTATGCATTTTATCTCAAAACTATTCCCCTTGGTCTGGGGTTTGTCCCACCAAGCAACCTCTCAGTCACTCTCTCCGCAGTGACTCTCTCCAGGGAACTTACTTTCTCAGTAATCCCCAAGCTAACAGGAGATTACAATCTCCCCCTCGCCCCCAGTTAGCCAATCCCTTGCCCTTAAGTGATTATTTTGGGTTCTGTTCTCCCTTTCTCCTGGAGCAACAGCAACCCCACACAACAACTTTTCAACTTTATTCAACACATAACATCATTTCAACTTCTTCTCCTTGATCACTCCCTCCCCCCCCCCCCCCCCCCACACTGATCTGCATTTTTGCATAACCCCTATTATGCAACCACTTTATTCATTTCAATCTTTATCACATTACTTCACGTTTTGTAAGTAAACATTTCTCTCCCTCCTTTGTTTCCCTACTACAATATCCTCATATAGGGAGACTTCTGTTTATATGGGCCAGTTCTCCTCCAACCCCTTTTTCTCAGGAGAGACTATTATCCTCTCTCTCCTCCACCAATTGGACACTGTTATGATCCTATTGGGACAAGCATGGTAGTGAAAGGGTTTTGATCCTAATTGGCTATGTCAGGGACTGGGCTGACATCTGAGGCAGATGATGTCATATGCCAGACCCTATTTAAACCTTCCATTGCCTGTATAGGATGCTCTAGTGTTACTTTCTTCACCCATGAGCTTACCTTGTGATTCTCTATTATCTGTGTGTGTGGCACAGTGTGAGTTCTTTCTCTGTGTGGTTATCTTTAACCCTTTACTTCCTGCATTTGCTGTTTGTGGGAGCTTGCTCCTCTGTCTATTTGTGCTGTAGCTCAGCAGTGAGCTGTTTCCCTGTGTGGTCTACCTTTTACCCTTCTCCTTCTGTATTTGCTGTTTGAGTCTGTGGGAGCTGCTCCTCCGTCTATTTGTGCTGTAGTTCAGCTGTGAGCTGTATCTCTGTGTGGTTTCCCTTTAACCCTTTACTTGCTGAATCTGTTGTTTGATTCCTGTTTGGGCTGCTCATCTGTTTAGGCTGTGTGGCACAGCCCTCAGCTCCCTCTCTATCTGGTTTCCCTTTAACCCTTTACTTGCTGAATCTGTATCCGTTTGGGCTGCACATCCGTTTAGGCTAGGCGGCACAGCCCTGAGCTACCTCTCTGTGTGGTTTCTCTTTTACCTTCTATTTGTTGTTGTTGGTATTATTAGTACCTGTGTGTTTGGTCTTGTGATCATTCGTTGGTGACTGCGTTTAGCGCAGTGTGCGTGACCTAGTTAGTATTCCCTTCTGGGACTTTGTTCTGTTCCTTTTCCCCTTGTTTGTTTGGGTTCCAGTTCAGCCTTGCAGCCCGCACGCTTGGACTCTGTTATGTGTGGGTTCCAGTTCAGCCTTGTGGCCCATATGAGTGTTCTATCTTTCCTTTCTGGTGGTGCTCCCTGGTCTCCCTGGGCATACTGGGCTTCATAGCCTTTTGTCTCTGTACTTGTGTGGGCTCAGTCTGACTTAGGCCTCGGCCTAGGTCCAAGGTCTCACAACCAAACACAACAGAATGCTAGAGCCATGAGCTCGACTGAGTCCTCCGCTATGCAGTTACTTCAGCAACTGCATGCCCAGGTACAACAAGTTATGGGAGCCATTGGCAGTTTCAATCAATGGATAGACACTCTTTCAGCTACTGTAACTACTACTGGAACTATTGGGAACCCTTTGTCTCCTAGGCCACAAAACCCCGTGACGAGTGGCACAGGCATTTGTGTAGCCCGCCCCCTCATTATGATAGTGATACTAAGACTTGTCGGGGCTTTCTTAATCAGTGCCAAATTGTCTTTGAGTTACAGGCCCAGGATTTTCCCATGGATCGAGCGAAGGTAGTATACATTATCTCCTTGCTCTCGGGATCCGTGCTTGCTTGGGCTTCACCTTTATGGGAGAAGGACCCCATATTGAATAGTTTGACAGAGTTCCTGGAACAATTTCATCTTATTTTTGAAGAACCCAGGAAGGCTTCATCTGCGGCTACCCAACTACTGAATCTGCGCCAGGGTCGGCTTTCCCTGGGTGAATATGCCATTCAGTTCCGAACCCTGGCAGCTGAACTGGGATGGGACAATCACAGTCTTACTGCCGTATTCTGGTATGGGGTTTCCCCCACTATTAAGGATGAACTGGCTGGTTGGGAGCTACCCTTCAACCTGGATGGCCTCATTCGTCTCTGTATCCAGGCAGACATTTGATTCAGAGAATGTGCCAGTGAGTGTCTTGCTAGTCAGCGATTTGGGCGAACTGATCTGAAGGTTCAACATAAGAGCTCTCCATCCCAGCCTCTTACTTTGCATGATGGGTCACAGCCTATGCAGGTTGAATGTATAGTTATTCGGCCCAGGAGAAGCGACGAAGACGTTCCCAGGGTCTCTGCCTTTTTTAGTTGAATAAAGGGACATTTTGTTCATAACTGCCTGAAGATACTGAAATAGGGAAACCAGCATCCCTGATCCCAGCTGGGGAGACAAGATCTGAGCAGAAACCTTTTTCTCCCCTGACATAAGTTTTGGTACCAGTTTTGTTGTCAGTGAAAGGTGATCTCTGTGTGGAAGCTCTAATTGACTCTGGTGCTGGTGGTAATTTCATCAGTGAAAACCTAATACAGGACCACCAAATTCCTATCCAGACATTGACATGTCCAATTTAAGTGACATTGGTGTTTGGTGTTACATAGTAACATACAGGCTTATTTTCAAAAGGGATCGCCAGCGATCTTCTGACACAGATCGGGAGATGGCCAGCGATCTATGGTGGTAATTTCATCAGTGAAAACCTAATACAGGACCACCAAATTCCTATCCAGACATTGACATGTCCTATTTCAGTGACATTGGTGTTTGGTGTTACATAGTAACGTACAAGCTTATTTTCGAAAGGGATCGCCAGCGATCTTCTGACACAAATCGGGAGATGGCCAGCGATCTCTCAAAAGCGGCCAAATCGGTATAATTGAAACCCCTTTTTGACATCATCGCTGCTTTCCTGTCGCCAAGCCGGCGAAAGCTCAAGGGGGCGTGTTGGCGGTGTAGCGAAGGCGGGACATGGGCGGGCATGGGCGTGGCTAACAGATTGCTGGCTTCAGTGCATAATGGAAAAAACAAAAGTAGCGTTAATGAGCATTTCGCCGGTTTTACTTGGTCCTTTTATTTTCACGACCAAGCCTCAAAAAGGTGCCACAACTCACCAGATGACCACTGGAGGGAATGGGGGATGACCTCTCCTTACTCCCCCAGTGGTCACCAACCCCCTCCCACATTAAAAAAATAAAAATAAAAACCTTTTTTGCCAGCCTGTATGTCAGCCTCAAATGTCATACCCAGCTCCCTGACAGCAGTATGCAGGTCCCTGGAACAGTTTTTGTTGGTCGCAGTGGACTTCAGGCAGGCAGACCCAGGCCCATCCCCACTACCTGTTACACTTGTGGTGGTAAGTGTTGAGCCCTCCAAACCCCCCCAAAACCCACTGTACCCACATGTAGGTGCCCCCCCCTCTCACCCATAAGGGCTATGGTAATGGTGTAGAGTTGTGGGGAGTGGGTTTTGGGGTGATTTGGGGGGGCTCAGCACCCAAGGTAAAGGAGCTATGCACCTGGGAGCTATTTGTATTTTTGTTTTTAGAAGTGCCCCTAGGGTGCCTGGTTGGTGTCCTGGCATATGAGGGGGGCCAGTGCACTACAAATGCTGGCTCCTCCCACGACCAAATGCCTTGGATTTAGCCGGGGTTGAGATGGCCGCTTTTAGTTTCCATTATTGCTGAAAAACAAAAGAGGCCATCTCAAACCCGGCAAACTCTGGCATTTGGCCGGACCAAAACGGATTATCGAAAGAAAAGTTGGCCGGCCATCTTTTTCGATAATACAGTTCTGGCCAGCTGTTTGCGGCGCCGCCAAAATAGATCGCCGGCAATCTATTTCGCCGGTGCAGTTCGATTATTCCCCTTATAGTAGCATAGTAGATGACGGCAGAGAAAGACCTGTATGGTCCATCCAGTCTGCCCAACAAGATAAACTCATATGTGCTACTTTATGTGTATATCTGACTTTGATTTATATCTGCCATTTTCAGGGCACAGACCATAGAAGTGTGCCTAGCACTAGCCCCACCTCCCAACCACTAGCCCCGCCTCCCTCCACCGGCTCTGACACCCAATCTTCGCTAAGCTTCTGAGGATCCATTCCTTCTGAACAGGATTCTTTTATGTTTATTCCACACATTTTTGAATTCCGTTACCATTTTCATCTCCACCACCTCCCGCGGGAGGGCATTCCAAGCATCCACTACTCTCTCCATGAAAAAGTACTTCCTGACATTTTTCTTGAGTCTGCCCCCCCTTCAATCTCATTTCATGTCTAGTTCTACCGCCTTCCCATCTCCAGAAAAGGTTTGTTTGCGGATTAATACCTTCAAATATTTGAACGTCTGTATCATATCGCTCCTGTTCCTCCTTTCCTCCAGGGTATACATGTTCAGGTCAGCAAGTCTCTCCTCATACGTCTTGTAACGCAAATCCCATACCTTTTTTGTAGCTTTTCTTTGCACCGCTTCAATTCTTTTACATCCTCAGCAAGATACGGCTCCAAAACTAAACACAATACTCCAGGTGGGGCCTCACCAACGATTTATACAGGGGCATCAA
The DNA here is from genome assembly GCF_901765095.1 of Microcaecilia unicolor. Taxonomy (NCBI): domain Eukaryota; kingdom Metazoa; phylum Chordata; class Amphibia; order Gymnophiona; family Siphonopidae; genus Microcaecilia; species Microcaecilia unicolor. The sequence continues at coordinate 215,916,512 of NC_044036.1, forward strand.
CACCTCCTTTCTTCTGCTGGTCACACCTCTCTCTATACAGCCTAGCAACCTTCTAGCTATGGCCACCGCCTTGTCACATTTCAGATCCTCAGATATTATCACCCCAAGATCCGTCTGTACATATCAGACTCTCACTGCCTAACACATACGTTTCCCGTGGATTTCTACTCCCTAAGTGCATCACTTTGCATTTCTTTGCATTGAATTTTAATTGCCAAACCTTAGACCATTCTTATAGCTTCCGCAGATCCTTTTTCATGTTTTCCACTCCCCCCCGGGTGTCCACTCTGTTACAAATCTTAGTATCGTCTGCAAAAAGGCAAACTTTACCTTCTAACCCTTCGGTAATGTCACTCACAAATATATTGAACAGAATCGGCCCCAGCACCGATCCCTGAGTCACTCCACTGCTCACCTTTCCCTCATCTGATCGAATTCCATTTACCACCACCCTCTGGCGCCTGTCCGTCAACCAGTTCCTAATCCAGTTCATCACCACTTCGGGTCCTATTTTCAGCCTGTCTAGTTTATTCAAGAACCTCCTGTGAGGAACTGTGTCAAAAGCTTTGCTGAAATCTGATTACGTCCAGGGCCGGTCAAACCCAGTAAGCGGGGTAAGCACCGCAGGGGGGCACCTGCCTTCAAGGGCGCCGCTGCGGTGCTGTGCCGCCATACCACGCCGCCCTTGGGGGTTTAAATCTTTTATTTACCTCCATCCCAGCGTCTGCGTCATTTCAAAGCCCTGCCCATCTCTAGCCTTTCCTCCCTTCGTGAGTTCGTTCCCGCAGAGTCCCGCCTTCTGACATCATTTCCTCGAGGGTGGGACTCTGTGGGAACGAACTCACGAAGGGAGGGAAGGCTAGAGACGGGCAGGGCTTTGAAATGACGCGGCCGCTGGGACGCAGGTAAATTTTAAAAAAGACTTAAACCACGCAGGGTGGCAAGAAGAAAAAGAGGGATGTTTGGGGGGGGAAGAGGGCGGGCAGGTGGGCATAAATGGGAGGGGGATGGAGGTGAAGGAGAATCGCTGGACAGGGGCAGGGTGGGAGAAGAGAGAAAGGATATGGGGGGGGGGGCGCCAACTGATAGTCTGCAGGGGGGCGCCAGAGACCCTAGGACCGGCCCTGATTACGTCTATAGCACGTCCCTGATTCAATTCTCCAGTCATCCAGTCAAAGAATTCAATGAGATTCGTTTGGCACGATTTATCTTTGGTAAAGCCATGTTGTCTCGGATCTTGCAACTTATTGGCTTCCAGGAAATTCACTATCCTTTCCCACCACTTTTGTGAAGAGGGACCACATCCGCTGTTCTCCACTCCCACAGAACCTCTCCCGTCTCCAAGGATTTATTAAACAAATCTTTAAGAGGACCCGCCAGAACTTCTCTGAGCTCCCTCAATATCCTGGGATGGATCCCGCCCGGTCCCACGGCTTTGTCCACCTTTAGATTTTTAAGTTGTTCATACACACTCTTTTCCGTGAACGGTGCTATATCCACTCCATTCTCATATGTACTTTTGCCAGTCAATCGTGGTCCTTCTCCAGCATTTTCTTCTGTGAAAACAGAACAAAAGTATCTGTTTAGCAAATTTGCTTTTTCGTCATCATTATCTACATAGCGGTTCACACCATCTTTCAGTCTCACAATTCCCTTTTTATTCTTCCTCCTTTCACTAATATACCTGAAGAAATTTTTGTCACCCCTCCTTACATTTCTAGCCATTTGTTCTTCCGCTTGCGCTTTCGCCAGACGTATCTCTCTCTTGGCGTCTTTCAGTTTCATCCGGTATTCCTCTCCGTGCTCCTCTTCTTGAGTTTTTCTGTATTTCAGGAACGCCAACTCTTTAGCCTTTATTTTCTCAGCCACTTGCTTGGAGAACCATATTGGTTTCCTTTTTCTCTTGCTTTTATTTATTCTCATTACATAAAGGTTTGTGGCCCTATTTATAGCTTCTTTCAGCCTGGACCACTGTCCTTCCACTTCTCTTTCGTCCTCCCAGCCCAAACTTAAAACCTGTGGACTGTGTTTGCTGTAAAACCTATCTCTAGAACTATATTAAACCATTTATCTATACAGCTGGTTGGGATAAGGGGAAGACAAGGTTAAGACAAGGGGAAGACTAGGTTAAGAAATGCACCAGAAATGTCCAAAACCACAGCTCTAAGGTAGGGATAGCAAAAAATAAAGCCAGAACAAGTCTTATCTGTATGAGTTTCCTTCAGGCAGGAGCCAAGCAAAGAACTCGTGGCTGCCCAGCTCTCTCAACAGAAGCTTTAGCCACACCTAAGCTTTTAAATTGTCTGCAGAAAAACCAGGTGGGGGTGGGGGAACGGGAGAGCTCAGCATACTTTAAGTAAAAGAAATCTGAAATCTAGTTCTCAGATTAACAGATATCAATAAACCAGTTGATCTCCAGTTGTCTAAGGAATCCTGCGCACCAGAACCATGCCCATTACGGTACGAATAGGGGTCTTATGTCAGGAGATCATCTCCTTTTATGTACTTCCATCAGCTATTAATTCTATTATTCTAGGGTTACCATGGCTTCATTTGCATAATCCCCGCATCAATTGGGTCAATTGTTGGCATGGAGACCAGCTTGCCATGAATTCTGCAGTGCAATCAATGGATGTAATGTTACCAGCCATGTATCAGCTCTTTAAAGATATCTTTTCTAAATGAAAAGCTGAAACGTCATTGCTCCTATGATTGCGCTATTGAATTGAAGCCAGGAACTAATACCAAGGCGGATGCCCTTTCGAGATCATTGGAGCCTGATATAGAAGATGAACGCCTGCAGCATGTGATTGATCCTACTGCTATCATTTCAGCAATGGCAGTCGCGGTGCCCCTGGTATGACTTTTGTACCTCCTCGTTTGAGAGAGAAGATACTTCAATGGGGTCATGCCTCCTGATCTGCAGGACATCCTGGTATCCTGGGAACAAAGTGATATATATCACAGAAGTATTGGTGGCCCACACTCAACCATGATAGCCAATAATTTGTTGCCACTTGTCCAGATTGTGCCCAGCATAAGGCTGATCATCAGAGACCCCAGGGTTTGCTCCTACCACTACTGGTACCTGAAAAACCATGGACCCATATAGCCATGGATTTCATTACTGACCTACCGGGTAACAGTAGAGCAATGGAAAGGAACCTCACGTAGATGGTGTTCAGAAATGTCTTTATTTAAAAGTCTTCCAAAAACAATGAGGGAGACCTGACACGACTCGTGTTTCGGCCTAACCGGCATGCATCAGGGGTCTAAAATAATATATTTAACAAATATATTTAACAAAATAGTCAAAATACAATCTATAAACATAAATATACATAAAGATACACAAAAAAGGGGAAAATTATCATACCTAGGAAATCGTCACTCAATACATGTTCCTAGATTAGTCGTCAAACGGCACAATCTCCTATTAACATTTTGAAAAAATATATAAATAAAATACGTAGATAAGAAACACATATAATATATATGAAGTATATAGTGTCAGGTTCTCAGGTTCAGAGCCCGCGGGGCCGGGCTCTGCAGCAAACGTGAGCCCTTGGGCTGCTGACGAGGAGCGACAATAGCAGGCAAAACCCACCAACCAACGCTGGGCAAGCACACTGGCACCGGCAGGGACTGCAGGCACTGCCCAGCTAGCCGGAACATACGGACTGGAATCCCAAGGACTGGAGGACACAGGACTGGAACACACTGGACTGGAGCACCCTGAACTGGTCCGTACAGCTTCACCTGCACTTAGCCACTGCCCCCCAAGGGTTGAGCCCCTGGGTTCGAGTGGCCGGCAGGACTTACTGGGTGACACCGGATGACACAGGGACCAGGACTGGAAACAGAAGTACTCCTAAGTCCTAAACTGACCTAAGTGCTCCCAAGCCCTAAACCAACAGAAGTGTTCCTCACAGTAAACTAACAAAAGGACTTCCTAAGCCCTATACTAACAGGAGTGCCCCAAGGCACTGACCTAACAGGAGTGCTTCTCACTGCACCAAAAGTAAAAGCAGGGGAGCCACAAGGAAGAACAGGGAAGCTAAACACATAAGCTAATAAAGGTGCTTCCTAAGCACCAAACTTCAGCAGACATAACACAGGTGCTCTGAGCACCAAGCTACAGAAGCTCTACAACTCTAAACTAACTAGGGTGCTCCCACGCACCAAACAACCAGAAGAGCTCCAAGTACTAAAAGGGAAGACAGGGGAGCCACTAGGGAAAAAACAGGGAAGCTAAACACGTAAGCCAAAAGTGCTTCCAAAGCACCAAACACAAACAGCAAAGACTGCAATGCTCCCAACAGCACAAACACCAGAAGTACTTCTAACAGCCAAATCTGCAGTGTTCCTAACAACACCAAACCCTGAAGTACTTCTATCAGCAACAGAGCTTCCAAAGCCCTACACACAGCAATGCTTCCAAAGTACCAAGAGGAAAAGCAGGGGAACTACAAGGGAAAAGCAGGAAAGCTAAACACACAGACACAAGTGCACACTGCACTAACACTAACCTGGACCTAAAGCAAGTAGCCAAAAGCAAACGTTGCAAAGGCCCTGAAGGGAAGAACACCACTTCCTTATCAAGGCCCTCCCTGATGATGTCACACTCCCTAGACCCAGGCAGACAGCACACTGAAACCCAGAGAGGCCCAACCCACACCAATGCAGCACCATGAAGCACTTGAAGCCAGTACACCCAAAGAGAGGTAGAGCTAACTCAGTCCACACACACAGCTGTAGTAAAGTGAAACAATTAGAGTCATGCTGCTGGAAGCTGCCAGCATAGAGAGAGAGAGCTAGCTCAGAAAGGACAAACAAAAGAAACAGAAGCCAGCTAAGAAGCTGACCCCCAGGAAAAAGGTAAGTTTGAGAGGGGTTCTGACCACAATCATAACAGCACCTCCCCCTCAAGGCTCCCGTGTCCCCATGGGAGCTCCAGGTCTCCAAAGAAAATTTAGGTCTCCATGGGTAACTGTGATGAAATCTCCCAATGGGTTTCAGAACATAAATCTGGATGGCTGGGCAGGAAGTAACTAGTACATCTGGAACTTGGAAACCAGAGTGGCTTTGGCAGCCACGAGGCTCTTTACGACGGCTGCTAGGCAGGATCAGAGTCTTGGATGCAACAAGTGGAGTCCAATTCAATAGGAATCCTCTCCTGAAGGAGTCCACAACTTCCTTGACCTCCTGGCACTCCACTGTAGCAGCCGGAACTGGGCTAGAGCCAACACCCATCTTGAAGTCTGAAGCCGAACAGGGACTCAAACTGGACCTCGCCTCTTTGCTGAAATGGGAACTTGGAGTCGCCTCAGCCTCTTGCCTGAGACTTGGTCCGGACTCAGCATCTTGACCGGAACTGCAACTCACACCGGACTCAGCATCTTGGCTGGGACTACAACTCACACCGGACTCAGCATCTTGGCCGGCACTGCAACTCACACCGGACTCAGCATCTTGGCCAGGACTGCAACTCACACCGGACTCAGCATCTTGACTGGAACCGCAACTTGACTTGGAATCAGCATCTTGGCCGGGACTGCAACTTGACCCGGACTCAGCATCTTGGCCAGAATCGCAACTTGACCCGGACTCAGCATCTTGACTGGAACTACAACTCAATCCAGACTCAGCATCTTGACTGGAACTGCAACTCGATCCAGACTCAGCATCTTGACTGGAACTAGAACTCGGCTTGGACTCATCAGCCTGGCTGGAACTGGAACTCGGAGAGAACTCAGCATCTCGGCTGAACTCGGAGTGAACTCAGCATCACTGCTGGCACTGGAACTTGGAGTGGATTCGGCATCTTGGCTGGCCTCCACACTCGGTGTAGACTCAGCACTCAGCGTGGACTCAGGATCTCGGCTGGCACTGGAACTTGGCAGCGGCTTGGCTAGCAGGGCCACTCAAACTGGCATCGGAGGCTCGGTCAGAAGCGTCCCTTGGACTGGACTCAGGGGCTTAACTGGCCGTGTCACTTGAACAGGAATCGGAGGCTCAATTAGAAGCATCCTTCGGACTGGACTCAGGGGCTTAACTGGATGTGCCACTTGAACTGGGACCGGAGGCTCAGCCAGAAGCGCCCCTTGACCAGGACTCGGAGGCTCAATTAGAAGTGTCCCTCGGAATGGACTCAGAGGCTTGACTGGAGGCGCTACTTGAACTGGGATTGGAGGCTCGGTTAGAAGCGCTGCTCGGACAGGAATCAGAGGCTCAATTAGAAGCGTCCCTCGGACTGGATTCAGAGGCTTGACTGGAAGCGCTACTTGAACTGGGATTGGAGGCTTGGTTAGAAGCACTGCTCGGACAGGCCTCCGAACCCGGCTGGAATTGGGCCTCAGCTTGGACTCAGCGTCTGGGCAGGAACTCAAAACAGACTCAGGCACTGGGCTGGAACTCAGTGTGGACTCAGAAGCTTGGCGGGCAGAGCCCTTCAGGCTGGACTCAGAAGTTTGGCGGGAAGAATCAGGAAGCCACCTTCTTTCAGCTTGGGCTTCAGGAGTATCCCGCAGGGCTGGATCCGAGAGAAGCTGGAAGCGATAAAAGAAGAGCTTGGTAGAAGGATCAATAGCAGAAACTGGGTTATCTATGAACCCAAGCCAAGCAACACACTTCCTCTCCGCTGCAGCTTCAGGAGTACCCGTCAAGGCTGGATCAGACAAAAGTGTGGCACAGTAATCACGGAGCATCATAAGCGGATCCAGATCAAAAATGGGGTTGGAACTAGGATCCAAATTGGTACTAGGAGGCTCAGTTTACAGCCCCAGTCAAACTAGACTCAGAGGCTCAGTCAGGAGCATCCCTCAGATGGGACTCGGAGGCTTGAGTGGAAGCGCCACTTGAACTGGAGTCGGCGACTCGGTTAGGAGCGTCCCTTGGACTAGGCTCCGAGGCTTCAGTGGAAGCGCCCCTTGAACTGGAATTGTAGACTTGACTGGACGCGCAGCTGGGACTGGACTGGACCCCTGCTGGGCCCAGAGCGTGGAATTCCCAAGACGTCTCCTCTCAGCGACAGCTTCAGGAGTATCCCACAAAGCTGGATTCAAGACAAGGTTGCGGCGATACTCGGAGAGCGTGATAAAAGGGTCAATGTCCGAAACGGGGTTTTCCACGATCCCAAGCAGCCGGACACGTTTTCTCTCAGCTGCCGCTTCAGGGGTCTTCTTCAAAACAGGATGAGACAAAAGTTTACCACGATACTTGTGAAGCATCATGGAAGGATCAAGAACAACGACGAAGCTTGACCCCATCTGGGCGGGTGATCTTGCCAGGCTCATGGCCTTTGCAATCTGTCAGGTTCTCAGGTTCAGAGCCCGCGGGGCCGGGCTCTGGAGCAAACGTGAGCCCTTGGGCTGCTGACAAGGAGCGACAGCAGCAGGCAAAACCCACCAACCAACGCTGGGCAAGCACACTGGCACTGGCAGGGACTACAGGCACCACCCAGCGAGCCGTAACACACGGACTGGAATCCCCTGGACTGGAGGACACAGGACTGGAACACTGGACTGGAATCCCCCGGACTGGAGGACACAGGACTGGAACACACTGGACTGGAGCACCCTGAACTGGTCCGTACAGCTTCACCTGCACTTAGCTACTGCCCCCCAAGGGTTGAGTCCCTGGGTTACAGTGGCCGGAAGGACTTACTGGATGACACCGGATGACACAGGGATCAGGACTGGAAACAGAAGTACTCCTAAATCCTAAACTGACCTAAGTGCTCCCAAGCCCTAAACCAACAGAAGTGTTCCTCACAGTAAACTAACAAAAGGACTTCCTAAGCCCTATACTAACAGGAGCGCCCCAAGGCACTGACCTAACAGGAGTGCTTCTCACTGCACCAAAAGAAAAAGCAGGGGAGCCACAAGGAAGAACAGGGAAGCTAAACACATAAGCTAATAAGGTGCTTCCTAAGCACCAAACTTCAGCAGACATAACACAGGTGCTCTGAGCACCAAGCTACAGAAGCTCTACAACTCTAAACTAACTAGGGTGCTCCCACGCACCAAACAACCAGAAGTGCTCCTAGCACTAAAAGGGAAGACAGGGGAGCCACTAGGGAAAAAACAGGGAAGCTAAACACGTAAGCCAAAAGTGCTTCCAAAGCACCAAACACAAACAACAAAGACTGCAATGCTCCCAAAAGCACAAACACCAGAAGTACTTCTAACAGCCAAATCTGCAGTGTTCCTAACAACACCAAACCCTGAGCACTTCTATCAGCAACAGAGCTTCCAAAGCCCTTCACACAGCAATGCTTCCAAAGTACCAAGAGGAAAAGCAGGGGAACTACAAGGGAAAAGCAGGAAAGCTAAACACACAGACACAAGTGCACACTGCACTAACACTAACCTGGACCTAAAGCAAGTAGCCAAAAGCAAACGTTGCAAAGGCCCTGAAGGGAAGAACACCACTTCCTTATCAAGGCCCTCCATGATGATGTCACACTCCCTAGACCCAGGCAGACAGCACACTGAAACCCAGAGAGGCCCAACCCACACCAATGCAGCACCATGAAGCACTTGAAGCCAGTACACCCAAAGAGAGGTAGAGCTAACTCAGTCCACACACACACAGCTGTAGTAAAGTGAAACAATTAGTCATGCTGCTGGAAGCTGCCAGCATAGAGAGAGAGAGAGCTAGCTCAGAAAGGTCAGACAAAAGAAACAGAAGCCAGCTAAGAAGCTGACCCCCAGGAAAAAGGTAAGTTTGAGAGGGGTTCTAACCACAATTATAACATATATCTAGGAATCAAAGAGACAAAGTATATTAATTCATAAAATAAATAGGACCAATATACTCGCATAAAAGGCAAATTGTATAGATATCAATCAAAACATACAAATCATATATATAAGAACAATATAAGTACTTTAAAACAACTAGAAAATACTAAGATATCAAATAAATAATACATTAATGCTTTTATAAAGTCAAAATAATTTAAATCAGAGATAGCATTTACAAGCTAAAATGCATGAATCTGGCATTATACATAAAAAAGTAACCTGAATAAGTGTAAACAAACTTATGATACATAATTCGTATGTGGAAGAGACTGACATTTACTTATTTATGATTTTTCTTTTTTTATGTACAAACAGACTCATGATACACAGTTCATATATGCTTACATAATTCATATATGCTTAATAAAAAGGCCATATAAACTTGCATGGTTCAAAAAATTAGTGAAAAAGATTAATAAAAGGGATCAAATAATAATAAAAAAAAGTATATGCAGCTTATGCAAGTAGTAAAAACCAGAGTAAAAAGATGATAAACGCTATGATAAATAATGAAAGGAGCTAAAAAGTGTGGGCGGACGTCAGGCAAGACAATAAAACATGAGCATAAAGCATGTGCACAAAAAGGTAAATATAGGGAGTGAGCAAAGGTCTGGCAAGACTAGAAAGAATAAACGTGAAGGGTGGGCGAACATCTAAAAAAGAGGGGGTTAAAAAAACTGTAGACCAAACTAAACCTAGAGGGTGAGCGGACATCTGGCAAGACAATAAAAAATAAATAAACATAAAGGGTGCACGGACATCTACAATAAATAGATCTAAAATGACACTGTAAGCCGATAAAGCATCAAAAAACAAACTCAAATTGAATTAAAAAGAAAAGTTCTAATGGGGGGGGCCTTTGAATAAAAAAGGGGGCAAAACTCCTACGTGAAGAGCAACGATTAATATAAACTTTAGACACCCTTATACCCGATGGTTTGAATACAGAGATGGATCTTGCATCCTTTTAATGAAAAAATATATTTTTGGGTGCTTCTGCATATTTTTATTACTGTGGTGTGCGGACACATTTTTTTGCTTTGATAACTAGTGCACGTATACATATATTTTGAACTTTTTTTTTTACTTATTTATACCACAGCCCCTCTCCTCCCCCCTTTTTTATTTATGGTATTCTCTTTAAAAAAATGTTTTTCTTGTGGTTTTTAAATTCTTTGTTTTCAGTTTCTATTTTCACATGCTCCTCTTTTACATTTATCAGAGCTTTTTATGCCATTTGTCCCCATTTTTGATTCAGTTATAATATATGCAAATTATTATATAGCTGTTTTCCTCTATTTCTTATTTTTTTTTAGTTGTTTTATGGCTCTGGTTGTCACGATGTGTTTGTATACAACATTGTAAAAAATTTTATCTCCTTTTTTTGTTCATATCCCTGTTTTTTGGCACGTTTTTTGATGATGTCATAGTCCCTGAGGCTTTAAATTTCGTAAGAAGGACAAATCCCCTTTCTAATCACAGATACAGATATCATTGCATTTGTGTCCAATTCTCTATTTGTCTGCCAAAGCAAACAGCGAATGGTAAGTTTTTTTTCGTTTAGTTTCGTCACCTGCTGCTTTGTCTATACAGCGTTTAGCTTTGACACCAATCATGCAGTTTGTATTATGCTTGGTCACCTGTTGTTTTTTGTACCTATAGCAGTAAGTTCACTCTTTCACTTCCTTTTGGAGGAACGTTTTCCCACTGTCTCATAAACACAAGGAGATTTGCCCCCTTTTTTCTTCAAAGGTCCCCTATTAGAACTTATCATCTTTTTCATTCTATTTAACCGACCAGGCCATTCCTAGCTGGATAAATGATTTTAAAAATTGGGTGGTAAATCCGTAAATTTGGGATGATAAGCTACTTAGGAATTAGCCTCTGTAGAGTTATGCTATCAGTTGTAACTCCAAGAGTGGTACGAAGCCAGCCACTTTAAAAGCACCATGATTTTTAGTTGGTTTCCATTAGCAGCAGTCCATGGATGTGAAGGCTATTTTCATTATTTAAATTATTATATTCTGGCTTAGATACTGTGGATTTAACAGACGGATGCAGACTGCAAGGACTAACAATCACCAGTGGCCCTCACTGGTTCACATTCACACAACCAAACTTGAGTTTTCATTTTTGGTTTAGGCTGAAACCAGGTGATGAGTTTCAGCTGCAGTTTTGGTTGAAACTGAAAAAAGCAGTTTTGGTTGGCTTCATTCTACAGTGTACCTGGACTGTGCTTTGTTCTGGCAGTGAGCAGGAGAGTGCCTGTGCTTCACGTGTGAACAGAGTGCCTCGAAAAGTGAAACCGCTATAGAAATTATTTATAGTAGTATATTATTTATAGTAGTATAGTAGTAGTATTTTGTGCCATTTTTGAACTGTCCAAATTCTGCTTAAAATTACTTAAAATATAGGAGTGTAATCAAAGATGGTGGCACCACTCACTGATGGGCTGCGCAGGGACATGCAAGCAGAGTCAGCTCAAGAGATAATGGCACACTGAGCCAACTTTCTTTGGTGGTGCTCCCCCCCCCCCCCCCCATGCATTGCTTCCAGCGCCCCTTCCTTCTCCCCAGTCCAGTTTCCCTCTCTCACTTCCCTGCTGTTCTGTAAAGCTTACATCGGTCACCGGCATCACCAGCAGCATGACAGGCTGCCTTCGGCTGGTCCATGAGCCTTCCCTCTGCCTCATCCTGCCCACAGAAAATTGTATCATAGTAGGCAGGAAATAGCAGAGGAAAGACCCAGGGGCTGGCTGAAGGCAGCCTGTCATGATGCTGCTGCCGGCAACCAACGTAAACTTTATGGAATAGCAGGAGAGTAGGCGAGGTGAGAGAGCAGTGCTGGAGACCTAGGGGAGGGAGAGGGGCTGGAAGAGAGAAGGGGAGAGACCTGACCAGGGGGAGTGGGGGAAGAAAAGGCTTAATCTGTAGACCAGGTGAGGCCATAGGCTGGGTATTTTGGCACCCTTAAATTGCTGGTGACCTGGGCCAGAGCCTTACCTGGTCCAATGGTTAAGCTGGCCCTGCGTGCACGCCACCCTGGAGGAGTTCTTGCCAAAGTGTGGAAGTGTACTATACATGGGAAGAGTTCACACCCAAAAGCGGTGATGTCTGGCACATGTGTGATAGCCTGCCCAATTGTGAGGTTCAAGAGAGTATAAAGACCGAGAGGATCGGTGCCGGAGAGTGAACGATTAGGCCAGAGAACTAACAAACTTAAACTGTCTTATCATTTAGTGTGCGCTAAATCCATTAGTTCACCTTTGTAAAAGAACCCCAAAGGTTTTCTGTGATCTTGTTCCTGATTTTCTATGATGTGACATGTACTTACATACCCCCCCCCCCCCCCTGTTTACTAAGCTGCGCTAGCAGCTGCGGTGCGGTAATGCCGACATATCACATTCACTTTGAATGGGCTGTGTGAGCATTGCCATGCGGCTTAGTAAACAGGGGGTAGGGGGATAGTTTTAAATAGACAGACATAATTTTCCAAGTTACCATAATATTCCAAGTTACTGTTTTGTGAAAAATAAAAATACACAAAAGAAAGAACACAAAAAAAATTACAAAAAAATGCTCTGAAACACCATTATATTGTAGGATTTTATGATGTGAGTTTATATTTAGGGAATAAGGGAGTAGAAGAGATGTAACCTTCTCTTTTGAGCACACCATCCATACATTTTACTATTTCTAAATGATATTTTATACCAGCATGATACTTAAATTTCAAAATGTGACATATCAATATGGACAAACATTGATAAACTGACTGTGAGTGTAAAATACCACCTTGATTAGTAGAAAGGTGTCGTAAATTTGATCAATGAATAACAACAATAGACTTGCTCATAATTGTAGTATAAATATTATAACGGATCCTGCAATGGTTCTGTCACAGCCATGGCTGTGCTCCGACCCTCCTGGCTTACCCCATCCCTCCGAGGGGCGGGTTCCACCACCTCCTTGGGGGCTCAGCACCCACCTCGTCACACTGGGCTGCTTGTTCAGCCATCTTCGATTCTTCCGGGGCATCCTCCTGGCCCAGCGTTTGGCTCGTCACACTGCGCCAGCAGGACCTGGCTTCCTTAAGCTCATATGCGCACCAAGGAGAGCACTTTAAAGGGCCAGCAAGAGGAGGCGGATCCAGGTGCCTTGTGATGACGTCACCTGGAGAGGGCCATTTAAGGAAGTCTGGTCTTCTTTTCCTGTCTCCAGCCCTGCCTCAGTGTTCCTGTCTCCAGCCCTGCCTCAGCATAAATTCTCCAGCCTTGCCTCAGTGTTCCTGTCTCCAGCCTTGCCTCAGCTTATCTGTCTCCAACCCTGCCTCAGAATACCTTCTCCAGTCTTGCCTCAGCATTCCTGTTACCAGTTCCATCTCCAGGTCCTGATCCATCAGACCTGACTCATGGTCTCTTCTCAGAGCACCTCCAGGTCCTGATCCGTCAGGCCTGCCCCTAAGGGCTCTTCTCAGAGCCATTTCCAGGTCCTGACCCATCAGGCTTGCCCCCAAGGGCTATTTTCAGAGCCACTCACTGGTTCAACCCCTATCAAGCCTGTCTCCTAGGGTTTCTTTCTAACTCCTTGATTAACCTAGTTTCCACTGGTGTGTCTTGCTTGCTGTCAGTCGGGGCCACTAGGCCTTCAGGTTGGGTATCTGCATTTCTCAATTGCAGTCCAAGGGCTCACCAACCTAGAACCATGACAGGTTCCTCCTTAAACAGGAAACCTTTAGTGTAAATAGTTAAGTGATGATTTTCTGGCTTAGATGGCTCCCCTTGGCCAGTGTAACTCAGCTGAGTTTGAAGGTAGTAGATTATTCTATAAATATGGACATATAATGAAGCGATAAATGTAAAGAGGAATAAATGTGGTCCACAGGATGTCTCTAAAACAGAAGGTTTTCCTATTACTGATGAGGTGATGGTAATAATTTAGTGGTGTTCAGGTGTTTTGAATGGTTTGAGTGTGACCCTGAAGTTTTGGATTTTAGAGACTTACAAGTGTTATGTCCATCAGCACTCACCCTGGAATGGCAGGCATTTGTGCCACAGATTTTTGAAGGAGCAGTGTGATCATCTGTCACACAAGGTGACACATGCCTCATCCATTGATAAAGTGTATAGTCCTGCCCATCATTTTAGAGGAGGATAAACACGTGTTCCCTGATTTAGGAGTTTTGTTAAGTGACCAGCAATGCACTCTGAACATACTGGTGGACACGCAAATGTTTTTCTAATATTAATTGATGCGCTTTTGTTCAACCTTTGGTGATGGCCGTACCATTGGCCTGTGATTGGCTTCCTAGCCAACCTATGACTTGACTTTATTACAGTCCATTTTTTAGAAAGCTAATGCTACCTCTCACAACTGGGAACATAAGTGAATACTGCGTGAATATTTTAGATAAAATTGCCCCAGCTCGTTCCAGCTTACTCCAGTCCTGCTGCTCTGCTCTCTTCTGCTCCAACTATTCCAGTCTGTTCCAGTCTGCTGCTATGCTCTCCACCCCATTCACCTGTTCCTGCCTGCCAGCCTGCCTGCTTGCCTGCTCGCCAATCAACCTCCAAATTACTCCAGCTTACTCCAGTCCTGCTGCTGAGCTCTCCACCGCACTCACCTGTTCCTGCCTGCCTGTCTGCCTACTAGCCAATCAACCAACCTACCTGCTTGCCAGCCCTTCAACTTGCCCGCTTGTCCGCCCATCAACAACCTGCCTGCCTCCTAGACTACCTACAACTACCTACCTGCCTCCTCCTGCCGCTTCAACCTGCCTGCCTCCCAGCCCACCTACCTCCCAGCCCATCACTCTCCTGACTGCCAGCCCATCTACCTCCCAGCCCATCTACCTGCCTGCCCCCCAGCCCAGCAACCTACCTGCCTGCTTGCCCCCATCAACCTACCTACCCACCGCCAGCCCCTCTACCTACCACTGTTTTTAATCTACCCCTCTCTAGACCCCCGTGGGATCCTTCCACACGGAGGTGTACAGAGGGTTTGTTCTTCTACGATCTTGTGGACCGCCTCCCTGAATTCCAGTGACACCCCTTCCCATGGGTATCGCCGCTGGGGAGGCATCAGAAGGCGCAGTTCAAATCTAATTCCCATGACCACAGCTTTCTGTCTATTTGGAACTAAATTAATCTTTGGCCATTTATGTTCCCACATAAATTCTACGAAAATTCCCAAGAACTGCTTCAGTGAGGGATCTTACTTGTGTGTGATATTTTGTAAGACAGCTGACAGATAGAGTATAAATGAAAATAGAGACAGAAACAGTGTAGATACAGAAATAATATTTTAATTCTCACCCAAATCAGGTCTTCAATCAGGTACATTCATCAGACAAATTCTGGATTCAACTGACCAGAGCTCTGCTTCCTGAGAGGCGTTGGGGATAACTTCCAACGATCGGTCTGATGCCCATCTCTTATATAGTATCTGGTCCTAATACAAGTCTATGGAAAGGGACTTTTTTTTCCTAATCTTGCATAACCTCTGAATCATACTCAACTGCCGGTCAGGTGCCCACCTCTCCTTTCCGTTTTATTATTGCAAATTATTGTGTAATTTCCCTTTTTGTCAACAACTCCTTAGATACGGATATCCAAACATGGACAAATCTGTCTCATATCATCTTGTGATCTGGGTGCCATCTTATAAAGACAGAGTCCATGTCCATGTTACACTCAATTTGGAAGTTGCACCAGGTTTCATTAAGACTCATCAAGCAGTCCTGCTCTTGCAGGCTCTCTGCTATAAGGCCATCAGCTGGTTATCAGGCCTAGTCAGTGCTTTTCAGCTGTTTAAAGCTATGTAGCTTGGCCCACCACTATTCCAGTGGATAGGTCTCAAGTTAGAACACATATTAACACCACCCATAAACACCTCAGTCACTACTTATGACCCCCATACACATTCTCTTCCTTGCCCTGTCCCTTCCTAATCTTTTCCCCCTCCCTCCTCCGCTGTATACCGCACGTACTTACTGCCCATCCATGTCCTCTCCCGTCCTGCTCACTACTGCATTACCCCACCCACCCCCGCCCCACACCACCTCACCATCTCTATTGTCCTCCTCCTCCTTCCTAGCTCTCAACCTTCAACACCTCCTTCCTGCCATGAACCCTTCCCCATTCCTCCTATGTGCATCCCGTCTTCGTCGCCTTCACCGCCCTACCTCCCCCACCCTCCTCCGCACTCTCTTGCTCCTCCTCCTGCTATCCGCGGGAGACATCAATCCCAACCCTGGTCCCCACTCCTGTCCTCGTCTTCGTCTCATCCATGCAAACGTTTCCACGATGTCTCCAATCTCATCTCTATCCCCCTCCTCCCTCCTCTTCCCTCCCCTTCTCGTGTGCCCTGTGGAACGCCCGCTCGGTCTGCAACAAACTTTCATTCACCCATGATCTCTTCATCTCCCGTTCCCTTCAGCTGCTCGCCCTAACTGAAACCTGGTTCACCCCTGACGACTCTGCCTCAATCGCGGCCCTTAGTCATGGAGGTTATCTTTTCTCCCACTCTCCCTGCCCAACTGGCCGCGGTGGCGGCGTCGGGTTGCTACTCTCGCTCTCCTGCAGTTTTCAACCTCTCCTCTTACCGCAGTCTCACTGCTTCTCATCCTTTGAAGTTCACTCCATCCGTCTATTCTACCCGCTGCCACTCAGAGTTGCAATCATCTACCGCCCCCCTGATAAGTCCCTCTCTTCCTTCCTTACCGACTTCGATGCCTGGCTCTCCGTTTTTCTCGACCCCTCATCCCCATCATTCATTCTTGGAGACAGCGAATGCTACATACCTGTAGAAGGTATTCTCCGAGGACAGCAGGCTGATTGTTATCACTGATGGGTGACGTCCACGGCAGCCCCTCCAATCGGAACACTTTACTAGCAAAGGCCTTTGCTAGTCCTCGCGCGCTCATGCGCACCGCGCATGCGCGGCCGTCTTCCCGCCCGAACCGGCTCGTGTTCGTCAGTCCCATAAGTAGCAAAACAAAGCAAGGGAAGACACAACTCCAAAGGGGAGGCGGGCGGGTTTGTGAGAACAATCAGCCTGCTGTCCTTGGAGAATACCTTCTACAGGTATGTAGCATTCGCTTTCTCCGAGGACAAGCAGGCTGCTTGTTCTCACTGATGGGGTATGCCTAGCCCCCAGGCTCACTCAAAACAACAACCATGGTCAATTGGGCCTCGCAACGGCGAGGACATAACTCAGATTGACCTAAAAAATTTACCAACTAACTGAGAGTGCAGCCTGGAACAGAACAAACAGGGCCCTCGGGGGGTGGAGTTGGATCCTAAAGCCCAAACAGGTTCTGAAGAATTGACTGCCCGAACCGACTGTCGCGTCGGGTATCCTGCTGCAGGCAGTAATGAGATGTGAATGTGTGGACAGATGACCACGTCGCAGCTTTGCAAATTTCTTCAATAGAGGCTGACTTCAAGTGGGCTACCGACGCTGCCATGGCTCTAACATTATGAGCTGTGACATGACCCTCAAGAGCCAGCCCAGCCTGGGCGTAAGTGAAGGAAATGCAATCTGCTAGCCAATTGGATATGGTGCGTTTCCCCACAGCCACTCCCCTCCTATTGGGATCAAAAGAAACAAACAATTGGGCGGACTGTCTGTTGGGCTGTGTCCGCTCCAGGTAGAAGGCCAATGCTCTCTTGCAGTCCAATGTGTGCAGCTGACGTTCAGCAGGGCAGGAATGAGGACGGGGAAAGAATGTTGGCAAGACAATTGACTGGTTCAGATGGAACTCCGACACAACCTTTGGCAAAAACTTAGGGTGAGTGCGGAGGACTACTCTGTTATGATGAAATTTGGTGTAAGGGGCCTGGGCTACCAGGGCCTGAAGCTCACTGACTCTACGAGCTGAAGTAACCGCCACCAAGAAAATGACCTTCCAGGTCAAGTACTTCAGATGGCGGGAATTCAGTGGCTCAAAAGGAGGTTTCATCAGCTGGGTGAGAATGACATTGAGATCCCATGACACTGTAGGAGGCTTGACAGGGGGCTTTGACAAAAGCAAACCTCTCATGAAGCGAACAACTAAAGGCTGTCCTGAGATCGGCTTACCTTCCACACGGTAATGGTATGCACTGATTGCACTAAGGTGAACCCTTACAGAATTGGTCTTGAGACCAGACTCAGACAAGTGCAGAAGGTATTCAAGCAGGGTCTGTGTAGGACAAGAGCGAGGATCTAGGGCCTTGCTGTCACACCAGACGGCAAACCTCCTCCACAGAAAGAAGTAACTCCTCTTAGTGGAATCTTTTCTGGAAGCAAGCAAGATGCGGGAGACACCCTCTGACAGACCCAAAGAGGCAAAGTCTACGCTCTCAACATCCAGGCCGTGAGAGCCAGGGACCAGAGGTTGGGATGCAGAAGCGCCCCTTCGTCCTGCGTGATGAGGGTCGGAAAACACTCCAATCTCCACGGTTCTTCGGAGGACAACTCCAGAAGAAGAGGGAACCAGATCTGACGCGGCCAAAAAGGAGCAATCAGAATCATGGTGCCTCGGTCTTGCTTGAGTTTCAACAAAGTCTTCCCCACCAGAGGTATGGGAGGATAAGCATACAGCAGACCCTCCCCCCAGTCCAGGAGGAAGGCATCCGATGCCAGTCTGCCGTGGGCCTGAAGCCTGGAACAGAACTGAGGGACTTTGTGGTTGGCTCGAGATGCGAAGAGATCTACCAAGGGGGTGCCCCACACCTGGAAGATCTGTCGCACTACACGGGAATTGAGCGACCACTCGTGAGGTTGCATAATCCTGCTCAACCTGTCGGCCAGACTGTTGTTTACGCCTGCCAGATATGTGGCTTGGAGCACCATGCCATGACGGCGAGCCCAGAGCCACATGCTGACGGCTTCCTGACACAGGGGGCGAGATCCGGTGCCCCCCTGCTTGTTGACGTAGTACATGGCAACCTGGTTGTCTGTCTGAATTTGGATAATTTGGTGGGACAGCCGATCTCTGAAAGCCTTCAGAGCGTTCCAGATCGCTCGCAACTCCAGAAGATTGATCTGCAGATCGCGTTCCTGGAGGGACCAGCTTCCTTGGGTGTGAAGCCCATCGACATGAGCTCCCCATCCCAGGAGAGACGCATCCGTGGTCAGCACTTTTTGTGGCTGAGGAATTTGGAAAGGACGTCCCAGAGTCAAATTGGGCCAAATCGTCCACCAATACAGGGATTTGAGAAAACTCGTGGACAGGTGGATCACGTCTTCTAGATCCCCAGCAGCCTGAAACCACTGGGAAGCTAGGGTCCATTGAGCAGTTCTCATGTGAAGGCGGGCCATGGGAGTCACATGAACTGTGGAGGCCATGTGGCCCAGCAATCTCAACATCTGCCGAGCTGTGATCTGCTGTGACGCTCGCACCCGCGAGACGAGGGACAACAAGTTGTTGGCTCTCGCCTCTGGGAGATAGGCGCGAGCCGTCCGAGAATCCAGCAGAGCTCCTATGAATTCGAGTTTCTGCACTGGGAGAAGATGGGACTTTGGATAATTTATCACAAACCCCAGTAGCTCCAGGAGGCAAATAGTCATCTGCATGGACTGCAGGGCTCCTGCCTCGGATGTGTTCTTCACCAGCCAATCGTCGAGATATGGGAACACGTGCACCCCCAGCCTGCGAAGTGCCGCTGCTACTACAGCCAAGCACTTTGTGAACACCCTGGGCGCAGAGGCGAGCCCAAAGGGTAGCACACAGTACTGGAAGTGACGTGTGCCCAGCTGAAATCGCAGATACTGCCTGTGAGCTGGCAGTATCGGGATGTGTGTGTAGGCATCCTTCAAGTCCAGAGAGCATAGCCAATCGTTTTCCTGAATCATGGGAAGAAGGGTGCCCAGGGAAAGCATCCTGAACTTTTCTTTGACCAGATATTTGTTCAGGGCCCTTAGGTCTAGGATGGGACGCATCCCCCCTGTTTTCTTTTCCACAAGGAAGTACCTGGAATAGAATCCCAGCCCTTCTTGCCCGGATGGCACGGGCTCGACCGCATTGGCGCTGAGAAGGGCGGAGAGTTCCTCTGCAAGTACCTGCTTGTGCTGGAAGCTGTAAGACTGAGCTCCCGGTGGACAATTTGGAGGTTTTGAAGCCAAATTGAGGGTGTATCCTTGCCGGACTATTTGGAGAACCCACTGATCGGAGGTTATGAGAGGCCACCTTTGGTGAAAAGCTTTCAACCTCCCTCCGACTGGCAGGTCGCCCGGCACTGACACTTGGATGTCGGCTATGCTCTGCTGGAGCCAGTCAAAAGCTCGTCCCTTGCTTTTGCTGGGGAGCCGATGGGCCTTGCTGAGGCGCACGCTGCTGACGAGAGCGAGCGCGCTGGGGCTTAGCCTGGGCCGCAGGCTGTCGAGAAGGAGGATTGTACCTACGCTTGCCAGAAGAGTAGGGAACAGTCTTCCTTCCCCCGAAAAATCTTCTACCTGTAGCGGTAGATGCTGAAGGCTGCCGGCGGGAGAACTTGTCGAATGCGGTGTCCCGCTGGTGGAGCTGCTCTACCACCTGTTCGACTTTCTCTCCAAAAATATTATCCGCACGGCAAGGCGAGTCCGCAATCCGCTGCTGGAATCTATTCTCCAGGTCAGAGGCACGCAGCCATGAGAGCCTGCGCATCACCACACCTTGAGCAGCGGCCCTGGACGCAACATCAAAGGTGTCATACACCCCTCTGGCCAGGAATTTTCTGCACGCCTTCAGCTGCCTGACCACCTCCTGAAAAGGCTTGGCTTGCTCAGGGGGGAGCGCATCCACCAAGCCGCCAACTGCCGCACATTGTTACACATGTGTATGCTCGTGTAGAGCTGGTAGGACTGAATTTTGGCCACGAGCATAGAAGAATGGTAGGCCTTACTCCCAAAGGAGTCTAAGGTTCTAGAGTCTTTGCCCGGGGGCGCCGAAGCATGCTCCCTAGAACTCTTAGCCTTCTTTAGGGCCAAATCCACAACTCCAGAGTCATGAGGCAACTGAGTGCGCATCAGCTCTGGGTCCCCATGGATCCGGTACTGGGACTCGATCTTCTTGGGAATGTGGGGATTAGTTAGAGGCTTGGTCCAGTTCGCCAGCAATGTCTTTTTTAGGACATGGTGCATGGGTACAGTGGACGCTTCCTTAAGTGGAGAAGCATAGTCCAGGAGCTCAAACATTTCAGCCCTGGGCTCGTCCTCCACAACCACCGGGAAGGGGATGGCCGTAGACATCTCCCGGACAAAGGAAGCGAAAGACAGACTCTCAGGGGGAGAAAGCTGTCTCTCAGGAGAGGGAGTGGGATCGGAAGGAAGACCCTCAGACTCCTCGTCAGAGAAATATCTGATGTCTCCTTCGTCTTCCCACGAGGCCTCACCCTCGGTGTCAGACACAAGTTCACGGACCTGTGTCTGCAACCGTGCCCGACTCGACTCTGTGGAGCCACGTCCACGATGGGGGCGTCGAGAGGTAGACTCCCTCGCCCGCATCGGCGAAGCTCCCTCTGCCGACGTAGTCGGGGAGCCCTCCTGGGAGGCGGCGGCAGCCGGTACCGCACGCGGCACCGACGCCGGAGACCTCACCTCGGGCGATGGACCAGCTGGTGCCACGCTCGACGGTACCGGTGGCGCAAGCACCGCCGGTACCGGAGGGGTAGGGCGCAACAGCTCTCCCAGAATCTCTGGGAGAACGGCCCGGAGGCTCTCGTTCAGAGCGGCTGCAGAGAAAGGCATGGATGTCGATGCAGGCGTCGACGTCAGAACCTGTTCCGGGCGTGGAGGCTGTTCCGGGCTGTTCAGAGCGGAGCGCATCGACACCTCCTGGACAGAGGGTGAGCGGTCCTCTCGGTGCCGATGCCTACTGGGTGCCGACTCCCTCGGCGACCCAGAGCTCTCGGTGCCGACACGGGAAGGAGACCGATGACGATGCTTCTTCGACTTCTTGGAACGAAGCATGTCACCGGAGCTTCCCGGCACCGACGAGGAGGACGTAGAATCCAACCGTCGCTTCCTCGGAGCCGAGGCCGAAGGAGGTCGGTCTCAGGGGGGCTGTACCGCAGGAGCCCTCAGGGTAGGGGGAGACCCACCCGAAGGCTCACCGCCACCAGCAGGAGAATGGACAGCCCTCACCTGCACTCCAGACGAAGCACCACCGTCCGACGACATCAGCCGACGAGGTCCCGGTACCACCGACGTCGATGCAGCTGTCCGATGTATCAGCGCCGATGCAGAGGGCCGATGCCTCGATGCACTCGATGCACTGGCGGCCGAGGATGAAGTTCTGGACGCTGAAGACGTCGATGCACTCGATACCCCCGGTGCCGATGTCGACAAAGAGCCCGAGAACAAAACGTTCCACTGGGCCAATCTCGCTACCTGAGTCCGCTTTTGCAAAAGGGAACACAAACTACAGGCCTGCGGGCGGTGCCCAGCCCCCAAGCACTGAAGACATGACGCGTGCCTGTCAGTGAGCGAGATGACCCTTGCGCACTGGGTGCACTTCTTGAAGCCGCTGGGAGACTTCGATGTCATGGGCGGAAAAATCACGCCGGCGAGATCAAAAGTCGAAATGGCGGAAAAGGCACCCGAAAAACAAGGGGAAGAAAACTTCAACCCGAGGCCTAAAAGCGGCCTACCCTTTCCACACACAGAATGGTTTTTTTTTTTAAAACAACACGAAGAACGCGCGAGGTCGACTTTGCGGGGCACGACACGGCGAAAACACGACCGTACCGAGCGCGGACAAAAGAAGACTGACGAACACGAGCCGGTTCGGGCGGGAAGACGGCCACGCATGCGCGGTGCGCATGAGCGCGCGAGGACTAGCAAAGGCCTTTGCTAGTAAAATGTTCCAATTGGAGGGGCTGCCGTGGACGTCACCCATCAGTGAGAACAAGCAGCCTGCTTGTCCTCAGAGAATTTAACATACACACGGATAATCCATCCGACTCATACGCTTCTCAGATCCTCACTCTAACCTCCTCCTTCAACCTCCAGCTGAGCTCCACCACCCCTACTCACCAATCTGGCCACTGTCTTGACCTCGTCCTCTCCTCTACCTGCTCACCCTTCAATTTCTGCGCCTCAGCTCTTCCTCCCTCCGACCATCACCTGATCACCTTCACACTTCATCACCCTCCCCCTCAGTCCCGCCCAACACTCACCACTTCTTCCAGGAATCTCCAGGCTGTCGACCCTCCCACCTTATCCTCTAGTATCTCTAATCTCCTCCCCTCCGTCATGTCCTCTGAGTCTGTCGACAAGGCTGTCTCCACTTACAATGCCACTCTCTCCTCTGCTCTGGACACCCTTGCACCATCCATCTCCCGTCCCACAAGGCGCACTAATCCCCAGCCCTGGCTGACCCCTTGCACTCGCTACCTTCGCTCCTGCGCCCGCTCGGCTGAACGCCTCTGGAGGAAATCTCGCACCCATACTGATTTCATTCATTACAAATTCATGCTATCCTCCTTCCAGTCCTCCCTATTCCTCGTCAAACAGGACTATTACACCCAATTGACCAATTCCCTCAGCTCTAACCCTCGTCGTCTCTTCGCCACCCTGAACTCCCTCCTCAAAGTGCCCTCCGCTCCCACACCCCCCCCCCCCCCCCTTCACTCTCTCCTCAATCACTGGCTGACTACTTTTGCGACAAGGTGCAGAAAATCAACCTTGAATTCACCACCAAACTATCTCCTCCTCTTCACCCTATAACCCACTCCCTCAACCAACCAACCCAGGCCTCCTTCTCCTCGTTTCCTGATATCACTGAAGAGGAAACCGCCCATCTTCTTTCCTTCTCGAAATGCACCACCTGTTCCTCTGACCCCATCCCCACCAACTTACTTAACACCATCTCTCCTACTGTCACCCCCCCCCCCCATCTGTCATATCCTCAACCTCTCTCTCTCCACTGCAACTGTCTCTGATACCTTCAAACATGCTGTAGTCACACCACTCCTCAAAAAACCATCCTGTCCCTCCAACTACCACCCCATCTCCCTCCTACCCTTCCTCTCCAAGATACTTGAACGCGCCGTTCACAGCCGTTACCTTGATTTTCTCTCCTCTCATGCCATCCTCAATCCACTTCAATCCGGCTTTTGCCCCTTACACTCGACAGAAACTGCGCTATCTAAAGTCTGCAATGACCTCTTCCTTGCCAAATCCAAAGGCTACTACTCCATCCTCATCCTCCTCGACCTATCCGCCGCTTTTGACACTGTCAATCACAATTTACTTCTTGCCACACTGTCCTCATTTGGGTTCCAGGGCTCTGTCCTCTCCTGGTTCTCCTCTTATCCCTCCCACCGTACCTTCAGAGTACATTCTCATGGCTCTTCCTCCACCCCCATCCCACTCTCTGTTGGAGTTCCTCAGGGATCTGTCCTTGGACCCCTTCTTTTTTCAATCTACACCTCTTCCCTGGGCTCCCTGATCTCATCCCATGGTTTCCAATATCATCTTTATGCTGACGACACCCAGCTTTACCTCTCCACACCAGACATCACTGTGGAAACCCAGGACAAAGTATCGGCCTGCTTATCCGACATTGCTGCCTGGATGTCCAACCGCCACCTGAAACTGAACATGGCCAAGACTGAGCTTATTGTCTTCCCACCCAAACCCACTTCTCTCCCTCCACTCTCTGTCTCAGTTGATAACACCCTCATCCTCCCCATCTCATCTGCCCGTAACCTCGGAGTCATCTTCGACTCCTCCCTCTCCTTCTCCGCGCATATCCAGCAGATAGCCAAGACCTGTCGCTTCTTCCTCTATAACATTAGCAAAATTTGCCCTTTCCTCTCTGAGCACACCACCCGAACTCTCATCCACTCTCTTATTACCTCTCGCCTTGACTACTGCAACCTACTCCTCACTGGCCTCCCACTTAGCCATCTATCCCCCCTTCAATCCGTTCATAACTTTGCTGCATGTCTTATCTTCCGCCTGGACCGATATACTCATATCACCCCTCTTCTCAAGTCACTTCACTGGCTTCCGATCAGGTACCGCATACAGTTCAAGCTTCTTCTATTAACTTACAAATGCACTCAATCTGCAGCCCCTCCTTACCTTTCTACCCTCATCTCCCCTTACGTTCCTACCCGTAACCTCCGCTCTCAAGACAAATCACTCCTTTCAGTACCCTTCTCCACCACCGCCAACTTCAGGCTTCGCCCTTTCTGCCTTGCCTCACCCTATGCTTGGAATAAACTCCCTGAGCCCATACGCCAAGCCCCCTCCCTGCCCATCTTCAAATCCTTGCTCAAAGCCCACCTCTTTAATATCGCCTTCGGCACCTAACCACTTACCTCTATTCAGGAAATCTAGACTGCCCCAATTTGACATTTCGTCCTTTAGATTGTAAGCTCCTTTGAGCAGGGACTGTCCTTCTTTGTTAAATTGTACAGCGCTGCGTAACCCTGGTAGCACTCTAGAAATGTCAAGTAGTAGTAGTAGTTCAAGGAGGGTTTACTTCTTTGGATAGTATCTTTCCCAATAATTTTTCTGAGATTATATTGACACCAATATTGAAAGATCCTCGGTCTTCTAAGAATCATACATCTAACTATAGGCCAGTTGCCTCAGTTCCCTACTTTATAAAGATACTGGCGTCTATAGTGACAAAGCAGTTGGTAATCTGTCAAGATCACTTTAATCTATTGCATATTTTGCAATCCAGTTTCCATGCAGATTATAGTACACAAACCTTGTTGGCCACACTCCTGAATCATACCAAATATCTTATGGCTAAAGGCCATAGAGCCCTTATTATGCAATTGGATCTTTCCAGTGCAATTGACCTGGTTGATCATGACACCTTACTTGATATTTTAGGTGAGTTTGGTATAACCGGCAAGACGCTGCCATGGTTTAGAGGCTTCTTGGTCCAAAGATCTTACTGAGTTAAGATGAATGGAATGTTGTCAGCAAGCCAGACTCCTCCATCAGGAGTGCCTTAAGGCTCACCACTATCACCAGTACTAGTTAATGTACTTTTACCTTCCATGGGCAAATTATTGGAACAGGAAGGTTATTCCATCTACATGTATGCCAATGATATAACTATAGTTTTCTCCATTGTTGCAGATTTAAAGGATATTTACAATACAATTTTTTTTTAATTTGTACCCCGTGCTTTCCCACTCAAGGCAGGCTCAATGTGGCTTAGGTACTTATTTGTACCTGGGGCAATGGAGGATTAAGTGGCTTGCCCAGAGTCACAAGGAGCTGCCTGTGCCTGCATTGGGAATCGAACCCAGTTCCCCAGGAACAAAGTCCACCACTCTAACCACTAGGCCACTCCTCCATGTTTTTCAATCTTTTCAATGTTTTTCAACTATTACTGAGTGGATGACTGCTCATTGTCTTAAGTTAAGTAAAGAAAAAAAAATTATGTTATTAGATAGCAGGTAAAACCATATTAAAGATTTAAATCTTAGAATTGATGATGAATCCTATTTGTTAGATTGCTCAATTAAAATCTTGGGCTTGGTATTGGATGAAAAGTTATCTATGGAGGTTCAGATTAGTGTGCTTACAAGAAGTTCATTTTATGTTATGAGAAAATAGAAAGGTATTAGAAAATATCTGAAGGAAGACATGTTTAGACTTGTGGTTCAATCCCTGATGTTGAGTAAATTGGATTACTGTAATGTTGTATATCTAGGGATATCAAGCAGTTGTTGAAAAGAATTCAGACCATTCAGAATGTGGCAGTATGACTGATTTTTTTCCTTAAAAAAAATCAAAAAGGATAACTCCTTTTTTTGTTAAACTGCATTGGCTTCCAGTTGAGGCTAGAGTTATGTTTAAATTAGGATGTTTGGTATTCAAGATAATGTCAGGAACAATTCCTCAATATATGATGTGTTTTGTTTTCCCGATATCTAGAAAATGCTATTATAATTGTAGCTTATTTTTACTCTGTTTTCCCAGTTTTCAGGGTATTCTTTTTAAAAAAAATTGTTCGTGTCTATTTTCATATCAGGCAGCTAGCTTTTGGAATTCTCTCCCATCTACATTAAAGAATAGATTCTCTCTAACCCCACAACCCCCCCCCCCCCTCACACACACACACACACACACACACACACACACACACTCCAAAGCTATGAACCCAACTAACACGGACCAATGACAGCATGTCATTATGATGCACCCAAAATAGAGCCTAAAGGTAGCATGTTATAATGATGCACCCAAAATAGCTCCTAATTGATTGAGGATATGACTATGAGCCCGGTGGACTACAGTATGAATGTACTGCCCCCAGATTAAATAAAAGTGGTGTTTTGATTTAAAATTCAGTTGGGAATCCCTAAGTATTCAGTTCTCTTAAGACTTGAAATTAACAATGTAATCCGTTGGGCAGGCGCCGACCCAGGCCAAGGGGAGACCGACCCACCACCGCACACCCCAGCTACACAATACCCCTTAAGCTACCCCTCCCCACAGTCCCTCAGGAAGAAGGGAAATAGGCATACAGGCGGGCCTCGCGGCCGAACCGGAACCCACGCACACAGAGCCACTCGTGCAAGCCTCACGGCTGAACTGGAACCCAATCACACACAGGGAGGGGTGAAAGAACCCAGAGGGCCCCAAGATGCCAGACACGCGCTGAACACCAGCAATAGGGCAGAGGGGGAAGAGACATCCTTAAAACAAACAAACAAAAGAGAACGCTCTCACTCAGCCCAGAGCCCCGGAGGCTGAGCAATGCCCAGCCCCCACTAAACAAACGAGCAGCTGACCCTGATTACAGAGCTACGCACACATACACAGCAGCAGCTAACCCAGAGGGAAGGAAAAGAATACTCTAATACAACACAGATCCCTGTCAGAACCTAGAGCACGTTCTGAGAGAAAGCTATCAGGCTTTCCTGTTACCACCAAGTAAGTAACGCAAAAGCAGAGAAACTCTTCAGCTGCAGGCTAAAGAACTATCCCCTGACGTCAGCACAACCCCTGGCAGCCAATCAGAAGAGACGTCCCCCCTCCCCCTCAGCCAAACCGGCAGAATCATAACAAACAAAATCTTAATATCCTGAAGCATAAACCTTGGCACATCAGCACACCCTGAAGCCTCTTTCTTTTTCTGATATTTTCTTTATTCACAGTCAGAAGGGATGCTTCATAGCACAGGGACTTCATTATTCTGGGCTGAACAATGCTTGGAGGTAGAAGTCTGAGGAAAAACAATTCTACTGCTTAGGTGCTTAGGCAAAGACAGCTCAGAAATGGATGCCTGGAATGTGCTATACCTTATTGACAAGATATATTTTACAAGGTAAAAAACCAAGTTCAGTTCAGGGAGTTTATCGGGCCAAGTACTGACAGAAAACAAGATGGAGAAAGTTTCAAAGCTAGAACAAGGGGAAAAGCAGGGGGGCTCCCAAGCCCAAAGAACAAGAGCATAAAGACCAATGAGACAGAGCCATCAGGTAGCAAGGCAGTCAAGCTAGGCTGAGAAGGAGAAGAGGTTCAGGCAACATTACATCAATGATAGCAGTTTTTAAACAAACAGACAAGTGTGTCTGCACTAGCTGTAAACTATATTACACATAATGCATTGCTCCTCTAACTTACAGACAGATCTGCAGTAACGCATTAAACACATTTCAGGAACCTACTATAACTAAGGCAAGGCTGTCAAAGGCCAGAACACTAAGTTCCATTAAAAACAGATTGTGTAACTGATTGCACCATAACCAGTAAGAGGGAGCCTCCTGACAAGTCCAACATTTTAGAATACCTCCAGAAAAAATAAAACCTCTCTCCCCAAAATTTGTTCTAAGTTTCTTACCACCAATCTCCAAAAGGATTTAACTCCCAAACAGCATGATATTTATTTATTTTATTTATTTATTTATTTACTTCAATTTATATACCGTATCTTATTGCTACTGCAAGACAGAACGGTTTACAATTTATAAAAAGAAGCAATACAATAAGTACAAATTGGACAAACATTAGAACTCCAATCATTACAGGAAAGCACAGCAAACCCACAAACTAGCTACATAAGATGAAAAACAGTATAACTCATGATTAGTATACAGGAGAACACCGCAAATACAAAATTAAATACATAATATAATCTACACAGACAAATAATACAGTTTTGATTTAATATATATTACAGATGCCCATTTATAACCTTTCTTCCATTATTCTACATTCTGTTCTACATACTCGATAAAGTAGAAGGTTTTCTAAAGTTTCCGAAAATGAAAGTAAGATTTCTCAAGTCTGATCTCTTTTGGAAGGCCATTCCAAAGAGAGGGAGACAAATAGAAAAAAGCCGAATTCCGTGTAGATTCCCATCTAGCCCTAGCGAGAGGAGGAATCACTAACCTGTTGTCTGTCAGGGATCTAAGGGTTCGTGTGGCAGTGTAAGGAATAGTTAGATTTGACAGATAGTCAGGACTTAGTGTATAAAAAGCCTTATGGGTCAAAACTAAGGCTTTAAACTTAACTCTTGCTTCAACCGGAAGCCAATGCAGTTGATGTAGTAAAGGTGTTACTCTGTCATCCCTCCGGGCCCTACAAATCATACGTGCTGCAGTATTCTGTATTCTTTGTAGTCGCTTCAAGCTAGCTTGAGTGATCCCTGAATATATGATATTACAATAGTCTAAGCGTGAGGTAATATAAGCAGATGTCAACGTTTTAAGGGAATCCTTACTAACTGAATTCCTAACTGACCGAAGTCTCCTAAGATGGAAAAAAGATTTTTTCACTACGTCAGATATTTGTTCCTCAAAAGTCAGAGCAGAATCAATTATAACCCCAAGGTATCTAAAAGATTTAACTGTAGGGATGTTCTTGCCAAATAGCATGATAAAAAGTAATAGGGAATTGACCACATTTGAGGCACAGTGACATGTCTGCACCGCCTATCAATTGCAATTTTGACTGTGAAATATAGGCCCTAAGAATCACCCGCACCTGACATTCCCTAACCTCCGCATTCTGCACTCAGCGAGGAATATTGCCAATACAATGCAACAAGTCCCAAGAGGTAAATAGTGTCCACAGATCTTCTGAAATAGAGATAGGGACCCCCAACGCCACCTCAAAAAGTTCCTGAAATCTAGTGGTCATTTCAACACCAAGTGAATTTGGGTTCAGGGTATCCACATAGTGAGACAGTTGCCTATATGCAAATCTATTCCCAAAGTCCAAAGCCCAGCCCCAGAGAAAAGTATATCAGAGTACCATCGGGCCACCCAATGTAATAGCTGCAGATGATATGTTCCCGGAGGAAAACCTCCATTCCCCCTAATAGGCACGAAACCACTACATTGAGAATCAAAAGAACACAGCCTCACCATGTCCCACCATAGGGCATGCAATTGACTCACTAAAAATGTTACCATGAAGGTAAACGAGGAAAGAGGAAGATGTAGTCTGCAACATGTAATTAGGATGCAGGAGTTGGCATAAAACACTTTCAACCTGTACTGGGGTATAGTCCACCCTCCCAAAAAGCCAATTCCCTAAGTGACGTAGCATACAGGTCATATTATAAAGCTTGACATCTTGGATACCTAGACCCCTTTCCCTACTAAATTCAAAAATCAGATCTTCAGTTTTTACCTGCCCATCGGAATCTGGAAAGAAGATTAGAAAGGGCCTTCAGATCTCTGGAAGTCAAATATAAGGGCAAAATTTGTAAAAAAAAAAACCAGCCACTTGGGAAAGATGATCATAGTACAACCCAATAAAGAGATCAGGAGGCTGGACCATCATTCAGCAGGGTTTTAGTAAAAGAAAACAGCTTGGAGACATTTGCTCTATATAAATGAGCAGAGTTACCAGAAAGCTGAATGCCTATGTAGGTAAAGGATGTTTGAGACCTCTTAAAAGAACAGCGCAACCAATCCCACTCTGCATCAGTTAAATTAAGGGTGAGAACCTCTTTTTTGCAAGGTTGAGGTGAAACCCCCCAAAATTCCCAAATTCAGTGAAAATGTCCAACAGGGCTGGCAAGGATTTTTGAGGATCATGCAGAAGTATCAGAAGGTCATCTGCGAATGCAGAGATTTTAAAATGTTCCGAGCCAAATTTGACTCCTTTCATATCCTCTGCGCCCAAAACATCTTGAATCAGGGGATCCAGGACCAATACAAACAAGAGTGGAGAAAGGGGACACCCCTGTCTTGTTCTCCGAGCTATATCAAATGAAGTAGAAGACATCCCATTCACCCACACCTCTGCAGTTCGGTCACGGTAAAGAGCCCGAAGAGCTGCCAGAAAAAATCCAGTGAAACCTTATGCTACCAAAACATCCTATATAATAATTCTCACCTCCAACGTTCTATTGGTCTTGCTGCCTGTGTTTGTGACTTCTTCAGACTTGGTCTGCTAGGCTCCGTAGCACAGGCTGACGTCACCATAGCCATTATGATGTCACCATCAGTACCGTGGCGCTCACTCACCCCGGACAGATCCCCATTCTTACCCCCGAAATGAAAGGGTCACCGTTCACCATCCCCAGGGTGTCTGACCCAAGTCTCACCACACAACCGGATGCAGGGGAAAAGGCGCGGCAGCTCCGCTTACCTTCATGTCGTTGATGATAGTCTGGAAGAGTCCCACCCCCACCCAACGTGCTGCACTCCTCCTCCAGACCCGCATCCATCTTTACTTTGCCAGATACAACGGCTGACAGGGAGCGGGAACCAGATCCCGCCGTGGTTCTCACACACTCCCAGCCTGGGCGGGAAGAACAACTCTCAGCGCGTGACTCACAGCAGCAGCAGCCACCCGCATCATGTCTGCCCGTGCGCCCAGTCACAGAGCATCACCGCAAGACACAGGAAGGAAACGCACGTCCAACCACCTGGCAACAAACTTTCTGCCTGCTGTGCTGCCTGCGGGTTGCGTGGAACAAGACCCACCCCCAAGTTCCACTCCAATTGGAGCAACCTCTGGACAGGGCTATCATTCATTCGGGCTCCGCCCATCTTCCCTCTTGGAATGCTCACAGCTGAGTGTTGAAACAGCAAACCCTGGCAGTGAACATGACTTTTAAAATTCGTATGGAGGGGGCCTGGAACTGGAAGGGAGGGGAGGAGGAAGGGAGGGACGACGATCCTGGAACTGGGAGGGAGGGAGGGAGGGGGGACCCTGAAACTCGGAAGGAGGGAGGGGGAGACCCTGAAACTCGGAGGGAGGGGGGACCCTGAAACTCAGAGGGAGGTGACAACCCTGAAACTCAGGGAGGGAGGGAGGGGATGAACTCGGAAGGAGGGAGGGGGGCGACCCTGGAACTGGGAGGGAGGGGGGCCCCTGGCACACACTCTCATTCTCAGACACATACACTCTTTCTCACAGACACACTCACACCTAGTCTCACTCTCTCTCTGTCACACACACACACTCGCACATTCACTCTCTCTCTTCTCTCTCTCACAGAGTCACTCTCACACACACTCTCTCAAACATACACACTCCGAGGAAAACCTTGCTAGCACCTGTTTCATTTGTGTCAGAAACGGGCCCTTTTTTACCAGTCAAACATAAAAGACCAATGTACCCGGTCGAACGCCTTCTCCGCATCAAAACTGATAAGCAGAGAAGGCATAGAAGAACGATGCAACATCTCTAAAGAGGCCAAGATCTTCCTCATATTCTTTGCTACTGATCACGATCTCACAAAGCTAAACTGGGGAGTGGCAACAAGGTGAGGCAAAATCCAAGCCAGACGATTCGTGAGAATTTTAGCAAACAGCTTAGTTTCATATGGGAGAAGCGAGATGTGTTGATAAAAATCCATTTGGTAAGGATATCTACCCGGCTTTAACAACACCACAATATGAGCTTTTTGTAAAGTGGCCGGCAAGACCCCACTGTTGATAAAGGAATTAAATACCACCGACAAACAAAGGGTGGATTTCTGTCACCAAAAGTTGGTAGAATTCCGAAGACAGTCCATCTACCCCAGGTGATTTGTGAAGCGAACTGTCCCGGATGCCCCACCGGACTTCATCCTCTGTAGTAGCTGAATTAAAGACTGTTGGGCCTCAGTCACCTGAGGAAGCGATTGGCCAGAAAGATAAGCCCCATTTTCCAAACCCACATCCTCTGGAGGGGAGTACAACTGTGCATGGAACTCTTTACAAATATTACTGATGCTATCATTGGTACGATGATAATTCCCCTTGGAATCTTGCAACTGGGACACATGACATGATGCCTCCCACCTGCTTCACTAAACGAGCAAGCAGCCACCCATGCTTATTGGCATGCTTATATAGTTGGTAACAATAATACGTATAGGAATTTTGGGTCTTAGAATGAATTAGTTGGTTTAAAGCTGATTGTGAGGCCAAGAGATGAGCTTTAATAGAAGCATTAGGATGAGAACCAAAAAGCTGCCTATCTTAACTTGTTTTTCCAAGCGAACTACCTCAGCCTCCTGCGCTTTTCTCTTATGTACTGAATAAGATATAATGGCTCCTCATAACACAGCTTTGGCAGCTTCCCACAAAAGCACTGGGTTTGTCTTAAAAATAACTCCATTATGTCACACACAGTCCTTCCACTGAGCACATATATAAATATGAAAATTAAAATCATAATACAAATCTCTAGAAAATTTCCAATAGATCCTGTCTCTAGGCCCCATGTCCCACCCAGATTAAAGTGTGGTCGGACACTAGAGTAGAACCAATCTCCACCTGCTGCAGAAAAGAAGACCAAGTGGTAGTGATAAAAAGATAGTCTATACGAGACAGCGTGTCATGGGTTTGAGAATGATGAGTGAAGTCTATTTCCCCCAGATGAAATAAATGCCTAAAATCTAACAAATCAAGGGAGGAGCACAACCAAAGCACTCCTCGATTGTAATCCACTGGCATTACATGGTAAGGATTGGAGCTATCCATCAAGGGGTCAAATACATAGTTAAAATCACCCCCATGACAACTGGAATCTGATCAAAAGAGCATAAATGTCTAATAATAGTTTGGAAGAAACTCTTATCATACTGGTTAGGTGCATAAATATTAACTAATAACATGGCCTTTTGATTTTTAAATCACCTGCACTATAATGTAGCGTCCTAACGGGTCTACTATAGTGCGCTGTTTTTCCACTAATAAACCCTTTTGGAATAGTATAATTACCTCAGCTTTTCTATTATGTATAAGGCCCTTTATATAAGCTCCAACCCACCAACGACACAATTGTTTATGTTCCAAAGAAGTCAAGTGAGTTTCCTGAAGCATTGCAACTTTTGCTTTCTGTCTGTTCAAAACCTGCAGAATTTTACTGCGTTTAACAGGAGAGACGATGCCTCCAACATTCCAAGACACCAATTTAACCATAACCCCCCTCAAGACCCAAAAGAACCAGAAATGCTCCACATAATTCAGAGGATGAGTTCACCAGCCTACACCCTCCCCCAGAAGAGAACAATACAAATAACCCCCAAGCCCATCCCATCAAATAGGGAACCTCAAGTGAGGAGACCAAATCTTTTTATAGCCCAAAAAAACAGAGAATAGATGGCTCCCAAAATACTGACATGCCCCTGAAACATCCTACACATTGTCCACCACAGCTGAACATGATATACCTCCCCATCAGCCCTCTCCAAACCACCAACTGACCCCTTACCCTATGACCCTGAGTTCAATAATTGAATCCATCACGTATTGGCACTCCTTCCTCCCACAATTGAAACAAAACAACCTTCACTGATAAGTGAAGTTCTCTCACGTGCAGAAATCAGCAAGAAAACAATATGAGTCAATGCGTTATCAAATTAGAGTCACCAACTTGCAAAGAAACAAGGCCATAATTGGCAGAATAAAAAATTTTAAAAAGCAGTCTCAATTACACTTCCAAAGTAAATAAAGTCACTAAATGCCCATCTAGGAGCACAAAGTAAAAAATTCAGAAAGTAGCAAGTGAAGCATTCACAAAGTTCTCCAAGTAGAAGAAAAAGAGGGTTGTGAGAAGATCTGTATCCAAGGCTGCAGCTTCAAAAAGATTGTCTGCTCCCTCATACTGCATTCACAGGTGTTCAGGGTATAACAAGACAACCCCAATTTTCTTCTTGTAATGAGGTGCTCAGTGTGAATCAATGCATAACCAAACTAAAGTTATCAACATGTTAGGAGAAATGTCATATACAACGAATTAGAGAAAAAAAAAGTAACCAAGGCAGTTCCAAGTACACATTCAGAAAAATCAAAGGCACTAAATGCTCTTCTATGAGCCCAATACCAAAATTTCTCAGAACAGCATTAGAAACATTCAGAAAGTTCACCCTGTAGATGAAGAAGAGGGGGTTTTAATAAAGTCTTTAGCTAGGTCTGCATTTTCAAAGAATTTGTCTTCTCCCTCATACTGCACTTTCAGTTTTGCAGGGTATAAGGGAAAAGTTAATTTTCTTCTCGTAGAGAGTTGCACGAAGTCACAAACACTTTTCTAGCTGAAGCCACACGTGCTGAGTAATCTTGAAAACATAAGATGGCTTGTTTATGCCCATAATGTAAAATCCTCATAATAACAGGACAAGGTCTGACATTAAACTTTCGGCGAGGTCCCACCCGGAGCGCCCTCTTCACTCTCAAGGCCCATGAAAATTATTAAGTTGTAAAGTCTGAGGAATCCAACACTTGAGAAAACTCACCAGTTCTGAATCTTTTAGGATTTCTGACAGTCTGATTGACCACAAATTATTGCAGCGGGACTGTTTTTCTAAGTTATCCATCTTCAGCTCCAATTCCACCAGCTGCTTCTGCAGCACCTCCGTCAGCCCCGTCGTCATCACCATGCCATCCTCGATATCACTTACTCTCTGCTGTAGGTTCAAGTCCAGATGGAAACCATTCAGCCCTCAAATTTGAGAGACATCATCTGGGGGCTAGTGTGCAGAATAATGGTAAGTTGAGCTTTGTTATAGCTGGATACTTAAATATGCTGATTAGGCTGCTTTGTTCAGGGCATAAAGTTCAATTAAGAATTTGAAAGTTAAAAGCTGCAAGATTCTTCTTTTTGAAGACTTTTCTGCACAAGTCACAAATAGTTGAGAGCAATACAGAGTGATCTGTCTTTATTTATTTGCCAAAGGTATAAAATTCAGTCTACAGTATCTAGCATAGCTGACAGGCAGTCTGTTATTTCTAATAATCTTTTGCTATTGTTTTCAATAGTGTTTGCTATTGTTTTAAGTGAACTAAAATGCCAGCAAGCTCTGCCTACTGACTTCTGTCCACATAATGGGACAGCAGATAGGCTCATGCTATCTCCTGTTCTCAATCTAACCTCCTTGCTGCAACCCAACCACACTTTAGGGAGAGGTATTTCCCTTGAATTCTCCCTCCAGGAGATCTCTGCTTGCTCTTGCTTCTGGAGACCTCTTGCCTTAGGGACTCCCTGGAGCAGAATGGGTCAACCTGAGCCCCTCCCCTCTGACATAGCAGGTTAGCGCCAAAAAAATGGCTACACTGCATCTTCAGTGAGGAAGTGTTCTTAGGCATACCGATATACCACTCACTTCCTCACAACTGTGCCATCTTCAAAGGAGAGTCATCCTCCACTATCAGCTCTCTCACCATTGTCATCCCTACGTCCTCCAGATCATTTAGTAACTACCCAAATCCTCTAAAAGACATACGATGAACATCCTTGCCTTTCCCATTTGGGAAAAGAGCTCCACTTATCTACAACTTTTTCCATACTATACACCATTGTTTGATTAGAGGACCTATGAACAGTTGCCACCTACTTTTCCTTCTGCATCACCCTTCATTGCACTCTTTATCCCAACCCAACTCAAACACTAAGTGGGTTAGCATCTCCCCATCTTAATCCTGTGACATTCATTGGGAATGTCATAATGAAATTTCAGCATCAACAAATACAAGACTAGAGGAGTTGCTGTGGGGTATTTTGATATGAAAAATTGACATATGGAGTGAGAGGCAAAAGAGAAATATTTTTATATAATTTATGTCCCATGGTAGGAGCTGGATGATTTCACATCATTGTTCCTGAGAGCAGAAGGAGTTTAGTGTGAGTGAAATC
Source organism: Microcaecilia unicolor (assembly GCF_901765095.1). Classification (NCBI taxonomy): domain Eukaryota; kingdom Metazoa; phylum Chordata; class Amphibia; order Gymnophiona; family Siphonopidae; genus Microcaecilia; species Microcaecilia unicolor. The sequence continues at coordinate 215,953,344 of NC_044036.1, forward strand.
CAGAAAGTGGGTTAGAAGGTTTGAGAGATTTGTTTCTGCTGGTTGATCGAGTTTTGGGGGTGGGGGGGGGGGGGGGGGGGGGTGGGGCGCTAGGTGAGTAGGGATATAGTTATTTTCATTTTGATCTACACAAGGCATGTGCACAAGCTGTAAACAGAGAGGAGGGAGGAAGAGAGATCTCTGTGAAACTAAAGTGTTGAGGGGAGTTTCTATTTGGCTGCGGTTAAAGACATTTGTTTGTACTACTGTTAAACATAATAAAGATCAAAATGAAAAAAAAAAACCCAAGAGTACCAGAGTAGTTGGCACTGAACACTTTGTTTCTGATGGAGCTGTAAACAGAACTGGTTAGTCTTGAAGATTTTGTCCCAGAATCAAGAAGTATACCACTGATGTCAATGTCCTAGTATCAAAACCACTTACAACTTGTCAGAGTTGTACTGTGTCAAAAAGGAAAGCCTCTCCATCTATTCAATACTGCTTGGTCCTAAGGCTAAATGGATTTTCTAATGTGTTCAGTGCCATCATTGGCTCAGGAAATTACCAAAAGCAGATATAGCCTCATATAGGGAGTCATTTACTTATGGTTAGTGTGTGCTAACAACATTAGCTATTGGAACAAAATGGGCCCTGCAGTGGGTAGTGCATGCTAATACTTAGTAAATGATTCCTACAATAAACTAAAGGATCAAATACATTAATCTAAATTAAATAGCCTCAGATGTAATCACACACCTTGGACCAAATGGCTTCTCTGTAAGAGGCCCTTTTACTAAGTCACAGTAGGTACTAGGGTGTGCCTACTGTGCGCCAAAAAGCACTGCTGTGGGATGTGCTGAGGCGTCCCATGGTAGTATGATGATCTACATGTGCTAATCCTATGCTAAAAAATAGGTTTTAATTTTTTAGCATGGGAGGCGTGTCAATGGGCAGAGAGTATGCATGTCCTGTACTAATCAGGTAGCACAGGCACATTGCCACATGCTATGAAATTAGCGCTCGGTTAGCACAGGAGCCCTTAGTGCCTATAAAATAGGTGGCAGGAAGGACTCAAGTGTAATGACAATGCACTTATTCAGAAATGAGCATGTGGTTATTACAGAACAAAATGGAAATGAGGCAATTTTACAGCCACACTAAAAGTGGCCACAGCATGCATGAAACCCATGAGCTAACAAAAGTGCCGGCCACGGCCACTTTTTAGCAAAGCATAGTAAAAGGGCCCTTACATTTCTACAGGGTCTTCGTTAACCAATTAATAACCCCATGGTAAAATTACTGTGCTTTGATAAAGGGAAAAGTCTCTCCCTGCATGGATGAAGGAAAAATATGTATTAGTTATTCCTAAGCCATGAAATGATAGCACAGATTGTGATGTTGACATTTTAGCTTAAGTAGTATCTGCTTAGATTATTGAATTCAAATCATATCAAGTTTGTCAGGAAATGGTAAAACATTTGAATCAAAACCAGATATCATTGCTTACATCACAGCAAATTAAATTCTATCCATGGCTGATGTGGAGGTTTTCGATTATATCAATTGGAATTTTGAAATAACTTCAAGTTCATTTGTCATAGGCCATACTTTTTGTGTTTGGGTTGAAGCATCATATGCTAGAACTAAGGTTTCTATATATGAAGTATCTTCAGATTTTTATTGAGAGATAAAAGAAAGGCTTGCCCCTTCTCCTCCCTCTGTGCTATGTACAAGAAACCGCTAACAAAAAGGGCAAGACAGAACCTTATATTAATGAAGTACATACTGGTAATGTTTTATTTGCACATGATGTGATTTTTACAGTAACTCACCTTCCATCTACTCTGAATAATTTATGGAATGGAAACAGCTGGGTTTCAAGATTATATGTTATACCTTCATTGTAGGTGAGTTAAACTTACTATGTATCCAGTCTAACTCACCCTCAGTTCCTTCACAGATATAACGACTAGATAAAGTACAATCTGCAGTATCCACCTGCCCCACAACAGTGACTTGAGGGCAATATATGGGATCTGGAACTCCTTTCCCCTGTGTCAACCTAAAATATTAAAAACAGGCAATCAAACATTTGTTTAATGACCTGATTCTACCCATGGAATAACCCTTCATGTTGTCACACAAATCTGTTTGTGAAATAACCTTGAACACTACAACCAAGGCCCTGAGGGGGTCTTTTACTAAAGCTTAGCTCCTGTTACCTGCAGCAGGGTCCATTTTAATCCTATGGGTCCTGCTGCAGATAACTCGAGCTAAGCTTTAGTAAAAGACTCCCTTAGTTTGCGGTGGCAGTACAGTGACAGATTCTACTGTGAAAGTAAGAAAATTCTATATCACAATAATTTGGTGGAATAACAACTGCTGTAGTATCAAGTGGAATGGAGGAAAACCTAGTGGTTAGAGCAAATTCTGTTTCTCCCATTGATGCTCCCTTCACTCTCCACAGCCTTAGGGGACTATTTACTAAGCTGCTTTATTTTATGGCAATAATATGTGTTAGTGTTCGATTAATATGCTTTAGTTGGCAACAATATGTATTATTTGGCAATAAAGTAGCTTAATAAAAAATAAATCTTGCCCAATGTTGGTTGCATGTAAAGCCACTCATTATTATGCTAATGGAATAATGCAACTTGTCAGAAGCTGCTTTATTCCAGGAAAGTTAGCAATACTTTCAGAGAAGTTGTTAAATTTTCCCCTGGAAGCACTGACTTAGCAATACACAAATTGATGCTCCCAGAGAGAAATTTAAAGGAACCAGCATGCTTAAAATGCAAACCCCTTCCATTCTGGGCTGAATTTCCAGGTGAACGGATTTTGCACCCAAGCTTTGGCTCCCTATCCATTAAAGGGGCTATCCCAGTCGAATTCCCTGGAGGGCTAGTGGTAAGGATCTCTAATGGTAAGCAGAACCCCATCCGGGCCAAAAATATGCTATTAAAACTTTCCCTCTCAAGTCCTGCCCATATTAAAAAATAAAAAAACATTCTGTCTGTCTGTCTATCTGTCCGTCCGTCAAGTTTGGGGCTGGAGAAACCAGAGAGAGACTGAGAATTAAAAAAAAAAATAGGGGTGGGGACAAAGTTTTATAATAAATTTTGGGACAGGGTGATTGTATAGGGAACTCACTGTACTATAATCAAAAGAAATTTCAGAGGACCTGGGAAAAAAGTAGTAGGGTCCCACTATTCATAAGTACATAAGTATTGCCATACTGGGAAAGACCAAAGGTCTATCAAGCCCAGCATCCTTTTTCTAACAGTGGCCAATCCAGGTCACAAATACCTGGCAATATCCCCAAAAAAGTACAAAACATTTTATGCTGCTTATCCCAGAAATAGTGGATTTTCCCCAAGTCCATTTAATAATGGTCTATGGACTTTTCCTTTAGGAAGCCGTCCAAACCTTTTTAAAACTCCGCTAAGCTAACCGCCTTTACCACATTCTCTGGTAACGAATTCCAGAGTTTAAATACACGTTGAGTAAAGAAACATTTTCACCAATTCGCTTTAAATTTACTACATTGTAGCTTCAACGCATGCCCCCTAGTCCTAGTATTTTAGGAAAGCATAAACAGCTCCACTCATTATTTTATAGACCTCTATCATATCTCCTTTCAGCTGCCTTTTCTCCAAGCTGAAGAGCCCTAGCTGCTTTAGCCTTTCCTCATAGGGAAGTCGTCCCATTCCCTTTATCATTTTTGTTGCCCTTTTCTGCACCTTTTCTAATTCCACTATATCTTTTTTGAGATACGGCGACCAGAATTGAACACAGTATTCGAGGTGCAGTCGCACCATGGTGCGATACAAAGGCATTATAATATCCTCATTTTTGTTTTCCATTCCTTTCCTAATAATACCTAACATTCTATTTGCTTTCTTAGCCGCAGCAGCACACTGAGTGGAAGGTTTCAATGTATCATCAACGACGACACCTAGATCCCTTTCTCCGTGACTCCTAACGTGGAACCTTGCAAGACATAGCTATAATTCGGGTTCCTCTTTCCCACATGCATCACTTTGCTCTTGCTCACATTAAACGTCATCTGCCATTTAAACGCCCAGTCTCCCAGTCTCGTAAGGTCATCTTGTAATTTTTCACAATCCTTTCGCAATTTAACCACTTTGAATAACTTTGTGTCATCAGCAAATTTAATTACCTCACTAGTTACTCCCATCTCTAGGTCATTTATAAATATGTTAAAAAGCAGCGGTCCCAGCACAGAGCCCTGGGGAACCCCACTAACTACCCTTTTCCATTGAGAATACTTACCATTTAACCCTATTCTCTGTTTTCTATCTTTTAACCAGTTTTTAAATCCACAATAGAACACTACTTCCGATTCCATGACTCTCCAATTTCCTCTGGAGTCTTTCATGAGGTACTTTGTCAAACGCCTTCTGAAAATCCAGATACACAATATCAACCGGCTCCCCTTTATCCAGATGTTTGTTCACCCCTTCAAAGAAATGTAGTAGGTTGGTGAGGCAAGATTTCCCTTCACTATATCCATGTTGACTTTGTCTCATTAATCCATGCTTTTGAATATGCTCTGTAATTTTGTTATTTATTCAATGCAATTTAACTAGAGAGCAATGGCTGCTGATCATGAATATACAGCAGATATTCACAGTTAGGACATAACGAGGAGCCGGCTATATTGGGGGCAGGTCATATAAATAGCTGTACTATCTTTATGCGCTAGATGATGGCCAGTTAGCGCTCAATATTTGCTTAAGCAGTTATCGGCTTGTGGCCAAAACATGAAACTGGATATTCAATGCCAGTTGCTGGTAATAGCATGGCATTAAATATCCAGGTTCAGCACTGGCGGCGGGCTTTAATCTCACTGCCCGCCACTGACTGAAAATCGGGGGGTGGGATATTTATCTATCTGGACAGTGTTTCTAAATATTTGGGATTCCACTCACTGTCAGTCTGAGAACGCTGAAGGCTACAGTGACTCTACTCATGAGCTATCATTCTATCAAGATAACTCGAAGGAGATTATTAAATGTACAACATACAGGCATGGCGGTTTCACTCTCTTGCACTTTACTGCTCCGTTTGGGAGATACCACTTGATAAGTTTTTTTGTTGTTGTTGTTTTGAGCTGGTATATGCAATTTTCATTTGCAAACGGGCATGTCAGATTTTTATTAAAGTTTTTAAAAGTTTTTTGAGATATTATCTGTACACGCCGCTATTATTGCCAAATGATGTTTCTGTCTCTCAGTTTACAATACACTCACTTTTTGTTCATGGTTTGGTGCCCTGTTTTCAAAAAGCAACACTATGCAGTTTGACATATAACATATGATTGTCACTCATCTAGCGGATGACAATATATACATAGACATACATGTGATATTCCTTTCTTTTAGTGTTTACATCAGCTGTTGTCAGCACACTTTGAACTGTTTTCTTCACTGTTCTTTACACAAAGTTTTGTATACAAGGTGGTATTGGTTTACTTCCTCTCATCATTGTTTTGAATAATTTGATGGATCAGTTTACATGTATATTATTCCTTCAACTGTTTTTTTTTGTTTACAGTGTCTTGAGTGCAGTTTTTTTTATTGATGTTCATCATTATCACTGACTGTTAAGCACTACAATTTCTGCAACGTTCTCTACCCATTTGCAGACAAGCTTTTATATGGTTCTCCATATATTTGTTTTCAAGGTCAGCAAGTCTCTCCTCGTATTGCTTGCTAAGCAAGCCCCATACCATTTTTACTGCTTTTCTTTGACCCACTTCAAGTCTTTTTACATACTTAGCAAGATACAGCCTCTAAAACTGAACACAATGAAAGGAACTTCCATCTTCAGTAATGAATTCCCCACACTCAATTGGGGTCCAGTTAGAAACTGGTCCAGGAGTCAGCCACTGCTGTGTAGCCTGGAGGAACTTCTTCTAGGGTAGGGGACGAAAAAAACAAAGGGACTTGGAGACTTCCAAGTATTTTGAAATGAAGTTTGCTCATTAGAATCTCAGCTCAAGGGAACTAGGATAAACTAATGTAGCCAAGGAGTTGCACAGTGTACTGCCACCATCTACTGGAGACAGAGAAAACACTGAACATGCTATCACTGTATGGTGCCTTTATGAGGGAAATCACATGGAGCTACTTTGTTTCTCTGTCTCCATCTGCTGATGGACACAACCAACTTGTTCTGGATTGGTCTGGTATGGATGCTAAGGAAGTGTCAATTAGTTTTTCCCCCATCATGTAAAATATTGTGTAATGGAGACTGATGTTCAATCGAGAAAGGGAATAAAATTTAAAAGGATGTTTGTCTCAGTCTACTCTTAATAGGTGGCAAAACCATTAGACAACAGATCTGAAATTGATTATACATGCTTTTGTAGGAAACGAGAAGCTTTTCTTTTCTCAAAATTTCTAAAAGCTTGATTTTCTCATTATCATGTTTGAGTATGAGATATCCCAGAAATGGCAGGTAAATTTTTATTTTAATTCACATTGAACCAACTTAGTAGTACTTGTGAAATGTAAGTCCTTTTATTCTATTCTATTCTATTCTATTGCAATGTATGGTAAGACAACATCATCACAATGTGTTCAGTTGGCTTGTGGAGTACCGCTAGGCTTTATTCTTTCACCTACTCTTCTCAATGTTTTTCTTAATCCTTTTGTTATTCTGATCTAGTCTGGTTATTAGTTTCTTTATGTTTTTGTGGATGTGTTCAGCTAATTTACTTGTGGATCCTAAACAGCAAAACCCTACTCCTTTGAATGATTGCCTATCTGTGATTTCTCAATGAATCACAAAGAACAAATTACATCTTAATCCTAATAAATTTGGTGCTATGTGGATTACTGAGTGGTGCCCACCCTTAATCAGGCCCTATCTTTAAAGGTTGGGGTATTTTCTTGATTCCCAGTTATACGTTAATATGTAGATTTCCTCAGTGGTCGAATCCTATGTCTTTTTTCTTCATAAGGTCTATTCTATTTTTGGATAAAAAGACATTCAGTACCGTGGTTCATCCTCTTATTATTTCATGACTGGATTGTTTTAATTCTTTACATAATCATATTTCACAAACTTCATTGAAGTTTGTGTAATAAGAAGTTTATTATAAGCCGCTTTAACACTACATTGTATTAAGTGGTATATCAAATTAAATCAAGAGATTACAGCTTATTCAAAACAGAGCAGTTTGATTTTTTTCTAACCAATATTATCATGTAATGCCATTGTTTATTGAAAGCTACTGGTTACCAGTTACCTTTAGAATCTGATTTAAACTGCTTTGCTTGGTTCATAAAGCTCTGGATTCTCACAAGTATTAAGACTTTGATACCCTATACATCTAGGCACTCTCTACAGTTGCAACATGATCAACTATTGACTATTCCATCACCCACTTGTGCTAGATCAGAGGACATATACAGCTCTGTGTTTCATATCTTGGCTCTGCTTCTTTGGAATGCTATTCTAAAAGAACTATGACTTGAGATCTTATCTAAGTTTAAAGTAGCCCTTAACATTCATTTATTATGGTGGTATTTAGTTCCTCTGGGGCTGCATAGTAATGGAGGCATAGGTGCAGTTGAAACATTTTTGTTGATGTACTTTAGTGGATTTTCCATTCTTATTGTTTTTCCTATATTATTTATTGTTTTAATTCTGTGTTATAGTTGATATTCACCACTCTGATATTATTGTTGAAGGGAAGTATAGCAGATGTTGAAAAAACAAACATTCCATAGAGATGTTGAAAACTGGGGAAGTGAATTTAAGCAAATAATCTATCCTGAATACTTCTAATTTTCACTGGTCTGAAGTTACTTGGACCCATGCCGAATAACAAAGCAAAGAAGCTCTCTTAGAGGGGCATAATTGAACGGGGTGCCCAAGTTTTCCTGAGGACATCTTCGCAGGACCTCCCCACGAAGGAAACAAGATGGGCGGCCATCTTTTGTTTCGATAATATGGTCGGGGATGCCCAAATCTCAACATTTAGGTTGACCTTAGAGATGGTCATCCTTAGAGATGGTCGTCCCCGGTTTTTGGCGATAATGGAAACCGAGGAAGTCCATCTCAGAAACGACCAAATCCAAGCAATTTGGTCATGGGAGGAGCCAGCATTCATAGTGCACTGGTCCCCCTGACATGCCAGGACACCAACCGGACACCCTAGGGGGCACTGCAGTGGACTTCAGAAAAAGCTCCCAGGTGCATAGCTCCCTTACCTTGTGTGCTGAGCCCCCCAAAACCCACTCCCCACAACTGGACACCACTACCATAGCCCTTAGGGATGAAGGGGGGCACCTAGATGCGGGTACAGTGGGTTTGTGGTGGATTTTGGAGGGCTCAATTTACCACCACAAGTATAACAGGGGGGATGGGCCTGGGTCTGCCTGCCTGAAGTGCACTGCAGTACCCACTAAAACATTTAGTGCAATATACTACCTCGTTGCTACCAATATAAGCTACCAAAACACACTACCACTTTATCTCTCATGCTGGATATGTTCTTCTATAATTGACTATTTAACCTATGTTATAACCTATTCTATCAAGTAGGAACTTCTATGTACTACTACTCTATTTTCCACTTTACCATATATGTACCTTATTTGTAATATCATTTGTAATCCTTCACCTGGTAATGGCGATCACCATTACGGCATAATGTAAGCCACATTAAGCCTGCAAACTGGTGGGAAAATGTGGGATACAAATACTACAAATAAATAAATAAAACTGCTTCAGGGACCTGCATACTGCTGTCATGGAGCTGGGTATGATATTTGAGGCTGGCATAGAGGCTGGAAAAATATTTTAACATTTGTTTTTAGGGTGGGAGGGGGTTAGTGACCACTGGGGGAGTAAGGGGAGGTCATCCCCGATTCCCTCTGGTGGTCATCTGGTCATTTTGGGCACATTTTTGTGGCTTGGTCATAAAAAAAAAGGACCAAGTAAAGTCGGCCAAGTGTTCATCAGGGACGCCCTTCTTTTTTCCATTATCAGCCGAGGACGCCCATGTGTTAAGCACGCCCCAGTCCCACCTTCACTATGCTTCCGACACGCCCCCGGGAACTTTGGTCATCTCCACAACGGAAAGCAGTTGAGGACACCCAAAATTGGCTTTCAATTATGCTGATTTGGGCGACCCTGGGAGAAGGACGCCCATCTCCCGATTTGTGTCGAAAGATGGGTGCCCTTCTCTTTCGAAAATAAGCCTGTTAGTGTCACTTCCCCCAAGTGGGCCACAGCCACTTATTGTGAACCATGGTTTCTACTAGATGAACTTTTCAGATCCCTAGGCTTAGAGATTCCGAGAATGAGCTGGTTCTTCTGAAAATTACTCAAGGAAAAGGAGGACTGACTTCCTAGCTTCTACTAATTCCAATCCTTGGGATGCATTCCACTTCACAAACATGACCAGTTTTCATTAAGCCTCTAAGATCTGGCCTCACCCAGATCCTTGAGGTCCGTACCGAACAGTAACTTATTCTTGAAAGAATGCTTGGTGAACCGAGCATTAGATGCTGCATCAGCAGATCAATTACAGGTATATAGTAACAAAGTACATAAGTAATGCCACACTGGGAAAAGACCAAGGGTCCATCGAGACCAGCATCCTATCCACGACCACGGCCAATCCAGGCTAAGGGCACCTGGCAAGCTTTCCAAACGTACAAACATTCTATACATGTTATTCCTGGAATTGTGGATTTTTCCCAAGTCCATTTAGTAGTGGTTTATGGACTTGTCCTTTAGGAAACCGTCTAGCCCCTTTTTAAACTCTGCCAAGCTAACCGCCTTCACCATGTTCTCTGGCAATGAATTCCAGAGTTTAATTACGCATTGGGTGAAGAAACATTTTCTCCGATTTGTTTTAAATTTACTACACTGTAGTTTCATCGCATGCCCCCTAGTCCTAGTATTTTTGGAAAGCGTGAACAGACGCTTCACATCCACCTGTTCCACTCCACTCATTATTTTATATACCTCTATCATGTCTCCCCTCTGCCATCTCTTCTCCAAGCTGAAAAGCCCTAGCCTCCTTAGTCTTTCTTCATAGGGAAGTCGTCCCATCCCCGCTATCATTTTAGTCGCCCTTCGCTGTACCTTTTCCAGTTCCACTATATTTTTCTTGAGATGCGGCGACCAGAATTGAACACAATACTCAGGGTGCGGTCACACCATGGAGTGATACAATGGCATTATAACATCCTCACACCTGTTTTCCACACCTTTCCTAATAATACCCAACATTCTATTCGCTTTCCGAGCCGCAGCAGCACACTGAGCAGAAGGTTTCAGTGTATTATCGACGACGACACCCAGATCCCATTCTTGGTCCATAACTCCTAACGTGGAAATGTTAGCAGATAAAGACCTGGTACTCTGCATAGTTTCCACTTCATGATTAATCACTGGTGTACTTAATCTCTATTTCTGCCTCCCAATTTTGGGGCACAGACCATATAGAAGTCTGCTCAGCACTGGTCCTATTTCCTAACTACTGGAGTTGCCTCCAGCCTTGATCCTGATTTAATCATGGAATCACAAGCAGTAATGGGCCACTATTGCTAAGGCCATAAGCCTAGATCAGATCATAGAGAGTATTTGCAAGGAAAGTGACCCATGATTCCAAACAGACCACTCTGAGCTTTCAGGCCTTACCATGCTACCCCTGCAGAACATAGCCTGAACTACCAACACTGAAGAGGAAAATACCTGCTTTAGGAGAACCTCCACCTTCCTATTGTGAGAATTATTTAGGGCCATACCCGCCTATGTTAATCTTACAAGTAATTATGGTTACCAGGGCATGCACCTTATGGAACTAAAAACACATTCTAGGTCCTCATGAGGTAGATAGTACATCTTTTCTATTATCTTACTTCCCTTCAAGACTGTCTCTGTTGCTTGCCACTCTTATGTAACCATCCAGAAGAAGGTCTTGCAGAAATTAAAGGCCCTGGAAGACCTTGAATGCCCTCCAGAATAGGGTCCCCATCAGATGCATGAAGACCTCCACAATCCACAGGGCTGATGTAATATGCACAATGAGAAAAGGTAACTCTTCCTGCTGAAAGAAGCAAACCACAGAGGGTTCATCACCTTCCCTGTCAAAAAATCTCCTCTTCCACTGGAGAGAGACTACCTAGGGGACTCACCATCTCCTCCTCTTCCTCATTAAATTCTCAGTCCTTTTCTGCTGAAAAGACAAGGATGAGGCTGAAGCCTGTGATGGTTGGCTCCCCTCAGAGCCTAGGTCTCTCAGGTCAAGAGAGGTTAGACAGAAAATTCTCCCAGCTACTCCCACAATCCAGGCTTCCTTTCAAGGTGGGTGAATACCCCCAAATCTGACAGATCCAACAAAGATGATGCTCCCAGAGGTAGTTCCTAGAACCACTTTGCTGCAGAAAGAGCTCCAGGGGCTCCAACCCCCCTCCCTTTTGAATAGGACTTGACATCGGCTGCTGCACAGTAGACATGCGGCTAACATTCAACACAGCTGTTATTCCCATTGACATGTTCTCCAACACCAAGGAGGGTCTTATGTGCTCCAGCTACTCAGCCACATTCTCCCTATGAAAACAATTTGTGCTCCTTGTCCTCAAGCATTGTGGCACCTGTTACAAATGGGAAAGAGGAGCGTGCCATGCATGAAATGCACTGGTTCCCACAACCCCAACACTTGTGTCTACAATGGGGCATTCCTTCCCCTGTACCAGTTGCCTTTCCACAGAACCCCACCCCCGAGTCTGCCTCCTCACTTGTATTGCCACTATTGTGGCTGAGCAAGGCAACCACCTGTAACTACTGGAGACCTGTTCATTGCAACAATCCTTTTTTTTTAAAATCTTTCTTCCCTACAAAGAAATCAGAAGGGAGAGAATAAGGGGAAACAAAAAGTGGGTTTGGTGAGAATCGGGAAGTCTTCATTCTGGGCTCAGTCCCAAAATCGAACCCAGACTTCCACCTGGCAAAAGCCTGCAAAACCAGACACCCACAGGCCAGTCCCCTCAAAGACCCTGGTTAACCAGGTCTACAGACTGATTTATGAGAGCCTTTGTCTATGGAGACTGCTTAAGCTGAAGCATGGAACACAGTCTGTCTTCAAGGGAGGCCCAAAGCCATTCTGCTGCACCAGTATGAGATATGCCACTATTTGCTGAAGACAAAGAAATACTGGAAAGTTCCAGAGTTGCACCACTCCTTATACTTGTGATGATGTTACTGGAAAAGCTGTGTTCTCTGTCTTCATCTGTTAGCACGGTGGAATGCCTCTGGATTAGTCTAGCAAGATAAGAAATCTCTGTTTCTATGTTTTTATGTTAATACAAAGCAAAATGTTTTCTTACTTCTGTGGTAACAACCCATTGGTATAAACCTATCATCAAAAGAGCACAACCCATAACTGCACCAAAAGAAATAAAACCTGAAAATCGTGCCAAATTATGTAAAAGTGTTATAATATTTTTATACACACTATCAGGCTCATTTTCGAAAGACATGGACGTCCATCTTCCGACATAATTCGGTACTTGGACATACATCTCTCAGAGATGTCCAAATCGATATAATCGAAACCCGTTTTTGTACGTCTCTAACTGAAGTCCATCGCAAGGACGTCCACATTTCAAGGGGGCGTATTGGAGGCATGGTGAAGGCAGCACTTGGGCATTCCTAAGACTTGGACATCTTTGACCCATAATCGAACAAAGCAGAGACGTCCATGACTACAACTTGAACGTTTTCACCCGGATGTGTTTTTATAAAGAATAAGGCACAAAAAGGTGTCCAAAATGCCAGATGACCACCAGAGGGAATCAGGGATGACCTCCCGTTACTCACCCAGTGGTCACTAACCCCCTCCCACCCTCAAAAAACATCATTAAAAATATAATGTGCCAGCCTCTATGCAAGCCTCAGATATCATACTCAGGTCCATAACAGTGCATGCAGGTCCCTGGAGCAGTTTTAGTGGGTGCAGTGCACTTCAGACAGGCGGACCCAGGCCCATATCCTCCCCCTCTCACCTGTTATATCTGTGGAGGAAACAGCGAGCCCTCCAAAACCCACCACAAACCCTCTGTACCCACATATAGGTGCCCCCCTTCACCCATAAGGGCTATGGTAGTGGTGTACAGTTGGGGGTAGTGGGTTTTGGGGGGCTCAAAACACAAGGTAAGGGAACTATGTACCTTGAAGCATTTTATGAAGTCCACTGCAGTGCCCCCTAGGGTGCCCGACTGCTGTCCTGGCATGTCAGGGGGGGACCAGTGCACTAGAAATGGTGGCTCCTCTCACGTCCAAATGGCTTGCATTTGGACGTTTTTGACTTGGACGTCTTTGGTTTCAAAAATCGCCGAAACTCAAAGACGTCCAAATCTAAGGACGTCCATGGTATTTTCGAAACGAAAGATGGACGTCCATCTTTTTTCGAAAATACGCTTTTCCCCGCCTCCGGATTTGGACGTTTTACAAATCCCAACTTATACGTTTCTTTCTAAAACGCCCCTCCACATTAAATAAAACACTATAAATCCCTTTTTAGGGATGAGGGCAATGTGTGCATATGTGTTATTGCAGAACCAAAGTGAGCACAATATGTGTGTGTCTGAGTAAGCTAAGCACACATATATTGTGTGGATAAGGGGATCTCTTTTAGGCTGAACCAACTATCCACTGGAAATAGTTCAATGATTGCAGAAATCCAACTGATTTTTCTAACTTCTTGCTTACCAATAAGGAGTAGTTCTGTCAGGCAAATCTTGGTTTATAGCGTTATGCTTTGAAGCATTCACGATCCAGGTCTAAAAGCAACAAAGCCAATAGCATTATATTTTAGCAACTCTGCAGTGTACACACAAGGGAAGAATTTTTGCAAGATATAGGTTGATATTCATAGAGATTTCAGTGCCTGACCTAGGTGCCTCTGGTTTAGCTATCTAAAGTTAGGTGAATGGATTCTCAGCAAGGCAATATATTTTGATCCAAAATAAATAAATAAATGTGGCCCACTGAGTGAAAAGGTACCAAAAGTGGGGTATGTGACTTATTTATACCATGACAAAGGGATATCAACTACATAATCTTGCAAAATTTGAGCCTCAGGTATTGTCTAATTATGTCTTTAAAAAAATGAGAAACTTGTTATGTTATGTTACACTTTACTTCTATTCCGCAACAACCCAAGTTCAATGCAGATTACAGAATCAAAAGAAAATTGAACACAGTAAATCCAAGAATTACAAAATGAGAAAAAAAAAAAAAAGAAAATAGACTAGGGGCCCTTTTACTAAGCCGCATAGGCGCCTACGTGCGCTCAACGTGTGTCAATTCGGAGTTACTGCCCGGCTACTGCGTGGCCTGGGTGGTAATTTTGTTTTTTACCGCACAGTTACTGCATGAGACCTTACTGTTAAGTCAATGGGTGGCGGTAAGGTATCAGACCCAGAATGGACGCGCACCAATTTTAATTTTGCTGCACATCCATTTTTGGCAAAAATAAAGGCCTCTTTTACAGGCGCGCTGAAAAATGGATCTGCGTGCGCCCAAAACATGTGCCTACACTAGCACAACCCATTTTTCAGCGCACCTTAGTAAAAGGACCTCTAAGAAAGATACTTCTTAAACAACCAAGTTTTAAGATAATTATAGAAAGTCATATAGTCAGTAACAGTATGAATATAAACTGGCAGTGAATTCCATATCATTTCAACCTGATAATAAATAAACTGAAGAAGTAAACATCCTGCGAGATTTAGCCCCCTTGACCGTTGGAAAGAGTAATAACATCTGATTTCTAGTTATACCTATGGAACTCTTATGAGAAGAGTAGCCCAATTAGATATATAAAAAGTGGCCAAACCCCTTAAAACCTTAAAAATAATTGTACATATTTTTAACTGAGACCTGGCCTCAACAAGACGCCAATGTAGCTCAGACTGTAATGGAGTTATCAAATCAAACTTAAAAGCTGATAAAAACAACTGAGCCACCACATTTTGAATCAACTGTACTTTTTTTTTAAGCAAAGTGACTGAACATCCAACATAAATAACATTACAATAGTCTATTCTAGATAAGATTAAAGCCTAGGCCAACAATCTAACATTTGGATCATCAGAATAAAATGGGCCCTGCTGCAGATAACTCGAGCTAAGCTTTAGTAAAAGACCCCCTTAGTTATTTTCATGAGTAAGTTTAAGATAATTACCTAGAATCCACTGTTCAATCAATTGAACACACTTTGTAATACTTACCAATAAAAAAGTAATTAACCTGAGAAATCACACAGTCCACTTTAGGTACCTGCAGTTTTTAGGCGGTAGAACCAGAAAAGCACAAAAGGGCCTCCAGAACTGGAAGAATGGTACAATCTTTAATGAAATGGACCTGACATGGGCCGTGTTTCGGGGCATAAAAGTGCCTGCCTCAGGGGTCAATCTAGTGTTCCTTAAAATTGGAAATAACCCAGATTGTCCTTTTAGAATAATTTTGGATCTGTAACCAATTGTACAAGATGCAGTTTTACTGCATTAGAGAGTGTCTGGCACAATTGGTTACAGATCCAAAATTATTCTAAAAGGACAATCTGGGTTATTTCCAATTTTAAGGAACACTAGATTGACCAATGAGGGAGGCGCTTTTGTGTGCCGAAACACAGCCCGTGTCGGGTCCATTTCATTAAAGATTGTACCATTCTTCCAGTTCTGGAGGCCCTTTTGTGCTTTGTTTGCTACTTTTGTTTGTGTACTTTTGGACCCTCTTTTTTGCTGTAGAACCAGAAAAAACATTAAAGTTGCGATAAAAAATGCATAGTCTCATTCTAGTGAACCTATAGTACACAAAACTTTCAAAAATGAAAGCTGCCCCTCCAAACTTTTCTAGCCTTTATCTCTAACCCACTTTGGGTACCTTTTCACTTAGCTGGCTACAAATAGATTTTCTGGCAAATTTATTTCAGGCTGAACTTTTTTCCTAATTTTAAGTACTTAAAACTGAGGTACTTACATTTGGGCTTGCTATTTCTTTAGGTAGGTGAAGTTATTTATTAATGGAAAATACATTTATAAGTTGAAGCTATTTATTTATGGAAATTACAAGATTGGAGTTTAAAGAAGGAACTGTAGGATATTGATAGGCAGAATAAAAATATAAAGAAAAGAAAAAGCAAACTTTATCAACTAGTCTCTATACCCTTTCCCCCCTAGTTTTAAAACTTGAACTTTGTACCACAGCATTAACAGGCACAGCAGGGCTTATAGTCCAGTCTTCATTCCCACCCCTGGCACAACTCTTCATTTAGAGTCATCATTCTAATTAGGATAACAAGAGAAGTGTTTTCATTAGAGTTTTAATTACATTTAATTAGTTTCTGGGAAGGAAACACTAAACAAAATACACATTATACCATATAATATTAAGGCTCTTTATATTCATCTAATACCCCTAGTACCTGAAGAAGATTTAATTAAACAACTCTATAATACTAAGATGCAGACAGCAGTCCAGCAGCGAGAGGGGTGCTATCCAGTCTTTTGCATCGAGTGTCACATGTCTGATTATCTCCCAGTTGGTGAGAAGTTATATGTGTGTGCTCAATGCAAAGAGCTTCTAACTCTCAGAGAATGAATCAGTTCTCTTAAGGTTAGAGTAGCAGACTTGGAAGAACTGAGGGAGACAGAAAGGTACATAGAGGAGGCCTACAGGGACATTGTAGAGAAGTCCCACCTCCAGTCTGGCAGCTCCTGTGCTGCCTTGGAGGAGGGAGGCCTCCTAAATGGAGAGCATCACCCTGGTGAAGTTGGAAATACCCTCTACTCAGGACCAGCCCACCAGGAGATACAATATCCTCTCATACTGAGGATGTATCTCCAGTAGATTCTGCCCAGGAGGAAAGGGTTAGGGCGGCTGTTTTAGTTGGTGATTCAATTATTAGGCATGTAGATAGCTGGGTGGCTGGTGGATGTGAGGATCGCCTGGTTACTTGCCTGCCTGGTGCAAAGGTGGCAGACCTCATTTGTCACCTATATAGGATTTTAGATGGTGCTGGGGAGAAGCCAGCTGTCTTAGTACATGTAGGTACCAATGTCATAGGAAAATGAGGGAGGGAGGTTCTGGAAGCAAAATTTAGGCTCTTAGGTAGAAAGCTCAAATCTAGATCCTCGAAGATGGCATTTTCAGAAATGGTCCCCGTTCCACATGCAGGGCCCAAGATACAGGCAGAGCTCCAGAGTCTCAATGTGTGGATGAGACAATGGTGCAGGGAGGAGGGTTTTAGATTTGTTAGGAACTGGGCAACATTCTTGGGAAGGGGGAGCCTATTCCAAAACCAGGGTGGGACCAGGCTGCTGGCATCAGTATTTAATAAGGAGATAGAGTAGCTTTTAAACTAGAAACTGGGGGAAGACCAATGGTCACTGAAATGCACATGGTTCAGATAAGGTATCTTTCAAAGACATCACCAAAACAGGAAAGATAGAGCATCCCGATAGCAAGGTTGCAACAGAGCATAGTAGACCAGGAGTCTTTAAATAAAAAGCAGACAGATTTTCAAGATTACACATTATCTCTGTTAACTGCTGAGCAAGATGTACATAGGAACAAAAAAACATAGCCTGAATTGTCAATATGCAAATGCCAGAAGCCTAAGAAATAAAATGGGAGAGTTAGAATTAATGGTACTAAATGAAAAAATAGATATAGTAGGCATTTCTGAGACCTGGAGGAAGGAGGATAACCAGTGGGACATTGTCATACCAGGATACAAATTATATTGCAGTGATAGGGTTGATCAAATTGGTGGAGGGGTAGCATTGTATAACAAGGAGGGCCTTGAATCGAATAGACTAAAAATTCTACAGGACACGAAAAACATCTTAGAATCACTATAGATTGAAATTCCATGTGTAAAGGGAAAAAGGATAGTGATAGTGTACTACTGTCCACCTGGCCAGGATGAAGAGACAGATGTAAAAATGTTATCAGAAATTAGGGAGGCTAACAAATCGGGGAACACAATAATAATGGGTGATTTCAATTACCCCAATATTGACTGGATAAATGTAACATCAGTGCATGCCAGAGAGGTGAAATTCCTTGATGGAATCAAGGACTACTTTCTGGAGTAGCTGGTTCAGGAGCCAACAAGAGGAGGAACAATTCTAGACCTAGTCCTTAGTGGAGCAAATGATCTGGTGCAGGAGGTAATGGTGCTGGGGCCTCTTCATAACAGTGATCATAACATGATCAGATTTGATATAATATCTGGAGTAAGTACACACAGGAAATCCAATATGTTAGTATTTAACTTTCAAAAAGGAGACTATCCTGCTTATTTTCGAACGAGAAGGCCGGCCATCTTCCGACACAAATCGGGAGATGGCCGGCCATCTCCTAAACCCGGCCAAATCGGTATAATCGAAAGCCGATTTTGGCCGGCTTCAACTGCTTTCCGTCGCGGAGCCGGTGAAAGTTCAAAGGGGCATGTCAGCTGAGTACCGAAGGCGGGACGGGGGCGTGGTTAAGAGATGGCCGGCTTCGGCCGATAATGGAAAAAAGAAAGCCGGCCTTGATGAGCATTTGGCCGACTTTACTTGGTCCCTTCTTGTTCACAACCAAGCCTCAAAAAGGTGCCCCAACTGACCAGATGACCACCGGAGGGAATGGGGGATGAATTCCCCTTACTCCCCCATTGGTCACCAACCCCCTCCCACCCAAAAAACAAAATAAAACATTTTTTGCCAGTCTCTATGCCAGCCTTAAATGTCATACCCAGCTCCATGACAGCAGTATGCAGGTCCCTGGAGCAATTTTTTTTTTTTGTTACATTTGTACCCCGCGCTTTCCCACTCATGGCAGGCTCAATGCGGCAGGCAATGGAGGGTTAAGTGACTTGCCCAGAGTCACAAGGAGGTGCCTGTGCTGGGAATCAAACTCAGTTCCTCAGGACCAAAGTCCACCACCCTGCACTTCAGGCAGGCAGACCCAGGCCTATCCCCCCCCTTACCTGCTACACTTGTGGTGGTAAATGGGAGCCCTCTGAAACCCACTGTACCCACATGTAGGTGCCCCCCTTCATCCCCAAGGGCTATGGGAGTGGTGTACAGTTGTGGGGAGTGGGTTTTGGGGGGCTCAGCACCCAAGGAAAGGGAGCTATGCACCTGGGATCAATATGTGAAGTCTACTGCAGTGCCCCCTAGGGTGCCCGGTCGGTGTCCTGGCATGTGAGGGGGACCAGTGCACTACAAATGCTGGCTCCTCCCACGACCAAGTGCATTGGATTTGGCCGGGTTTGAGATGGCCGCTGTGAGTTTCCATTATCGTGGAAAACCAATGGCGGCCATCTCTAACGCCGGCGATCTCTAAGGCCGGCCCAAATGTTCAGATTTGGCCGGTCCTGACCGTATTATTGAAACAAAAGATGGCCGTCCCCATTCGATTATGGCCCTCCATGATAAAATGAGAAGAATGGTGAAAAAAAAAGAGGACCAGCTGCAAAGGTCAAAAATTTGCATCAGGCATGGATGCTGTTCAAAAATACCATCCTGGAAGCCCAGGCCAAATATATTCCGTCTATTAAAAAAGGAGGAAGGAAGACCAAATGACAGCCTGCATGGTTAAAAAGTGAGGTGAAGGAAGCTATTAGAGCTAAAAGAAAATCTTTCAGAAAATGAAAGTGGGATCCAACAGAAAATAATAGGAAACTACATAAAGAATGGCAAATCAAATGCAAAGTGCTGATAAAGAAGGCAAAGAGAGACTTTGAATAGAAGATTGTGTTGGAGGCAAAAATGCATGGAGGGGCATAATCGAACGCGAACGCCCACCTCCATGGGCGTCTATGTCCAAAAACGGGTATGTGAAGAGGCGGGACAGACCGTATTATCGAAAAAGATGGGTGTCCATCTTTCGTTTCGAAAATACGGTTTGGAAGGACCAAATGCCATGGATTTGGTCCCTTCTGAGATGGACGTTTTGTTTTGTTTTTTTTGCGATAATGGAAACTAAAAACGCCCAGCTCAGAAACGTCCCAATCCAAGCCATTTGGTCGTGGGAGGGACATAGTAACATAGTAGATGATGGCAGAAAAAGACCTGCACAGTCCATCCAGTCTGCCCAACAAGATAAACTCATATGTGCTACTTTTTGTGTATACCCTATTTTGATTTGTACCTGTCCTCTTCAGGGCACAGACCGTATAAGTCTGCCCAGCACTATCCCCGCCTCCCAACCACCAGTCCCGCCTCCCACCACCAGCTCTGGCACCCAATCTCGGCTAAGCTCCTGAGGATCCATTCCTTCTGGACAAATGTACAACACTACCATAGCTCTTAGGGGTGAAGGGGGCAACTACATGTGGGTACAGTAGGTTTTAGAGGCCTCCCATTTGCCACCACAAGTGTTACAGGTGGGGGGGGGGGGGGCATGGGCCTGGGTCTGCCTGCCTGAAGTGCACTGCAGTACCCACTAAGAGTACTCCAGGGACAGGACTTGTTGCTGGTGTATAACCTTGGCACAGCAGTTCACACCTGACGACAAATCTCGCTGATAACGTCCTTTATGTGAAAAAGCATCTTTACTCACAGTTAACTGCAGATCAGAGGTTGTGCCCCACTGGCAATGAGTCTCCCTGGTACTGAGATTAGCAGTAGGCCCGAGCTGGCAGAATGGTGTACAATGCCCTCTTTCAGCAACATTCAAGGTAAGAACTAAGTGCTGTAACGTGGCTAACACATGAAAGGGATCTAAAAGTGTCTTACACAAATGGCCACTACCTCTTGGACTACCGGAAACAAAACAGGGCACACTCTGACCCAGTAAGCAGAGGGAAAAGCACCATGGGAGTAGAGCCTACCAACTACCAACATCGTGAGCATTTAACACAAGCTAGTGGAATCACGGAGCCCAATACCCTACACCCACCACAATGCATTGCTGATGTGACTCTGCAGTGCCCTTAACAGAAAAGGTGTCACACTCACCCGAGACCCACATCAGAACCAGGGAAAGGCTGTCAGAGGATAGAACACATTCTGCTGTCATGGAGGTGGGTATGGTATTTGAGGCTGGCAAAAAAAGTTTTTAAAGTTGTTTTTTTGAGGGTGGGAGGGGGTTAGTGAACACTGGGGGAGTCAGGGGAGGTCATCCCCAATTCCCTCCGGTGGTCATCTGGTCAGTTGGGGCACTTTTTTGGGACTTGGACCTGAAAAAAAAGGGTCCAAATAAAGCGGACCAAATTCTCGTCAAAAACGCCCTTCTTGTTTCGATTATCAGCTAAAGACGCCCATCTCTCCTCGGCCAATAATCACGCCCCAGTCCCGCCTTCGCCACGCCTCCGACATGCCCCCTTGCTCTTTGTTCGTCTCCGTGATGGACTGCAGTTGAGGACGCCCAAAATCGGGTTTCGATTATACCGATTTGGGCGCCCACGGGAAACGGACGCCCATCTCCCGATTTGGGTCGAAATATGGGCGTCTTTAACTTTCGATTATGAGGTGGATATTATATTAAAAATAAGAAACCAGGAAAAGAATCGGTTGGACCGCTAGATGACCGAGGGGTAAAAGGGGCACTCACGGAAGACAAGACCATAGCAGAGAGATTAAATGAATTTTTGCTTCAGTCTTCACTGAGGAACATGTATGCGAGATACTGGTGCCAGAAATGGTATTCAGTGCTGACGAGTAAGAGAAATTGAATCAAATCTCTGTACACCTGAAAGATGTAGGTGAGAGAAAGGAAGATGTTGATCCTTTAATCAGTGGCATAGCCATAGAGAATGGGAGGGGAGAGGCCTTGGAGACTTGGGCCCCCCACTTTGAGCTCAGGCCCCCTCCAAAGCTGCAGTACTTGTTCAATGGCTGGTGGTGTAGCACAAGCCCTGTCAACCAAAGAAATGTGCTACCTGAGTCACCCCCTTCCTCCTCGTACTGCCTCAGAAGCAAGGAAGTCAGTGGGGTGCCTCCAGCCACCAACACTTGCACTCCCCAAGCATACTCAGTTTGTGCATGAACTGAGCATGTTCAGGGAGTGCCTGCCTCGGTGGCTGGAGGCACCCTGCTGACTTCCTCACTCTTGATGCAGCACAAGGAGGAAGGGGGAAGCTTTGGCAGTGGATTTCTTTGATTGGCAGGGCTTTGGCATCCCCACCAGCAGATGTATGATACCCAGGGCTTTTTTTGAGGGAGTACTTGGGGGTACTGAGTACCGGCACCTTTTCTGTTGTCTGCTAAATTTGACCCATGGACCCCAAGTTTTAATGAAAGAGCTGAGGCTCTACACACCAATTCTGCCTTGTCATACATTCTGTAACCGGTTGCATGGGGCTTGGCTATTGTGGAATGGGTCCTACTACTACTACTACTACTACTATTTAGCATTTCTATAGCGCTACAAGGCATACGCAGCGCTGCACAAACATAGAAGAAAGACAGTCCCTGCTCAAAGAGCTTACAATCTAATAGACAAAAAATAAATAAAGTAAGCAAAGCAAATCAATTAATGTGAACGGGAAGGAAGAGAGGAGGGTAGGTGGAGGCGAGTGGTTACAAATGGTTACGAGTCAAAAGCAATGTTAAAGAGGTGGGCTTTCAGTCTAGATTTAAAGGTGGCCAAGGATGGGGCAAGACGTAGGGGCTCAGGAAGTTTATTCCAGGCGTAGGGTGCAGCGAGACAGAAGGCGCGAAGTCTGGAGTTGGCAGTAGTGGAGAAGGGAACAGATAAGAAGGATTTATCCATGGAGCGGAGTGCACGGGAAGGGGTGTAGGGAAGGACGAGTGTGGAGAGATACTGGGGAGCAGCAGAGTGAGTACATTTATAGGTTTGTAGAAGAAGTTTGAACAGGATGCGAAAACGGATAGGGAGCCAGTGAAGGGTCTTGAGGAGAGGGGTAGTATTTACCCCTCTCCTGATTACCCCACCCCTGAAGAGTGGCCTAGCATTTGAGTACCTTTTTTACTAGGAAATACGCACTGATGATACCTAATGTGGGGGGGGGGGGGGAAGGAAAAGTGTGTGTGTGTCCCCAGTCCAACCCTGTGCCCCCTTTCCCTCATGTGCCCCCCCTAATGGACTGCTGGCTATGCTCTACCTTTAATCATGCAATTAATCGCAAGATTAACATTTTTAATTGCGGGATTAATCATGATTAAAAGTTTTACTCGAAATTGAAATAAAGACTGTGAACCAAGGGAAAGCAAAAGCCTTCTATAGATCCATCATTGAAAGCTCTTTCCCTCTCTGTCCAGTTTTGTTTTGTCTGTTTCAGCTCCTGCAAGATGATGAAGAAATCACATGGATGACAAAGAGCCTGAGATAAACAAGAAATCCTTTGGACAATGGATATCTAACTCAGCAAACGGACTTTGCATGCTTGTTATAGTCATAAGGATAGCCATACTGGGTCAGACCAATGATCCATCTTGCCCAGTATCCTGTTTCCAACAGTGGCCAATCCAGGTCACAAGTACCTGGCAGAAACTTAATTAGTACCAATCTCTGGGCAAGCAGTGGCTTTTCTATGTCTGTCTAAACAGCAGACTATGGACTTTTCCTCCAAGAAATTATCCAAACCTTTTTTAAACCCAGATACGCTAACCACTGTTACTACATCCACCGGAAAAGAGTTCCAGAGAACTATTCATTGAGTGAAAAAATATGTCCTCCTATTTGTTTTAAAAGTGTTTCCATATAACTTTATTGAGTGTCCCCTAGTATTTGTACTTTTTGAAAGAGCAAAAAATCAATTCACTTCTGCTTGTTCTATACCACTCAGGATTTTGTAGACCTTAATCATATCTCCCCTCATCCGCCTGTTTTCCAACCAGAAGAACCCTAACCTGTTTAGCCTTTCCTCATATAAAATGAGTTCAATTCCCTTTATCATTTTGGTTGCTCTTTTTTGAACCTTTTCTAAGTCCACTATCCAGCTTATAATCGAAAGAGAAAAACGCCTATATTTCGACCCAAATCGGGAGATGGGCGTTTTTCTCGCAAAGGCGCCCAAATCGGTATAATCGAAAGCCGATTTTGGGCGTTTCCAACTGCACTCCGTCGCGGAAACGAATAAAGTTGACGGGGCGTGTCGGAGGCATGTCGGAGGCGGGACTGGGGCGTGGTTATCAGCCGAGGAGAGATGGGCGTCTGTAGCTGATAATCGAAAAAAAAGGCATTTTTACCGCGATTTTGGGTCACTTTTTTTGGACCCTTTTTTTTCATGAACAAGTCCCAAAAAAGTGCCCCAACTGCCCAGATGACCACTGGAGGGAATCGGTGATGACGTCCCCGGCACCTCCATGACAGCAGAATGTGTTTGATCCTCTCACAGCTTTTCCCTGGGTCAGATGTGGCTCTCGGGTGCACTACAGGGTCACATCAGCATTGCATTGTGGTGGGTGTAGGGTATTGGGCTCCATGATTTCATTAGCTTGTGTTACAGTCTCACGATGTTGGTAGTTGGTAGGCTCTTCTCCCATGGTGCTTTTCCCCCTGCCTACTGGGTCAGAGTGTGCCCTGTTGTGTTTCCTGTTGTAGTCCATGCGGTAGTGGCCATTTTTGTAAGCCAGTTTTAGTTCCCTTTCCTGTGTTAGCCACGTTAGACAACTTAGTTCTTACCTCGAATGTGGCTGAAAGAGGGCATTGTACAGCATTCTACCAGCTCTGACCTACTGCTAATCTCAGTACCAGGGAGACTCGTTGCCAGTGGGGCACAACCTCTGCAGTTAACTGTGAGTAAACGTGCTTATTCCAATAAAGGACGTTTTCGGAGAGATTAGTCTTCAGGTGTCAACTGGTGTGCCAATGTTATACAGCAGCAACAAGTCCTAGAGGCCTGCGTGTATGCAGGTCCCTGGAGCACTTTTAGTGGGTACCGCAGTGCACTTCAGCCAGGTGGACCCAGGCCCATCCCCCCTCCCACCTGCAACACTTGTGCTGGTAAATGGGAGGCCTCCAAACTCACTGTACCCACATGTAGGTGCCCCCTTCACCCCTAAGAGCTATGGTAGTGTTGTACATTTGTGGGTAGTGGGTTTTGGGGGGGGGGGGGGTTGGGAGCTCAGCACCCGTGGTAAGGGAGCTATGCATGTGGAAGCTTTTTCTGAAGTCCACCGCACTGACCTAAGGTGCCCAGTTGGTGTCCTGGCATATCAGGGGGGCGAGTGTACTACAAATCGTGGCCCCTCTCACGACCAAATGGCTCGGATTAGGACGTTTTTGAGCTGGGCATTTTTAGTTTCCATTATCGCTAAAAAAACCAAAGGCCAACTCAAAACCGTCCATTTTTTCGAAAATACGGTTCGGCCCGCCCCTTCACGGACCTGTTCTCGGAGATAAACGCCCATGGAGATAGGCATTTGCGTTTGATTATGCCCCTCCACATCTTTTTTGAGATACGGCTACCAGAACTGAATGCAATTTTCAAGGTGAAGTTGCACTATGGAGCAGTACAAAGGCATCATAGTGGTCTTGGTCTTATTTACCATCTCAGTCTCTTGAAGAACAGTCATTAAGTGAATGGGAAGGGGAATGTATTGTGTGGGTATGAGGGACATGCTCCATCTAATTGCCCTGTTGAGGAAGAAGCTATCAGGTTAGCAACCTGTCACGATTGTGACTATATTTCCTGTCGGATTTGCTTTGGGGTTCCTCCAGCCAAGCTAAGTCGGCATGTAAATCCTGAAGCCTGGGTGTTTCCTGAAATCCGTTCCAGTACAGGCTAGTCCATTCCGGGATCCTGTTCCAGCCAGGCTGTGCTCTGCTGTTGTGTTGCTGAGCCCCACCCTGCAGGTGACCTCACCTGTAGTGCCTTTATTACCACCTGGGAACTTTCTAAGTTGGCCTTTGCATTGCTATAGGTCAGTTGGTGTGCTTCTGCACTTCTGCTTCTGTGTTCTGTTTGTGGGCTTTTGCCTTTGGCTTTAGTGTTCTGGCTGTGGGCTTTTGCCTTCTGCTTCTGTGTTCTGTCTGGCTGTGGACTTTTTGTTGTATTCTGGTATTTGGTGGTACTTGTAGTCCAGCTTTGGGTTTAGCCTTGTCTGTCTATTTTGTGTTCTTGTTTCCCTCTGCCTTTCCCTCCAGTCCTTGTTTGTGCAAGCTTGTTGCTGAGTCCTGTTACCTGGGGAGGTTTCCCCAGTTCTGTGTCCTGATTCCTGGCCCTGTTAGTCAAGCTTGCTCTTGAGTCCTTTTCCCTGTGTTTGTTCCTGGATCCTGTAAGTCCTGCCGGCCACCTGCACCTGGGGGCTCAACCCCTGGGGAATGGTGGTCAACTGTAGGTGAAGTCTGTTCCAGTCCCGTATCCCTGCCTGCTTATCTACGTCTGCAGTTCACTGCCGTGTTGGTGTGTTGCCCAGTACTGGTTGGGGTTTTGCCTGCCACTGTTGCTCTACGGCAGTGGTCCAAGGGCTCGTAAATCCTGTTTCCCCTTGAGAGGCCTGACACAACCCAGGGAAGCAATGGCTGTTAGAAGGCCAAATGCCCAAGGGATCTAGGGGTGACCCTTACCCAGGAAGTGTTAAAAGCTCTGGAAGGGCCACATATTGCTGATATAAACTTTGCAACATTGACTCTACTTGCGGCTTTATACATAGATACATTTTATGTTGGCTGTTTGTTATATGAAGCAGGGTAACTTTATTTGTGACATATGCATTGTAGAGTGTTAGTTCATACAGCAGTAATTAGCAAGATAGTAAATTAATCATTTTTATAAACAAAATATGATTATAAGAAAAGTGCTGAGACTGGATGTATGTGAATGATTGGCGGTGTGAGAGGTTTGGTAGGCAGAGTTCCTTTGGAGCCATTTTTGTGTATGAATGATAAATGCGCATTTGTTTTTTATTAAAGAAAATATTAATAAATTAAGTTGGAGTACTTTAGTATTATCTTAAAGCTAAGTTAGCACCACAACCTAATCATACTATTCCATGATTAGAATTCTGTGCAACAGTGCTGGCAGTAGAAATAGCAGACATGATACTCAATGAAATGGACATTCAAATAGATAGATAGCATCTGACAGTAAAGTCGTCCTGGGCTACATCTACAACCAAACCAGGAAATTTTATGTGTAGATCAGCAACAGAGTTCAGTTGACCTACACATAAAATCCCACATGAGAAAGTCAACATGACCAGAACAGTGGTATTATGTGCCAACTAACCAAAATCCAGCAAATTGTGCCACCAGAGCTATGCCAGTGTCTTATATAATGGAAACCACATGGTTGTCAGGACTAGAATTCTCTTCTAAAACCTGACCACATATCTCTGGTGATGGAGAACTCCTTTGAGCTTATAGACCCTGACTCTGATGCAGAGATCTTTCCAGAGATCACTGTTCTTGATAATAATATTGTGCCTGGAAGCAACTTGGGCGCACATCATTCTTTTGGTTCTCAAGTTGGGTAACACTTAGAAGAGCTATAGTACTACACCTTATTCATATTGTCTTTATCACATCAGTCAGCTGATAAAGAAAAAAGAACAGCACTGGCATATCTGTACAAAGTGTCTCTCAGTAAGTAAGATTATTTAAGCGGAGAGTACCATCCTATGTTGTGTACTACAAGAAGTGTATGTTGAAGAATTCAAATGCATTAGTAAAGGCATGAACCTTCAAAGAGTAGCCCACTTCTTAAGTTGAACCTCTTCATTGACAATGAAGGCCTGATAAGAGTCAGTGGATGCCTCACCCAAGCAAAAGGGTGAGAAGAATCCTCTGATTGTCCAGGTCGGTGCCACATATCAACCTTGCATGTGCGTCATTATCACAAGCAAGTTAAACATCAAAGACAGCATTTAACAGATGGAGGTATCAGAGCTGTAGAACTATGGATTGTTGGAGCAAAATATAGCATTACCTCTGTACAGTGGCGTAGGAAAGGGGGGGCAGTGGGGCGGTCCGCCCCGGGTGCACGCCACTGGGGGGGTGTCGGCTCCGTTGGTTCCTTGCTCCCTCTGCCCCGGAACAGGTTACTTCCTGTTCCGGGGCAGAGAGAGCAAGGACCCAACGGAGCCGACACAGCTCCCAGCGACGTGGACTCGGGGGCAGATCGGCCCCTCGCTTCTTCATCAATTAAGAATGCGCTCCGGAGGGGGGGGGGTGCCATGCTGCATCCGGGGGGGGGGGGGGGGGTGGGGTGCACAGTGGCGACCTGACCCGGGTGTCACCCGCCCTCGCTACGGCACTGCTTCTGTAACAGTGTGTCAAATATCATAGACTACGAGGCAAGTATCAAGGACGAAGAATAGTAGATTTGCCAGCAGACTGCCTCAGTACTGAACCACTGTTCACCTATATGAGTCTGTGGACCCTGGTCAGTTGTAACACAGCGCACAAGAGGTGGAGCATCCAACAGTAAACATTGGGCTGTGATTTTTTTACATGTATAAGCATCCGAGCAGTTCATATTGAAGTTATTGAGTCAATGGACACTTCAAGTTTTAATAATGCCTTGCGAAAATTCCTCTCCATCGGAGGTCCAGCTAAGCAAATCCGTTCCTATTGCAGAACCAACTTTGTGGGTGCTTGCAGAGAACTGAACATTACATCTACTAAATTGGACCATTCTGCCATTGAAAGGTACTTATGTGACCAAATGTGTATCTGGATATTCAATCTTCCACATTCTTCATATATGGGAGGAGCATGGGAATGAATGATTGGAATACCTCATTGTGTCCTTGATGCCATGTTCTTGGAAACTGATCACCTTCAACTAACACATGCAGCTCAGACAATTTTCTTGAAGAGGTCACTGCTATCGTAAATGCCAGACCTCTGGTACCAATATCTTCAGATCCAGAGTAGCTATTGACTTTAACTCTAGCTATACTTCTGACACAAAAGACTAATGCTATTCCTACTCCACCAGAGATTACAAAGGTAACAACATCTACAAGTATTACTGGATATCTTTTGGAAATGTTGGAAGAGAGAATACCTTCCTACTCTGCAATACCGAAATAAGTAGCAGAATATCCAACCTAATGTACAAGAAGGCGACCTTGTTTTGCTGAACAACAGCCAAGCACAGTGCAACAGTTAGCCATTGGGGCTCATCACTAAAACTTTTCTGAGCGAGGATGGGAAAGTCCACAAGCTGGAAATCAAGACCACGAATCAAGGGATGGCGAAGACCTTCATCTGACCAATAAAGTGGCATGTCTCTTACCTCGTGAGGAGACATGAACTCTGTGGACCGTTGTCCACTTCAGAGACTCAGACTTTTTCTCTTTGATATTGTTGTTATCTGTCTCTCATTTCAGCTCCTACAAGACTGCAAGAGAGAAGTCACCAGAACAACAGTAAACCAGAGACAAGAAGTTGCCAAGCTTTAATATATATATTAAATATATATATAAGCATGCAAAAGTCTATATATTATAAGCATGCAAAAGTCCATATATATATATGGACTTTTGCATGCTTATAATGTTTATAGTTTGACGTTAAATAGTTGTATCTACCGATATCAGGTAGAGAGTATCTGCCCCCATATTCATGGAGGCAGGGTATACTGTTAAGTTTATTTAGTATGAGTATTATTTGTATTCAATTGCATTGAATTCGAAGTTTCCTTTGATTGAGTTCTTCAGATCACAAGTCCCTGCTCCCTGTGTATTATGATCATTTTCTACTGGCGCTTAGTTCTGGGAGTTAGGGTAAGCCCTCTCTCTTCCCTGGGGGCTACAGAAGAGAGCCCACATTTGTGATCAGCTGCTGTTCTATGGGCTGATCCCTTTCTGAATCGACTGTGATTTAATCAAGATTATTTAAAACATTTATTCCCCTTTTGAGTATTACAGCTTTCTCTCTCAGCTGGCTTGAGATTCTGGCCATCTTCTTGCCTCTGAGGTGGCTAGATACGGACTCTGTTTGCAGAAGGAAACAATTCTTTCCAAATGTCATCCCTGGTTAAGTTGGGATTACTGTAGAAGTGAGCATCAATAGAGAATCATTGGGGGGAGTGACTGGGAGGTCTCTGGGTGGGAGGAAGACCAGCCCCATGGGGAGTGTTTGTGGAATAAAATGCAGAAAGATGGTGCTCATGTTGGGGTGAGTGATAGCTTTCTGAGGAGTTAAGAGGAAATAAGAGGAAGAATGAAATCGGGAAATGGCCTTGATTTTGCCACAGTTGACTGAGGGTCTTTGGTTGCTGCAAGCCCTGCCAAGTGACCAGGAAGGAGAAGGGGGATCCTGGAGAGCCAATTTAAGCGGGGCAGAAAATAAAGAGCAGTTATTGCTTTAGTCACAATGACTAAAAAAGCAAACAGGATGCTAGGAATTATTAGGAAAGGGATGATGAATAAGACCGAAAATATTATAATGCCTCTGTATCTCTCCATGGTGCGACCTCACCTTGAGTACTGCGTTCAGTTCTGGTCACCATATCTCAAAAAAGATATAGCAGAATTAGAAAAGGTTCAATGACCAAAATGATAAAGGGGTTGGAACTCCTCTCATATGAGGAAAGGTTAAAGAGGTTAGGGCTCTTCAGCTTGGAAAACAGACAGATGAGGAGAGATATGATTGAGGTCTACAAAATCTTGAATGGTGTAGAACGAGTAGAAGTAAACTGATTTTTTTTACTCATTCTAAAAGTACAAAGACTAGGGGACACTCAAGGAAGTTACATGGAAATAATTTTAAAACAAATAGGAAATATTTTTTCACTGAACGAATAGTTAAGCTCTGAAAATCTTTGCTGAAGGATGTAGCAGTTAGTGCATCTGGGGTTAAAAAAAGTTCGGACAAGTTCCTGGAGGAAAAGTCCATAGTCTGCTATTGAGACAGATATGGGGAAGAAACTGCTTGCCCCCGAATTGGTAGCATGGAGTGTTGCCATTGTAATGTACACCATGGATTAGGTTTCTGCCAGGTACTTGTGACTAGGCTTAGCCACTATTGGATCCCGGTAGTTTGAAGACTATCTGTGCTCCGATTTACTGAATGGTTATTTACGCCTTGAGAGAGCTGATGGTAGTGAAAGTTTGGCCACAGTCGGTGTGAATGACTTTACTTGCACGAATGAATCTTCAATTGAATCAAAAGCTAAGTGTCTTTATTTCTTTTACCATGATTTTGGGTGGATCCATTTAATTTTAACTTTCTGTGGCGTTTTAGCAAAAGCTAGTATGAAAGGCTTTTTTATGCCAATGAAGAGATTTTTGACCCAGTTTAAGTCCTCTTTACCCTTTCAATGTCTATTGGGTGGAGGTGTGGGTACAGAGGCTTTATCCCATTCTTGCATTTTTGCACTCCACAGGAATATAGTGTTGCAATAGTACCTTGCATACTATTAGAGGGTAGTTCTTATATGTTTGAGATCTCTCTCTCTCTCTCTCTCTCTTTGTGTGTGTGTGTATATATATATATATATATATATATATATATATATATATATATATATATATATATATACACATACATACACACATATACTCTCTTATCCTCTTACTTGCTGAATTTCAGCCACTGTTGGAAACAAGATACTGGGCTAGATGGACCATTCGTCTGACCCAGTATGACTACTCTTATTCTTTTGTTGTAACTGGAGAAAAAGCCAGAGCTTGAGGAGGATTGGGGAGTCCTGCCTGCAAGTGGGGTTTAGGACAGGAAGGTGTCTGCTCAAGGCCGTAGTGCAGCCCTGCGAGGTGCACCTATGGAAGGAGGACAGACATAAGGGTCTGTGCCTGGTGGGAGTGGAGCAATTCAGTACAGGCCCCTGAGTTGACATCTGTCTAACAGCATAGGCATGAACTGGAGCATTTGTATTGCCACACTGGGACAGACCAAAGTCCATCAAGCCCAGCATCCTGTTTCCAACAGTGGCCAATTCAGGTCACAAATCCCTGGCAAGATCCCAAAAAAGCTCAATACGTTTTATGCTGCTTAGCCCAGAAATAAGCAGTGGATTTTTTTCCCCAAGTCAATTTAATAATGGTCTATGGACTTTTCCTTTAGGAAGCCATCCAGACCCTTTTTAAACTCCGCTAAGCTAACCGCCTTTACCACATTCTCTGGCAACGAATTCCAAAGTTTAATTACACGTTTTTTCTCCGATTCGTATTAAATTTACTACTTTGTAGCTTCATCGCATGCCCCTTAGTCATAGTATTTTTGGAAAGAGTATTCACGTCTACCACTCCATTCATTATTTTATAGACCTCTATCATATCTCCTCTCTGCTGCCTTTTCTCCAAGCTGAAGAGCCATAGATGCTTCAGCCTTTCCTCATAGGAAAGTTGTCCCATCCTCATAGGAAAGTTGTCCCATCCTCATTATCATTTTCGTCGCCCTTCTCTGTACCTTTTCTAATTCCACTATATCTTTCTTGAGATGTGGCAACCAGAATTGAACACAATATTCGAGGTGTGGTTGCACCATGGACCGATACAAAGGCATTATAACAGCTTCACTTTTGTTTTCCATTCCTTTCCTAATAATACCTAACATTCTATTTGCTCTCTTAGCTGCCGCAGCACACTGAGCAGAGGATTTCAACGTATCAACAACAACACCAAGATCCCTTTCTTGGTCGATGACTCCTAACGTGGAACCTTGCATTACGTAGCTATAGTTTGGGTTCCTCTTTCCCACATGCATCACTTTGCACTTGCTCACATTAAACTTCATCTACCATTTAGACGCTCAGTCTCCCAGTCTAGTAAGGTCCTCTTGTAATTTTTCACAATCCTCTCGCAATTTAACAATTTTGAATAACTTTGTGTCATCAGCAAATTTAATTATCTCACTAGTTACTCCCATCTCTAGATCATTTATAAATATGTTTCATATGGACCCAGGAAGACACACATTGATCAGCATTGGTGGAGTCTTTCGGTTTGCACCAGCTGGTTCTTATTGCCCCTGATGCAGCCTGTACTTTTGGTGAAACATGACCATATTGGGCACCTGTTTGTAAGTCCTGGGAATTTCAAAACAACTCATTAAAGACTGTGTTTTCTTCAATAAGGTCTGCTTCTTTATTTTGTTCCACTGAAAATGGCAAGGACATATCAAGATCAAATATACATACTTGTATGTGGTGTCACATCATACCTTCTGCAATGAGTTTATCTTGTTGGTCAGACTGGATGGAACATACAGGTCTTTATCTTCCATCATCTACTATGTTACTAGGTAAGGGAAAGAGATGGCAGACCATGGGGCCCCCTGGAGCTGTTGTAAAGTTGACCAGGGGGTTTGAGAGATGGGGGGGCATGCTGTACTGGGAGTGGGGGGATGGGATAGAAGAAGAAACGATGGGCCTGGGAACAGAGAGGAGGGGAGAGAGAGAGATGGACAGTGGGATGGAGGAGGAATTAGAGAGAGAGATGCTGGATGGGGATAAAAGGGAGGGAAGGAGAGAGAAGTTGAGCTGACTGGATGGACCGTACAGGTCTTTATCTGCCTTCATTTACTATGTTATAACAATGGGAGGGAAGAGATGGAAAAATTCTTCCTCATGTGGGGTGGGGTAGGGGTAGGTAACAACAGTAGGAAAGAGAGGGAGCAATGTTGGACCATGGGGGAAAGAGAGAGATGTACCACGAGAGGGGGGGGGGGAAGAAAGATGGAAGAAAATAGGAGTGAAAGAAAAGGAACAGGAATTTGTCAGGCCATGGGGGGGGGGGGGGGGGGCGAGAGGGAGTGGAGATACGTGGCTGCAAGAGTGGATAGAGGGAGAGGAAGGGGAAATACTAGAAATGGTAGAACTATATTAGTGAGGCAAAGAGGGGGTGACAAGATAAGAGAAGTTGTTGATAGGTAGCTGAAAAGTTAAAAGACGAAGAAATTTGAGTGGATAGGGGCAGAAAAGAAAAAAGGGAGGAAAGAGCAGTGATATGTAATTTATCCTTAAAATTGAGCGTGGTACTGTAAGAATGGGGGGTGGCCAATGTAACGCCGATTTTTAAAAAAGGTTCCAGAGGAGATCTGGGAAATTATAGACCAGAGAACTTGAAGTCGATGCCGGGCAAAATGGTAGAGACTATTATAAAGAGCAAAATTACAGAGCATATTCAAAAGCATGGATTAATGAAACAAAGCCAACATGGATTTAGTGAGGGAAACTGTGCCTCACCAATCTATTACATTTCTTTGAAGGGGTGAACAAACATGTGGATAAAGGTGAGCCAGTTGATATTGTGTATCTGGATTTTCAAAAGGCGTTTGACAAAGTACCTCATGAAAGACTCCAGAGGAAATTGGAAAGTCATGGTAGTGCCCTACTGTGGATTAAAAACTGGTTAAAAGAAAGAAAACAGAGAGTAAGGTTAAATGGTCAGTATTCTCAGTGGAGAAGGGTAGTTAGTGGGGTTCTCCAGGGGTCTGTGCTGGGACCGCTGCTTTTTAACATATTTATAAATGACCTAGAGATGGGAGTAACTAGTGAGGTAATTACATTTGCTGATGACACGAAGTTATTCAAAGTTGTTAAATTGCAAGATGATTGTGAAAAATTACAAGGGGTCCTTACGAAACTGGGCGTCCAAATGGCAGATGACTTTTAATGTGAGCAAGTGCAAAGTGATGCATGCGGGAAAGAGGAACCCGAATTATAGATACGCAATGCAAGGTTCCATATTAGGAGTCACCGACCAAGAAAAGCAAACTAAGTGTCATCGTTGATACTTTGAAACCTTCTGCTCAGTGTGCTGCAGTGGCTAAGAAAGCAAATAGAATGTTAGGTATTATTAGGAAAGGAATGGAAAACAAAAATGAGGATGTTATAATGCCTATGTATCGCTCCATGGTGTGACCGCACCTCAAATATTGTGTTCAATTCTGGTCACCGCATCTCAAAAAAGATATAGTGGAATTAGAAAAGCTGCAAAGAAGGGCAACGAAAATGTTAGAGGGGATGGGCAACTTTCCTATGAGGAAATGCTAAAGCAGCTAGGGCTCTTCAGCTTGGAGAAAAGATGGCTGAGGGGAGATATGATAGAGGTCTATAAATTAATGAGTGGAATGGAAAGGTAAACGTGAAGTGTCTGTTTACTGTTTCCAAAAATACTAGCTAGCTTATTTTCGAAGGAGATCGCTGGCCATCTTCTGACACAAATCGGGAGATGGCCGGAGATCTCCTGAAGCCGACCAAATCGGTATAATCGCAAGCAGATTTTGGCCGGCTTCAACTGCGTTCCGTTGTGGGGCCGGAAAAACTTCAAGGGGGCGTGTCGGCACAGTAGCGAAGGTGGGACGGGGGCAGGATATGGGCGTGCGTTGAGATGGCCGGCTTCGCCTGATAATGGAAAAAAGAAAGCCGGCCTTGACGAGCATTTCGCCGGCTTCACTTGGTCCCTTTTTTTCTGGTCCAAGTCCCAAAAAAGTGCCCAAACTGACCAGATGACCACCGGAGGGAATCAGGGATCACCTTCCGTGACTCCCCCAGTGGTCACCAACCCCCTCCTACCCTCAAAAAAACAACTTTAAACACTTTTTTTGCCAGCCTCTATGCCAACCTCAAATGTCATACTCAGGTCCATCGCAGCAGTATACAGGTCCCTGGAGCAGTTTTAGTGGGTGCAGTGGACTTCAGGCAGGCGGACCCAGGCCCATCCCCCCCTACCTGTTACACTTGTGGTGGAAAATGGGAGCCCTTCAAAATCCACCCGAAACCCACAATACCCACATGTAGGTGCCCCCCTTCACCCCTTAGGGCTATGGTAGTGGTGTATAGTTGTGGGGAGTGGGTTTTGGGTGGCTCAGCACCCAAGGTAAGGGAGCTATGCACTTGGGAGCTACTTTAACTTTTTTTTTACTTTTTAGAAGTGCCCCCTAGGTTGCCCGGTTGGTGTCCTGGCATGTGAGGGGGACCAGTGCACTACGAATCCTGGCCCCTCTCATGACCAAATGCCTTGGATTTAGCTGGGCTTGAGATGGCTGACTTCGGTTTCCATTATGGGCAAAAGCCAAGGCCAGCCATCTCAAACCCGGCCATCTCTGACATTGGGCCGCCCCAACCGTATTATCGAAAAAAAAGATGGCCGGCCATCTTTTTCAAAAATACGGTTGGCTCCGCCCACTTGCAGAGCCGGCCATGGAGATGACCGGTGCTGTTCGAAAATGTCCCTCTAGGACTCCCCACCCACTGCCGCAGCAAATACCTTGGCTGGCGGGAGTCCCCAACCCCCACCTTCTGAAGCATTGTCCAGCGCCGGTCTCCGGCCCTGCTCTGTCTTCCCTTCACGTCCTGCACACTCCTTTTAGTGAAATTGAGAATGCTCAGTTTCACTAAAAGAAGCGTGCCAGACATGAGGGGAAGATAGATTAGGGCAGGCAACGCGGCGGTGGAGACCGGCGCTGGACAACAGCTGGTGGGATTGGGGACCCCCACCAGCAAAACCATGGGCCCAGAGGAAATTTGGGGGGCCCCATGTAGCTACGCCACTGGGACCAGCATGACAGCAAAATAAAATGTCCAGACGGTGTTTTATTTTGAATTTTTATTAACTGGAATAGGTTAAATTTGGGATATGTGCATCACGGATGTCTTTGTATTGTGTCAGACAGCTGATTTTTTTTCAGGGGGGAGGCTCATTTTCTCCCTGTCTGAATGCAAAATTTAAATCCCTGATCTGGCAGGAATCTCCAGGCCCCTCCAGGTGAAGACATCCTCTTCCTTTGCCGCTCCGGTAGTTAGAACTCTCCAAGCTCTGCAGCCAGCGGCAGTGTCCCTGACCTGCTTCTGCCGCTGTTGTCGGCCCGCCTCGTGCATGCTTGGTTTTGTGCATACATGAAAACCATGCATGAATGGAGGGGGAGGGACATTAGTGGTGGCATCAGTTTAAGGACACAGCCACCAGCTGCAGAGCATGGAAAGCCCTGGTTGCCAGACTGCAGGAGGAGGTGTTCAGCTGGCGCAGCTGGGGGATCCCTGCCAGCCATAGCAAGGGTGATGGCTAATTTTGAGAGGCATGAGCCCAAAGTGGGTGGGGGGCATCCCCCTCTTCCCGTGGCTAAACCACAAATTTGTGTTCAGTACAAAACGAAGTGCATTTCTGTTTTTATTTCTGTGGTGTTGCAGTACTTGCCAAGGTTAACTTGTTGAGGTTCCCAGTTCAATTTTGGTCTTCATATTTCTATTCTAATTTCTGATCCCTTGCTCTATATTTGGTGAAGATCGTCTTTGTTTTATGTGTAAAGTTGTTTTTATGTGTGGTCGTAATGGTGGGTGGAGATATCAGGAGAGGGGAGCAGGGAGGTGAGGGGGCAGGGAAGAGAGGAGCTCAGGGAGACCCCTCCTTAATTTCTATCCTGTCCACTAGAATACCAAGGATGTATAATGTTGGAGGATGGGGGTGGGGGTGGGACAGATAAACAGACAGAGGGAGAAAGGGGGCCATTAGAATTTCTGCATATTCAGTACTTAACTGGCTATGACACGGCATAAAGATAGTTCTGACTTTTTATGCAGTACTGTTTATGTGGGGCCCTTGGCCGGTTACCGGCTAAGTGCAAACTCTGCCCTTGAACACCCCTAAAATAGCCAGTTATGCTTTAGGCACTAAGGTAAAATTATGTATCATACCTGATAATTTTCTTTACATTAATCATAGCCGATCAATCCATAGACTTGTGGGTTGTGTCCATCTACCAGCAGGTGGAGATAGAGAGCAATCCTTTTGCCTCCCTATATGTGGTCATGTGCTGCCGGAAACTCCTCAGTATGTCGATATCAATGCTCCATCCGCAGGACTCAGCACTTAGAGAATTACACCCACAAAGGGACACTCTGCCCAGCTCACCACTGCCGAAACGGGGGAGGGGAATCAACCCAGCTCATCCCCACACAAGTGAGGGAGGGGAATCCATCCAGCTCATCCCCGCGGAGCGGGGGAGGGATACCATACCCGCCGATGCGGGGGGATCTGGCTTATCCTGCAACCGCAACCGCAGGAGGAGCTGACTGACCCTAACACCACCAAAGCGGGAGGGGTAGAAAGCTGCCCTACAGCCGCACAAAGCGGGAGGGAGCGCCGGCAGAATTTAGGTCTCAATCCAGCCCCGTAAAACGGAGGGGAGAGGAATGCAGCAGCTCACTGTAACACAAAATCGTCTCAACTCCTGAAGAATCCAATTGAAAAAACTTGAACACGAAGTCCTCCTGAACAGGAACCGAAGACTAAACTTGAACCTGAAATGCAACCAGAATATAAACAGTACAGATATCTGGGAGGGGCTATGGATTGATCGGCTATGATTAATGGAAAGAAAATTATCAGGTATGATACATAATTTTACCTTCCATATCATCATGCCGATCAATCCATAGACTGGTGGGATGTACCGAAGCAGTACTCACCCAGGGCGGGACATAGAAATCCATGACCGCAACACTGAAGCTCCAAACTGGGCCTCCGCCCGAGCAGCCACAGTCAAGCGGTAATGTCTGGAGAAGGTATGAGCTGATGCCCAAGTTGCCGCCCTACAAATCTCTTCCAAGGAGACGGACCCGGCCTCTGCCATCGAGGCCGCCTGTGCTCTAGTGGAGTGAGCCTTCAGCTGGATAGGCGGCACCTTCCCCGCGGCCACATAAGCCGCTGCAATGGTTTCCTTGACCCATCGTGCCACTGTAGGCTTGGCAGCCTGCAGACCCTTACGAGGACCTGCGAACAGGACAAACAGATGATCCGACTTCCGGAAATCATTGGTCACTTCCAAGTATCTGTTGATGACTCGTCTCACATCTAGATATTTGAGAGCAGAGTACTCCTCTGGTAGTCCTCCCTACGAAAGGAGGGTAGACAGAGCTGCTGATTCACATGGAAGCGAGAAACAATCTTGGGAAGGAAGGAAGGCACTGTGCGA
Source organism: Microcaecilia unicolor (assembly GCF_901765095.1). Classification (NCBI taxonomy): domain Eukaryota; kingdom Metazoa; phylum Chordata; class Amphibia; order Gymnophiona; family Siphonopidae; genus Microcaecilia; species Microcaecilia unicolor. The sequence goes on from NC_044036.1 coordinate 215,992,164, forward strand.
ATAGACACTCCTGCCTCAGTGAACTGCAGAAAGGGCTCTCGACATGATAGCGCCTGGAGCTCGGAAACTCTTCTGGCTGAAGTGATAGCCACCAAAAAGACTGCTTTCAACGTCAGGTCTTTCAGAGATGCCCTCGACAAGGGTTCACAAGGCGGCTTCTGCAAGGCTCTTATCACCAGATTGAGATTCCACGCAGGTACCACTGAGTGCAGAGGAGGGCGCAGGTGATTAACTCCCTTGAGAAAGCGCACCACATCTGGCTGCGAGGCCAGGGAAGCACCCTTCAGGTGACCCCTGAAGCAAGCAAGAGCTGCTACCTGGACCTTAAGGGAACTGAGTGACAGGCCTTTTTCCAGACCTTCTTGCAGGAACGCCAATACTGAAGAAATTGGAGCAGTGAAGAGAGAAAGTTAGCCTGCCTCACACCACGATGCACAGGTACGCCAAACCCTGGCGTAAGAAGTACAAGTAGAGTGCTTCCTCGCTCTTAGCATAGTGGCGATGACCTTGTCTGAGAAGCCCTTCTTCCTCAGACGCTGCCGCTCAATAGCCTGGCTGAAAGACCAAAGGGGGAGGGATCCTCCATTACCACGGGACCCTGATGCAACAGGCCCCGCTCCGCTGGCAGCTGCAGAGGGCCGACCACTGAGAGTCTGATCAAGTCCGCATACCAGGGACGTCTGGGCCAATCCGGACTCACCAGGATTATCTGGCCCGGATGCTTTGCCACCCGGCCTAGCACCCTGCCCAACATGGGCCAAGGCGGGAACACATAGAGAAGCTCCTGTGTCGGCCACTGTTGGAGAAGAGCATCTACTCCCAAAGATCGAGGGTCCTGTCCTCTGCTGAAAAAGCGCAGCACTTGGCAATTGGCTGATGACGCCATCAGATCTAGGCTCGGCTGGCCCCAGTGCTTCGTGATGTCCAAGAAGGCCTGAGCAGTATTCATGACTCCTGCAATGTGGGCCGCCGACAGCTGTTCCAGGTTTGCTTCCGCCCACAGGCATAGCTTCATGGCCTCCTTGGCTAGAGGGGCGCTCATGGTACCTCCCTGACGATTGACATAGGCCACAGCCGTGGCATTGTCCGACTGGACCCATACTGGCTTCAGCGCCAGGACCAGGAGAAACTCCAAAGGTGCCAACCGAATGGCTCTGAGTTCCAGGAGGTTGATAGACCACTTGCCTCTGCAGGGGACCAGAGCCCCTGCGCTGTCCTTCCCAAGTAGTGGGCTCCCCAGCCCGTCAAAGAGGTGTCCACCGTGACGACAACCCACTCCGGGGTCATAAGAGGCATTCCTGTGGACAGCTTGTCTGGCCTCAGCCACCAGCTCAGCGCCTTGCGCACCGCCGGATCCAAGGGAAGGCGCACAGCATAATCCTCCAAAGCTGGAGTCCATTGCTGCAGCAGAGAGAGCTGTATAGGTCTCATATGGGCCCTGGCCCAGGGCACTACTTCCATCGTGGCCGTCATAGAGCCCAACAGCTGCACATAGTCCCAAGCCCGAAAAGGAGAGGCTGCTAGGAACTTGTCCACCTGAGCCTGAAGCTTAATCCGATTGTCTGGCAGGAACACTCTGCCCACTTGGGAGTCGAATCGAACTCCCAGATACTCCAGGGACTGAGTCGGGCGCAGCTGGCTTTTCTCCCAGTTGATGATCCACCCCAGGGAGCTCAAAAGAGCAATCACCCGGTCTGAAGCTCTGCCGCATTCTGCATAAGAGGGGGCTCGGATCAACCAGTCGTCCAGATAAGGATGGACTTGTACTCCTTTCTTGTGTAGGAAGGCTGCGATGACCACCATTACTTTGGAGAAGGTCCGCGGAGCAGTAGCCAACCCAAACAGGAGGGCTCTGAACTGGAAGAGTCGGCTCAGAACTGCAAAACGCAGAAAGCGTTGATGAGGAGGTCAGATGGGAATATGCAAGTAAGCTTCCTTGATGTCCAAGGATGCCAGGAACTCCCCTGCCTGCACTGCCGCTATAACAGAGCCGAGAGTCTCCATCCGGAAGTGCCGAACTTACAAGGCCCGATTGACCCCTTTGAGGTCGAGGATAGGCCGGACAGAACCTCCTTTCTTTGGTACCACAAAGTAAATGGAGTAACGTCCCTTGCCAAGCTGATCTTCTGGCACCGGAATGACTGCACCCAGGCGGATTAGATTGTCCAAAGTCTGCTGCACTGCCACAGCTTTGACCAGAGACTTGCAGGGAGAGTGCACAAACCCGTCTCTTAAGGGTCGGCAGAACTCTAGCTTGTAGCTGTCTTTGATGACTTCCAGCACCCAAGCGTCTGAAGTTACCCTGGTCCACTTGCCCAGAAACGAGGATAGGCGTCCTCCAATCTGCTCTGGGCCATGGACCAGTGCCTCGTCATTGGGTACGAGACCCTGGGGGAGGACCGGAGGAGGCACCTCCGGGACAGCGGTCTCTGCGAAAGGAATGCTGCTTGGGGGAGAAGTTCCTTATGAAGGAAAAGGGGGCAGAGGAGCCCGACTTGCCCGGGCGATACCGACGGGCTTCCTGAAACCGTCCTTTGGAGGAACCGGGGCGGGCACCACTGGCCCGAGCCCTGACCTCCGGTAACCTCTTGCCCTTAGACGTGCCGAGATCGGTCACAATCTTGTCCAGCTCGACCCCAAAGAGCAACTTGCCTTTAAAAGGCAACTTAGCCAGGAGAGACTTAGAGGCGTGGTCAGCAGACCAATGCTTTAGCCAAAGCCACCGCCGTGCAGAGACTGTCTGAGCCACACCTTTAGCCGAGGCTCTCAAGACATCATACAGCAAGTCTGCCAAATAGGCCAAGCCCAATTCCAGGGCTGGCCAATCAGCCCTCAAGGATGGATCCGAGGGGGGAGCCCGCTGCACCAGCGTCAGGCACGCCCTGGCCACATAGGAGCCGCAAATTGAGGCCTGCAAACTTAAAGCAGCCGCCTCGAAGGACGACTTTAAAGCCGCCTCCAATCTCCTGTCTTGGGCGTCCTTTAGGGCCGTGCCACCTTCCACCGGCAACGCCATTTTCTTAGTCACCGCAGTGATTAAAGAATCCATGGTAGGCCCAAGAAAGGCCTCCCGTTCACCTTCAGGCACAGGATAGAGGCGGGACATAGCCCTAGCCACTTTAAAGCTCGCTTCTGGGAAATCCCAATGAGCCAAAATCAAGGTGTGCATGGTTTCATGCACGTGGAAGGTTCTAGGCGGGCGCTTCGTCCCCAGCATAATGGCAGAGCCAACAGAGGCTGAGGGAGAGACGTCCTCCGGAGAGGAAATCTTCAAAATGCTCATGGCCTGCACTAACAGGTTGGGCAAATCCTCTGAGCGAAAGATCCATGCTGCAGAGGGGTCATCCGCTCCATCCGAGCGGGAATCCGTCTCCTCCAAGGAATCCCCAAAGGACCGTTGGGAGAACTCAGATACGCTGCCCTCATCTACATCAGAGGAGACAGAGTCCTCTAGGGCCTGGAAGTCCACCCGAGGGCATTTGCTTCCGGAGGCCTCAACCCCTTGATCAGAGGGGGGAGCCGGGGCAATGGAAAGAGGGGAGGGGCCTATCTGACGGCATGTGACGTCATTCATTTTAAATCGCACGCCATTTTGTTAGCCCTGTTTTGTTCCAGGAGTTTTGTTCCAGCGAAGCAAGTAAAGTACTGCGGGGAGGGAATTTTTGATGTGGTGATGTTAGCAAGATTGTATGATGCAATTGACACTGTGCTCATTTTTAGATTTATTAGGTATAGTCCATGCACCAGTTTGAGACCACGATAACCCTGAAGCAGTTATCAAAACCTTGGCCAAAGTCGGGCCGTGGTTAGTCTCACCGAACAACTAGATGGGCCGTGGGCAGCCTAAATCAAATTACTGGACAGCTGGAAAGCTAAGTGTTTTCAAAAAATTAATATAAAGAAGTAACCGAAAGAATTATAATACAACAGTGGACAAGGGTTGTTTTTTTTTGCCTGTGATGAGTCTGCAGTCCTCCCTAAAGTTGATCCGTTAACATAAGGAGAGACTTAGCGGTTCTTTTGAGGCTTTTTTCTCCCGTTGAGCATCCACTCTAGCATAAGTAGATTCCTTATATTTGATTGGTTTTCAGACCAATCAGTAAAGCATTGCAATAATGAAAATGTGGTAGCACAAAACTCTGAAGCATCATCCGAAAATGATTGGGAGATAATAAATCTCTGTCGCCTAAGCAATTGTAATTTAAAGAAACCAGTTTTGATAACATATTTAATAGGAATCTAAAAGAACACCCAAATGCCAAATTTCTGACAAAATTGGTACATTATAAGCATCAAGAATAAATTTAGAAGGACAATTGTTAGTCTTAATTTTAGACAAAAACAAAAGAGTTTTGGCAACATTTAATTGGAATCTGCTAATAGTCTGATCCGAAGATGGCTAGCTATAGACAGACAAATATTTCAAAACTTCATCAATTGTAACATTAAAAGGGAAAACAAATTGCAAATAATCTGCATAAATCTTTATATTGTAATCCTAAACAGGTCAAAAGCTTGCAAATTGGTGTCACGTATAAATTTGAAAGGGCAGCTGACACAGCCAATCCCTGTGGAACACCAGATGAGAATGACATAGAGACAAAGTTTGTCCCCATCCCTACTCTGTCCCTATCTCTGCAAGCTCTGTCGCTGTCCCCGCCCCATAAGTTGTGTCTGATCCCATCTGCACAAGACTCAAACAGTTATGATTTTATATTTAAATCATTTTATTAAAGTATAGAAAGAAACAATATTCTGTAAAACTCAGTTTTATAAATCACAAACAATACAGAACAAGGATCAATAAAACCCCTGTCTCCCCTTCCCCCTCAGAAATATTCCCTCCACTATCGGGGAAAACTGACAACCCAAATTACTACAGAATGGTACATAGGAAATTCATGCTAATAGAACACCTCGGCCATGCATATAGAACACAAATGCCAAATAGCTGACCAAAAATGATAAATATTAAAACCAAAATCCCAAGAAGTCACATCAAAGAAACAGAAAGAGATGCACTTCCTCTATACCCATGCAAAAAATATATAGAGCACACATGCCAGGGATGGTGTTAGGGGAGTGCAACTAGAACAACTGCTCCCTGGCCAGAGAGCCCTAAGTCTGATGGAAGCTTGAAGGCTCTGGGCTCTGTTTCCTTCTGTCTTCTCAACTCACTCGCCAGGGTCTCCTGCACATTTTGACATTTCTTCTTTCTCCATTCTCACCATCCATCTTCCATCTCTGTGCATCTATCTTTCCCCATGTTCAGCATATCCCTTCTCTGTGTCCCCTATACTTTTCCTGTCTAGCATCTCTCCTGTGTCCATCTCCCTGCATTCATCATCACCACTCTATGTCCCTATTTCCTCCCCCTGTGTCCAGCATCACTCCTCTGTGTTCCTATGTCCCCCCCAAGTCCAGCATCTCCCCTCTGTGTTCCTATTCTACCTCATAGCATAGTAAAACAGTAGATGACAACAGATAAAGACCTGTACGGTCCATCCAGTCTGCCCACAAGATAACTCATTATACGTGGTATGTGTGTCATGCACCTCACCTTGCTGGTAATGGCGTTCCCTCCGTCGGTGTAGGGCCTGGGTTCCCTTCAGCAGCACGCGCTGGCATCTGTCCATCGGCATTTGCGCGCCTGCCAGTGCTCTGGACCCGCGGTCATCCGCTCCTCTCCCCTGCAGATGCTGGCTGGGCAAATCCCGATGTCTCTGCCCCGCCTCCTTGCTCCATGAGGATTGGCTCCCCATGACTGGTGTCCTGGTTGTCCATCTCTCAGTTCTTAACCTATGGGTTCTCCCTTGCCTCCTCTGCTTTTTCCCTATTGGATGCCTGGCTGCTTCCCTTGCTCCCCTTCTTCCATTGCCTACTCTCCTTCTCATCTGTTTCCAGTGAATGCCTGATGCTAGCACTATTTCTGTGGAATCCTTTCCTGCCTCAATGCTTTGGTTTCTATTTCGGTAGGTGTTTACTTTGCTCTATTGTTTGCTTCTTCTCTACTTTGTCCCTGGTTGCTGACTTTGCCTGTTCCTAGATTACTCTCTTGCCTGCTGCCTGCCTACTGGCTTTGCCTTCTTTGGATTACTCTCTTGCCTGCTACCTGCATATTGACTTTGCCAGTTCCTGGATTACTCTCTTGCCTGCTGCCTGCCTATTGACTTTGCCTGTTCCTGGATTACTCTCTCCCCTGCTGCCTGCCTATTGACTTTGCCTGTTCCTGGATTACTCTCTCGCCTGCTGCCTGCCTATTGATTTTGCCTGTTCCTGGATTACTCTCTCGCCTGCTGCCTGCCTATTGACTTTGCCTGTTCCTGGATTACTCTCTCGCCTGCTGCCTGCCTATTGACTTCATCTGTACCTGGATCACACTCTTGCCTGCTGCCTGCCTAGCTGATACATTCACCACCCCGCTTCTAGCCCGGTCTCGTAAGTACTGTAAGCCGCCCGCACCTAGGAGCTCAACCTCTGGGGGACGGCAGTCAGCGCAGGTAAAACCCAGGGTTGTCCGGCCGCCAAGCAGAACCTGGTCTGAGTACAGGGCTCAGCAGTGCTCTACTTGGTACAAGAATTCACAAGTCTGACAATGTGATACTTCATATGTATACCTGACCTTGATTTGTCCTTGCCATTTTCAGGGCACAGACTGTAAAAGTCTGCCCAGTACTGGCTTTGCTTCCCAATTACTGATGTTACCACCCAATCTCTGCTAAGCTTCTGTGGATCCATTCCTTCTAAACAGGATTCCTTTGTGTTTATCCCATGATTTTGAATTCCGTTACCGTTTTCATCTCCACCACCTCCCGTGGGAGGGCATTCCAAGTATCTACCACCCTCTCCGTGAAAAAATACTTCCTAACATTATACCTGAGTCTGCCCCCTTCAACCTCAACTCATGTCCTCTAGTTCTACTACCTTCCCATCTCTGGAAAAGGTTTGTTTGCGGATTAATACCTTTCAAATATTTGAACATCTGTATCATATCACCCCTGTTTCTCCTTTCCTCCAGGGTATACACGTTTAGGTCAGCTAGTCTCTCCTCATACATCTTGTAATGCAAATACCATACCATTTTGCAGTTTTTCTGTCAGGCACGCCAAGTGGAGATGTGAGCCCTTGTGCCCAATGGAGGAAGAATTCCCACCGAGCTGTTGGTCAACCCCGAGTACCCCCTGTGTCTCCCTCCATTCCCCAGGGGTTGAGCCCCAGGTGCGGGAAGCCAACAGCAGGAAGAACTGAGTCCAGAACAAAGTCCACGGAGCACAGCCAGGCAGCAGGCAAAGAAGGTCCAGGAACAAACGGTGGTCAATATCAGGCAGCAAACAGTAGAAAATCCAGGATCAGGCAAAGGTCCATACCAGGCAGCAGAGGGAAACAAATCCAGAATCAGGTGAAGGTCAATACCAGGCAGTAAAACAGTAGAAAATCCAGGATCAGGCAAAGGTCAATACCAGGCAGCAGACAGAAGCAAATCCAGAATCAGGCGAAGATCAAGCAAATCCAGAATCAGGCAAAGATCAATACCAGGCAGCAAACAGTAGAAAATCCAGGATCAGGCAAAGGTCAATACCAGGCAGCAAACAGAAGAAGAACCAGAAGCACTGCAACTACCCAGAGAACTGAATAGAAGCCGAAGCGTGGGAGGACTGGTGGCATGGCTTTAAATAGTGCAGGAATTAGGCCCAAACATGCACAGCTGTCTTCAAGATGGCTGCTCCTAAACGGAGACGCCCTCAAGCCCAAACATGGGCTTCCTTCCTGCGGCTGCCCAACACCAAGATGGCCGCCCCATCCTAAGACGCCCACCTCTGAGATGGCCGCCCACTCCTGGATATGCCCAAATCCAAGATGGCTGCCATCTCCCCAGATGCCCATACCTTGCGCAAGCAGGGAACATGACATTTTCTTTGCACTTCAAGTCCTTTTTACATCCTTAGCAAGATACGGCCTCCAAAACTGAACTAACGACTTGTAGAGGGGCATCAGCACCTCCTTTCTTCTGTTGGTCATGCCCCTCACTATGCAGCCTAGCATCCTTCTGGCCATGGCTTCTACCTTGTTGCATTGTTTCTTCACCTTCAGATCCTCGGACACCATCACCCCAAGGTCCCTCTCCTGAGTCGAGCTTACCAATCTCTCCCCTCCTATCTGGTATCTCTTTTTTGGGTTTCTGCACTTCTTGGCACTAAATTTTAATTAATAATCCACTCAAGCTTAAGATTGTATTTGAAAATCACAACACAACTTCACACCAGCTGTGTAATTCTAGTGTAGGACACTCACACTCTTATGTAGTCAAATTAATCTAATTAAATGGAGAAAAAAACTTCAGTGTCGCCACCCAGCCAGCCCGACATAGTCGGCTATCAGGCGTAGGCTCAGCGTGCCATCATGTAGCTTAAAAAAACTCCATTCATAGTCTTATGTTTTAAACTAATCCCCATACAGGGGTCTACTTTCGCTGTACTTATCAGCTGTCCAATCTTTGTATATCCGCCAGCAGCGATTCCTGGATACAGCAGATTGGAGGTTATCCGCCAGCAGCAATTCCTGGATACAGCAGATTGGATGAGAACTGTTGATATCATTGGAGTAGAATCGTTGATACAATAAGAGGTACAATTTAAACCCCTGACGCAGCAATCGCGAAACCGGGGGCTCCCTGTCGGATGGAGGAGTGGAGAACACCGGAATGAGTAGAACACTACAGCGTTTGGATAAGCTAAGCGATTTCTAAATGGTGTCCCTTGTTTGATCTCATTGAACAGAACTGAATTTTGTATCAAGATTGTTTGAATAATTTAGAAATAGTGGAGACACAAAGATTGGACAACTGATAAGTACAGTGAAAGTAGACCCCTGTATGGGGATTAGTTTAAAACATAAGACTATGAATGGAGTTTTTTAAAGCTATATGATGGCACGCCAAGCCTACGCCTTACAGCCGACTACGTCGGGCTGGCTGGGTGGCGACACTGAAACTTTTTTCTCCATTTAATTAGATTAATTTGATTAAATTTTAACTGCCAGACCCTTGACCATTCTTCTAATGTTTGGACATCCCTTATAGTTTCTACTCACTCCATGGTATTCATTCTATTGGTTATCTTCGTGTCATCCACAAAAAGGCAAAACTTTCCTTCTAACCCTTCAGCAATATCTCTCACAAATATATTAAGCAGAATCGGCCCCAGCACTGACCCCTAAGGTACTCCACTACTCACCTTTCTTTTCTCTGAGCAGATTCCATTTACCACCACCCCCTGTTGCCTGTTGGTCAACCAGTTTCCTATCCAGTTCACCACTTTGGGTCCTAAGTTCAGCCCTCTCAGCTTATTCACGAGTCTTCTGTGAGGGACTGTATCAAAGGCTTTACTGAAATCCAAGTAGATTACATCTAGCACATGTCCTTCAACCAGTTCTTTGGTCACCCAGTCAAAGAAGTCAATAATATTCGTTTGTCAGGATTTTCCTTTCGTAAAGCCATGTTGCTGCAGATCCTGTTCTGGAAAGTTAACTATCCTTTCCTTCAGCAGTGACTCCGTTATTTTTACTACCACCGACATGAGATTTACCAGTCTGTAGTTTCTCACTTCTTCCCTGTCTCCACTTTTGTGAAGAAGGACCACATCCGCTCGCCTCCAATCCCGTGGAACCTCTCCCGACTCTAATGATCTATTAAATAAACCTTTAAGAGGTCTTGCAAAGACTTCTTTGAGCTCCCTCAGTATCATGGGGTGTATCCCATCCAGCCCCATAGCTTTGTCCACCTTCAGATTCTCAAGCTGTTTATAAATGCTTTCCTCTGTGAATGGTGCAATATCCACTCCATTCCCAGATATTACCTCAGCAGCCGACTACGGTCCTTCTCCAGGATATTCTTCCATGAACACCGAAGAGACGCAATTGTTTATCACGTGCACTTTATCCTCATGACTTTCCACATAGCCATTCTCAGTGTCTTTCAGTCTTGCAATTCCATTCCTATCTTTTCTCCTTCCCTGCTAGCCATATTTCCCAATTCACTTCTTTTAGTTTAATCTGATAATCTTTTCTGTGATCTTCTCATTGTGTTCTTCTGTATTTCTTGAACAAAGCCTCTTTTGCCCTTATTTTTTCAGCCACTTCTTTGGAGAACCATATAGGCCTTCCTGTTTCTCTTCTCTTGTTTTTGTTTACTTTCCTTGTATCCGTACTCCGCCTTTGCCCTTATACCAGACCATATCGTGTGATGATCACTATTACGTAGGTGGGCACCCACCCAGATATTGGAAATACTTCCTCCATTTGTGAGCACTAGATCCAGCATTGACCCTTCCCTTGTGGGTTCTGTCACCATTTGTCTGAGCAAGGCACTTTGACAGGCATCCATGATCTCCCTACTTCTTTCTGATTCTGCCGATGGGACATTCCAATTCACATCAGGCAAGTTTAAATCTCCCAACAGTAGCACTTCCCCTTTCATGTCAAACTTTTGAATATCTTCTATCAGATCCTTGTCCAGCTTCCACATTTGTGCCAGAGATCTGTAGATACATGTTCCCATGGATGGAACCCCTGTGAATACCAATCACTTAGAAAGACTTTCTGGGCTTTTACAGGTGGTTGAGCATGGAGTGTGGGGGTAAGGGATAAGGTTCATAACTGATGTACATAATATTGGATGATGCTGATTCAACTTTGCTATGTTTAAACTGAAGATATAACTCACATAAATGGCTATTAATTATATAAGATTGTTGGAAAACATACAATCCTAGATTTTAACTTCAGTATATCCAACTGTCAGCACTTCATGGATAGATAATATAAATCATTTAAATCATTTGGATAATTTTCATGACTCGAATGACCTCAGCGATGTCTGTTGCCATCATATTTATTGTAATGGCAACGATAGAACATCAGACATCTTCATCGGTCCACTATTCAATAGGTGGACAGTTTAACTTGTGTATTACCTTTTACTGATATTAGTCAAAGAATAGCTCAGATTATTAAAATACACTGGCACATTCTTCAACTATACCCTTGTTTTATAGAAAGACCAATAATATCATATACTAGAGGTAGATCTATTGGGGAGCGATTAAGGTCTAATAAGTTTTTTGATATGGAAACAGGTGGAATGGGAGGAAATCATGGAATGTGTGGGCATTGTCAGTGGTGCTCTTTGACGATTTTAGGTAGTTCTTGGGTGGTTCCAGGCAAGAATAAAATTTTGAAATCTATTGTGTCTACTACCTGTGAGAGTAAAAATTCGATATATGCTATTATTTGCCCCTGTGATCTGATTTATATAGGGAGGAGTTCAAGACCTGTTAAAACTCGCCTCACAGAGCATAAATCTCGTATACATACTCAAAATCTCCAAGCTCCCCTGGTAGAACATTGGCTTTTAATGAAACATCGGGTAAAGGACTTAAGGTGGAGGATTATTGAACAAATTGCTGACAAAAGGGAAGGAGGATCTGTTGCTAAGATCTTAAATTTCCGTGAACAGTGGTATATTTTTTCTTTACAGACAGTTCATCCCAATGGTTTGAATAACGAGCTTGATTGGGCATCGCTGGTGTAGTTTCCATCCAATAAGAATGGAGGGGGAGGAGCTATGTACGTCATTAGGAAGGGATATTTAAATCTGTAGCAAAAACGCCGGCGCCATCTTTGTTCGTATTTTGTAGGGCAGAGCTGACGCTAAAATACTTATAGGGTAAGTGTTCTAATGATATTCTCCCTGTTGTGTTCCCTTAGAAGATCGTTGGGGTTATCTGCATGGGAGTAATATGTTTTGTTTCTATATATGTAGGGGTAGACCCTTGAGACAGCTCGGTCTCGGGCGAAACATATGTCGGGCCTTTGACCCCCGGTGTCTGAAGACAGATGGACTCTAAAAGATAAATTGAAAGCTAAGTTGAACTAAAAATTAAAAATAGAAGTTTTGAACTATTGAATAGTGGACCGATGAAGATGTCTGATGTTCTATCGTTGCCATTACAATAAATATGATGGCAACGGACATCGCTGAGGTCATTCGAGTCATGAAAATTATCCAAATGATTTAAATGATTTATATTATCTATCCATGAAGTGCTGACAGTTGGATATACTGAAGTTAAAACCTAAACTGAAGATATGGCATGTTGATAATGTCCACTATTATATTTTAAATAAAGAGTGTTATTTAAAAAAAGAATACACCTTGGCTACTTCATCCTTTATAACAATATTTGTATTGAGATAATCTATCTTTCTTTTTTTGCCAGTATCACTTAAAGATCAATCTGAACCATGTACTCAGGAAGGATTTTTGGCCTTCTCCTGTGAATTAGTTTAAGTGCTGCTCTATATCCTTTTAAATGTTTGCAAAACCAGCTACATTCCACCCTGTTTAAGGTGAATTCCATCTTTTTAGAAAAGGTTCTTCTTTCCCCAAAACATTTTCTAGTTCCTAAAAAGTCTACAGCCCTCTTCCCTGCATCACTGATACACACAGCCTGTTTTTCTCAGGTCCTGTGCATGGAGCTTTTCTACTACTACTTATCATTTCTATATTGCTACAAGGCATATGTAGCGCTGTACACCATACATAAAAGACAGTCCCTGCTCAAAGAGCTTACAATCTAGATAAGACAGGTAAACAGACAGAACAATTAAGATTAAGGGAAAAAGAGGTGAGGATAAAGGACAGGGCAAGTGAGTTAGAAATCAAAAGCAGAGGTAAAGAGGTGGGTTTTGGGTTTGGACTTGAAAACGGCTAAAGACGGGGCTAGACGTACAGGCTCGTGAAGTCTATTCCAGGCGTGAGGTGCAGCAAGATAAAAGGAATGGAGTCTTGAATTAGCAGTGGAGGAGAAAAGGACAGATAAGAGAGATTTATCTACAGAACGGAGTACTCGAGGGGGGACGTAGGGAGAGACAAGAGTGGAGAGGTATTGGGGAGCGGCAGAGTGAATGCACTTATAGGTTAATAGGAGAAGTTTGAATTTAATACAGAAATGGATGGGGAGCCAGTGAAGTGACTTAAGGAGAGGCTAATGTGGGCATAGCGACTTTGGCGGAAGATGAGTCGCGCAGCAGAGTTTTGGATTAATTGAAGAGGATAGAGATGGCTAAGAGGGAGGCCGGTGAAAAGTAGGTTACAATAATCAAGACGAGAGGTGATAAGAGTGTGTACAAGGGTTCTGGTAGAATGCTCAGAGATGAAGGGACGGATTTTGCTAATGTTGTAAAGAAAGAAATGACAGGTTTTGGCGATCTGTTGAATGTGAGCAGAGAAGGAGAGAGAGGAGTCAAAGATGACCCCAAGGTTATGAGCAGATGAGACGGGGAGAATGAGAGTGCCATCCACCAAAACAGAGAAAGGGGGGAGAGGGGAGGTAGGTTTAGGAGGAAAGAAGAGAAGCTCGGTTTTGGCCATATTGAGCTTCAGATGATGCCGAGACATCCAGGCAGCAATATCAGACAAGCAGGCTGAGACATTGATCTGGATGGTGGTTGAGATTTCGGGGGTAGAGAGGTAGATTTGGGAGTCATCAGCATAAAGATGGTATTGAAAGCCATGGGATGATATCAGAGAGCCAAGGAAAGAAGTGTAGATGGAAAACAGGAGAGGACCGAGAACAGAACCTTGAGGTACACCGATTGGTAGAGGGATAGAAGTGGAAGAGGATCCACCGGAGTGTACACTAAAGGTGCGGAGTGAGAGGTAGGAGGAGAACCAGGAAAGAACAGAGCCCTGGAATCCTAATGAAGACAGGGTATCAAGGAGTAGGCTGTGATCAACAGTGTCAAAAGCGGCGGATAGGTCGAGAAGGATGAGGATAGAATAGAGGCCTTTGGATTTCGCCAGGAACAGGTCGTTGGAAACTTTTGAAAGTGCAGTTTCAGTTGAATGAAGAGGGTGAAAGCCAGACTGGAGTGGGTCAAGAATAGCATGAGATGAGAGAAAGTCAAGGCACCGGCGGTGAACGGCACGTTCAAGTAACTTGGAAAGGAAGGGGAGGAGGGAGATGGGTCCATAGTTGGAAGGACATGTAGGGTCAAGTGAAGGCTTCTTCAGGAGCGGTGTGACCACAGCATGTTTGAAGGCATCAGGAACGGTTGCAGTGGAAAGAGAGAGATTGAGGATATGAGAGATAAAAGGGGTGAGAGTAGGAGAGATGGTGTTAAGAAGGTGGTAGGAATGGGATCGGAGGAACAGGTAGTTTGTTTAGAGGAGGAGAGAATATGTGATGTTTCTTCATCAGTGACCTCAGGAAAGGAGGAAAAATACAGAGGGGTTGAGGAAATAGGGGAACAGACAAGGGGAGAGACAAGGGGAGGGAGAGGAGGGGGTGGTTGAGTAGAGAATTCGAGGTTTATCTTCTGAACCTTGTCATGGAAGAACTCAGCTAGGGTCTGGGGAGATAGTGAGGGGGGAGTTGGGGGTGGAGGCACTTTGAGGAGAGAGTTTAGTGTGGCAAAGAGAAGTCAAGGGTTTGAGCCGAGAGAATTAGTCAGTTGGATGTTGTAGTCCTGTTTGGCAAGCAAGAGAGCAGATTGGAAGGAGGTCAACATGAATTTGAAGTGAGAGAAGTCAGCAAGGGCACGAGATTTCAGCCAGAGGCGTTCGGCGGAGTGGGTACAGGAATGTAGGTAGCGAATTTTAGGGGTTAGCCAGGGCTGGGGTTTGGTACGTCTTATGGGACGGGGCATGAGAGGTGCAAGAGTGTTTAAGGCAGAGGATAGAATAGTATTGTAGGAAGAAACAGCATCATTGACAGATTTGGATGATGTAGTGGTAGAGAAGAGGTTCGAGACATTGGAGGATAGGGTAGTAGGGTCAATGGCCTGGAGATTTCGAGACAAATTGGTAAGGATTGGACGGGATTGGGCGGGATGAAGTTTAAGTGTGAAGGTTATTAGATGATGGTCAGAAAGGGGAAGATTTGAAATATAGGAATTGGAGGGGGAGCAGTTATAGGAGAAGATAAGATCAAGACAGTGACCATTTTGGTGGGTAGGGGAAGTGGAGCAAAGTTGAAGACTGAAGGAGGATGTCAAGGTGAGGAACTGAAGAGACATAAGAGTTGGAGGGATCATTAACATGAATGTTAAAGTCGCCAAGGATGAGGGAGGGGGAGGAAGGATCGTGAAAGAAGGAAGGAAAGCCAAGCATCAAAGTCGCTGAGAAAGGATGAAAGGGATTTATCAGTGGGACGATAAATAACTGCTATTCGAAGAGGCAAAGGAGTGAATAGGCGGAGGGAGTGAACTTCAAAGGAAGAAAATAGAGAGACTGAGGTGGCAGAAGAGACTTAATTGGAAAAGGGCCAGAGTAAAAGACCAACACCACCACCACGGCCAATAGGGCGAGGAGTATGGGAGAAGAGATAACCACCATGGCAGAGGGCTGCGACTGAAGCAGAGTCATCAGGGCAGAGCCAAGTTTCAGTTATCGCAAGTAGATGGAGGCTACAGGTGATAACAAGGTCATGGATATAGGGAAGTTTGTTGCAGATGGAGCAGGCATTCCATAGGGTGCATGAGAAAGGCAGAGAAGAGGGGGGGGGGGGAGGAGAGGAATAGAGATGAGATTGGAGAGGTCACGGTGCGACCTGTGCAAATAGGATGAGGGTTGGTGGGGGGGACCAGGATTAGGATTGATGTCTCTGGCAGAGAGAAGAAGGAGTAGGAGAGTACGGAGAAGAGTAGGAGAAGAGTGGTGACGAAGGCGAGATAAGTTCAGATAGAATGGGGAAGGTAAAATGGAAGGGATGAAGTGTTGAAGGCAGAAAGCAAGGAGGGAGGAAGAGGACAAGAGATGGAGAGGTAGTAAATGAACGAAAGGGCAATGTATAATTGTAGTGCATAGTGGTTTCGGTGGTGGAGTAGATTGGGAAGGGATAGTACTAGGAAAGAATGTGAAATGGAGCCATATGTATAGACTCAGGCAGTCCTAGGCGTAGCTAACAGTCACAAACAAGGTGAGGCAACTGAAGCTGAGGCTGAAGGCTGGAACAAAGGAGTCAAGGTTGCAGGATTGGAGTTTAAACTGCAGGCTGGAGCAGATGATGCTGGCAGAAGTAGAGGTTGCAGGATTGGAGTTAGGCAGGAGCAGACTGGAGCAGATGATGCTGGCGAAGTAGAGGTTGCAGGATTGGAGTTAGGTAGGAGCAGGCTGGAGCAGATGATGCAGGCCGGAGAAGAGGATGCAGGCAGGAACAGACGATGCAGGCTGGCGCAGAGGATGCAGGCAGGAACAGACGATGCGGCAGGGACAGAAGATGGAGGCTGGATCAGAGGGGTGCAGGCAGGAGCAGACGATGCAGGCAGGGGCAGAGGATGCAGGCAGGAACAGATGATGCAGGCTGGATCAGAGGGTGCAGGCAGGAACAGACGATGCAGGCTGGGGCAGAGGATGCAGGCAGGAACAGATGACGCAGGCAGGGACAGATGAATGCAGGCGGATCAGAGGGTGCAGGCAGGAACAGACGATGCAGGCTGGGGCAGAGGATGCAGGCAGGAACAGATGACGCGGCAGGGCCAGATGATGCAGGCTGGATCAGAGGATGCAGGCTGGATCAGAGGGTGCAGGGCAGGAACAGACGATGCAGGCTGGGGCAGAGGACGCAGGAACAGATCAGTTCAGGTTCAAGCTTTATACAGATTATGAGAGTGGTGGCCCAACGGGGGGGGGGGTGGGGTGGTGGGGGGGGATGGGGTCGGTGTCTGAATCAGGTTTCTGTAAGGTGTCAGGGTGCGGTGAGTGAACAGTCAGAGCTGTTCAGGCAGCGTTGCCGCCACGAGGGGCAAGGTGGTGAGTAATTCTAAGGCCTTGCAGCTGAAAATTAAATCACATGGCGTCAGCGTGACTCGTGGCTTCAGCAGGTACGGTTCAAGACCGGGCCAAATTCTGCAGCATGGCCAGGTTAATCACAAGTGGCAACTACGTAGGCAACGGTAAGATCACACAGTGTTACATTAGAGATCCGCAGTAATCTGGTATTTAGAGGTGCTCCGTCCACAAGATGCGGGTGGAAATGAGAGACCATTAAGATCGGGGCCGTCAACAGCGTGGTCAGGCTGCTCACTTAGAACGTCTTTTTGTACTGAAACAGTTTCACGTAATGAATACTGTTTTTTCTCAACTCCAGTGTTAAAAACAGTCTTGCAGTTGAAAGCTGCGGTGCATTAAAATGGAAGCATCGACGTGGTCACGATGCTGGGCTTTGAAGGGGCATCTGCTAGTACCGCCCAAACTAGAGGATCGGTCTAAGTTGGTACGTGTTCTCCTTCAGCAGAACAGGACAGTACTTCATGGGTTATGTTGGATGAAAGTGATGGCCAAATAAGATGTGTGCACTTTTTCTAAGAATATCTTGGAAGTTCTGGATTTCAATTTTATTTTTTTTCCCCCCAAATATTTTTATTTTCAATCCACAACAAGCATACAGTACTGCTTCACAATAATAAGAAATAGAACATTCATTCTATGTGAAATCATAAATTTGACTTCTAGAACCTCCCTACTGCACATTCCTATTTTGTTACTATACACATGTATTACAACATCCACTCCTCCGCAGTACTCCCTAAAATCCTGTCTAGGTATATGTGAGGTCTGCCAGCTTCTACCAGGCAGGCCCACTGGCATCCAGCTATAACTCTAATGATAATCTCAACCCTTCATTCTTGCCCACATGCCCTTGAAGACATATTCTTGGAGTAGGAATCTGCATCACTTGGAAGGCAGGCCTCAGCTGTAGGATCACTTCGTGTCACATCAATGGCATGCTCTCCTTCCATGTAACCTTGTTTTTTTAAAATTGCATAGGGACTACCAGACTAGAGGCTGGGGGACTGCTCTACCTTGTCCATGAAAGTCTCCTCCAGTGTTCTGGTGTTTTGCTGGTCCATGTGTGCATGAAAAGCATTTTGTACACAAGTTTTCAGCCTCAACTCAATGTGTACAGTATAGCCTATGTTCACAATAAAGAAAGAGAGCAAACATTTTGTGTGCACAGTTGCTAGGCATATGCCCTCCCATTCTGACCAATGTGCATGTGCACAGCTTAGAGGGAGCTGGTCTCCTTTACAGGGTTAGACAAAAAAACTTGTTTTCTGAAGGCCAAGATTTTGCACCAGGTTCACACATACAACCTCTTACCAAGGGTAGATAATTATACATGTAGCCTAAATCTGTCCTATGATTTTTTTTTTACGCTTTGTTGCACAGATCCTACTTTTACCAACTGTTCCAGCCATAAGACAGAAATCAAAACTCCCCATAGAATGAGGCTATTCTCTGGCCAGGAATCAGAACTCACCTTTTCCTCGTCTCCATCAATGCTTAGAAGATCAGTTTCTCTGAAGTTCCCACAAAATGTTGCTGCTTTCTGGCCATTTCTCTCTTTCTCAGGCTCAATGTAGTAACAGTGGCCTTTCCAAAGCAGCCAGGCCTTACTTGGGCAGAGAGAGCTAATAAGAGCTAAAATCAGAAACATCAATAAAGCATCTGACTTGCCACATACAAGCAAATTAAAATGTGAATTGAGAACACAGAAATTAGGGCAATACTGTTAAAGTTCCACATATTTCTGCAAAGAGGCAAGAGATTAAAAAGATATGTGAGTGCACAGAATAATTACCAGAACAGTGCCAGAAGTAATGTCCTTAATTAACTACAGAACAGATAGCAGGGCAGAAAGGGGGTGTCAACATTTAGGTGCTATGTGCACTTGTAAATGGCCAGAATACCTACAGTGGGGGAAATAAGTATTTGATCCCTTGCTGATTTGTAAGTTTGCCCACTGACAAAGACATGAGCAGCCCATAATTGAAGGGTAGGTTATTGGTAACAGTGAGAGATAGCACATCACAAATTAAATCCGGAAAATCACATTGTGGAAAGTATATGAATTATTTGCATTCTGCAGAGGGAAAAGTATTTGATCCCCCACCAACCAGTAAGAGATCTGGCCCTACAGACCAGGTAGATGCTCCAAATCAACTCGTTACCTGCATGACAGACAGCTGTCGGCAATGGTCACCTGTATGAAAGACACCTGTCCACAGACTCAGTGAATCAGTCAGACTCTAACCTCTACAAAATGGCCAAGAGCAAGGAGCTGTCTAAGGATGTCAGGGACAAGATCATACACCTGCACAAGGCTGGAGTGGGCTACAAAACCATCAGTAAGACGCTGGGCGAGAAGGAGACAACTGTTGGTGCCATAGTAAGAAAATGGAAGAAGTACAAATGACTGTCAATCGACAAAGATCTGGGGCTCCATGCAAAATCTCACCTCGTGGGGTATCCTTGATCATGAGGAAGGTTAGAAATCAGCCTACAACTACAAGGGGGGAACTTGTCAATGATCTCAAGGCAGCTGGGACCACTGTCACCACGAAAACCATTGGTAACACATTACGACATAACGGATTGCAATCCTGCAGTGCCCGCAAGGTTTGTTTTTGTGTGTTTTGTTTTTTTTGTGTTTTGGTTGTTTTGTTGTTTGTGGTTTTTGTGTTTTTGTTTTTTTTTTTTGTGTCCCCCTGCTCCGGAAGGCACATGTGACGGCCCGTCTGAAGTTTGCCAGTGAACACCTGGATGATGCCGAGAGTGATTGGGAGAAGGTGCTGTGGTCAGATGAGACAAAATTGAGCTCTTTGGCATGAACTCAACTCGCCGTGTTTGGAGGAAGAGAAATGCTGCCTATGACCCAAAGAACACCGTCCCCACTGTCAAGCATGGAGGTGGAAATGTTATGTTTTGGGGGTGTTTCTCTGCTAAGGGCACAGGACTACTTCACCGCATCAATGGGAGAATGGATGGGGCCATGTACCGTACAATTCTGAGTGACAACCTCCTTCCCTCCGCCAGGGCCTTAAAAATGGGTCGTGGCTGGGTCTTCCAGCACGACAATGACCCAAAACATACAGCCAAGGCAACAAAGGAGTGGCTCAGGAAGAAGCACATTAGGGTCATGGAGTGGCCTAGCCAGTCACCAGACCTTAATCCCATTGAAAACTTATGGAGGGAGCTGAAGCTGCGAGTTGCCAAGCGACAGCCCAGAACTCTTAATGATTTAGAGATGATCTGCAAAGAGGAGTGGACCAAAATTCCTCCTGACATGTGTGCAAACCTCATCATCAACTACAGAAGACGTCTGACCGCTGTGCTTGCCAACAAGGGTTTTGCCACCAAGTATTAGGTCTTGTTTGCCAGAGGGATTAAATACTTATTTCCCTCTGCAGAATGCAAATAAATTCATATACTTTCCACAATGTGATTTTCCGGATTTAATTTGTGATGTGCTATCTCTCACTGTTACCAATAACCTACCCTTCAATTATGGGCTGCTCATGTCTTTGTCAGTGGGCAAACTTACAAAATCAGCAAGGGATCAAATACTTATTTCCACCACTGTATAGATTATAGGATACTATGATCTATGCTTATTCTTTTGTGATTTAGGCGTGATCATTACACCAGTGTAAGTGGTCATATTTGGACATATTACACTGATATTCTGTAAAGAAAAGTACATGTGCACTTTTATTTATAGAATAGGCTACAAATATACATATTGTAGGCACCTAAATGAAGATGCCTCCTTTATAGAATTAGTCTCACAGTGTCTAACAGTAAAGGAGCAATCTTTTCATGCAGGTATTTTTGCCCAATTCCATCCAACCTTTGCCCCCAGGAATATCTGTCTACACTTCATAAAAGTATATGCTGTGAGTTGGCAGCACGTACTTTTCTGCATTTTATACCCCTGGACAATTTTATACTTGCCTACTTCTATGATGACACCAGCCTTAGTCCTCTGACTCTTGGTTGCTTTTATATGGTTCTCCACACCTCTGTTTTCAGTGGACACTTCTTAGTTTTCTTTTCATTTCCACCCGTTTTATATTACTTAGTTTTAGATGACGTTGATATATATCTATGCTGCTTGGCACAGGTTCTTATTTTCCAGATATACATATATACATGCATTATCCGTGCTGCTTGGCTCAGGTTCCCAGATATACATGCATTCTCCATCTTTATATCCCCATACAGTGTAGATCCCCGATACACATGAGCACCGGGTGGCACATTGATCCCCTTTTTTGTACTTCCATTTTAGTGTACTGTGCTCCAGTATTTTATCAGCTTTCATACTCTCTGCAGTGCTGACTCATCTGAACCATATTGGTACGTATTAATATTTTCCTCTTTATTCTCCGTTTTTATTGCCACTTACCTCATTACTCCCTGTATTTCACATCACTACTTACTTATTCACATTTCTCCTTATGTTATTATTATTATTATTATTATTATTAGCATTTGTATAGCGCTACCAGACAAGGGATTGGAGGACGGCGGAAGTGGTCCCTCTTCACAAAAGTGGTGATAGGGAAGAAGCTGGAAACTACAGGCCGGTAAGCCTCACTTCGATTATTGGAAAAGTAATGAAAGCGATGCTGAAGGAAAGGATAGTGAATTTCCTGGAAGCCAATAAGTTGCAAGATGCGAGACAACATGGTTTTACCAAAGGGAAATCGTGCCAAACGAATCTTTGAATTCTTTGATTGGGTGACAGGAGAATTGAATCAGGGACGAGCTATAGACGTAATCTACTTAGATTTCAGCAAAGCTTTTGACACGGTTCCCCATCAGTGCATTTTTTGTAGAAAAAAAGGTGCCGGTACTCATTATGGGCAGGGTCACCAAATATGGCTCCACCCCTACGATAGCCACACCCACATTAGCCACACCCTTATATCAGCCATGGCGCATATAAACAGACATCATTGAAAATACTAGTATAGGAGAAAAACAATAACTTGTGATTTATTTTCATTATAAATCATTTCTGTAAGATGTTACAGCTCCAGTATACCCAGTGCAAAATAAGACAACAGATGTAAATTCTCAAACTGGACAAATTCCAAACACTAAAATGAAAATAAAATAATTTTTTTCTACCTTTGTTGTCTGGTGACTGGTTTCTATCCATACTGGTCCAAGTGTCTGATTCTGCTGCTCTCTATCTGTTCTCTTAACTCCGTTTCCAGGGCTTCCTTTCCATTTATTTCTTTACTTTCCTCCTTTCTTCTTCCATGTCCAGCATTTCTCCTCTCTCCCTGCCAACCCCTCCATCCATCCATGTCCAGCAATTCTCCTCTATCTCCTGCTCTGCTCTCCTCTTCACCCATTTCCAGCATTTCTCCTTCCTCCCCTGCCATCCCATCCATGTGCATCTCCTTCCTATCTTCCCTCCCCTCCATCCATGTCCAGCATGTCTCCTCTCTCCCCTGCCCTGCCCTCCCCTCCCATGTCCAGTGATTCTCCTCTGTCCCCTGCCCTCCTCTCCTATCCAAGTCCAGCAATTCTCTCTTCCCTGCCTTCCCCTTCCATCCATGTCCAGCAATTCTCCATTCTCCTATCTCCCCTGCCCAGCAATTCTCCATTCTCCTCTCTCGAGGAAAGGAAATGACATCAGAGGAGGGCGGGACTTGCTGAGAATGCAGGGAAACGAAGCGGCCGATGCGATGGAAGGAGGCAAGCCTGTCTGCTGTTTGTTTTCTTTCTTCAGTCTGCCGGTTCACGAAAAAATAAAAGTTTTACGAGGCAGGGATCGGCCGGGTGCAAACAGCAGGGAGTGAGCAGGTGAGCCCCAGAAAAAAGGTGCCAGTACACCTTACCGTCGCGTACCGGCACAAAAAAAGCACTGCCCATAGGAGGCTCTTAAATAAACTGGATGGGCTGAAGATAGGACCCGAAGTGGTGAACTGGATTAGGAACTGGTTGACGGACAGAAGCCAGAGGGTGGTGGTGAATGGAATTCGCTCGGAGGAGGGAAAGGTAAGTAGTGGAGTGCCTCAAGGATCGGTGCTGGGACCGATTCTGTTCAATATATTTGTGAGTGACATTGCCGAAGGGTTAGAAGGTAAAGTTTGCCTATTTGCGGATGATACTAAGATCAGTAACAGAGTGGATACCCGGGAGGGAGTGGAAAACATGAAAAAGGATCTGAGGAAGCTAGAAGAATGGTCTAAGAATTGGCAATTAAAATTCAATGCGAAGAAATGCAAAGTGATGCACTTAGGGAATAGAAATCCTCGGGAGACGTATGTGTTAGGCGGGAGAGTCTGATAGGAACGGACGGGGAGAGGGATCTTGGGGTGATTGTATCTGAGGATCTGAAGGCGACGAAACAGTGTGACAAGGTGGTGGCCATAGCTAGAAGGTTGTTAGGCTGTATAGAGAGAAGAAAGGGGGTGTTGATGACCCTGTATAAGTCGTTGGTGAGGCCCCACCTAGAGTATTGTGTTCAGTTTTGGAGGCCGTACCTTCCAAAGGATGTAAAAGAATTGAAGCGGTGCAAAGAAAGCTACGAGAATGGTAAGGGATTTGCGTTACAAGATGTATGAGGAGAGACTTGAGGACCTAAACATGTATACTCTGGAAGAAAGGAGAAACAGTGGGGATATGATACAGACGTTCAAATATTTGAAAAGTATTAATCCGTAAATGAACCTTTTCCGGAGTGCGAAGGAGGTAGAACGAGAGACATGAAATGAGATTGAAGGGGGGGCAGACTCAAGAAAAATGTCAGGAAGTATTTTTCACGGAGAGAGTAGTGGATGCTTGGAATGCCCTCCCGCCGGGAGGTGGTGGATATGAAAATGGTAACAGAATTCAAGCAAGCGTGGGATAAACATAAAGGAATCCTGTTCAGAAGGAATGGATCCTAAGGAGCTTAGCCGAGATTGGGTGGCAGTGCCGGTGCGGGAGCAGGGATAATGCTGGGCAGACTTATACGGTCTGTGCCAGAGCTGGTGGTGGGAGGCGGGACTGGTGGTTGGGAGGCGGGGAGAGTGCTGGGCAGACTTATACGGTCTGTGCCAGAACCGGTGTGGGAGGCGGGGCTGGTGGTTGGGAGGCGGGGATAGTGGCTGGGCAGACTTACACGATCTGTGCACTGAAAAAGGACAGGTACAAATCAAGGTAATGTATACACAAAAAGTAGCACATATGAGTTTATCTTGTTGGGCAGACTGGATGGACCATGCAGGTCTTTTTCTGCCGCCATCTACTATGTTACTATCCTGCTTATAATCGAAAGAGAAAAACGCCTATACAGCGCCCAAATTGCGAGATAGACGTTTATCTCCCCAAAACGAATAAATCAGTATATGGAAAGAACAATTTAGAGCGTCCGTGGCGCACGTACGTTCAGAGAAAACGCCCAAATAAGGGGCGTGTCAGGGGCGTTGTTAGGGGCGGTGTTAGGAGGTGGTCGTCTACAACGTATAATGGATAGTGAATGATTTGGGGTGGGCGTGAACCTGGGCGTCCATTGCTTAGACCCGAAATAAAAGCAACCAGAAGCAAGGGGAAATCGTCTTTAGACCCATTAGCGATTATGTGGAGTTGGAGAGTGGCGAGATCAGGTTGGGAGAGAGCTGAATTGTTGGTGCAGAGAGAAAGCTGAGTGTGTTGAGTACTTGTTACGTTCGTCTGTTGCTTTGCCTCTTTGTGTCTTACCCTTTGACCTGTCCCTACTCCTATTCCTTGCTCTATCGCCCCCTTCCCCTCCCCCTATCCCTCTCCATTCACTTCTCCCACGTGTATACTGTAGTCCCCTTCTTCTCCATTGTCTCTGTCTTCTTGTACTGTTTGGCGAGTGAGTAGCGTGGTGGCTGGAACTGAGAGATCTGTGTGCTGTTTGTGTTTTACTACTATACTATACTAGTACTAATACTTGCACTGGTGGGGACATGGATGCAGTTAATGCACTGGTGGCTGGCATGGTACAGGAAGAGGGCACACACCGCAGGAGGTAGTCACGGCCCCGAGTGTTCAGGCCCCGCACCATCTTCCTACAACTCACTGACCAGCATGTCTAACAAGGTTCTGGTTTGATAGGGACACCATTGTGCAGCTTGGTGAGCAGCTGAAAACCCCTCCTTCAGCCCCAGACACGGAGGAATAACCCCATCCCTGTCCACCTCAAAATCACTGCCTCTCTCTCTCGTCCTGGCCACTGGGAGTTTTCAATCTGTATTAGCTGCTAACACAGGGCTCACCCAGGCTTCTATTGCACACTGTCTCACCCAGTTCCTGATGCCTTTCTAACTCACACCTCTCACCTACATCAGCTTTCCCCACCACCCCCCAGGCCCTGCACAACAACATGGCCGCCTTCTATGCTGTTGCTAGATTCCCCTCGGTCATAGGTGTGATTGACTGCACACACGTCCCACTCAGACCCCCCCCCCCCCCCCCCCCCCCCCCCCCGGCCACACGAAGCCACCTACAGAAACAGGAAGGCATTTCATTCGATGAACATGCAAGTAGTATGTGATGCCCAGGGGGAGATATTAGACGTGTGTGCCAGGTACCCCGGGTCCACCCACGATGCCTACATCCTACAGCACTCGGGCATCTTCTGCAGGTTTGAGTGAGGGGAGTTCACTGGTGGATGGCTACTAGGTAACTGCAACATGGATTACCCATACTATACCTCCTCCACTGGGCAACTCTCCGCCCTGGCTTCCTCCACTTCACTCCACAACCCACTATTCTAATCCCCCCTCCCCCCCCCTGTACCTACTCCAAAACAATACACCTCATCTATCTCATTCTGCTTTTCTCCAAAGGTGACCGAGGGTACCCGCAGAGGACATGGCTCATGACCCCCGTGGTCCACCCACAACCAGGGGCAGAAGAAACCTACAACAGGAGACAATCGCAGCACCTGGGGATCATTGAGCAGACCTTTGGCCTGTTGAAAAACCAGTTCCGCTGTCTGGACCGGTCTGGCGAGAGAGCTGCTCTACAGTCCAGAAAAGGTGGCCAAGATCTTTGTGGCGTGCTGCATGTGCACATTTGGCCCATGCAGAGGACAGCCTCTCCCAGAGGAGCCACAGCCACCAGAGGAGGCCCCAGATGAGCAGGAGGAGGAGCCCCCTCCACCCACAGCCCACAGAGCAGAGCTCAATGCTTACCAGCTTGGCGTAAGAGCAAGACAAAGACTCATTGAAACCAAGTTTTGCGTGAAAGTAAGTGCAACATTTATTTATATAAGTGCATAAGTGTTCACCCCCCCCCCCAACCCTCCAGCATGTGCCATCACTTTCCCCGTCCCCTCCCCGGTCCCCTCCTACCCCTCCCACGGACTTCCTTTGCAGCTGGTGCTGCAGGGGAAGTATCTTCACACTCTACTGATGTGCTGCTCCCGTCCTCCTCCGTATCCACATAGCAGCCTGCGGCTTCAGCTGTGGTGTGGAAATCTGGCCACCTTGTTGGCTGTAGCCTGGCCACAGGACCCAGAATGGGAGCTGGTTTGGTGGTGGGTGCTGCAGTAGTGGCTCTTAGCTGGTGGTGGTTGCTGCCCACTGGAGGAGGAAGTGGATGGCAGGTCTTGCTGCACCACCACCGCTGGAGTAGGCGGTGTCACCTGAGGGCGCAGGTCTTCAATGGTGTGCTGCAGCTGTTGCAGTTGCTGGAAGCACCTCTTGGTGGGCTTGCTGGTGTGCCTGGAGCACTCTTGGGGGCTTGGTGCTGCGCCTGGAGCACCTCTTGGTAGGCTTGGCGCTGCGGCTGGAGGGCTTCCCGCTGCGCCTGCAGTGCTTCCCGCTGCAGCTGTAATTTTTCCTGCCAGTACTCCTCGAGGCGCACATTGTGCTGAGCAAATCAGTGGCCAGCCGCAGGTGTTGCCCTCCATTGGCTGGATGGCCTGTGGCTAGGAGCTGGCCCCCTATATGCATCCTCCTCAGCAGAGTCAACCAGTGGGTGGAGGTGCCGCCTCTGCTGGTGGTGCTGGTGGAGTTTGAGCCTCTACTGCTGGTTCAGCTGCTGCAGGTGGTGGTGGTACAGGCTGTACTGGTGCAGGTGGTGGTGGTACAGGCTGTACTGCTGCTGCAGGCGGTGGAGGTTGAGACTGTCCTGCTGGTGTAGCCTTTGTTGGGCTTGCAGGCCACTAGGGCCAGCCTCCTCAGATCACCTGTATAGCACAGGGTGAGGAAGTTGGTTAGTGAAAATAACCCACTTTTGTCTTTCAGCATTCATACATTGGCCCCAAACTGCTGACCCAGCAAAGAGATGGTGAGGAGGAAAGGAATTGACACCGATGTGAAAGAGAGCCCCACAGGCAGCTGGGTAGAGGTGGTGGACGGACAGCCAAGAGAAGGACACCACTCACAACTTTGTGGACAAGCTGTTTGTTGTATATTAGTTAAAGTGAAGGACATTTCAGCATGTCTTGTGTTACTACTGACTTGCTAGACTGCCTAGAACTGCTTTATCACCCCCTTTACAGGCTCCTTAAGTTGCATGCATGTGGCCCACACTCACTAGAGCACAGAGGTGACAGAAGGAAATAGGCACAGTTTGGTGATGGGAAAATAGGAGGGAGTAGTAGGGAAGGAAGGCCCCCCCAAAGTTGTGCCACAGTAGTAATCTACACACACCCATAGGAGCCAACTGTAAAATATTATTGGGTGTGCTAAGGCCAGTGCACAAAACTCCACCCTGGACACCTACATGATAGTTGCTCAATATTGGGGGTGTTCAAAAACCCACAGCACCCACAGAGTGTGCTCCTATGACACACATGAATACTACCACTACTCAAATAGAGCTTACAATGTAATTAAGATGCACACACAGGACAAGTAAGAGGGAAGGTAAATGAGTACGGTAGGGATAGAGAGTAAGGGTACAGAGCAAGTGAGTAGGGGTAAGGAAGTCAGGACAGCATCATAAAGATGGTCGTTTATTCTACATATGAGCACACCCGTCTGAAACTCGCTCCCCCTCCTCCCGCCCCCAACTTGTATAACACAGTTTAGTGCAGCAGAACAGATAGCCCAGCTTCATAATCGTCAACCTACCTGAGCCCTCAGGCTCTGCCGAGGTGTCAAGGGACCCTATTCCGTGGATGCCCTCCTGGGGTGGACCATGAGCTCCAGGGGGGTGAGGTTGTCTGTGTCATGTGGTGGGGGATGGGCACCAGCCTTGCGCCTCACATCCCTCCTCAGCTTCCGCCACTTGCGCTTGCAGTCCTCCACGTCCTTGCACAATGGAAGACTGCATTGACGCTGTCACGTACCCGCCTCCCACTCCCGCTGTTGGTGGTTACAAACCAGCCTCATGCCCTGTGGGAGCAAAGAGATTTCGGTGCCGTTGCTGGATCTCCTGCCCCAGTAGCTCATCTGAAAAATTTCCCTTCTGGGTTGGGGGGCTGACGCGGCGGCATTATGTACCAATGGGGTTCGAAAATACAGAGTGAGTGGGCGTTTAAATAGTCGCCAGGGCCGCCCATTTTGGACAGGGGATAGGCGTTCCAGATATGGGCGGTTTCTTTTCCATTATACACACATTTCCTAAACGTCTCCAGCTGAGGTAGCGATTAGGCCCATGTGATGTTGATTATGGGTACATTAGTATGGCATCCCCACCTGCCTTCCTTTCTTCATTGCCATTTAAACCGCCATTTCCTGCGCTGGGACGTTGCTGGTTGTTTCTTAACATTCGTTTACCACGGTTTTACCCTCACTTATAATAAGGTTTGTGTTTGGCAATGTATGCTTGGGTACACCTGTGTATTTTTTTTTTGGGGGGGGGGGGGGGTTGTGATTAGGGGCAATGTATGCTTGGGTACACCTGTGTATTTTGGGGGGGAGGGGTTGTGATTAGGGCTGGCCCTCAGCCACCACGCCTTCCGTTTCCACTCTTCCACATCCCGTGAGCCTCCCTTACTTTCTCCCATTCTCTTTGCCTGGTTGTAGCAGGCAGTCTGTGGTGGTGAAGAAATGGCTACAATCGGCCCAAATCAAGCACCCCTCGGTAAGGGTCAGTTCACTGAGGCAGACGTCCAGCTAATATTCCTGAAGATAGAAGGCGCACTACACATTCTTGAAACAGATGTTCATGGTAAGCTCTCATTTGTCTGCCACCTCTTCTCTTTCTGCTCATAATCAAGGAGTGTCCATTCACTGTATGTAGTCTGCAGTCCACTCTCAGCTAGCTCTCTTTTCACCAGGTTCCAGTGCACTGGTTGGAGGCCATCAGCGCTGTACTGTGTGGGGTAGGTAGATCCTCAATGGTGTGGGCCAGCTGTTGGAGCTGCTGTATTGGTTCCCGGTAGGTTCCATCTTCCTTGTTTTTGTGGTGAACCCCAGTCCCCATTTATGAGTGGCCACCCACTGTCAAGGTCGATAGGAGGGGGAGGGGGAATAATATATGCAATGGATAGCACATTATTGAATACCTTCCTAAAATCCTTCATAGTTAGGGAACAAGAACATTTCTAACATTTGGTAGCCTGGAAAGTAGGCTACAGGTACTGCCTACTGAGCCCTTAAGACGTGGTGGTGAGGGAGAGGGTTCTGTGTACAGGTCCCAACCCAAATTACCTGCAGGTGGCCACAGTCTGGTGGCTGCTGTGGCTTAGTGGTTAGAGCACCAGCCCTTGTAATTACAGGGTTGCTGGTCAATTCCCACTGCTGCTCTCTGTGATCAAGGGTAAGTCACTTCACTCTTGGTTGGCTCAGGGACAAACCGAGTCATCCTGTGGCAGAGACAGACCCAGAATACCTGCACGTAACTCACCTTGAGCTACTACTGGAGAAAGTGTGATCAAACCTCTAAATAAGGAGCACCATATTTATTTGTGGCCTTTTGTAACTCCTGTATTATATTACAACTGTGATGAAGTAACCATCCATCTAATGGGCTTCCCTTCCCATTGTTTTCCCATTTCTCCTCAGAACTATATACCATTGCTGATGTATTGAATGTGAAAATATGAGCCAGCTGTATGTAGCTCTTTGTGGGCCTCCCACCAATGTGGCTTGTGAGTGAGGATGTCTGGCCATCAGAGAGCAAACATCGTCTATGTGCTACCAAGGGTTATGTGCAAGTTTCTACTTGGCAGATCACAAGTGCTAGACAACAAATCTCTTATTGATGCCACTCTGTGCTGTGGGTCAGTATGGTAAAGGGGGAGGGGAGGGAGAGAGGCTGGCTGGGCATTTGTGTTCGTAAACAGTAATATCCATCCAGCCTCCCCGGCCCACCCCCCCCCTGCACATATGGCCATGCAGGTTGGAATGAACAGGTGGCCTTCTGTATGGCCAACATTCTCAGACATGCATCAATTTTCTCATTCACACTACACATTTCATGCTATGAATATTGCTGCCTCCTTCCTCTCAACTCAACAGCACCATTTGCTTATATGTAGTGCACAAGGGAGAGACACACACACACACCCTGTTATTTAAAGTGTAACAAATAGATTTATTCAGGGCCGTGCCTAGGGTCTCTGGCGCCCCCCTGCAGACTATCAGTTGGCGCCCCCCCCCCCCATGAAAATGATCACGCCCCCCCCATGAAAATGATCGCTCACCACTTGCCACACTGAAAGGAATTGTCAGCAATATTCTTAGAAACAAATTGCTATACATTGCAAAATAAGATAGCAGATGTAAATTCTCAGATGATCGGATCCGCTTCTTTTACTTCCACACGAGTTGCTGCGCTCGCTATCGCGTTGGCAATTTATTTTTAAAGGGCTGGTGCGGGGGAGGGGGGGGTGCCAGGATGAAGAGCAGAGGGAGCGGCGGCACCCCCTTTCTGGTGACACCCAGGGCGGAACGCCCCCACCGCCCCGCCCTTGCTATGCCACTGGTCGGCAGCGCTTTTACTGACGATGCTGCGACCAAAAGATTTAAAGGCCTCGGCGGCGCGGGGCGAGGGTAAGCACCGCGGCGGCGCCCTCCAGAGGTGGGCGCCCCCCTGCGGCGCTTACCTTGCTTACCGCATCGGCACGGCCCTGGATTTATTCCCCCCACCCCTGCAAAACACTCCCCCAACCCAACAAAGCCCCACCAACATTGTGATTCCCCCCCCCACCCCCCCACACCCCCCCACCACCCCCCCACAACCCCAACAATTCCCCCCCCCCCCCCCACAACTCCCCACAACCCCAACAATTCCCTCCCCCCCAAAAAACGTTAGTCAAGGGCGGGCACGCCCTCTGAGTAATGCCCTCTGTAGCAGGGCAATGAGCAGCCCAGCAGTACCCTCAGTGGGCCCTGGAGCTGCTCATTGCCCTGCCGTAGGGCTCTGACCTCCTGCAGCAGCTGGTGCTGGCCATCTATCAGCTGGCACTGGCCATCTACCAGCTGCTGCAGGACATGCATCATTGCACCAGCACCAAGGGCTGCTGGAGCTGGCCCAAGGGCTGGCGCTGGCCCAGGGGTTGGAGCAGGCCCAGGGGATGGAGCAGGCCCAGGGGAAGGTGTTGTGGCACGTGATGGAGGTGCCTCAGGGGATGGAGATGGCCGAGGGGAGGGAGATGGTGCAGCTGATGATGGAGCTGCAGGTGGGGAAGGGTCCTCTATAATGTCCTCATCAATGATGAGGACCCCCTCCTCCGAGTCCGACTCCTCATCATCATGGGCCTCCTTGGCCGGCTCCTCCTCCTCCTGTTTGTAGCCGTCCTGGGCTGACTCCTCCTCCTCTTCCTCCTCCAGGTGCCCCTCCTGGCCTGGCTCCTCCTCCTCCAGGTGGCCCTCCTCATCAGCCTGCTCCTTCTGCTGGTGCTGGAGCCCTGTGTATGTAAACAGAGTATGGATGAGATGAGCACATGCAACATGGCTTGCATAGTGCAGTAGCTGGGTGGCCTGAGCCAGGGGAAGGGGGGAAGGTGTGAGAAGGCGTGGCTATACCCATGGGGGGACAGAGATGCATCAGATGACATGACAGGGAACCCTGGAAGCTGCACTGACACAAACACACAGGACATGTTGGCAGACCACACTCATTGGTGACCAGCATGTTGCATTGTGAGATGCGACGAGGTTTGGTGACCTGTTTTTGTTGTTTTTAATGGGGGGGGGGCGGTGGAAGAGTGTTTAGCACATTACTTTTATATGAGGGAGGCCATGACATCCAGTAAAAGTAGGGCCTCAGGCAGGTCTACCAGGACACACTATCCACCCACCCCCAGAAAGGGGGGAGACTAAAGTGAGGCTGTCATCTCAATCATCTCGGTGGGGGGGGGGGGGGGGGGGGGGGGGGGGGGATGGTCATTGGAAGTTGCAGCCACAGTCATGGGAGGGCACCTGCAACTTGCATCCTTGATCTGGGACCAATAAATATGTTATTACTTAGTAGTTGGCTATTAGCCACATGGAAATTGATATTGTACAGGACATTAGCATTATTCAATAAATATATTTACAAATCAGTACAGGTGTCCTGTTGTTGAATACTTACGGCGATCCCTGAGGTGCCGTCGCACTGCCCGGATGAGCTCGGGCCTCTCCCTCCTCACACGGCGGAACCTCCTCCTCAGGGACTCGAGGTCCGGTGAACCCCGAAGCATCTGTAAGATATAAGTTTGTAGAGCAGGAGTCAGGGGATGGTCCTTCTTGCCCTCTGCACACACATTCATTTGTTATTCAAATAGCAGAAAGAGGGTCAACACTGTTGTGGGGGGGACCACCTCCATTGGTTCAGATTCATAGGAGCCACCTTTTTAAAATTTTTGGGGGTGCTACCCCCAGTGGAGATCACCCCTCCCTGGGTACATACAAGGCATTTATTCTATATTGGGGGTGCTCAAGCACCCACAGCAGCCACCGAGTTGGCTCCTATGCAGATGATGCCATAGAGGTGGCCATGAGGCCAGAAAGTACCGTTTGTATGCATTATAATTTATGCTTGTAAAACTACTTTATATGTGTTATCATTACCATATTATCAAGTATGCTATACGTTTAATTGGTATAATATTTCCACTATTCCGATGTGTTGTAAGCCACATAGAGCCTGCAAAGAGGGCTGGGAAAATGTGGGGTTCACAGGCAAGAAATAATTAAATAACGAAATACATTATTGTAGGGATGTGGGAATGGTTGTCCTTTCAAGAACATACATTTTATTAGTGATTGTGCATGTACCCATAATACTCATTATCCTTGCATGCACACTCCAGTTACTGGTTACATTGATGACGGAGCTGTTATATGTGTAGGTACAGGAGGGGTGGGGGTGTGGGCCAAACACTTACCTTTCAAGCCTGTCCCTAATGCGGGTCCAGGCTCTCATGGCCTGGAGCCTGGGGGGCAGGTGGTGGTGTGTGATAAACAGCCGATGGCGGTGCCTTAGGCACAGCCGCACCAGCAGCAGGCTCTCCTCATGCCCAAAGTTTGGCTCACGTCTGTGCGCCATTTTTTCAGGTGTTGGAAAACAAGTGCCTTATATAGACGTCCTTGCGTGACGGACGTCGTTTCGTGCACAGCTCCATATATGGATAACCATCCCATATATGGCCCTATCAGCACGTGGACGCCGTCGTAAGCATAGACGTCTTTGACGTGCATGCCTGGTTGTTATGCGTGCGGAACTTGCCATATAGATGAGTATGAAGCACCCGACCCTTTTCACATATACACAATATGCATATAGCTGCATGCAGTTCCGGACATCCAGATAGGGCACATATGAGGAATATATCGGTGGAGCAGCATGATCTTTCTGTAGTTGACGCGTATAAACGTTCCTCATATTTTCCCCTACCTGGATGTCCAGAACAGCATGTACTGTATTTGCGGTACACCTATGTACATTCTTTTACACACTTTCTGATTTGGTCGTTTGCACCTGCGATAATCGAACGTGTTACGGCGCCCAATTTAGTCACGCTTATGCGCTCCTCATTTGGTCGTTTTGCTACAGGGATAATTGATTATCGAAAAACGCCCATACTATTTTTTGATTATACATGCCTGATTTTGGACGTTTTCGTAAGGACGTCCTAATGCGTACTTGGACGACCTTTCGATTATGCCCCTCAAAGTTACTATTTGTACCTCAATGTGATGGTGTTATTATAATTCCAACATTATTTCTTATCTTTCACCTCATGGTATATTCCTGAACATTATTTTATTTGTACCATTTTTGATTATTGATGTTATTCTGTGCTTTTAACTATTGTGTTGGTTTTAATTTGGGTTTTATTTTGTTTTTAGACCCCTGAAGAAGGCTTTGTTGCCTGAACACGGCCCGTGTAGGATCTTTTGGGTCAGTTTCTTTTGACAAATAAACCTTTTGGACACTTACTCCTTGTTTCCATTGGTCATTTGGAATTTTCTCCACTTTCACCCCTGCTGTTTTGAGGAAAAGGTGGTGCCATTGATTAACAGGGAGATTGTAGCTCTACTATACACTAATGGAAACAGCCAGGTTTTGAGTAAACTTTTGAATTTCTTGTATAAAAGCTCAGTGCAGACTTTGAGAGAAAAGAGTTCCATAGGTGTAGTCCTTGATAGTAAAATGCAGTATCACGAGGGGTATCAAACTGTAAGTGAGAGGGAAGAAGGAGTACAAGATGAGAAGCTTGAAAACATAAGGGGCGAGCAGATCCGTCAAAAAAGCAGGAATCTGTGGAATTAAGCATTTAAAAATAAGGGTAAGAGTTTTGAATTTAAGTTGAGTGGAGGCTGAAAGCCAATGTTCAATTAAGAGCAAAGGGGTGACATGATCAGTAAAATAAGCATTGTGACGTAACTTAACAGCAGTAGTCTGTATGAGCTGAAGTTTTTTCATTGTCTTGAGAAGCAGACTATTATAAAGAGACTTAAAACAATCGATCCTAGAGATGTCTAAGCAAAGTGAAAGAGCCCTAATTAATTTATGTGGAAGAAATGGTTTAACTGAACAAATATAATGCAATGCAAAAAAATGAAGAAGCTATAGGAGTGTTAATCGGAGGTGAAAATGTATGTTGATAATTGAATATTACCCCTAGAATACACACAGATTCATGAAATGGAAGCATGACATTCTTAATGAGAAGAGGTGTTGGATAGAAGGTGCAAGAGTTTGAGAAGTGAATAGATTCACATCATTACCCGCCGAATTGAGCCTGCCATGAGTGGAAAAGCGCGGGGTACAAATGTAACAAAAAAAAAAATTAGGGGTTTTCAAGAAGAGATCATTGGACTGGAAACATGTGGAGATAGTGCTAGGCCATTGATTGAAGGAAGAAGTATACTGTATGTGGAAGAGGATGGTAAATGGAATAGGATCTGGGCATCATCCTCATAACAATAAGGAATTCCTCTCAAAGACTGAATTACATGGAGAAGTGGTGCAAGGAAAATATTAAACAGAGAAGGAGATAAGATGGATCCCTGCAGGATACCACAATGAGGTGGGTAAGATGAGGAATATGAGGAGTGAGAATTGGTATTTATTTGAAAGGATCTGTTAGGTAAGAGGGAAACCAAAGACTGATATTGAAAAAGAAGAAATGGTCAACAAGCTCAAAGGCAGAAGACAGATCAAGAAATACAATAATCACAGAGAAAGATTGGTCAAGTTATGTATCTTATCTCCTTATTTAAAGCAGTAAGGAGAGTTTAGGTACTCTGGTCAATATGGAAGTCTGCCTGACAAGGTTGAAGAATGAAGGATTTGTCAAGTAATGTGGAGAGCCGAGAATGTACAATGCGTTCGAGAAACTTAGAAATAAATGGGAGGCTGGAAATTGGTCTGTAATTCATTGGATCAGAAGGATCAAGATTCGATTTTTTTTTTCAGGATAGGAGAAACTACTGCATAATTTTAGAGTGAAGGAATATAAACTTTATTTTAAGCTACCCTATAGGAGGGATAAGCACAAAGAGAGAAAACAAGAACAGAATGTACCTATCAGTGAGGCAGACCAGTGATCTTGCAGAGAGAAAGAAGGGTTTAAAGTAGAAAAATACTTTTCAACAGCTGTGAGGGTCAGTGGAAGAAAGGATGACCAGGTAGTTTGAAGGAGGGAAAAAGTTGAAGTGTTGGCTGAAACTGGTGTAAGAACAGAAGATGAGAGCAGACCAATGGTAGGAGAAGGAAGTCCCAGACCAGAGTTTAAGGAAATGATTTTAGATTGTCATGCCAATGCTAGTGTACTGGGGGCAGGTATATGAGAATAGACAGTGGATGCATCAGAAGTAGAAGGGGATAATGAATCCATGACTTTGAATACTTTATAGAGTTTGTTGGAAAACCTTTCAATGATCTTGTAAAAATAAAAGCCTTTTAATAGTTACAGATGTTCTTTATTCATGGTAGATTATACAGAAACAAAATAAATAAGTAGAGTGGTGCTTGTGCCATAAACGCTCAGCACAGCAAACTTGTTGTTTGAGTAGTCGCAGACCTGGATGGAACCAGGTACTATACTTGTGAGAATTGTTCATATTTGCACATGGCAGTGCTAAGAAATCAAGAATAGCTACCAAGGAAGTGTGGATAGATGAAAGGCAGGAGTCCAGGGGCAATTCAGAGGATGGTGAATGGATAGAGGAAATTTGTTGAGTAAGTTCATCTGGGTCCATAAGGGAGAGAAGACATGTGGGGTGTGATGAGGAATGAGGAACAGGTAGGACATCATTCCAGGGAAATGAGAAAGAGGATAAAAAGTAGGCTGAAAAGCTGAAGACGAGTGAGAGAAAATATGATCCAGAGTATTACCCTTAATGTGGGTGGGCTTGTGGCATATTATGTGTAAACAGTATTCTACATGTATGCTCCAGAACACAAATCTTAACTATATGAAAATATTTATTACAATCACTAATCAAATATAACAAATAAATAACTTCACTCTTACTTCACTCATACCAATCACCCATCACATACATTCAATCACTTTGCTGGACATTCTTATCTAATCAAAAGAGTCAAATCCAGATCCAGAATCAACATATCACAAGTCAGCAAAAATGCTTGTGAATTAATTGAAGCAAAACCCCATGTCTATATGAATATCCCCACACTGGATTAAGATACTTGATCAAGAATTTTAGTCAGTTGAAACTTCCGATACCAAATGCTTCATGTAGATCATGGGGTGTAACACTGAAGATCCCTTTCACAACGCTGGACTGGAAAATATCTTTATAGAAATATCAATTCAAATCACGTTTTCATAACCACCACAGTTGTTTAGGTCTCATGGTGCGTGAAGTTCCTCAGTTAGACAAACCAACAAATTGATCGCTCAACTGTTCCCCTGTGTGATGGGTGATTGGTATGAGTGACGTAAGAGTGAAGTTATTTATTTGTTATACTTGAACAGTGATTGTAATATTTTCATACAGTAAAGATTCGTGTTATGGAGCATTAGCTCCGGTTTATCTTTAAATTTCCCCAATTGTTGTAAAGTTATGTGTAACCCAAAGTGGTGCAAAACCCAAAATGACATTCGTTATTATAGAATAAGTGCTAACTGTTTTTACTGGCTGATTGTATTGCCGATGCCGCTGCTGCTTGTTTGTAGTGTATCAACATAGAAAAACTATGCCTTACCTAATCGTTGTTTTTCCTTTAGTCCAACCAGACAAGTCCAGAACAAGTAGGCATATGACCATTTCCCAGTGAATGGAGACAAGAAACAAAGTAATTCTACTTGACTTGCCTTTTAAGGGTACTGTGCAGCTATAAAACATTCATTACTTTGAATGACCAAGTAATAGATCTCATGTTTACCCCTCAAGACCATGTTATTTTCAATCACACCTACAAGGTGTTTGTAGTCCACAGACACACAGCTCTGCAACTGTAACATCCTATATAATAAAAAGCACCTCCAACGTTCTGAAGCTGATTCCGTGGCACTTAAACCTTGAGCCATTCGTGCTCTCCATCTGATGAATTGACGTCGGTACTTCCTGGTACGTCACCATCGACACTAACCAACCACAAGAAAGCAACACGCCCCAAACAGCGTGCTCGAACGTCAACGACAAACAACCGCCGTAAAGAACAGCGCCGGTAAAGCACAGAAAACAACCTCGATGACACACTAGAAAACAGCCCCCCCTGGTGCTCTGTCACTCGCCCCTCCCGAGATGCCACTGGACCACGTCCCCCGGCAACAGACACCCTCATCTGACTTCGGACACCCGCCCTCTACTCTCATACTTCGGACTTCCCCCTCCTCCCTGACAGACTCCCTCCCGAATTGGCATTAAATTCATTCATACTCTCCGCCCTCCCGTCACGACACGCCTCCGGATGTAGAGGACCCCACCCTCTCCCCCCGCACTCAAGGGTCGTCGTCCCTCCATAACACCCTACCAGTGGCGTAGCAAGGGGGGGCGGGAGGGGCGGTCCGCCCCGGGTGTCAGCTCGGGGGGGGGGGGGGTGCTCCCTGCCAGCCCCCCCCCCTCGGCGCATCAACACCCCCCCCCCCCGACCAGTGCCTACCTTCCTCAGCTCCCTCCAGCTCCAACCAGCTCCCGCACCCTACCTTTAAAGAAATTTCGGAAGCCGTGGAGAGGCGAGGCGCAGCGCCTCGCGCCTGCATGTAAAAGAAGTGTGGATCCTCATCGGGCCTTCCCTCATGCTGTCTGTCCCGCCCTCCGCTGATGCAACTTCCTATTTCCACAAGGGCGGGACAGACAGCGTGAGGGAAGGCCCGATGACGATCCACGCTTTTTTTACATGCAGGCGCGAGGCGCTGCACTTCGCATCTCCACAGCTTCCGAAATTTCTTTAAAGGTAGGGTGCGGGAGCTGGTTGGAGGGAGCTGAGGAGGGTAGGCACTGGGTCGGGGGGGGGGTGTTGATGCGCCGAGGGGGGGTGTCATCGTGCTGCACCCGGGGGGGGGGGGTAGCCCTCCTTGCTATGCCACTGCACCCTACCTCACACTTGCAGGCACCCTCCATCGACAGCGTTACGGCGAATGGCAGCAGCAGCAGTCCAAAGAGTCACGAATCTAAACGTAACAATGACGATGAAGATGAATCCCCCTTTCCCTCCACAAAAAAACACACACAGACCCACCTCCAAAACCCCTGCAAAACCCTCTAAGTTCAAAAAAACAGTTCCTCCAACTTTGACAGCACAACACACACAAAAAAAAGAGCCAGCAACAACACGGACACAACCCACTCCACTCCTCAACAAACGCTGACCCCACTCCAACCAACCTCACATTTCACCCACCCACGGACCCCCCCCCTGTCATTGACAGACACAAACACACACACAATACATCCCCCCTCCACACCCCACCCCCCAAAAAACCCACCACCTCCAAAACCACTGCAAAATCCTCTAAGTTCAAAAACAATTCCTCCTACTTTGACAGAACAATACAAAAAAAAAGAGCCAGCAACAACACGGACACAACCTACTCCACCCCTCAACAAACGCTGACCTCCCTCCAACCACCCTCACATTACACCAACCCCCCCCCCCCCCCCCGTCATTGACAGACAAAAACACACAGACACAAACCCACAGAAACACACACATTCCACTGCAAACACCCTGCAACGATAACCACCCTCAAAGCCACACACCACTTCATCCCACTTTGACAACACAACACAATTATACTAAAAATCCCTTTCAAAACATTCATTGCAGAAAACAAATACCTCGCTAGCGCCTGTTTCATTGCTCTCAGAAACGGGCTTTTTTACTATTAAGTACATAAGTATTGTCATACTGGAACAGACCAAAGGTCCATCAAGCCCAGCATCCTGTTTCCAACAGTGGCCAATCCAGGTCACAAATACCTGGCAAGATCCCAAAAAGTACAAAACATTTTATACTGCTTATCCCAGAAATAGTGGATTTTCCCCCAAGTCAATTTAATAATGGTCTATGGACTTTTCCTTTAGGAAGCGGTCTAAACCTTTTGTAAATTCCGCTAAGCTAACTGCCTTTACCACATTCTCTGGCAATGAATTCCAGAGTTTAATTACACATTGAGTATAGAAACGTTTTCTCCGATTCGTTTTAAATTTACTACATTGCAGCTTCATTGCATGCCCCCTAGTCCTAGTATTTTTGGAAAGGGTAAACAGATGCTTCACATCTACCCTTTGAACTCCACTCATTATTTTATAGACCTCTATCATATCTCCCCTCAGCTGCCTTTTCTCCAAGCTGAACAGCCCTAGCCACTTTAGCCTTTCCTCATAGGGAAGTTGTCCCATCCCCTTTATCATTTTCTTCTCCCTTCTCTGTACCTTTTCTAATTCCACTATATCTTTCTTGAGATGTGGTGACCAGAATTGAACACAGTATCCAAGGTGCGTTCGCACCATGGAGTGACACAAAGGCATTATAATCTCCTCGCTTTTTTTCCCCATTCCTTTCCTAATAATACCTAACATTCTATTTGCTTTCTTAGCCGCTGCAGCACACTGAGCAGAAGGTTTCAATGTATCATCAACGAAGATACCTAAATACCTTTCTTGGTCTGTGATTCCTAATGTGGAACCTTGCATGACATAGCTATAATTCTGGGTCCCCTTTCCCACATGCATCACTTTGCACTTGCTCACATTAAATGTCGTCTGCCAATTGGACACCCAGCCTCGTAAGGTCCCCTTGTAAATTCTCCAGCGATTTAACGACTTTGAATAACTTTGTGTCATCAGCAAATTACCTCACTAGTTACTCCCGTCTCTAGGTCATTTATAAATATGTTAAAACGCAGCGGTCCCAGCACAGAGCCCTGGGGAACCCCACTAACTACCCTTCTCCATTGAGAATACTGACCATTTAACCCTACTCTCTGTTTTCTATCTTTTAACCAGTTTTTAATTCAATAATAGAACACTACCTCCTATCCCATGAGTCTCCAATTTCCTCTGGAGTCTTTCATGAGGTACTTTGTCAAACGCCTTCTGAAAATCCAGATACACAATATCAACCGGCTCACCTTTATCCACATGTTTGTTCACCCCTTCAAAGAAATGTATTAGATTGGTGAGGCAAGATTTCCCTTCACTAAATCCATGTTGATTTTGTCTCATTAATCCATGCTTTTGAATACGCTCTGTAAATTTGATCTTTATGATAGTCTCTACCATTTTGTCCGGCACCGACGTCAGACTCACCGGTCTATAATTTCCCGGATCTCCTCTGGAACTTTAAAAAAAAATCAGCATTACATTGGCCACCCTCCAATCTATCGGTACCATGCTCAATTTTAATGATAAATGACATATTACTAACAATAGCATCCGGTCCAGGAGATTTACTACTCTTCAATTTGTAGAACTGCTCCATTACAGCCTCCAGGTTTATAGAGAATGAATTCAGTTTCTCCGACTGGTCAGCTTCGAATACCATTTGTGGCACTGGTATCTCACCCAAATCTTGCTCGGTGAAGACCGAAGCAAAGAATTCATTGAATCTCTCCACTATGGCTTTGCCTTCCCTGATCGCCCCCTTTACTCAGTCATCTAGCGGTCCTACCAATTCTTTTGCTGGCTTCCTGCTTTTAGTATACCTTAAAAAAATTTTACTATGTGTTTTTGCCTCCAACGCAATCTTTTTTTCAAAGTCCCTCTTAGCCTTCCTTATCAGCGCTTTGCATTTGACTTGACATTCCTTATGCTGTTTCTTATTATTTTCAGTCGGTTCTTCTTCCATTTTCTGAGGGATTTTCTTTTAACTCTAATAGCTTCCTTCACCTCACTTTTTAACCATGCTGGCTGTCGTTTGGTCTTCCGTCCTCCTTTTTAATAAGCGGTATATATTTGGCCTGGGCTTCCAGGATGGTGTTTTTAAACAGCATCCACGCCTGATGTAAATTTTTGACCCTTGCAGCCACTCCTCTAATTTTTTTTTCACCGTTCTTCTCATTTTATCATAGTCTCCTTTTTTAAAAGTTAAACACTAACGTATTTGATTTCCTATGTATACTTACTTCAAAGCTATCACACTCAACTAGCCCACAGTTCTTCAAGTGATGCAGGAGCTACTATATTCTACTGACATACAGTGCT
The DNA here is from genome assembly GCF_901765095.1 of Microcaecilia unicolor. Lineage (NCBI taxonomy): Eukaryota > Metazoa > Chordata > Amphibia > Gymnophiona > Siphonopidae > Microcaecilia > Microcaecilia unicolor. The sequence goes on from NC_044036.1 coordinate 216,033,984, forward strand.
CCACTTATAACAGGAGATAAAGCACTGAACTGAACAAGCTCTTCAATAGTATCAAGAAATGTCTGAAAAACCTGATGAGATAATCACTTCATCTCTTCTCAGGAAATCTCATCTACCCCAACTTGACATTTCGTCCTTTAGATTGTAAGCTCTTCTGAGCAGGGACCGTCCTTATTCGTTAAATTGTACAGCGCTGCGTAACCCTAGTAGCGCTCTAGAAATGTTAAGTAGTAGTAGTAATAGTGGAACTTGAAAATTTTGGAGCATTTGTACTGGAAGCTGCAACTACATTGTTGGCTAATTTGTCAACAAAGGAAAACAATAACATTACAAGCCTCAGTTTACATCAGACTGGTATATATGTAACCAACTATTTTTGCCTTTGCTGTGACATTATGTTATGGGAGCAGCATGGTTCTTGGATTTCGAAGATGGAAACCATAGCACTGACTGAGTGTACTGGTTAAGAACCCCCAAATGTCTTGTAACACCTTAAGAAAATCACTTTATAGAATGAAAATGATGTTCATGTACAGAAAATGTAATCAGTGAAAATAAAGAAAGAAAAGATACCTCAAGGAGAAGTGCTGGGAGACAAATAACACTACAGTCCTATCATGCATCCAACCACCAGAACACGGTCCATTAGTAGCTCACATGGTACAGAAACCAAAATGAATACCTTCAAACTACTCCTCATAATCTACTCCTTAATACTGATCCACTTAACACTAACTACCCCACTTGCAGAGTAACATTATACCCATACTACACAATCATCATCAGGGCCAGTCTTAGCAAGTGCGGGGCCCTATGCAGACCAATTTGGTGGGGCCCCATCCTAGCCCCGCCCACCCTAGCCCTGCCCCAGCCTGGCTCCGCCCCCACCCTAGCCCCACCCCATCAAATAAAGACAAATGACGCTAAACTTGTACAAAAAACTGATTGAAATAATAAGCAAAATGCTATCATGAAACCATAAACAGCACTAATTCCAAGGACAAGACAAGCTACAACCTTATGCGTGGCATGGAAAGCCAACTTTAATTACACCGGGCTCTAAACACCAGTGCACAACCTAGTGAAAAAAAAATAAAAAAACAAAAATGGCTGCAAACTATACGCTAGCAGAATACTGCACCTTCCTTGATCACATTTGAAAAACACATGAAGGCAAAATACTGAACTGGAAAGTAACCTCAAGAAGTCAGAATCAGCATGCAGCAATACTACAAAAATTGAAACTTACATGAAAAATATCACAGATGCACATTTCCAAAAACTGACATATTCCAATTAATAAATTCTGAATAAAATAGTTTTTTCTACCTTTGTTGTCTGGTGACTTTGTTTTTCTGATCATGCTGGCTCAGTATCTGATTGTGCTGCTATCTGTCCTCTTAACTCCGTTTCCAGGGCTTCCTTTCCATTTATTTCTTTACTTTCCGCCTTTCTTCTTCATTTCTTGCCCTACATCCGTAAGTAAAAGCTGGGTCCTCCGCAGACTTGACTGTCCAGTGGATCCACCTTCTGCCTATTTTCTATATCCATGTGCACTTTTTCTCCTCTCTTCCTTTTCCCTCACCTCATCTCCTTCCTCACTCTTCCCTTGCCTCCATCCATGTCCAGCATTTCTTCTCTCTCCTCCATCCACCCATGTCCAGCGACCCTCCTGTCCCCCCTGCCATCCATCTATGTCCAGCAACCCCCCCGCCCCTCTGCCCTCCCCTGCCATCCACCCATGTCCAGCGACCCTCCTGTCCTCCCTGCCCTCCCCTGCCATCCACCTATGTCCAGAAACCCCCTTCCCATGCCATCCACCCATGTCCAATGACCCTCCTGTCCCTCCTGCCATCCCCTGCCATCCACCTATGTGCAGAAACCCCCCCATCCCCTTTGCCCTCCCCTGCCATCCACCTATGTCCAGAACCCCCCCTCCCATGCCATCCACCCATGTCCAGTGACCCTCCTGTCCTCCCTGCCCTCCCCTGCCATCCACCGATGTGCAGAAACCCCCCTCCCCTGTCATCCACCCATGTCCAGCGACCCTCCTGTCCCCTCTGCCATCCACCTATGTTCAGAAACCCCCCATCCCCTTTACCCTCCCCTGCCATCCACCTATGTCCAGAAACCCTCCTGTCCTCACTGCCATCCTGTCCAGAAACCCCCCTCCCCTGCCATCATGTCCAGCGACCCTCCTGTCCTCCCTGCCCTCTCCTGCCATCCACCTATGTGCAGAAACCCCCCCTCCCGTCCCCTTTGCCCGCCCCTGCCATCCACCTATGTCCAGAAACCCCCCTCCCCTGCCATCCACCCATGTCCAGCGACCCTCCTGTCCCCCCTGCCATCCACCTATGTGCAGAAACCCCCATCCCCTTTACCCTCCCCTGCCATCCACCTATGTCCAGAAACCCTCCTGTCCTCACTGCCATCCTGTCCAGAAACCCCCCTCCCCTGCCACCATGTCCAGCGACCCTCCTGTCCTCCCTGCCCTCTCCTGCCATCCACCTATGTGCAGAACCCCCCTCCCGTCCCCTTTGCCCTCCCCTGCCATCCACCTATGTCCAGAAACCCCCCTCCCTTGCCATCCACCCATGTCCAGCGACCCTCCTGTCCTCCCTGCCATCCACCTATGTCCAGAAACCCCCCTCCCCTGCCATCCACCCATGTCCAGCGACCCTCCTGTCCCCTCTGCCCTCCCCTGCCATCCACCTATGTCCAGAAACCCTCCTGTCCCCCCTGCCCTCTCCTGCCATCCACCTATGTGCAGAACCCCCCCGTCCCCTTTGCCCTCCCCTGCCATCCACCTATGTCCAGAAAACCCCCTCCCCTGCCATCCACCCATGTCCTGCGACCCTCCTGTCCTCCCTGCCATCCACCTATGTCCAGAAACCCCCCTCCCCTGCCATCCACCCATGTCCAGCGACCCTCCTGTCCCCTCTGCCCTCCCCTGCCATCCATCTATGTCCAGAAACCCTCCTGTCCTCCCTGCCTGCCCCTGCCATCCTGTCCAGAAACCCCCCTCTCCTGCCACCATATCCAGCGACCCTCCTATTCCCCCTGCCCTCTCCTGCCATCCTCTTCTCCCCCCCAACCAAGAAAGGTTAACTTTTCTTTTAAATGTACCCTCCATCGCCGCCGGGAATCCAGCACAGCAGCGTCAGTGAAAATGCTCCTCCCCTCCCGAGTTCCCCCGACGTCTGTAGCAGAACAGAAGCTCTTCCTGATTCGTTCATTCTTATTGTCCCGCCCGAGAATGAACGAATCAGGAAGAGCTTCTGTTCTGCTACAGACGTCGGGGGGACTCGGGAGAGGAGGAGCGTTTTCACTGACGCTCGCTGCTGTGCTGGATTCCGGCGACGGAGGGTAAATTTAAAAGAAAAATGATCGTTCCCCTTGGTTGGGGGGAGAAGAAGAGGGCGGGCAGGGTGGCGGTAAGCATGGCGCAGCGGCGCCGTGCCATGCTTACCTGGCTTGTTGTTTACGTCGGTGCCCTGGGAAGAGGCTGACTGAGGCGTGCCGCTCGGGGCCCCCCTAAGCGCGGGGCCCTATGCGGCCGCCTCGGTCGCCTCGGCCTAAGACCGGCCCTGATCATCATAGATTGATCAGATACACCACACCTCATCAAACTGATAACAACTTAAACAAAGGAGGAACACCAACATGAGTATTAGAAAAAAGGGAAAAAAGACTAAACGTCAGCCGGCGTGGCTAAACAGTAAGATAAAGGAAATCATTAGAGCCAAAAAACAATCCTTCAGAAAGTGGAGAAGAGAACCAACTGAAAGTAACAGGATAGATCATAAGGAATGCCAAGCCAAATGCAAAGCGGAGATAAGGAGGGCAAAAAAGGACTTTGAGAAGAAATTAGCGTTGGAAGCAAAAATACATAGTAAAAACTTTTTTAGATACATTAAAAGCAGGAAACCGGCCAAAGAGTCGGTTGGGCCGCTGGACGAAAATGGTGTTAAAGGGGCGATCAAGGAGGACAAAGCCGTAGCGGAGAAATTAAATGAATTCTTTGCTTCGGTCTTCACCGAGGAGGATTTGGGGGGGACACCGGTGCCGGAAAGAATATTTGAAGCGGGGGAGTCGGAGAAACTAAACAAATTCTCTGTAACCTTGGAGGATGTAATGGGTCAGTTCAGCAAGCTGAAGAGTAGTAAATCACCGGGACCTGATGGTATTCATCCCAGAGTATTAATAGAACTAAAAAATGAACTTGCGGAGCTACTGTTAGAAATATGCAATCTGTCCCTAAAATCGAGTGTAATACCGGAAGACTGGAGGGTAGCCAATGTTACTCCGATTTTTAAGAAAGGTTCCAGAGGAGATCCGGGAAATTATAGACCGGTGAGTCTGACGTCGGTGCCGGGCAAGATGGTGGAGGCTATTATTAAGAATAAAATTGCAGAGCATATACAAAAACATGGACTGATGAGACAAAGTCAGCACGGATTTAGTGAAGGGAAGTCTTGCCTCACCAATCTAATGCATTTTTTTGAGGGGGTAAGCAAACATGTGGACAATGGGGAGCCGGTTGATATTGTATATCTGGATTTTCAGAAGGCGTTTGACAAAGTGCCGCACGAAAGACTCCTGAAGAAATTGCAGAGTCATGGAATCGGAGGTAGGGTATTATTATGGATTAAGAACTGGTTGAAAGATAGGAAGCAGAGAGTAGGATTGCGTGGCCAGTATTCTCAGTGGAGGAGGGTAGTTAGTGGGGTCCCGCAGGGGTCTGTGCTGGGTCCGTTGCTTTTTAATGTATTTATAAATGACCTAGAGATGGGAATAACTAGTGAGGTAATTAAATTCGCCGATGACACAAAATTATTCAGGGTCGTCAAGTCGCAGGAGGAATGTGAACGATTACAGGAGGACCTTGCGAGACTGGGAGAATGGGCGTGCAAGTGGCAGATGAAGTTCAATGTTGACAAGTGCAAAGTGATGCATGTGGGTAAGAGGAACCCGAATTATAGCTACGTCTTGCAAGGTTCCGCGTTAGGAGTTACGGATCAAGAAAGGGATCTGGGTGTCGTCGTCGATGATACGCTGAAACCTTCTGCTCAGTGTGCTGCTGCGGCTAGGAAAGCGAATAGAATGTTGGGTGTTATTAAGAAGGGTATGGAGTCCAGGTGTGCGGATGTTATAATGCCGTTGTATCGCTCCATGGTGCGACCGCACCTGGAGTATTGTGTTCAGTACTGGTCTCCGTATCTCAAAAAAGATATAGTAGAATTGGAAAAGGTACAGCGAAGGGCGACGAAAATGATAGTGGGGATGGGACGACTTTCCTATGAAGAGAGGCTGAGAAGGCTAGGGCTTTTCAGCTTGGAGAAGAGACGGCTGAGGGGAGATATGATAGAAGTGTATAAAATAATGAGTGGAATGGATCGGGTGGATGTGAAGCGACTGTTCACGCTATCCAAAAATACTAGGACTAGAGGGCATGAGTTGAAGCTACAGTGTGGTAAATTTAAAACGAATCGGAGAAAATTTTTCTTCACCCAACGTGTAATTAGACTCTGGAATTCATTGCCGGAGAACGTGGTACGGGCGGTTAGCTTGACGGAGTTTAAAAAGGGGTTAGATAGATTCCTAAAGGACAAGTCCATAGACCGCTATTAAATGGACTGGAAAAATTCCTCATTTTTAGGTATAACTTGTCTGGAATGTTTTTACGTTTGGGGAGCGTGCCAGGTGCCCTTGACCTGGATTGGCCACTGTCGGTGACAGGATGCTGGGCTAGATGGACCTTTGGTCTTTCCCAGTATGGCACTACTTATGTACTTATGTACTTATGTACTTATGAGTGGAGGAGTGGCTTAGTGGTTAGGGTGGTGGACTTTGGTCCTGGGGAACTGAGGAACTGAGTTTGATTCCCATTTCAGGCACAGGCAGCTCCTTGTGACTCTGGGCAAGTCACTTAACCCTCCATTGCCCCATGTAAGCTGCATTGAGCCTGCCATGAGTGGGAAAGCGCAGGGTACAAATGTAACAAAAAAAACACAACAGAAGGGAAACCAGGGTCTTGCAGAAAGTAACATTATACCCATACTACACAATCATCATAGATTGATCAGATACACCACACCTCATCAAACTGATAACAACTTAAACAAAGGAGGAACACCAACATGTGGACAACCACAACAGAAGGGAAACAAGGGTCCTAACAAACTCACCCTAACAAAGACACGACAACTAATAAAAGTCCGCACAATACCAAATACAGTAGACCCATTCCAAACAATCCAAGTGGGTTACATCAACGCCAGATCCGCTGTAAATAAAACAGCAATACTAACAGACTGGATCATGTCAGAAAACCTTGACCTACTCTTCATCACAGAAACCTGGATCCATGACCAAAAGGACCCTATAATTCTAGACCTGTGCCCACCAGGATACAAAATCACACACTGGACCAGAAAGGAAAAGAGAGGCGGTGGCATAGCACTAATCTATCAATCCCGCTTCACCACTGAAACCACTGCCGAGTCCATAACACCTCAACTTGAAATTGCCTCAATCAGAATCCACAACAAAACCCTACTTGATCATTTGAATTGTGTCTTGTTCTACTGACCTCCAGGTAATTGGAACGAGGACCAGATTAACTTCATGGACTTCATTTCAATCACATGTGTAACCAACTCCAATATTTATTTATTTATTTAGAACATTTATATCCCACATATTCCCAACACAGTAGGCTCTATGTGGCTAACAATGTTTATAAAGAATGAACATCAAACAAAGGCAAGGGGGAACAGAGAAGAAGGAACATCTAGGGGGGAAAACAGCAGGGGAAACGAATGAGGGGCGGTAGGAAGTTAATTAACAACGGAATAAGTTCTATCACATAGATAGGTCTTGAGGAGTTTCTTGAACAGGGTGTGGTCGGTAGTCTCCTTTAATGCTGATAGCACAGCATTCCAGTAACGAGGACTCACAAAGCAAAAAGTGGAGGCAAAGAGCAGTTTGTACCGTAGGTTCCTGCAGTCAGGATAGTGGAGAGTTAGATAAGTACGGGACGGCTTCTTAGAATTTCTTGGAGGGAGGTCAATCAGGCTGAACATATACACTGGAGCATCCCTGTATACGATCTTGTGGGTTAGAGCACATATTTTAAATTCAATTCGCTCTTTTATCAGGAGCCAGTGGAGCTTCTCTCTTAGTTGGTTTGCTGCTTCAAACCGAGATTTACCAAATAGTAGTCTCGCTGCCGTGTTTTGCGCCGTCTGGAGCTTCTTTAGGGTTTGTTCTTTGCATCTGGCGAAAATCCCATTGCAGTAGTCAAAATGGCTCAAAATGAGAGAGTAGAGTCCAGAATAGGTCAAACAGAAGGAACTGCTTGATACATTTTAGAGACCGCATGGAGAGGAACATTCATTTCAGAATAGCTGATACTGAAGATCGAGGGTCAGGTGTGAATCCAGAATGACACCAAGGAACTTCAAAGTATCTGCGATAGGGAGGGAGTAGTTCAGCGTAGTAATTGTGCCTGGGATAGATTTGTTGAAATGAGAGGAGAGAATGATGCATTGGTTTTTTTCCTTATTTAGCTTGAACTTGAATGCGTTCGCCCAATTGGCCATGATGGCAAAACTGTTCTGTATTGCATCAGAGATTTCAGATCAAGAAGAGTGGAAGGGAATGTAGATAGTTACATCATCTGCATAGATGTACGGGTGCAGGCCATGGTTGGATAGGGCAGTAGCAAGTGGAGACATCATAATATTAAATAGGGTAGGTGACAAGGGGGAGCCCTGAGGAACTCCACAGTGGGATCTCCAAGGTGGTGAAATAGAGGAATGGACTTTGACTTGATAGGATCGATATGATAAAAATTCTCGAAACCATTCCAAGACATAACCACCAACGCCGAATGCAGATAGTAAAGACAGAAGGAGGTTATGGTCCACCATGTCGAATGCACTGGATAGATCAAATTGTAGAAGCAAGATGTTTTTCCCAAGTGATATTTCCCTCTTAAAGTTGGAAAGGAGCGTGACCAGTACTGTCTCGGTACTGTGGTGAGACCGGAACCCGGATTGGGAGGCATGGAGAATAGAGAATTTATCCATATAATCAGTGAGCTGTGAATTGACCAAGCTCTCCATGGACTTAACTAGTATACTAGTTTTAGGAGACATCAACCTTCACTTAGAAGACTCAAACTCTATCAACGCACGGGAATGTAAGGAATTTCTCCACTTATGGGATCTCAACTGGCCACAAATGCAACCAACCCACATCAAAGGGCACACACTCGATCTCATCTCACACAAACTTTCAACAGACCAGAACCTAACAATAGCAGATATTAAATGAACAGAAACACCCTGGACCGATCACTACAAACTAAACTTATCCCTACGCTGGCGGAAGAAGGGCTCATACCGAATACAAGAACACACATCCTACAGCACAATAGGTCATGTAGACGCGAAAACATTCTGGCAACTGATATACAATAACGAATGGACAACACAAACTGACTCCATATACTACCTCATAGAATGGGATAAAAGACGCAAAAATAAACTAGATGAAATAGCACCCTTATGAACAAGAACCTCACGTAAGCATAACTCGATACTATGGTTCAACGATGAACTGAAAAAGCTAAAAACACAATCCAGGAGACTCGAACGAGCATGGAGTAAAACAAAAGATGAACATACACACAGCGCATGGAAACAAATACAAAGACAATACAAATATGCAATAAGCCAGACCAAAAGATCATACTATAAAACTAAAATAGGGACTGATTATAAAGACACAAAGAAATTATACCAACTCGTGAACAAACTCCTAGACACCAACTTGGTCACCACAACGAATACAGACATCCCATCTGCAGATAAACTTGCCAAGTATTTTAATGAAAAAATCATAAACCTATGCAACATGCTACCTCAGGACAACACTGACATCGAAAACTTCCTTAATGAGTTGGACCCAACCTTTGGAGAATACCCGGCTGACCGAACCTGGTCAAACTTCACCCTCCTGACCGTCGAAACAGTTACTCAGGTGATCAGCAGGTTCTCCAGCACTCACTGTAAACTAGATACATGTCCCAGCTACCTAATGAAATCCGCCCCTGACCGCTTCATAGCAGACCTCACATCCCACCTAAATTACATGCTCTAGCAAGGTCTCTTCCCTAAGGAAAGTGGCAACATCCTACTCACCCCGATACCAAAAGACACCAAGAAAAAAAACAAATGAAATCACTAACTACCATCCAGTAGCATCTATCCCGCTGGTAGTCAAACTAATGGAAAGCATGGTAACCAAACAACTTACAGATTATATAAGCAAATTCTCAATATTACACAAATCACAGTCAGGATTTTGCCCCCTCCACAGCACCGAAACAGTACTACTCACTCTCCTAGCCAAATTCAAGGAGGAAATAGCAACAGGCAAAAACATCCTTCTCCTCCAATTTGACATGTCCAGCGCATTCAACATGGTAAACCATAATATACTAATAAGACTACTAGACAACTTTGGGTTTGGTGGAAACATACTTAACTGGATCAAGGGTTTCCTAACCACAAGAACATATCAAGTAAAATCAAAGTCAAACATATCATCACCGTGGAAAGCAGACAAAACTAAACTGACAGAAATCACCTACGAAATCAAGCTCAGCTTGAACATCATGGACTCATGGGCAAATGCATTTCAACTAAAACTCAATAAAGAAAAAACACACTCGTCTCATCCTCTCATCCCAACATAGCGCGGACAACCCCACAAGTATTGACACCTTAGATCACACCCTCCCTATCTCAGACAGCCTGAAAATCCTCGGTGTTACAATGGACCGCAACTTAACACTGGAGAGCCAAGTGAAATCCACAACAAAGAAAATGTTCCACTCAATGTGGAAACTCAAACGCGTAAAACAATTCTTCCCGAGGGAAACATTTCGCAACCTGATACAATCAATGGTAATAAGCCACGTAGACTACTGCAATGGAATTTATGCGGGATGCAAATAACAAACTTTAAAGAAACTCCAGACTGTTCTAAACATGGCAGGTAGACTTATATTTGGAAAAACGCGATTCGAAAGCACAAAACCCCTCTGCAAAAAACTACACTGGCTCCCAATCAAAGAACACATTGCTTTCAAAATCTGCACCCTGGTTCACAAAATTATCTACAGTGAAGCCCTGGGATATATGACAGACTTAATCGAATTACCAACTAGAAACACATCAGAATCAACATGAACGTACCTAAATCTGCACTACCCAAGCTGCAAATGTCTTAAATAGAAATCAACCTATGCATCCAATTTCTCCTACATAAGCACACAACTGTGGAATGCATTACCAATAGCTTTGAAAACAATGTACGACCACCTAACCTTCTGGAAAACACTAAAAACTAAGCTGTTTAAAAAGGCATACCCTACCAATCCAACTTAAATGCGTGATCTCGGCAACACAACAATACTAAAGTACGTAATGGACATAACACAACTCTTCTGCTGTTCGATTCCCTAATGTGGCTGTGCCACATGAACTTTATCTTACCACAACATCACTTTGTATTTGTTAACACCGGAGTCTGCAAATGCCTCTCTGTGGGCTACAAATGTAACAAACAAACAAATAAATAAATAAAACAAAAGTACATGTAGCTGTGTGAAATGGCAAGAAACAGAAGAAAAAATCCTGATTGAGAGCAGTTAAATACATTTGAGTAGGGAGGTTTTCTGAATTGGTCTGGTAGGACTAAAGGAAATAAAATTATCAGGTAAAACATATTTTTCTAAGCTGATACAATATATACAAGCAACAGTGGCATCAGCAATACAATCATCCAGTAAAACAGATTAGAAGTTATTCATGATAATGGAATGCAATAATTTTTCCTTCCTTTGTAACTTAGTAAATAACAGCAGATAAAGAACTGAACGGTCCATCCAGTATGCCCAACAAGATAAACTCATTTTACATGGTATGTAATACTTTATATGTATACCCGAGTTTAATTTCTCCCTGCCTTTCTCAGGGCACAGACCGTAAAAGTCTGCCCAGCACTGTTCCTGTGCTAAAAGTTCTGAAGCTAACGTCGAAGCCCCTTAAAATTTACACTCCAGCCCATCCATATCTATTCAGTCACGATCAGGGCACAAACCGTAGAAGTCCGCCCTACACTGGTTTTACTCTCCAAATACTGGCATCGCCACCCAATCTCCACCAAGATTCCATAGATCCATTCCTTCTAAACAGGATTCCTTTATGTTTATCCCACGCATGTTTGAATTCCATTATTCTTTTCATCTCCACCACCTCCCGCGGGAGGGCATTCCACATATCCACCACCCTCTCTGAGAAAAAATACTTCCTGACATTAGTCCTGAGTCTGCCCTCATTCAACCTCAATTCATGTCCTCTAGTTCTACCACTATCCCGTCTCCAGAAAAGGTTTGTTTGAAAGGTATTGATCCGCAAAGATAAAAGTTCCTGGGGAGGAGTATAGGGAGAGATGAGAGAGGAGAGGTACTGAGGAGCAGCAGAGTGAATGCAATTATAAGTCAATAAGAGGAGTTTGAACTGTATGCAGAAACGGATAGGGAGCCAGTGAAGTGACTTGAGGAGAGGGCTAATATGAGCATAGCGACACTGGCGGAATATAAGTTGTGCAGCAGAATTTTGAACAGATTGAAGAGGAGAGAGATGGCTAAATGGGAGACCTGTGAGAAGCAAGTTGCAATAGTCTAAGTGGGAGGTGATAAGAGTGTGGATAAGGGTTCTGGTAGTGTGCTCAGAAAGGAGAGGGCGAATTTTGGTGGTGATATAGAGAAAGAAATGACAGGTTTTAGCAGTGTGCTGAATATGTGCAGAGAAGGAGAGAGAGGAGTCGAAGATGACTCCAAGGTTACGAGCTGATGAGACAGGGAGGATGAGAGTGTAATCCACAGAAATAGAGAATGGGGGAAGAGGAGAGGTTGGCTTAGGGGGAAAGATAAGAAGCTCAGTTTTGGTTATGTTTAGTTTCAGATGGCGGTGAGACATCCAGGCAGCAATGTCAGACAGGCAGGCTAATACTTTGGCCTGGATTCCTGCTGAGATTTCTAGTGTAGAGAGGTAGATCTCCTGGTTCTCCTCTTATCTCTCCCACTGTACCTTCAGAGTACATTCTCATGGATCTTCCTCCACCCCTATCCCTCTCTCTGTTGGAGTTCCTCAGGGATCTGTCCTTGGACCCCTTCTCTTTTCAATCTACACCTCTTCCCTGGGCTTGCTGATCTTATCTCATGGTTTCCAATATCATCTTTATGCTGACGACACCCAGCTTTATCTCTCCACACCAGACATCACTGCGGAAACCCAGGACAAAGTATCGGCCTGCTTATCCGACATTGCTGCCTGGATGTCTAACCGCCACCTGAAACTGAACATGGCCAAGACCGAGCTTATTGTCTTTCCTCCCAAACCCACTTCTCCTCTCCCTCCACTCTCTATCTCAGTTGATGGCACCATCATCCTCCCCGTCTCATCTGCCCGTAACCTCGGAGTCATCTTCGACTCCTCCCTCTCCTTCTCTGCGCATATCCAGCAGATAGCCAAGACCTGTCGCTTCTTTCTCTATAACATCAGCAAAATTTGCCCTTTCCTTTCTGAGCACACCACCCAAACTCTCGTCCACTCTCTCATTACCTCTCGCCTTGACTACTGCAACCTACTCCTCACTGGCCTCCCACTTAGCCATCTATCCCCCCTTCAATCCATTCAGAACTCTGCTACTCGTCTTATCTTCCGCCTGGACTGATATGCTCATATCACCCCTCTCCTCAAGTCACTTCACTGTCTTCCAATCAGGCACCGCATACAGTTCAAGCTTCTCCTACTAACCTACAAATGCACTCAATCTGCAGCCCCTCATTACCTCTCTACCCTTATCTCCCCTTACGCTCCTTCCCGAAACCTCTGCTCACAGGACAAATCCCTCCTCTCAATACCCTTCTCCACCACCGCCAACTCCAGGCTTCGCCCTTTCTGCCTCACCTCTCCCTATGCTTGGAATAAACTTCCTGAGCCCATACGCCAAGCCCCCTCCCTGCCCATCTTCAAATCCTTGCTCAAAGCCCACCTGTTCAATGTCGCCTTCGGCACCTAACCACCATTATACCTCTATTCAGGATATCTAGACTGCCCCAATTTGATTGACTGCACATTTTGTCCTTTAGATTGTAAGCTCCTTTGAGCAGGGACTGTCCTTCTTTGTTAAATTGTACAGCGATGCGTAACCCTAATAGCACTTTAGAAGTGTTGAGTAGTAGTAGTAGTAAAGGTGGTACTGAAAACCATGGGATGAGATCAGAGTAGGTTAATGAATAGGTAACAGTATGAGCTGTTGATCTACGTTGCGTAAACTAATACAAACCAAAACTGAACAGCAGCCAAATTCAATCCCAAAAGGTCATAAAAAGGCATACAATACTTGAAAGCATGAAAATTACCCTCAGAAACCAAGGTATTAACCAAGGTCTGACCAATAAGACCCATTATCTATATAAGATTTTGGTACCCTTGTTCTGATCTGGACTTGCTGGTGGTTCCTAGTGGATTCTTGTCAGCGAGATGAATGCCCCTGCATAAGTTTGTTTAAACTGGGTTGTTCCTGATAAAGCCCAGAAGCGGGTAAACCGATATGGGCCCCGTTGAACACAATTAAGCAGTTGGAATGAGGGGTGATCAAGCCAGCTAAGAAAAGCTAAGTTATTTTATGCCACAGCTGTGCTTTTAGAAATATTTGATTCTCAGTGAAAATGTTTGCATTATGAGAAAACTTTGATTGTAAGCATGTGAGATTAATTTTCTTACCCAATGAAAGAGATCAGACCACAGATACCAAAATCTTATATAGATAACGGGTCTTATTGGTCAGACCTTGGTTAATATCTTGGTTTCTGAGGGTAATTTTCATGCTTTCAAGTATTGCATCATGCCTTTTTATGATCTTTTGGGATTGAATTTGGCTGCTGTTCAGTTTTGGTTTGTATGAGATCAGAGTACCAAGGGAAGAAGTAAAGATGGAGAAAAGAAGAGGTCCCAGGACAGATCCCTGAGGTATACCAACTGACAGTGGGATAGAAGTGGAGGAGGATCCACCAGAGTATACACTAAAAGTACGATGGGAGAGTTAAGAAGAAAACCAAGAAAGAACAGAGCCCTGAAATCCAAGTGAGGGCAGCGTATCAAGGAGTAGACTGTGATCAACAGTGTCAAAAGCAGCAGATAGATCGAGAAGGATGAGGATAGAATAGAGACCTTTGGATCTGGCCATGAATAAGTCATTGGAGAGTTTAGCAAGCTCTGTTTCAGTTGAAGGAAGAGGGCGAAAGCCAGACTGAAGTGGATCAACAATAGCTTGAGATGAAAAAGTCAAGATGGCAGTGAACAGCACGTTCAAGTATCTTGGATGCAAAAGGGAGGAGGAAGGTGGAGCGATAGTTGGAAGGACAGGTAGGGTCCAATGAAGGTTTTTTAAGGAGTGGTGTGACTACGGCATGTTTGAAGGCATCAGGAACAGTCGCAGTGGAAAGTGAAAGATTGAGGATATGACAGATAAAAGGGATGACAGTAGGAGAGCTAGTGTTAAGTAGATGGGTGGGAATAGGATCAGAGGAACAGGTAGTTAGTTTCGAGGAGGAAAGAAGATGTGCAGTTTCCTCTTCAGTGATTTCAGAAAAGGAGGCAGGGGTTGGAGGGTTGAGAGAATGGACTAAGGGAAGGAGAGGTGGAGGTGACTTGGTTGATAATTCAAGTTTAATCTTGTGAACCTTATCATGAAAGTACTCAGCCAGAGTCTGGGGAGAAAGTGAAGGGGGAGTTGGAGGTGAAGGCACTTTGAGGAGAGAGTTCAGTGTGGCAAAGAGACGTCGAGGGTTTGAGCCAACAGAATTTGTCAACTGGATGTAGTAGTCCTGTTTGGCAAGTAAAAAAGCAGACTGGAAGGAGGTCAGCAAGAATTTTAAATGTATGAAGTCAGCATGGGCACAGGATTTCAACCAAAGGAACATAGGTAGTGGATTCTAGAGGTCAGCCAAGGCTGGGGTTTGGTATGCCTTACAGAATGGGGAATGGGAGGAGCAACAGTATCCAGAGCAGAGGAGAGAATAGTCTGTCAATGAGGCTGTCTCTTCCTATTACAGGAAGAGATAGCCTCATTAATAGACTTGGATAATATAGTGGTAGAGAAGAGATTTGAAACAATGGAGGACAGAGTAGAAGGGTCAATAGCCTGAACATTCCTAAATGTATTGATTAAGAGTGGACCGGACTGGGGAGGAGGGTGTTTAAGTGTGTAAGTTATCAGATGATGGTCAGAGAGGGGAACAGCTGAGGCACAGAAACTGGAGGGTGAGCAGTTTGAGAAGAGGATAAGATCAAGACAGTGGCCATTCTGGTGAGTGGGGATAGTGGAGCACAGTTAAAGATTTAAGTGAGAAACTAAGAAGCATCAGGGTCAGAATGATCATTAGCATGAATGTTAAAATTCCCAAGAATGAGGGAAAGAGATGAAGGTTCAAGAAAGAAGGAAAGCCAGGTGTCAAAGTCAGTGAGAAAGGAAGAAAGAGTCTTATCAGGGGGGTCGATAAATGACTGCTACTCGGAGAGGCAGAGGAGTGAATAGACGGATGGAGTGAACTTCAAATGAAGGAAAGCAGTGAGACTGAGATTGAAGAAGAGGTTGAAATCTACAAGAGGTTGAAAGTAGTAGCCTGACACCACCTCTGTGGCCAACCGGGTGAGGAGTATAGGAGAAAAGATAACCTCCATGGCATAAGGCCGCAACTGAAATAGAGTCTTCAGGGCAAAGCCAAGTTTCAGTTAGGGCAAGCAGATGGAGAGTACAAGAGATACAGAGGTCGTGGATGTAGGAAAGTTTGTTACAGACAGAGTAGGCATTCCACAGAGCACACGAGAAAGGCAGGGAAGAAGGGGGGAGGAGAGGAACAAAAATTAGATTGGAGACATCATGATGTGACCTGCACAAATAGGATGAGAGCTGATGTGGAGGACCAGGATTGGGATTGATGTCCCCAGCAGAGAGCAGGAGAAGGAGCAAGACAGTACGGAGAAGAGTAGGAGAGGTATGATGACAGCGACGAAGGCAAGATGTACTCGGAGAAAAAGGAGATGGCTGAATGGAAGGAAGGAAATGTTGAAGGTTGCGAGCTGAGAAGAAGGAAGAGAACAAAAGAGATGGTGAGATGACGAAAGCAGAGGGTGGGCAACGTGTTCCTGCAGTGCACAGTGGTTTAAGATGGAAAAACAGATTAGGAAGCGACAGTACCACGAAGAGAGTGCCTTATAAGTCAAGCCCGAAAACAAAGAGGGATAGGATCTTCCTAGACAGAGAGAAAAAATACCCCTCCGAAGGGCCACCACCTTGTAAGTGGTGGAGGGGCTTCCGTGTTTCAAAGACTTAGACGGCTATGCTGAAGGGTTACCCATATCAGACAGGCCTCTGAGGAGAAACCAGACAAAGAGTGTCTCAAACTGGAGGATCCAAGATGGCGTCGAGGGAGGATGTACTTTAGTTGAGTTCCCGTTTTACCCCAGAATACCTGAAGAAGTAGGCGCGCTCCCCAGAGAATGGGGAAGAAAAAAGGCAAAGCCGTGGTGTTGTCCTCCTCGAACACGGCTGGGGTTCCCAGCACTTCTCAGCCTACTTTGGAGCGATTCGGGGTCATAACGTCGGGGATATAGGTTCCTGCTTTGGGGAACAGCAAGGCTTTATTGCTGAATCTCAGTGGAGAGGGAGTGACTTTGAGTCCCCCTGTTGGCATGACCTCTCCAAGACCCGGAAACAGTAACGCTTCGCTATGGAGGTCGACAGTGGAAACACCCGAAGTGGTTTAGGATTCTCATGCGATCCGAGGAGGTCCTGGCGCAGCATTGACTCCAGATAATAAACCAACTGGGGGATTGGAGAGTGAGCTCTTCCCCCCGAAGATATCTGGAGCGGTTTCTGTGGAGAAATTGGACCTGGTGAAGCCAAAAAATGTCATAATGGACGCACTATGGGAAGTGCTGCAGAGTGTGAATAATTCTCTTCTTCAGATGTCAAAATTTTTCAGGAATAAATATGTGATTATATCAATACTCATCTAACAAAGTGGAAGTCCAAGATATAAAAATAGAGACTTTGATTACGGAAATGGTTTCTCTACGAAAATCAGTTAATCTGGTAATGAAGGACAGTCATGTTTCTTGTAAAAAAGTGGAACTTCTGGAGAACCAATTAAGGAAAAATAACTTGAGAATGATAAATCTTCCTAAAATACCCTATATAGAGAGTTATATTACTAGTGACTTTTGCCTTTGATTTAGATAGGAACAATGTTTTGAAATTGTATTTCCGATACATGGCTGATAGTTTTTTGGGTTCAAAGATAAATATATTTCCTGATATATCAAGGGAATCGCAGACTAGGAGGTGTGAACTCTTGGCTTTTAAGCAAAGAATCATTGCCCTAGGTGGGACCTTCCTAGAGCAGTTCCTTTGTAAGTGTTTTATTTCCTTATTACTTATTTGTTGAACCCAAGAAATTACAAGAGTTTGTGGAGTTAAAAGAACAGATGAAGAACCCTCTGCAGCAACTTCCTTTAGTTACCACTGTGCCAGCTGCAATTACCAATTAACCTTCCTTCCTCAGAAAATATGAATTTGTAAGATTAACCATTTGGTGTTTTTCTTATTTTCTTTGAGATTGTTTTCCTGATCTTGGATCCCCCAATTGTGGACAATTATATATATTGTTGTGAGAAAATGTTTTTTTCTTTTTCCTTATATTAATTTCAGTTTTTCCTTACATTTACGTGATAAATGTGAATGTAATTAAGTAAAATGATAAATAAAAAAATTTTAAAAAAGAGAGAAAAAATAAAAAGATCCTAAGTCACAAAAAAAAAAAAAAAATCAGAAGTCTGCATGAAGATTTTGAAGCCTAGCTTGAGCATCGGAAATGCTACCATCCTGAAACAAGGATTTTTTTTTTTTTTTGGGGGGGGGGGGGGGGGGGGAAATGCTCTTTGTGCTGAATTGTGAAAAGGAGAAGATAATAGATCAGAATGAGGCAAGACTAAGCCGCTTACCTCACTAGCTCCTGATCATAGTAAAGTAAAGTAAATGATGGCAGATAAAGACCTGAATGGTCCATCTGGTCTGCCCAACAGTCGCATTCACTTGTTAATTCATCATTAAACCAACAATAAATGTGGTATAAAATACTTGATCCTGGTCTTTCTTTGCCCTTTTGGGGACACAAACATTAGAAGTCCACCCAACACTGTCCTTATGTTCCAATTAGTGGAGTTGCCATCGAAGCCCTTTCCAGCATATCCTAATCTGTCTTGTCACATATAGGCCACAGACCACAGAAGTCCACCCAGCACTGTTCTTACTTTCCAGCTACTGGAGTTGCTGTCAAAGCACTTTCCAGCCCATCCTAATTTCTCTTGTCATATGTGACACACTCCATAGAAGTCCACCCTGCACTGTCCTTATGTTCCAACTACTGGAGTTGCCGCAGCAGCACTTTCTAGCCTATCCCAATCTATCTTGTCATAGATGAGACGCAGGCTGTAGAAGTCCGCCTAGAACTGTCCTTCCAATCCAACTATTGGAGTTTCTATCAAAGCCCTCTCCAGTCAATCCTAATCTGTCTTGCCAAATACAGGACACAGTTCCTCACAGCAAGAGTAGCTGCCTAAGCAACACACAACACATTAACACACATGCAGTCATTTAATTTTTGTTTTTTCAATGTATTTTTTTTCTCTTTGCTATGGTGAAAAAAAGATAGAGATAACTCAAGGCTCATTCAGTTGGTCCCAAGACTTCCTTTGTGGCTGGCCTTATGGACTCCTTTGTGGTACTTTCAACAACTACAGCAGGAGAAATATTATTGGGGAATGCTGTGCCTCTGTTTTCCCCAAATCTCAACATTTCACTGAGTTCCAATATATTTATTATTTATTGCATTTGTATCCCACATTTTCCCACCTCTTTGCGGGCTCAGTGTGGCTTACAATAAGTTGTGAGTGATAGAAATACAATTTGTTACTACTCGGTTATGGATTACATTGTGAGGAGTTATGCGAGACAAAGTAAAGTATCATTAAGGAATATAACAATGGAAAAGAGCAGTGAAACATTGGAGGAAACAACGGGAAACTGAAAGGGGCAGTATATAATAACAAGAAAGCATTTGGTATACCTTTTCTGTGAGTAGAGGTATGAGTGTGGTGAGATTACAGGGGATAGGAATTCAGAGTGGCTGTATTGATGCATTATTGAACAGTGGGTGTGGGCTTTATGTGTTTTGGTTCTTTCCGTATATTTTCTCAAAAAGATGGGTCTTCAATAGTTTGTGGAAGGTGGCTTGCTCGTAGATCGTTTTCAGGTTGCGCGGCAGTGAATTCCAGACCTGCGTGCTCATGTAGGAAAAGGTTGACGCGTGCAGCGCCTTGTATTTCAAGCCCTTGCAATTAGGGAAATGGAGGTTGAGGAAAGTTCGGGATGATCTTTTAGCATTTCTGGGTGGTAAATCTATTAGATCAGACATGCAGGCTGGGGCTTCACCATGAATGATTTTGTGGACTAATGTGCATGCTTTAAAAGTAATGCGTTCCTTAAGTGGGAGCCAGTGTAGCTTCTCTCGTAAGGGTTTTGCACTTTCATATTTTGGTTTTCCGAAGATGAGTCTGGCTGCTGTATTCTGGGCTGTTTGGAGTTTCCTCAGTATTTGCTCTTTGCAACCTGCGTATAGTGAGTTGCAGTAATCCAGATGGCTGAGTACGAGGGATTGCACTAGGCTGCGAAAGACGGATCTTGGGAAGAATGGTCTTATTCTTTTCAATTTCCACATGCAGTAGAACATCTTTTTGGTTGTGTTGTTTGCATGAGTTTCGAGTGTTAGGTGGCGGTCGATAGTGACTCCAAGGATTTTTAACGTTTCTGAGATTGGAAGGTTTAGTTTTGGTGTGTTTATAGCGGTGAATTCATTCGTGTTGTACTGGGAAGTGAGTATCAGGCATTGAGTTTTTTCTGCATTTAGTTTCAAGTGAAATGCATCTGCCCAGGTGTTCATGATATGTAGACTTTGGTTAATTTCATTGAGGATCTCTCTGATGTCTTCTTTGAAAGGGATGTATATTGTTACATCATCGGCGTATATATATGGGTTGAGGTTATGATTTGATAGGAGTTTTGCCAAGGGGATCATCATTAGGTTGAAGATGGTTGGTGAGAGGGGTGATCCTTGTGGTACTCCACATTCAGGTGTCCATGCAGCAGACGTGGTTGAATTTGATGTGACTTGATATGACCGCTGGGTTAG
This sequence comes from Microcaecilia unicolor, assembly GCF_901765095.1. Lineage (NCBI taxonomy): Eukaryota > Metazoa > Chordata > Amphibia > Gymnophiona > Siphonopidae > Microcaecilia > Microcaecilia unicolor. The sequence continues at coordinate 216,054,379 of NC_044036.1, forward strand.
GAATCCCTTGAACCAGTTTAGGACGTTTCCTCCGATGCCAAAATATTTGAGTATGTGTAATAGGATTCAGTGGTCAACCATGTCGAAGGCACTTGACATGTCAAATTGTAGGAGGAGTATATTGCAGTAGAACATCTTTTTGGGTTGTGTTGTTTGCATGAGTTTCGAGTGTTAGGTGGCGGTCGATAGTGACTCCAAGGATTTTTAACGTTTCTGAGATTGGAAGGTTTGATGTTGTGGTAATGTTGAATGGTCAATTTAAGAGCAATGGAAATTAAAAAATCAAATAAAGAAGCATCTTCATCAGGGGTCCTTTTACTAAGCAGCAGGAAAAAGGGCCTTGCGGTAGCAGCAGGGGCCATTTTTCCCATGCCCCAGGGACCTTTTCCCACAGTCGGTAAAAGCCCCCCCACACACACACATTGCTGTGAGAGAACTCTTACCGTGTGGCCATGCAGTGGGGAGCCCCTACCGCCACCCATTGAGGTGGCGATAAGGGCTCCGACGCTAACCCGGCGGTAACCAGGCAGTGCATGGTGATGCCCAATTACCGCCGAGCAAGCCATTTCCGGGGGTTTTCTTTTTCCTCAGGGTGGGACTACCACCGGCAACCACGTTGGGCCAGCAGCAGTCCCGGAAGAGCAAGCGGTAAGCCTGCATTGGGCTCAATGCCGCTCTGTAAAATGGCCCCCAAATGCTTAAAAGATATAGATAACGAGTTAGAAAGTTGTAGGAGATCTAATGTTTTAGGCCAAATATCCAGCCAAAATGTATAGACATTATTGTACCTTACTGATAGAGCAAGACCAACATAAATCATTGAGAGAGAATTTACTTTTAAAGGATTTAATAGGAGTCCAATGAGCTCTGTGGTGTAAAAAAAAAAATTGAGGGCCCCTTTTACTAAGCCGTGCCCAAACGGACTATCACGTGGCTCTTGCAGTAACTTCATTTTTGGCGCATGTCCGATACGCGCGTCTTTAAAATATTTTGTAGGCAACATCACCATCTTTACCAGTGCAACTCTGCCCAACAGGGACAGCGGGAGGTCTCTCCACCTACAGCACAAGGATCGGATAATAGTTATCCGCTCTCTTACATTCTTATTGTACACCACCCCCGTATCCAAATGAAGGAACACCCCCAAGTACTTCAAGGGCCCTTTGGTCCATGCAAGACGGAAAACGGGCATGATTCTGCAAGGGCAAGTCGAGGACAGCGCCATCGCTTCAGATTTCTCAAAGTTAATCCTAAGGCCCGAAAAAGAGCCAAACTGATGGATTAGCTCCACCAGAGCAACTATATCTGAAGATGCATGTTCTAGAAAAAGCAACATGTCGTCAGCAAACAAATTGATCTTGCATCCCAGGGCTCCTAGTTTTATACCTCATATAGCAGCGGTTTGATGGATCTTGCATACCAAAGGTTCAAGCAATAGGACAAACAACATTGGAGATAGTGGGCATCCCTGTTTTGTTCCCTGTTCTAGCATAAAGAAGCTGTAAGTTGCCCATTCACTAAAATTTGTGCCGTGGGGTTAGAGTACAATGCCCGCATTCCCATAAGGAAGTCATCCATAATTCCAAATTGGGGTAGGACCCAGAATAAGTAATCCCACATTATTTTGTCGAACGCCTTTTCAGGGACTAGGCTAGCAATGATGGCGTCCCTCTGCTTCCCCCTCCCCCCGCCTGGATTGCACTCAATGCTCTCAGAATGTTAGAGGATGCATACCTACCAGGCCCGAATCCTGTTTGATCATCATGCACTAGCACCGGCAGCACCTTTCCCAGCCTATTAGCCAATATACTAGCAAAAAGTTTTAAATCCTGGTTTAAAAGGGAGATGGGGCGATATGAACCCAGAAGTTCCTTATCTCTCCCAGGCTTAGGAAGTACTATTATCGTAGCATGAGCTAATCGCCCCACTCCCTGACCTGGTGTGAGAAAACTTTGGCATAATGCCTGGAAAGATCTAACAATATGGTAGCCCAGTGTTTTATAATATCCCGGACCCAGCCCATCTGGACCTGGCGCCTTTGCTAGTTTGAGGCGTTTCAATGTTTCTTTTATCTCTACCCCTGTAATCGGGCCATTGAGATTGTCTAATTGGGCCGCAGACAAAGTGGGGAGTTCCAGCCTGCTAAAAAAACTATCCCTCCTCACCGTGCCACTACTCCCTTTGTCATACAAGGCAGTGTAAAACTCAACAAAAGATTTTTTAATGGCTTCTTCTTTACTTAAAACAGACCCTGATTTGTCCTTTATCCTAGTAATTACTTGCTTTGGGGCTCTGTTTCGAATCAGATTTGTTAGTAGTTTTCCGACCTTATTCACCCATTTGTGCAACTATATATCTGTATATCCCATTTAGCTCTATTGGTTAAAATGTCATTCACTTGGTGTCTAGTAGCTAGATACTCCTGTCATGCCTGCTCTGGTCCCCCTTTCACCAGTCGGGCTCTAATGGTCTGGAGTTTGTGTGCCAAGTGGAGCAATTCTTGATCATAAAGTTTCCGCTTACGGGCACTGTACTCTATTATTTTCCCCTTTAAAGTAGCCTTTCCCACCTCCCAGTACGTGACGGGGTCGACACATAAAGTGTCCCCATTCCTGAACTAAAATGTTTTAAACTCATCGTCCAAGTATAAAGAGAGGTTCATTCTCCATCCTCTCCCTCGGTTTCGTGAAGATAAACCCATCTCCATCCAGGCCATACTATGATCAGACACCACTCCGTCTTCCAATGTGGCCTTTCTCACCATTGGTAAGAGGGATGAAGGTATCAGTATGTAATCAAGACGGGCATATACTTTATGGACCTGCAAAAAATATGCAAAGTCACGCTCCTCTGAGTTCAACACTCTCCATATATCCAAGAGATTTAGTTCTCTCTGGAGGAAATTAACTCCTCGATCTGCAAAATGCTTATGCCTAGCTTTCGGTGGGCTACAGTCTAGCAGAGGGTCTGCTGTTATGTTGAAATCTCCTCCAATCACCAAAGAGTAGTCAGATAGAGAGGCTAACATAGCTAATAAATCAGAGAAAAATTTGTGAGAGTGGAGGAGTGGCCTAGTGGTTAGGGTGGTGGACTGCGGAACTGACGAATTGAGTTCGATTCCCACTTCAGGCACAGGCAGCTCCTTGTGACTCTGGGCAAGTCACTTACCCCTCCACTGCCCCATGTACATTGAGCCTGCCATGAGTGGGAAAGCACAGGGTACAAGTTGTAATAAAATATATTAGGAGCATATACAGAACAAAGGGCTAACCGCTTCCCTTGTACATCCCCCATCCATACTACATACCGCCCCTCTGGGTCTGATATAATTTTATGACATATATAGTTTATCTTGTGTTTTAATTTCCCCCTCTTGGACCTCTTTCTGACTCCAGATCACACGGGGGACTAAAGATACCTATGTCACATAACAGGTTCTGTATGATTTCTCCAACCTCCATTGCCACCCAATCACAAGGAGGTCTGCTCTGGGTTTGCATTAGGGGCTGTAATCGAATTCTGATTCCCATAACTACTGCTTTCTGTGTTCCTGGATCTAGGTATACTCTGGGCCATTTATGTTCCCAGATAATGCCTAATAAAAATCTGTCTAAGTTTCTCCAGAGACTGAGTGTATGTGATGTGCCTTGTAAGCTAAATGTAAGGTAAAGAGAAGATAGAATAAAGACAGAGATAGGTTTAAATAGATAGATACATTTTATTTCTTACCCAAAGACAAGTCTTCAAGTTGGTACAAATACAGACATCAGACTTTAATCAGGTACATTCAGCAGACAGATTCTGGGTACAACCGGACAGAGCCCTGCCGTCTGACAGAAGCGTTGGGGAGGATTCCAAAGCTATGGCAAATTGTCCCCTCTTTTATACACAAACCTCTCCATAGAAGTCAATGGTGAGATACCTAGCTCTCAATTTCTGAGATGATACTTTCCCACGCAGTCTTATCAGCATGTTTTGGGAAGCGTTGAGATAACAGTTCCACATCTGTCTGTGTCTCAATACTTTTCACACCATCTTAAGAACTCTGTATAACCTCTGTAGCCTTCTATACAAAACTAATAGACTCCATTTTGTTCATCTGATTTAAAGTGACAGTTGTACCAGTTTGTGTTAGGACTCATTGTTCAGACCTGCTTTTTACAGATTCTGAAATATTAAATCATGTACTTGTTATTTGGCCTAGTCAGTACTTCTTCAGTTATTTTAGGCTTCATAGCCTTGGCCCTCACTATTCCAGTGGTAGATCCAAAGCTAGGCCATATATTAACATTCCCCTCTTCACCCTATCCCATAGGGTGACACCAGGGTTAACGTACCTTGGTACCATCCATTCCAGAAGGTATTCTATGAGGCCATCAAATTATCTGAGTCTTAAGCTCAACTGGTACAATTTGGATTGCTAGTAGGTGGTATATTTCTGGGCATATGGAATTCCCTTTATATTACCCAACCCCTTGGGCCTTAATCTTGATATTACCCCTCTTGAGGCGTAAATGGGACAAAACCATGAGTTCATCTACAAAATCTCACGAAGTATATGTATACGGGTAATAGCAATTTCAGGTGGATCATACTAATACTTTCAGGTTTTTTCTATGACTTCTATTGTATCTGTTGCATAGTACATGGGGAGATAATCTAATGTATGTATCTCAGTGGTCTTGAGAAGGAATAGTGGTTTTGATTAAGCATTGTTATGGGCTCAACAAATATATGGTTAGTATTCAGATTGCAGGCTGTTTAAGGTTGTAGATATTCAGAATCCTCAAACAGGTCGGGATTCTTGGACCTTACTAGTACTTATCATTGGCATCCAATCATGAGCACTAATAAGTGGATAGCAAGAATGAGGTTGCCTTATACAGCAAAAATGGTCAATTTATATTAAAAAAAGGTCATGCATGGATCTTGACCCATGCATAATGACTTGGAAGTATGGGAAGCAATTTATATATCCATTACCCCACTTGGAGCTTAGTCAAACCTACAGAAAGACATGCAACGTAAGTAAGCCTACACCAGAGTTAAACAATTGCATAACTCTTGTATCTGAGCAATATCAACTTCAATTTGAGTTACATACAGAAATAACGGGGAAACTCTTAGAAAAACAATTAGAACAATAAAGGAAATAATAGGAAAATAAAAATAAAACCTTTTCAATATCTAGACATGATTACTGCTAAACTGAAAATAAAATAAAATATGAATCTATAATGTCCATAAACAGCAACAGTAATTCTCAAATTAAGTATCAGTTCCAAATTCTCTTTCATCGATCATGGTTGAGGCGGTGGAAGCGCTGAAGAATCTGGACGGAGATCTGGAAGATTTAACAGGGCTGGGTTTTCAGGCTGGCCTGCTGAAGGAAGTGACTGGTCTTGAGATGGTTAGGCTGGTTCTGCGTATATCTTTCACATGGACCCAAAACTTATGGTCCAATAGTTTGCAAGGTGTAAAGATTATTGCCACAACCTTGGGGGATCTAACATCATTTGGATAGATCTTGAAGACGTACTTGTGGTGTACAAAGTTGGATCTAGGCATACACCATCATAAGCAGTCCATCAAGAGCCAGAGGCTGGCAAAGGAATAAGCAAAATGATAACTGTATATCTTAGTGGGCATAATCAGTGTGAATTGAATAGACATGAAAGACAATGTCAACATGGAGAAAACAGTGCTAATTAAGTGCAAAAGAAAAAAAGGGAAACCAGAAGGGTTCAATAATGAAAAGCCAATTTACATAAATAGCAATAGTATATATGAAATTATATCTACAAAAAAACAATTAGAATTTAGAGATGATGGTAAATGTTCAATTATTGATGTATGGAGGGCAAGGAATATGGTGAACAGAAATAGGCAAAAAGGCACGGATAATGCGTTGCAATGTATAGCCAGTAGGTATGGATTCTTCACCTGTAATGACTACCATTCACCAAGGGTTGAGCCCTCAGCTGCAGGAGGCCAGCAGGACTTACGAGTTAGATGATTCAGAAAGAGAGGTAGAGGCCAAAGCTTTTTGTAACTCTAATAAGTGGAGAGCCTGTCTCTTTCGCTCATGGACCACTTGATGCATCTGTTGAAACTCACGCTCAATAATGTCTCGTTTTTTACACCAGGTAATGTTGGGGTCTGTGCATCTGTCTTTTAATTTAGCGATTCTTTGCTGCAACATAGCCTTCAGATCAGATACATTATCGGGTAGTTCTTCTTTGCTAGCAGTCGTGTCCTCGGTGAGGAACGTCAGCGGAATTCGTGTATCCATCTGGAGAAAGGCAAAACTAAAACAGACCAGTAAATTTATTGAAGGAAGTCATAATGCTAGGAGGTGGGTTGTGGGTATAAATGAGGCTTGGTAAGAAACAAAGCATCGAGAATGAAAAAATTAAAAAAAAATTAAAAAAGATTAAAATATTTAAAAAAAAGCACCCTGAAGGGTGTAAGATAAAAATAGGCTTAAAAGAAAAATAAAAATAAAACAAAATATGATATATCTGAATTGTAACAAGGCATATTCAGATGGCAATGCAAGAAAAAGGTTCCTTGAAAAAGACAAATGAAAAAAACATTCAAAAGTGCAGACACCAGTGATTGACCTCACATAGAGTTTAAGTAACCTTTTTCAATCAGTCAATCAGTCAAAGAAGTAGGGAAAAGCATATCGCTTTAAGACAAAGCTACCAAAGCTAGGCCATATATTAACACTTGCTTGCTCACGAGGATTGCCACTCCCTTTGGCTACCATTGTAGCAGGCGTGTGCTAAATCCCCCACCCATTCTCTCCTCAATTTCTCGTGCTCAGTTCTAGTAAGGTGTGTTTCCTGCAACAGTAAGATATCAAACCTTAGACGCTTGGCATAGTTCAGAATCTTTTTTTGTTTCACGGGCGAGTGAATTCCATCCATATTTAATGTGGCAATCCTTAAATCACCCATCCCACCATAGGGCCACGAGACTCTTTCTACTGCTCAGTTTATGTCTTCCATAGAACCAGAACGACATCCCAGCTGTGTCGTCCCAGCTCCCTCCAATCATCCATCTTATCATGCCCCCGGCACTACCCAGGTCACTTCTCAGCACAGGAAGAATCCCTCCCTCTCCTTCTATACCCCCCCCCCCATCTCTTGCAAACTCCATACCCTCTCCCAATCTTCCATCTTCCAAACGTATCCCCCATACAGCCAGCTCCAAACAGTAACAAACCATGTAACCCATGTGTCTACCCCACCCCTTGCACCTCTCCCTCCCCTCCAATTCCTTCCAAGCCTATAACCCCTTTCAACCCCTCCCATCCAGAAATACTTCTTTAGCTCCTCTCTACCCCGCCCTCCCTCTCTACCCACCAGATAACTCAAACACAAGCAACTCCCTCCCTGTTTTACAAGATCTCGCAATTAAACTGTTGAGAAAAAACAGTGGACTTTATAACATCTATGAAGAAAGACTAAGGAGGCTACGGCTTTTCAGCTTGGAGAAGAGACGGTTGAGGGGAGACATGATAGAGGTATATAAAATAATGAGTGGAGTGGAACAGGTGGATGTGAAGCGTCTGTTCATGCTTTCCAAAAATACTAGGACTAGGGGGCATGCGATGAAACTACAGTGTAGTACATTTAAAACAAATAGGAGAAACTTCTTGTTCACCCAACACGTAATTAAACTCTGGAATTCGTTGCCAGAGAACGTGGTGAAGGCAGTTAGCTTGGCAGAGTTTAAAAAGGGTTTGGACGGTTTCCTAAAGGACAAGTCCATAGACCGCTACTAAATGGACTTGGGAAAATCCACAATTTTGGGAATAACATGTATAGAATGTTTGTACATTGGGAAGCTGCCAGGTGCCCTTGACCTGGATTGGCCGCTGTCGGGGACAGGATGCTGGGCTTGATGGGCCTTTGGTTTTTTCCCAGTATGGCATTACTTATGCACTTATGTAGGTCAGCTATGTCATTTTGAAACCCACAGTATTTATACCAAACACAATAGTCCCCATTTATGCACACAGCAGCAGTTTTGCAGGCTTTCTATAGTTCTTCCAGCATCAAAAACAGTAACAGGAAACAAAAAACCTCTGGAGAAACACCAGGAGATATGTCCTGCCTTCATGGACATTACACTAATACCTTATAGCAGCATGTAATGACTTTTGGGACGACGGAAGCTGGTCAATGAAGGTATGGAGCTCCCCAGCAGGTGTAAAAACAGAGAGCGATTATCATGCACCAGCCGTACCTTTGCTAGGTACTGGAATGCGAACTTGATCCCTCTGTTAAATAGCTGGGTACAAAATGGCGCCAAGGCTCTCTGTTGCTCAGACACCTTGAGGGAGTAATCTTGAAATAGTAACAACCTGGTACCTTTGTAATCCAAAGTATGTGTTTTCTTAAACAACTCCAAAATTTGGGCTTTCACAGCATAGTTAAGATATCGAGCTATGACTGGTCTCGGCTTTGCTCCCTCCTCTTTTCTGCTCCTGATGTGATGAGCTCTTTCCATGTGCGCTGGGCCCACCTCTGCGGGTAATCCCACTGCCTCAGGGATCCAGCGCTCTGCTATCTCCTTCAGGTCTGTATCTTTGAGGGCTTCTGGCAAGCCAATTATGCGGATATTAATGCACCGCCCTCTGTTCTCCTGATCTTCGACTCTCTCTGCCATTTGCTTGTGCTGTTCTTCCAAGGCCCCCGGTCAGTCCTCCAATGACTGAACGCGATCCTCCTGGGTGGATATGCGTTCCTCAGCCTGCTGCATGTGCACCGCGTGTCCCGCCACCGAGTCCTTCAGTTCCTCCAGGGAGGAATGTAACGCTGATTTTTAAAAAAGGTTCCAGAGGAGATCCGGGAAACTATAGACCGGTGAGTCTGATGTCGGTACCAGGCAAAATGGTAGAGACTATTATTAAGAACAAAATTACAGAGCATGGATTAATCAGACAAAGTCAACATGGATTTAGTGAAGGGAAATCTTGCCTCACCAATCTACTACATTTCTTTGAAGGGGTGAACAAATATGTGGATAAAGGTGAGCCAGTTGATGTGGAGGGGCATAATCGAAAGATCGTCCAAGTACGAATTAGGACGTTCTTAAGAAACCGTCCAAAATTAGACATGTAAAATCGAAAAATAGTATGGGCGTTTTTCGATAATCGATTATCCCTGTAGCAAAACAATTAAATGAGGAGCGCATAAGCATGACTAAATTGGGCGCCCTAACACGGTCGATTATTGCAGGTGCAAATGACCAAATCAGAAAGTGTGTAAAAGAATGTACATAGGTGTACCGCAAGTACAGTACATGTTGTTCTGGCCATCCAGGTACGGGAAAATATGAGGAATGCGTATATGCGTCAACTACAGAAAAATCATGCTGCTGCACCCATATTTTCCTCATACATGCCCATCTGCATGTCCGGACCTGCATGCACTGTACACCTACTGAACATGCAGCTATATGCATATTGTGTATATGTGAAAAGGGTCAGGTGGGGTGCTTCATACTCATCTATATAAGGCACGTTCCGCACACATAACCAGGCATGTGCACGTCAAAGACGTCTATGCTTATGAAGGCGTCCACGTGCTGATAGGGCCATATATGGGATGGTCATCCATATATGGAGCTGTGCATGAAACGATGTCCCTCACGCAAGGTCATCTATATAAGGCACTTGTTTTCCAACACGTGGAAAAATGGCACAGCGACGTGAGCCAAACTTCGGCCAGGAGGAGAGCCTGCTGCTGGTGCGCCTGTGCCTAAGGCACCGGCACAGGCTCTTCATCCAGCACCACCACCTGCCCCCCAGGCTCCAGGCCATGCGAGCCTGGTCCCGCATTAGGGACAGGCTTGAAAGGTAAGGTTATGGGCCACCCCCCCCCCCCTGTACCTACACATATAACAGCTCCGTCATCAATGTTACCACCAGTAACTGGAGTGTGCATGCAAGGATAATGAGTAATATAGGAACATGCACAATCACTAATAAAATGTATGTTATTGAAAGGACGACCATTCCCACATCCCATCCCTACAAGAATGTATTTCGTTATTGAAGTATTTCTTGCCTGTGAAGGCCACATTTCCAACCCCTCCTTGCAGCCTCTATGTGGCTTACAACACATCCGAATAGTGGAAACATGATACCAATTAAACGTATACCATACTTCATAACATGGTAATGATAACACATATAAAGTAGTTTTACAAGCATACATTATAATGCATACAAACGGTACTTTCTGGCCTCATGGCCACCTCTATGGCATCATCTGCATAGGAACCAACTCGGTGGCTGCTGTGGGTGCTTGAGCACCCCCAATATAAAATAAATGCCTTGTATGTATGGAGGGAGGGGTAATCTCCACTGGGGGTTGCACCCCCCAAAATGGTAAAAAGGTGGCTCCTATGATTCAGTACCAATGGTGGTGGTCTCCCCCCCCCCCCCCAACACTGTTGACCCTCTCTCTCTGCTATTTGAATAACAAATCAATGTGTGCAGAGGACAAAAAGGACCATCCCCCCCCCCCCCCCCCCCCCCCCCGATCCCTGCTCTACAAACTTATATCTTACAGACGCTTCGGAGTGCACCGGGACCTTGAGTCCCTGAGGAGGCGGTTCCGCCGTGTGCAGCGTGAGAGGCCCGAGCTCATCCGGGCGGTGCGACGGCACCTCAGGGCTCGGCGTAAGTATTCAAAAACAGGACACCTGTACAGATTTGTAAATACACGTCTTGAATAATGCGAATGTGCTGTACAATATCAATTCCCATGTGGCTAATAGCCAACTAGTAAGTAATAACATATCTGTCCCAGATCAAGGATGCAGGTTGCAGGGGTCCTCCCATGAGTGTGGCTGCAACTTCCGACCATCCCCCTGAGATGAATGAGATGATATGCCTCACTTTACTATTCCTTTTTCTGGGGCGGCTGATTAGTGTGTCCTGGTAGACCTGCCTGAGGCCCTACTTTTAGTGGATGTCATGGCCTAACTCACATAAAAGTTTTGTGCTCAACACCCTTCCCACTGCCCCCCCCCCCCCCCCCCACCAATAAAACCAACAACAACTGCCCATCAACCCCTTGTCGCATCTCACAATGCAAACATGCTGGTCAACAATGAATGTGGTATGGCAACATGTCCTGTGTGGTGTGTGTCAGAGGAGGTTCCAGGGTTCTTTGTCATGTCATCTGATGCAGCTCATTCCCCATGGGCATAGGCCACGCCTTAACACACTGTGGCCCATCCCCCGTCTCAGGCCACCCAGCTACTGCACTATGCAAGCCATGTTGTATGTGCTGATCCAGTGGCGTAGCCAGAAGGCAATTTTTGGGTGGGCCAACAGGTTGGATGGGTGGGCACTAGAGTTGCCAACTTTTTTGAAAGAGAAAAAACAGCAACCTGATGCACTCATACTCTGTCCCTACCCCACTCCCCATAACTTCAATAAGGGTTGCAGTGCAGGCTTCAGTGGCTGCAGGCCAATTGAGACCTAAGGGAAGTACAATAGACTGCACCATTCAGACCCATTGAGCCACACATTCTGCATCCAGAGAACCTCCTGGCTCTCCATCAACAATGGATACAGAGCACAGCAAGGACAATTCTCCATAAAACTCATCATACAAAGAAATTTTGTTTTCTAGTGTAATCTCAATTACAGACATATTATAAATTAACTTTAAAAAAAATCTATAAAACAAAAGTCACTCAGAACCTAGAACAAATCTAGCATGCCAACACTAACTTCCAAAAACAAAGATCCTAACTATGAAAAAGAAGTGCCTTAAATATTATAGTAGGGCCCTAAAATACAAATACATTTATCAGGAAAGCTGAACAAGCCAAATTACTACAGAATGCTACATGGAAACTTCATGCTAACAGAATACCTCAGTCACACAAACAAGACACAAATGCCAAATACAGAATAAGTGACCACAAACTCTAGAAATATAAATTAAACGGAAACTCCAAGAAACTAGACCTTGCATGTAGTACAACACCAGAGAAACAAGAAAGAAAGGCATTTGCTCCTGTGCAAAATATAAAAGATGGCACATGCCAGGGATGGTGTTAGGGGATGGAACTAGGGCAATTGTGCTTGGTTCCTTGGCCAGGGAAAGCCTGCATGCTGGAAGCTGAAGGCGCAGCCTGGTAATGGACTTTGGGGTCCTTTCCTAGATTTTTGTTCTGGACCCCAGCCATGTTTAACATCAACTTTGGCAAGATGTACATTTCAAATCCAACATGTTATATTCACAACATTGAAAATAAAATATTTTTTAATACCTTTTTGTTGTCTGGTCATTTTTTTCTCAAATCATATTGGTCCCAGTCTCTGGTTTCTGCTTCCCTCTGTCTTCTCTTAAATAACTTGCCAGTGTCTCCTATTTGACATTTCTTCTTTCTTCATGTCCATCATCCATCTCCCATCTCTGTTTTCCTATATTTCCTTGTCCAGTATCTCCCCTGTGTTCATATCCCCTCATCCATCATCATTCCTCTGTGCACCTACTGTATGCACCCCATGCCCAGCATATCCCTTCTATATTCCTATTCTCCCCCTTGTCTGGTATCTCTCCCCCCCATCTGTGTCCATATACCCCCCCCCCCTCCAGTGTCCAGCATTTTATCTCTATTCCATATCCCCGTCCCCGTCCCCCCCTTGTCAGGCCCCTCTGTGCCCATGTGCCATCCCCATACAGCATCTCACATTTGTGTCCCTGTCATCATGCTCCCACCTAATGCCCATCATCTCCCTTCTGTATCTGTATACTTCCCTATGTCCCCTTTCTCCCTCCTCCACACACACCAATGTGTCCCTCTCCTCTCTGATCCCACCCCCCAACCAGCTTCTCTTCCTCTCTTTCCTTCCCCTTATGCATCTGGCTCTTTCTCCCTGCACCTCTCTCCCTTCCCTCTAACACCTCCCATAGGTCCAGCACCTTTCTCCTTTTGCTCCAGCCCTCCTTGCAGGTCCACATCTGTCTCCTTTCCTTTCAGCCATCATCTGCATATCCAGCACCTCTCCTTCAGCCCCCCCCCCCCCCCACATGTCCAGCATCTCTCTCCCTTTCATCCAGCCCCCCCTACATGTACAGCACCTCTTTCCCTTTCATCCAGCCCCCCTACATGTCCAGCACCTCTCCCCTTCACTTCAACCCTCTGCGTATCCAGCACATCTCCCCTTTCCCTCCACCCCCCCTGCATATCCAGCACCTCTCCCCTTCCCTCCAACCTCCCGTCTGCAAATCCAAAACCTCTCCCCTACCCTCCAACCTCCCCTCTGCAAATCCCAAACCTCTCCCCTTCCTTCCTTCCTTCCAACCTCCCCTCTGCAAATCCCAAACCTCTCCCCTTCCTTCCAACCTCCCCTCTGCAAATCCCAAACCTCTCCCCTTCCCTCCAACCTCCCCTCTGCAAATTCCAAACCTCTCTCCTTCCCTCCAACCTCCGCCCTGCAAATCCCAAACCTCTCCCCTTCCTTCCAACCTCCCCTCTGCAAATCCCAAACCTCTCCCCTTCCTTCCATCTTCCCCTCTGCCCTTGGCAAGTGCAGCACCCTTCAGCCTTCTGTTCCCTCCCCTCCCCTTCCTGGGCCAGCACCCCACTGACTTCCTCACCCTCTCCCACCCCTGCAGCGCTTCTTTTAATGCTGTCGGCTGCTGTGCACAGTCTCCCACCCCCGCGGCGGCGCTTACACTTCGCTACGGCGCTGCCTGCCTGCCTGCCAGCAACTCTACAGATGCGGCACTGACGTCCGACGTCCTGCTCCGGGGCCTTCCGCGTCCCGCCTCCGTAAACAGGAAGTTACATCAGCGCAGCAGAGGGAAGGCCCCGGAGTAGGACGTCGGACGTCGGTGCCGCATCTGTAGAGTTGCTGGCAGGCAGGCAGCGCCGTAGCGAAGTTTAAGCGCCGCCTCGGGGGTGGGAGACTGTGCACAGCAGCGCCGACAGCATTAAAAGAAGCACTGCAGCAGGGGTGGGAGAGGGTAAGGATCTTCTGGGCGGGCCTGAGGCTAAACTGGGTGGGCCTGGGCCCATCCAGGCCCACCCGTAGCTACGCCCCTGTGCTGATCTCAATCACACTCCTTTTACATACACAGGGCTCCACCAGCAGCAAGCTGAGTGCGCTGATGAGGAGGGCCACCACCTGCAGGAGGAGGAGGAGGAGGAGGAGCAGGAGCAGGAGCAGGATCCAGGCCAGGAAAGCCAGGAGGAGGAGGCAGCGGCCCCAGCACAGGAGGCGGAGGAGGAGGAGTCGTCGGGCTCGGAGGAGGGGGTCCTCGTAATAGATGAGGACTATATGGAGGCCCCCTCCCCACTGTATCACCAGCAGAGCCCTCTCCCTCCCCTCGGCCATCCCCATCCCCTGCAGGAGCTCCATCACCTGCCCCACCACCTTCCCCTGGGTCTGCTCCGTCCCCTGGGCCAGCTGCAGCCCGTGGCCCACCTCCAGCAGCCCTAGGCGCAGCTGCCATGATGCGCCTCCTGCAGCAGCTGGTAGATGGCCAGCAGCAGCTGCTGCAGGAGGTCCGAGCCCTACGGCAGGGCAATGAGCAGCTCCAGGGCCCACTAAGGGTTCTGCTGGGGCTGCTCATTGCCCTGCTACAGAGGGCCTTACTCAGAGGGCGTGCCTGCCCTTGACTTAAATTGGGGGGGGGGGGGGGGGGATTGTTGGGGGTGTAGGGAGGGGGGATGGAATTGTTGGGATTCTGTGTGTGGGGGGGAGGGAATAGTTGGGTTCTGTGTGTGGGGGGGGGGAGGGAATTGTTGGGGTTCTGTGTGGAGGGGGGAGGGAATTGTTGGGGTTGTGGAGAGTTGTGGGGGTGAGGAGGGCATTGTTCGGGGTTGTTTTGTAGGGGTGGGGGTGGGGGGGATATAAATGTTTTTGTTACACTTTAACTATCAGGGTGTCTGTGTGTTTGTCTCCCTTGTGCATTACATATAAGCAAATGGTGCTGTTGAGTTGAGAGGAAGCAGGCAGCAATATGCATAGCATGAAATGTGCAGTGTGAATGAGAAAGTTGATGTATGTGTGAGAATGTTGGCCATACAGAAGGCCACCTGTTCATTCCAACCTGCATGGCCATATGTGCAGGGGAGGTGGGCCGGGGAGACTGGATGGATATTAGTGTTCATGAACACAAATGGCCAGCCAGTCTCTTTCCCTCCGTCCCCTCCACCATACTGACCCACAAAGCAGAGTGCCATCAATAAGAGATTAATTGTGTAGCACGTGTGATCTCCCAAGTAGACACGTCTACATAACCCCAGGTAGCACATACACAGTGTTTGCTGTCTGATGGCCAGACATCCTTACCCACAAGCCACATTGGTGGGGGGCCCAAGAAGGACCTACCAACAGCTGGCTCATATTTTCACATTCAATACATCAGCTATGATATATAGTGCTGAGGTGAAAAGGGGAAACAATGGGAAACCCATTAGATGGATGGTTACTTCATCACAGTTGCAATGTAATACTTGTGTTACAGAAGGGCACAAATAAAAATGGTGCTCATTATTTGCAGCTGTGATCACACTTTTTCCAGTAGTAGATCAAGGTGTGTTACATTCAGGTATTCCGGGTCTGTCTCAAAGTTTATCCCTGAGCCAACTGACAGTGAAGTGACCTACCTTAGGTGGGAATTGAACCAGCAACCTTGTGATTATAAGGCTGGTGCTCTAACCACTAGGCCACAGCAGCCACCAGGCTGTGGCCACCTGCAGGTACTTTGGGTTGCGACCTGTACACAGAACCCTCTCCCTTACCACCACGTCTTAAGGCCTCAGTGGCAGTACCTGTAGCCACCTTGAGCATATTTTCCAGCCTACCAATAATGAAAAATGTTCTTGTTCCCTAACTATAGAGGAATTTAGGAAGGTGTTCCATAATGTGCTAAACACATCCATTGCATATATCATTCCCCCTCCCCCTCCTATGGACCTTCAGAATGGGTGGCAACTTCATAAATGGGGACTGGGGTTCACCACATAAACAAGGAAGCTGGAACCTACCGGGAACCAATACAGCAGCTCCAACAGCTGGCCCACACCACTGAGGACCGCCAACCCCACAGTACAGTGCACAGGAACCTGGTGAAAAGAGAGCTAGCTAAGAGTTGACTCCAGACTACATACAGTGAATGCACACTCCTTGACTATGAGCACAAAGAGAAGAGGTGGCAGACAAATGAGAGCTTACAATGAACGTCTGTTTCAAGACTGTGTAGTGCGCCTTTTATCATCTGGAACATTAGCTGCACATCTCCCTCATTGAAATGTCCCTTACAGAGGGGTGCTTGATTTGGGGCGAGTGTAGGAATTTCGTCGCCCCCACAGACTGCCTGTTACAAGCAGGAGAGAGAATGGGAGAAAGTAAGGGAGCCTCACGGGATGTGGAAGAGTGGAAATGGAAGGCGTGGTGGCTGAGGGCCAGCAATAATCCCACCCCCCCCCCAAATACACAGGTGTACCCAAACATACATTGCCAAACACAAACCTTATTATAAGTGAGGGTAAAACCCTGTAAACGATTCTTAAGAACAACCGGCAAGGTCCCAGTGCAGGAAATGGCGGGTTAGATGGCAATGAAGAAAGTGAAAGCAGGTGGGGACGCCCATAATTACCTACCCATAATCGAAATCATGTGCTCCAAATCGCTATCTGAGCTGGGCACGCTTAGGAATTATGTGTATAATTGAAAAAAAACCGCCCATATCAGACACGCCTATTCCCCAGTGTCAATGGGCGTTCTTGGCGACTATATAAACGCCCACTCCGTATTTTCGAAAACCCCATTGGTACAATGCTGCCGCGTCAGCCCCCAACCCGGAAGGGTAATTTTAGCGACGGTGAAGTGGAGCTCCTGGTGCAGGAGATACAGCAACGGCATCGGAATCTGTTTGCTCCCACAGGGCAGAGGCTGGCTGCAACCACGAAGCAGCGGGAATGGGAGGCAGTACGGGACAGCCTGAATGCTGTGTACCATTGTGGGAGAGACGTGGAGGACTGTAAGAGAAAGTGGCGGAAGCTGAGGAGGGATGTCAGGAGGAAGGCGGGGGCCAATCCCCCAGGACATGACACAGCCAACCTCACCCCCATGGAGCTGATGGTTCACTCCCTCCTACCCCAGGAGGGCATCCACGGGATTGGCTCCCTCGACACCCCGGCTCAGCCTGAGGACTCAGGTAGGTTTTTCATTATGAAGTTCGGGTATCTGTTGTGCTGCAGTACACTTATGTTATAGAAGTTGGGGCCAGGGGGAGGGAGGTGGGGGTGAGTGTCTCTGGCTGTCTTTATGTACAATAACAGCCACCTTTATGATGGTGTTGTGACCTGCTAACCCCTACTCACTTGCTCTGTACCCTTACTCCCTATCCCTACCGTTGTCATTGGCTTTCCTCTTACTTGTCCTGTGTGCACATCTTAATTTAATTGTAAGCTCTATTTGAGTAGTGATAGTGTTCATGTGTGTTATAGGAGCAGACTCGGTGGGTGCTGTGGGTGTTTCAGCACCCCCAATATTGAGGACAGATCATGTAGCTGTGCAGGGAAGAGTTTTGTGCACTGGCCTTAGCACCCCCAATAATACTTTCCAGTTGGCTCCTATGGGTGTGTGTAGGTTACTACTGTGGCACAACTTTGGGGGCCTTCCTTCCCTACTACTCCCTCCTATTTTCCCATCACCAAACTGTGCCTATTTCCTTCTGTCACCTCTGTGCTCTAGTGAGTGTGGGCCACATGCATTCAACTGAAGGAGCCTGTAATGGGGGTCATAAAGCAGTTCTATGCAGTCTAGCAAGTCAGTAGTAACACAACACATGCTGAAATGTTCTTCAAGTTAACAATTATACAACAAACAGCTTGTCCACAACGTTGTGAGCGGTGTCCTTCTCTTGGCTGATTGTCCACCACCTCTACCCAGCTGCCTGTGGGGCTCTCTCTTTCGCACCGGTGTCAATTCCATTCCTCCTCACCATCTCTTTGCTGGGTGATCAGGTTGGGAGACATGCCAATGTATATGAATGCTGAAAGACAGAAGTGGGTTATTTGCACCAACACAGTTCCTCACTCTTGTGCTATACAGGTGATGACTCAGAGGAGCAGGGCCGGTCCAACCCAGTAAGCGAGGTAAGCATGGCAGGAGGGCGCCGATCTCTGGAGGGCACCACCACGCCATGTTTACCCACGCCGCTTACCTCAGCTCCCGGACCCCGACAGCAGCCCTGCCTTCGGATTCCTGCTCCAGTACCCGCGCCGCCCTGGAGCATTTAAGTCTTGTATTTAAATTTACCTCCGACGTCGCAGCAGCTGCGCAGCGTCAGTGAAAGTGCTGCTGCCCAACACCTCTAGCTTTCCCTTCGCTCGTTTGTTCCCTCTCAGTGTCCCGCCCTCACAAGGAAATGACGTCAGAAGAAGGCAGGACTCTGAGGGAACAACGAGTGAAGGGAAGGCTGGGAGACATCGGCAGCAGCGCTTTTACTGACGCTGCGCAGCTGCTGAGACGTCGGAGGTAAATTTACACAAGATTTAAACCAGAGAAGAGGGCGGGCAGGTAGACATGGGAGCGGGAGGGCAGGAGAGAGAGGAGCATTGATCGATGGACATGGATAGGAGGGTAGGGCCCAGGGAGAGAGGAGAAATTGCTGGACATGGAGGGGAGGGGAGGAAGGAAAATTGCTGGATATGGATGAATGGATGGAGGGAAGGGGAGAGAGGAGCATCGATGGATAAGGATGGGAGGGCAGGGCCCAGGGAGAGAGGAGAAATTGCTGGACATGGAGGGTGAGGGAGGAGAATTGCTGGATATGGATGGATGGAGGAGGGAAGGGGAGAGAGGAGCATCGATGGACAAAGATGGATATGGATGGGAGGTCAGGGCCCAGGGAGAGAGGAGAAATTGCTGGACATGGACGGGAGGGCAGGGGAGAGACAGGAGAATTGCTGGGTATGGATGGATCGAGGGGGGAAGCCGGGGAGAGGAGAATTGCTGGATATGGATGGATAGATGGATGGAGGGCAGGGGAGTTGCTGGACATGGGTGGATAGAGGGGAGGGCAGGGAGAGAATTGTTGGACATGGATGGATGGATGGAGAGGAGGGAAGGGAAGACAGGTGTAATATTTTCAATGATGCCATGGCTAGTAAAAGGGGTGTGACTACTGTAGGGGCGGAGCCATAATGATCCCGCCCCTGGATGGGTAGGGGCGCTGACTAATAGGCGGCAGGAGGGCGCCAGAAACCCTAGGACTGGCCCTGCAGAGGAGGCTGGCCCTAGTGGCCTGCAAGGCCAACGCCCTACACCAGCAGTCCAGTCTCTGCCTCCACCCCCTGCAGCACCAGCAGTCCAGCCTCTGCCTTCACCACCTGCAGCACCAGCAGTCCAGCCTCTGCCTTCACCACCTCCACCAGTCCAGCTTCTGCCTCCACCACCTGCAGCAGCAGAACCTGCAGTACAGGCTCATCCCCCACCAGCACCACCAGCAGAGGCCGCACCTCCAGCACCGGATGACTTTGGTGAGGAGGAGGAGGATGCATATAGGGGGCCAGCTCCTCGCCAGAGGCCATCCAGCCAAAGGAGGCAACTCCTGCGGCTGGCCACAGAGTTGCTACACCACAACGTGCGCTTGGAGGAGTACCGGCAGCAGAAACTAGACCTGCAGCGGCAAGCACTGGAGGCACAGCAGCAAGCCCACCAGGAACTCCTCCAGGCGCAACGCGAAGGCCACCAGGAGGTGCTCCACGCACAACACCTAGCCCACCAGGAGGTGCTCCAGCAACTCAAACGGCTGGAGCAGAGCATCGAACGCCTGCATCCTCAGGTCACAGCACCTACTCCAGCCGTGCTGCTGGAGCAGGGCCTGCCATCAACTTCCTCCTCCACTGACCACCAACCACCAGCTAAGAGGTGGGCGTTGCGATCATCCACCT
Source organism: Microcaecilia unicolor (assembly GCF_901765095.1). Classification (NCBI taxonomy): domain Eukaryota; kingdom Metazoa; phylum Chordata; class Amphibia; order Gymnophiona; family Siphonopidae; genus Microcaecilia; species Microcaecilia unicolor. The sequence continues at coordinate 216,074,332 of NC_044036.1, forward strand.
CCGCACCCACTCCTGCAGCACCCACCAAATCTGCTCCCATTCTGGGTCCTGTGGCCAGCCTACAGCCAACAAGGTGGCCAGATTTCCACAGCGCAGCCGAAGCCGCAGGCTGCTGTGGGGATACGGAGGAGGACATTGGGAGCAGCACCTCTGAAGAGTGTGAACAGACTTCCCGTGCAGCACCAGCTGCAAAGGAAGGCCGTGGGAGGGGTAGGAGGGGACGGGGGAAGGGAAGGGGAAAGTGATGGCACATGCTGTAGGGTGAGGGTTGGTGGGAGGGGGGGTGGTGGGGGTGGGAGGGGGGTGGTGGTGGTGGGGGTGAACACAGGAACACATGCAATTAATATAAATAAATAAATGTACACTTACTTTCACCTAAAACTTGTTTCAATGAGTCTTTGTCTTGCTCTTACGCCAAGCTGTTAAGCATTGAGCTCTGCTCTGTGGGCTGGGGGTGGAGGGGGCTCCTCTTCCTGCTCATCTGGGGCCTCTTCTGGTGGTGGCTGTGGCTCCTCTGGGAGAGGCTGTCCTCTGTGCTGGGCCAAATTGTGCAACATGCAGCACGCCACAAAGATCTTGGCCACCTTTTCTGGACTGTAGAGCAGCTATCCTCCAGAACGGTCCAGACAGCGGAACCGGTTTTTCAACAAACCAAAGGTCCGCTCTATGATCCCCCGGGTGCTGCGATGTCTCCTGTTGTAGGTTTCTTCTGCCCCTGGTTGTGGGTGGATCAGGGGGGTCATGAGCCATTTCCTCTGCGGGTAGCCTCGGTCACCTTTGGAGAAAAGCAGAATGAGATAGATGAGTGTGGAGCAGGTACAGGGGGGGGAGGGGGGGATTTGGATAGTGGGTTGTGGAGTGAGGTGGAAGAAGCCAGGCGGAGGGTTGCCCAGTGGAGGAGGTATAGTATGGGTACATGCATGTTGCACTTACCTAGTAGCCATCCACGAATGAACTCCCCTCGCTCAAACCTGCGGAAGATGCCCGAGTGCTGTAGGATGTAGGCATCGTGGGTGGACCCGGGGTACCTGGCACATACGTCTAATATCTCCCCCTGGGCATCACATACAACTTGCATGTTCATAGAATGAAATGCCTTCCTATTTCTGTAGGTGGCTTCGTGTGGCCGGGGGGGGGGGGGGGGGGGGGGGTCTGAGGGCTACGTGTGTGCAGTCTATCACACCGATGACCGAGGGGAATCTAGCAAGAGCATAGAAGGCAGCCATGTTGTTGTGCAGGGCCTGGGGGGTGGTAGGGAAAGTGATGTAGTGTGAGGTATGAGTTAGAAAGGCTTCCAGGAACTGGGTGAGACAGTGTGAAATAGAAGCCTGGGTGAGCCCTGTGTTAGCAGCTAATGCAGATTGAAAACTCCCAGTGGCCAGGACAGAGAGAGAGGAAGTGATTTTGAGGTGGGCAGGGATGGGGTTATTCCTACGTGTCTGGGGCTGAAGGAGGGGTTTCAGCTGCTCACACATCTGAAGAATGGTGGCCCTATCAAACCTGAACTTTGTTAGACACTGCTGGTCAGTGAGTTGTAGGAAGGTGGTGCGGGGCCTAAACACTCGGGGCCATGAATACCTCCTGCGGTGGGTGGCCTCTTCGTGTAGCATGCATGCCACAAGTGCATTAAGTGCATCCATATCCCCACCACCAGTGCAAGTATTAGGACTAGTAGTAAAACACCAACACACACAGATCTCTCACTTCCAGCCACCACGCCCTCTGGCCACTCACTCGGCAAACAGTACAAGAACACAGAGACAAACGGAGGTCAGGGAATAGAGTATACACGTGGGAACAGTGAATGGGGAGGGATAGGGGGAGGGGAAGGGGGCGATGTAGCAAAGGAGTAGGAGTAGGGAAAGGTCAAAGGGTAAGACACAAAAGAGGCAGGGCACACAGACGAACGTAACAGGTACTGAACACGCTCGGCTTTCTCTCTGCAACCACCAATTCAGCTCTTCCACCAACGATGTCGCCACTCTCCAACTACACACAATCGGTAATGGGTCTAAAGACGATTTCCCCCTTGCTCTGGTCGCTTTTATTTTGGGTCCAACATATTACGCCCGTCTTCCCGCTCAACCAGAGCCATTTCGCTATCCGTTATACGTTGTACACGACCACGTCGTATCACCGCCCCTAACACGCCCCCAACACGCCCCTTATTTGGACGTTTTTAAGTAAACGTAGGAGTGACATGGACGCACTGAAACTTCGGTTTCCATTATATTGATTTAATCGTTTTTGGGATATAAACGTCTATCTCCTGATTTAGGTCGCAATATAGGCGTTTTTGTCTTTCGATTATAAGCTGGATTGTGTATCTGAATTTTTAGAAGGCGTTTGACAAGGTACCTCATAAAAGACTCCAGAGGAAATTGGAGAGTCATGGGATAGGAGGTAGTGTTCTATTGTGGATTAAAAACTGGTTAAAAGATAGAAAACAGAGAGTAGGGTTAAATGGTAAGTATTCTCAATGGAGAAGGGTAGTTAGTGGGGTTCCCCAGGGCTCTGTGCTGGGACCGCTGCTTTTTAACATATTTATAAATGACCTAGAGATGGGAGTAACTAGTGAGGTAATTAAATTTGCTGATGACACAAAGTTATTCAAAGTCGTTAAATCACGGGAGGATTGTGAAAAATTATAAGGGGACCTTAAGAGACTGGGAGACTGGGCGTCTACATGGCAGATGACGTTTAATGTGAACAAGTGCAAAGTGATACATGTGGGAAAGAGGAACCCGAATTATAGCTATGTCATGCAAGGTTCCATGTTAGGAGTCACGGACCAAGAAAGGGATCTAGGTGTCATTGTTGATGATGCGTTGAAATCTCTTGCTCAGTTTGCTGCTGCAGCTAAGAAAGCAAATAGAATGTTAGGTATTATTAGGAAAGGAATGGAAAACAAAAATGAGGATGTTATAATGCCCTTGTATCACTCCATGGTGTGACCGCACCTCGAATATTGTGTTGAATTCTGGTCGCTGCATCTCAAAAAAGATATAGTGGAATTAGAAAAAGTGCAGAGAAGGGCGACGAAAATGATAAAGGGGATGGGACGACTTCCCTATGAGGAAAGGCTAAAGCGACTAGGGCTCTTCAGCTTGGAAAAAAGGCGGCTGAGGGGAGATATGATAGAGGTCTATAAAATAATGAGTGGAATTGAATGGGTAGATGTGAAGCGTCTGTTCACGCTTTCCAAAAATACTAGGACTAGGGAGCATGTGATGAAGCTACAATGTAGTAAATTTAAAAGGAATTGGAGAAAATGTTTCTTCACTCAACGTGTAATTAAACTCTGGAATTCGGTGCCAGAGAATGTGGTAAAGGCGTTTTGCTTAGCGGAGTTTTAAAAAGGTTTGGACGGCTTTCTAAAGGAAAAGTCCATAGACCGTTATTAAATGGACTTGGGGAAAATCCACTATTTCTGGGATAAGCAGTATAAAATGTTTTGTACATTTTGGGGATCTTGCCAGTTATTTGTGTTCTGGATTGGCCACTGTTGGAAACAGGATGCTGGGCTTGATGGACCTTTGGTCTTTCCCAGTATGGCAATACGTATGTACTTATGTAGGTATGCAGTTTGTCCAACTTCTCATCCAGTAAACTATACATATGCCTTACAGAGATGCTAATATTGTCCCTGAGGGCATGGGAAGCTGGGGACTCTTGTTGTTGCGCCGCCATCTGGCGCGCTCCACTCACCACTTGCTCTTCCCCGCTTTCGCCGACCGCGTTAACATACCAAGGCACTTCCGGCTCACAAAACCCCCTTAGAGTTGATCACTGTTTCTTCAGCTATGTATTTATTGCCTCAGTTTATTGGAATCATTCCGTGATTTGTAATGGGAGGGATATTTTCCATGATGGGAGCGGAGCCGAGCTTGTAGGCATCCATTCCAGTCTCTGCCATCATGTGACCCCCCCTTTTAACCAGTTTTTAATCCACAATAGGACACTGCCTCCTATCCTATGATTCTCTAATTTTCTCTGGAGTCTTTCATGAGGTAGATTGTCAAACGCCTTTTGAAAATCCAGATACACAATATCAACCGGCTCACCTTTATCCACATGTTCATTCACTCCTTCAAAAAATGTAATAGATTGATGAGGCAAGATTTCTCTTCACTAAATCCATGTTGGCTTTGTCTCATTAATCCATGCTTTTGAATATTCTCTGTAATTTTGTTCTTACTATTATAAAGAACAAAATCTTTATAGTCTCTACCATTTTGCCCAGCACCGATGTCAGGCTCACTGGTCTATAATTTCTCAGATCTCCTCTGGAACCTTTTTTAAAAATCGGCGTTACATTGGCCACCCTCCAATCTTCTGGTACCACACTCGATTTTAAAGATAAATTACATATTACTAAATCGAGTGTGGTACCAGAAGATTGGAGGGTGGCAAATGTAACGCCGATTTTTAAAAAAGGTTCCAGAGGAGATCTGAGAAATTATAGACCAGTGAGCCTGACATCGGTACTGGGCAAAATGGTACAGACTATAAAGATTTTGTTCTTTATAATAGTAAGAACGAAATTACAGAGCATATTCAAAAGCATGGATTAATGAGACAAAGCCAACAATAGTTCCACAAGTTCATTTTTCAATTCATCAGTACGCTGGGATGAATACCATCCGGTCCAGGAGATTTACTACACTTCAATTTGTCAAATTGCCCCATTACATCCTCCAGGTTTATAGAGATTTCATTCAGTTTCTCTGACTCGTCATCTTTGAATACCATTTCTGGCACTGGTATCTCTCCCATTCTTCTCATTTCATCATTGTCTCCTTTTTGAAAGTTAAATGCTAACATACTGGATTTCCTGTGTGTACTTACTCCAAAGCCGATATCAAATCTGATCATATTATGATCAGTGTTATCAAGCGGCCCCAGCACCATTACCTCCTGCACCAGATGAAGTGCTCCACTAAGGACTATGTCTAGAATTTTTCCTCCTCTTCCAGCTGTTTCATAAAGCAGTCCTTGATTTTGTCAAGGAAGTTTACCTCCCTAGCATGCCCTGATGTTGTATTTACCCAGACAATATTGGGGTAATTGAAATCACCCATTATTATTGTGTTGCCCAGTTTGTTAGCATCCCTAATTTTTTATAACATTTCTACATCCATCTGTTCATCCTGGCCAGGTGAACGGTAGTACATTCCTATCACTATCCTTTTCCCCTTTACACATGGAATTTCAATCCATATGGATTCCAAGATGTTTTGTTTCCTGCAGAATTTTCAATCTTCTTAATATACAATGCTACCTCTCCACCAATTCAATCCACCCTATCACTATGATATCATTTGTACCCTGGTGTGACAATATCCCACTAGTTATCCTTCCAACAGGTCTCAGAGATGCCTATAATATCTAATTTTTCATTTAGTGCAATATATTCTAACTCTCCCATGTTATTTCTTAGGCTTCTGGCATTCACTTATAGACATTTCAAACTAAAGGTGGACAAAGTGATGAGGCCCGGTAGCATACATCTGAGGGTAGTGAAGAAAGTTAGCATAGTTCTGGCTCTACTGTCTGACCTTTTCAATGCTTCTCTAGGGTCAGGAGTGGTCCTGGAAGACTAGAGAAGGGTGGATGTGGTCCCTCTCCACAAAAACAGATGTAAGGAAGAAGTTGGGAACTACAGGCAGGTTAGTCTGACCTCTTTGGTAAGTAAATTAATAGAAATGCTTCTAAAAATGAGAATAGTGAGCTTTCTGGAAACAATTGTGAAGGACCCAAGGCAGCATGGTTTCTCTAGAGGCAGGTCTTGTCAGACAAATCTGATTAATTTCTTTGACTGGGTGGCCAGAAAGTTGGATTAAAGGTGAGTGCTAGAAGTGGTGTACTTAGATTTCACCAAAACCTTTGACACAGCTCTGCATAGACTACTTATAAACATACTGAGTGTCTTCGGTTTGAGCCCTAAAGTGACTGACTGGATTAGGAGCTGGTTGAGTGGAAGACATCAGAGGGTAGTGGTTATTGAAGCTCACTCTGAGGAAAGGGATGTTACCAGTAGTGTGCTGTAAGGTTTAGTTCAATTCTTTTTAACATTGCTGTAAACAATATTGCTGAAGGGCTACGTGGTAAGGTTTGCCTCCTTGTGGATGACACCGAAATCTGCAACAGGGTAGACATCCCTGATGGTGGGATAGCATGATGAGGGATGCAGCAAAGCTTTAAGAATGGTCCAGAATTTGACAGCTAAGATTTAATGCTAAAAAATGCAGGGTCCTCCATTTAGGCTACAAGAACCTGAGGGAGCGGTACATTTTAGGGGATGAAGTACTTTTGTATATGATAAAGTGGAACTTCAGATCATCATATGTGATGATCTTAAGGTGACTAAACAGGTAGAAATGGCAAAAGCCAGAAGGATGCTTGAGTACATAAGGAAAGGAATGGACAGCAGGAAAAAGGAGATGATAATGCTTCTGTATAAGTCTCTGATGAGATCTCATTTAGAGTACTGTATACAATTCTAGAGGCTGCACCTTCAAAAAGCTATAAACAGCACAGAGTTGGTCCAGAGGGTGGCTACTAAAATGGTTAGTGTTCTTTGTCATAAAGCATATGAGGACACGCTTAAAGATCTCAATATATATACTTTGGAAAAAAAGCAGAAGAAGGAAGATATGATGTAGACGTTTTCAAAAATATCTCTGTGGCATAAATACATAGGAAGAGTGTCTCTCTCAGTTCAAAGGAAACTCTGGAATAAGGGGCATTGGATGACGGTGAAAGGAGACAGATTCAGGAGTAACCTAAGGAAATACGTTTTCATAGAAAGGGTGGTGAATTTGCAGAACAGTCTCCCAGTGGAGGTGGTGGAGACGAAGACATGTACCTGAATTCAAGAAAATTGGGACAAGTATAAAGGATCTCTAAAGGAAAGGAAGGGATAGTAGATGGCATTGACTGGATAAGTCATATGGTCTTTATCTGCTTTCATTTTTCTATGTATTTATATTTCTAAAGGTGGCTAAAAGTATACCACATATACTTTAAGCTGCACTGCGGGAGGGTAATTTTCAATTGCTAGTTTACATGCATAAATTGCTATGTACCTGTATGATTGTGATCCAGTGTATGCTCAAGACTCACTAGGGACAGAGAAAGTACCTGTATATAATGTGTAAATTTCTTTGGTTGTACTACAGGTTGGATATCAATTGCATGACCCATATCCATTGTGCTACTCCTCCAGGTTGCCAATTCATGGAGATTTTTTTTTTTTTTTTTTACTGACAATCTGCTAGATTATTATTTATAACCAATTTTTAGATACAGAATTTATCACTGACATATTCTACTATCTAGGGTTTGCTGTAGCTCCAGATATTATTGGTAAAACAAACAAAAAAAAAACCACCATGTGGTCTGTAACTAAAAAACCTGCACAATCTTAAATGTACTATGTGTATAAGAGAGAGGTCATTCAGTTAAAGGGGCTATATTACAAAATGCCCCTGGAGCATAAACATATGACTATGCCATCTTAATGGCTGATCATAAAAAGCTCTACAACATCACTAGACCTCTCTTCTAAAGTGCTAATCTGTGTAAAATAGTGCCATGGTGCAATAAATGCCAATTCATAGCCTATATCAAAAGTCACAAAATCCAATCCATTCAAAAAATGTCCAACTTGAGCAATATCCAGTATTATGTCTGTTTCTACTTCTCTGGGGAGGCCTTCATCGTTCTTGGACACTCAAGACGAGCAATTTATCAAGGTAAGCAACTTATGGACCCTTTTACTAAAGGGTTGCTGTGCAGCAATCTGGAACTACTGCTAGCCTAACGTGGGTACCGGCGGTAGTTTTCACCCCCAGTGTGTGCCATTTCCAGCACTAGAGAAAATCAGGTCAGATTTTTAGTGCATGGGTTACCCAGCAGTAATCAGGCAGTGCCGTTGCTGCTCAATTACTGCCAGGTTAGTGTGAGAGCTCTTACCGCCACCTTAACATGTGGTGGTAACTGCTCCCTACCGAAATGCCCGCACAGCAAGTGCAAACTTACTGCATGGCCATTTCTTTTTTTTCCACCTTTTTACCTGCTGCAGTAAAAAGGGACTCTGCAAGTGGCAAAAACTTGAACTGTCGCGAGTACAGGGCCCCTTTTCCTGCAGCTTAGTAAAAAGAGGCCCTTCTTTTTCAGTTTACTTTGCTCTGACTTCATACCAGTGAAGTAGGAACTGACATAGTATTGGACTTTGGTTCAAGCTTTTGTTCTATCTCATCTAGATAACTGCAATATATTGTTCTCTGCTTTCAAAACTTCATATTCTCCAGAATACTGCTGCACAGTGGGTACCAAGGGGGGGGGGGGCGGTGGGGGGCGGTCCGCCCCGGGTGCACGCCGCTGGGGGAGTGCCGCGTGCCTGTCGGCTCTTCGTTTTCATGCTCCCTTTGCCCCGGAACAGGTTACTTCCTGTTCCGGGGCAGAGGGAGCATGAAAACGAAGAGCCGGCGGGCGCACGGCACCCCCCCCCCCCCCAGCGGCGTGCACCCAGGGGGGGTTCTTTCGCCGGGGGAGGGGGGGCGTCGCGCTGTTCCAGTGGGGCACTGCACCCGGGGAGGCGGGGCGCATCGGCGATCTGCCCCGGGTGTCAGCCCCCCTAGGAAAGCCACTGCTGCTGCAAAATTGATCTTTCATTTGAAGAAGTTTGATACAGCAACTCCTTCTTTGATACGACTGCACTGGTTGCCTTTATAGGCCCATATTTTTTTAAACTGGTCTGTATGGTGTTTAAACTCTTTGGGGTAAATTCTATATATGGCACTGGAAAAAGTGCTATTCTATAAGTCGCACTTAAATTTAGATGTGGTTTATAGAATAGCGTTTATGCCTGGGAATCATTCTTAACTTTAGGCGTGGCCATTTGTATCAACTGAAACGTGGTGCAAATGTACGTGCTTACATTGGTCATGTATACCCCTTATTCTATAACACATTTAAATGCTAGGAACACCCCTGTTCCACCAATGACCCTACCATTTCCATGACCCCTTTTTTTTAACTCACTCGTAAAATTCGAATTAAATCTAATTAGTGCTAATTGCTTATTAAAAACAATTATTTTATTCAATTAAATTGCATGCACAAATTGGCCTAATGCCAACATTTTTGTGTGCAGTTCTTGGCAACTTTTATAGAATTAGGGGGTTTGTGGCTCCAGCCCTGAGTATTGTTTTTTTTTTAAATTTCCTTCTAACGTCACATTTTTTAGAACCAGGGAGCCGTATTTTCTTTATTTCCTCTTCTTTTCAGGCTTTAAGAAAATTTTGGACAGATCAGTTTGTTATCAGGCAGTTCAATTTTGGCATACTTTACCCAAGGATTTGAAAAGTTTAATTTCCTATAATTTATTCCGGAAAAATTTAAAAGCATATTTATTTAGAAAATTCCTATTATGATTTCTTTTATTTCTCCTTTCTGTTTTTTTACTATCCACTTTGAACCAAATTTGGGAGTTGGTGGAATACAAAAGTCATATTACATTATATTACATTGCATTACATAAGATGTCATCTCCTCAAAATTCTCACAGGTCTTACTGTGAAACTGTCCTCAATGCAGTGTTTGGGGCTTGTAACATGCTTAAAATAGGTCTTGGAGCACAAGATGCGCTCCACTGTGCATGCGCGATTGTCTTCCCGCCTACCATGAAAGCGTGGTACCAGCAGTACAATATAAAGCATTAATTAAAAAAAAAAAAAAAGACAACTCTAAGGGGAGGTGGAAGGGTATGTGAAAATATAAGACCTGCTGCCCTCGGAGAATACCTGCTACACGTAAGCATCTTCGCTTTCTCTGAGGACAAGCAGGCCTATAATTCTCACATGTGGGAATCCCTAGCTATCAGGCTTACAGAAAACAACAACCAGTGGTCAATTGGTCCTCACAATGGCGAGGGCAAAATAGTAATTAACTTGAAACTATATACAATCTGAGTCAGAGTGTAGCTTGGAACAGAACAAAACAGGCCTAGGAGGGTGGAGTTGGACTCTAGACCCCAAACAAATTCTGCAGAACTGTCTGTTCAAACCGACTGTTGCATCAGGTATCTTGCTCAAGGAAGTAATGAGATGTGAATGTGTGGAATGAAGACTACGTCACATTCTTGCAATTTTCTACAATGTATGCTAACCGCAAATGGGCTACCGATGCAGCCATGGTTCTGACATTTTAAGCCTTGTCATGACCCTCAAGGGTCAGCCCAACCTGGGCATAAGGGAAAGAAATTCAATCTGCCAGCCAATTGGAAATGGTGCGTTTTCCTGATTGCGACCCCCGTCCTATTGTAATTAAAAGAAACAAAAAGTTGGGTAGACTGTCTGTAGGGTCTAGTTCGCTCCAAGTAAAAGACCAATGCTTGCTTGCAGTCCAAGGTGTGCAGTGCACTTTTGCCAGGATGGACATGAGATTAGGGGAAGAATGTTGGCAAGACAATTGACTGGTTCAGATATAACTCCGATACAACCTTAGAGTGCTTGCGAACGGCTAATCTGTTATGATGGAACATCATATAATGTGCATCCACTGCTAAGGCCTGAAGCTCACTGATCTTGTGAGCTGAAGTAAGTCACCAAAAATATGACTTTCCAGGTCAAATACTTCAGATGATAGGAATCAAGTGGCTCAAAAGGAGCTTTCATCAGCTGGGTGAGAATGGTGTTGAGGTCCCATGACACAGGTGGAGATTTGACAGGGGGCTTTGTCAGCAGCAAACCTCTCATGAAGCAAACAACTAGAGGCTCTCCAGACATGGGCTTACTCTCTACACATTGATGACAAGCACTAATTGCACTGACGTTAACCCTTACAGAGTTGGTCTTGAGACCAGACTCGGACAGGTGTAGAAGATATTCAAGCAGGGTTTGTGTAGGGCAGGAAATAGGATCTAGGGCCTTGCCCTCACAACAGATAGCAAACCTCTTCCATTTGAAAGAGCAACACCACTTAGTGGAATCTTTCCTGGAAGCCAGCAAGACTTTGGAGACACCCTCAGAAAGATGCAAGGAAGCAAATTCTAGGCTGTCAACATCCAAGCTTTGGGGGCCAGAGACCAGGGTTTGGGATGCAGAAGAGATCTAAATGATGAGGGACAGAAAACACTCCAATCTCCACGGTTCCTCAGAGGATAACTCCAGAAGAAGAGGGAACCTTGCCTGGGCTAGTAGGGAGTTATCAAGATCATGCTCCTGTGGTCTTGCTTGAGTTCAAAATAGTCTTTCCCACAAGAGGAATGGGAGGATACATATACACAAGTCCTGTTCCCCCAATGAAGGAGGAAGGCATCCAATGCTAGCCTGTCATGGGTCTGAAGCCTGGAACAGAACTGAAGGACTGTGATTGGACTGAGTGCCAAAGAGATCCACCAAGGGGGTGCCCCACACTCGGAAGATCTTGCAGGCAACACCTATGCTGAAGGACCACTCGAGTGTTTGCATGACACTGCTCAGTTTGTCTGCCAGGCTGTTGAATTTGCCCCCCAGGTAAGTGGCCTTGAGGAGCAGAAGGCATCCTGACATAGAGGGTGTGATCCCATTCCCCCCTGCTTGTTTGTGTAGTACATGGCAACCTGTCTATTTTAATGAGTACAATTTGGTTGAACAGACGATCCCTGAAAGCCTTTAGAGCACTCCAGATCACCCGGAGCTCCAAAAGATTTATTTGAAGATCTGTTTCCGAGGCTGACCAAGCACCCCCCCCCCCCCCCCCCCCCCCCTGCTTCTTTCTCTTTTGCTGTTCATTGCGGGTAAAGATGTTGCTGGACCATGATTTGTTTTCTTGATTATCAACTCAACCTGATGTGTCTCACTGAGACTTAGCTTCAGCCTGGGGAGGAATCATGTCTTTTTGATTCCCAATCCTTGGGCTTTCAGTATTTTTATTCCATGCGTTCCACTAAATATGAGGAACATCCTGCTCACCCCAATACCAAAGGACACCAAGAAAAAAACAAATGCCAATACCAACTACCGCCCAGTAGCATCCATCCCACTAGTAGTCAAACTAATGGAAGGACTGGTGACCAAACAACTCAATGACTACATAAACAAATTCACTATACTACATGAGTCACAATCAGGATTTTGACCCCTACACAGTACCGAAACAGTACTACTTACTCTCCTAACCAAATTTAAACAGGAAATAGCAATAGGCAAGAGCATTCTCCTCATCCAATTTGACATGTCAAGTGCATTTGACATGGTTAACCATAACATACTGCTAAGACTTCTAGAATACTTCAGAATTGGTGGCAACACTCTCAACTGGATCAAGGGTTTTCTAACCACAAGAACTTATCAAGTGAAATCAAAAACAAACATATCATCACCGTAGAAACCAATCTGTGAGTACCGCAAGGATCACCACTATCATCGATCCTTTTCAACCTCATGATGACACCACTAGCCAAGACCAGGGTCGTAGAGTGGGCCTGGGGGCCTGGGCCCAATCTCAGCTCAGGCCCACCGTTTGTGCCGAAAAGCGAACAGCCACACTACCACAGCCTTCAGCTGTCGCGGCTCAGCCACCTCTTTTAGGCAGTCGACGCTCGGTGGCTCTTCCGGTCCTCCTCGGCTCCTCCTCCTACCTGATAAATGTTTTCGTTTTTGATAGGCCAGCGCTGCATTGCCATCCTGCACCACTCTCGGCTCTCATGCTAATTCTGTCCTGTCCTGCGGCACCCCGTTGGTTTATTATTTTGGTAAGCTGAGCTCAGCTACATTGCTTTGCTCCCCGCAGTACGTAAGGCATGATGGTGTCGCAGTGCCACATGGGAAAGGCTGCTGGATTTGTCACTGGTGTGGCTCCTCCACACTGTGCCTGCCGGCTGGGTCTGAAAATTATTATTAGTCTTCACATCATGAAACACAATCACAGCAGCTGAGCAGCACTCCCCTGCGGCCCCACACAACAGGTACAGGAGCCAGCACAGTGCTCTGCACCAGCAAGCAGCTGCCCAGGTAAAATAAAAATACATATATTTTTTAAATTTTAATGTGTCATGTAATGTGTACAGAGTGACTCAGTGTAATCAAAATGCTGGCTGGTGATGGGCTTCTGGGTGGGATCAGCACTTCACTTCCTAGGGCAAAAAAGGTATATTTAATCATTAAATATACTTTTTTTTGCCCTAGGCAGTGAAGAGCCCACCCCCACCCAGAAGTCTACCACCAGCCAGCATTTTGATTACTCTTGTAATCAAAATGATGGTAGGCTTCTGGGTAGGGGGTGGACTCTTCACTGCCTAGGGCAAAAAAAAAGGTATATTTAATCACTAAATATACCTGTTTTGCCCTAGGCAGTGAAGAGCCCACCCCCACTCAGAAACTCACAAGCAATACATTTTAATAGTACCCAGGTTCATTTTAAAAAGGTTGTCTACTTCTCATGTTGTTGGTGGGTTTTTGGGTGGCGATGGTCTCTGCATTGCCTAGGTTAAACTTTTTAAAAAGTGTGGGTGGTTTTCTTTGGGTGGAGGTGGGCTCTGCAGTTCCCAGGACATTAAAAAAAAGTCTTATATTTAATGCCATGGGAGGTGGGTAGGGAGTAGGACAGGCCAATGCTAGGCTACAAGGAGGGATTGGGTGGTAAGATAGGCTAATACTTAACTATGGGATGGATGGTGGGGAAGGGAAGGATTGATACTGGGCTACAGGGATGGATGGGGGGTAAAGTAGAGAAGGGAAGGTTGATTCTGGGCTACGGGGTTGGATGGGGGTAGGGAAGGGAAAAGGTGATGCTGGGCTACTTGGATGAATGGGGGGTAAGGGAAGGGAAGGTCTTTGTTTTATGTTTTTGTAACATGTTTTAAAGCTCTGTGTGTTGAATTGTGATCCGCTTAGAATTGCAGAGATAGTGTGGTATATAAATTTAGAAAATAAATAAATACATTTCTAATTTTTGGTCCTTTATTCTGTAATTGATGAGAGTTGGTCTGTGGTCTGCATGTGACTGAGCAGGTGAAGGATACGTGCCAAACTGTGGCAATTTTATTTTGTCAGCATCAGAATAGAGAGAAAGCAGTAGAGCCAAAGGAAAGGAAAAAGACTTCAAAGGTATTTTACCTGTTTTGCTTAATCAGGCATTTACATTTGTTATAAAGTAAAGTTTGAAGGATATATGCCATTCCTATAATTATATTGCAGGATTCTGTTATGTGTGTTGATATGTTTCGCCGGCTGAACTTGGTCCATTTATTTTTAGGACCAAGTCTCAAAAAAGTGCCCCAATTGACCAGATGACCACTGGAGGGAAGCGGGGATCACCTCCCCTTACTCCCCCAGTGGTCAACAACCCCCTCCCACCCAAAAAAAAAAAAATAAAACATTTTTTGCCAGCCTGTATGCCAGCTTGAAATGTCACACCCAGCTCCTTGACAGCAGTATGCAGGTCCCTGGAGCAGTATTTAGTGGGTGCAGTGCACTTCAGGTAGGCGGACCCAGGCCCATCCCCCCCCTACCTGTTACAGTTGTGGTGATAAATATTGAGTCCTCCAAAAACCCCCAAAACCCACTCTACCCACTTCTAGGTGCCTCCTTCACCCCTTAGGGCTATGGTAATGGTGTAGAGTTATGGCGATTGGGTTTTGTGGGGGGAATTGGGGGGCTCAGCACACAAGGTAAGGGAGCTATACTCCTGGCACCTATTTTTTTTTTAATATTTAGAAGTGCCCCCTAGGGTGCCCGGTGGGTGTCCTGGCATGTCAGGTGGGCCAGTGCATTAGAAATGCTGACTCCTCCCACGACCAAATGGCTTGCATTTCGCCGGGTTTGAGATGGCCGGGCCTGGTTTCCATTATGGCTAGAAAACGAAGCCGGCCATCTCATGTAAACCCGGCGATCCTGCTCTAAACCCGGCGATCGACTTAGCCAGCCCCAACCGTATTTCGAAAATAGGATTTGCTCCTCCCCTTTGCGGAGCCGGCCCCAAAGATGGCTGGCCATCGATTTGGCAGGCGCCGTTCGATTATGCCCCTCTATGTTACTATGTAATGTCTTTGTGTTTTCCATAATGGCTAATCCTAGTCTTTTTCTTTTCCATTTGCCACACACATCAGCGCCACCAGAGATTGTTAAATTGCTATTGCCTTGTATTGTGGTCCTCTGCCGTGAGGGGGCTAAATGTTAGTGTACAAAGGTCCTTCCTATCTCTTCTCAAGTAAGAAATGCTCTTTGGGAAGCTTATTATTTGTGTTAGCTGACTGCTCAAAAACGCTGTAAGCTGATTAAATTTGACAAGTTGTGGCCACTGTTTCTGCTTTGGTTCCAGCACACATTTTCATGATCTATACACCCCTGTTGAACTGGATGTTCTATTGACTGATTATTGCTTTCCAATGTGTTATAGTATGTTGAATTGTATGGATTCATTACTTTGAATGTTTTAGGGATTTCTTTCTTCATGTTATACTAACACTGTAGGGGAAGCTTAGCCGAGATTGGGTGGCAGAGCCGGTGGTGGGAGGCGGGGCTAGTGCTGGGCAGACTTATACGCTCTGTGCCCTGAAAATGGCAGAAACAAATCAAGGTCAGTTTTACACAAAAAGTAGCACATGTGAGTTTATCTTGTTGGGCAGACTGGATGGACCGTGCAGGTCTTTTTCTGCCGTCATCTACTATGTTGCCATTATAGAAGACTTATATCTGGTCATGTTTGAAATGGCATAATGTAACTATATTTAAAAATATTGTGGGGGGGGGTTCATTTCCATTAAAGTATGTATGTGGTTTATGATGACACAGGGCAACTGTTGGGCAAGCTACTTAGAAATCCATCATCAAGTGCATTCTAAGGCATTATTTTGTAGTATCCCAAGAAACACTACTCATACTTATATACATAGTACCCACCCATATTAGCTCTGGGCCCACCCAAAATGTCAGGTCTGGCTACGCCACTGGCCAAGACCTTATCCACCCAAGGCCTTAACCCATTTATCTACGCTGATGATGTTACATTATATATCCCCTACAAACATGATTTGACAGAAATCACCAACGAAATCAAGCTCAGCTTAAACATAATGAACTCATGGGCTAATGCATTCCAACTACAGCGCTGCGCAACCCTGGTAACGCTTTAGAAATGTTAAATAGTAGTAGTAACTAAAACTCCATACAGAAAAAACACACTGCCTCATCATCTCATCCCAATACAATACATACAAACCCACAAACATTAACACCCCAGGATACACCCTCCCTATCTCAGACAGCCTGAAAATTCTCGGAGTAACAATCGACCGTAACTGCTCACTAGAGACCCAAGTGAAATCTACCATAAAGAAAATGTTTTTCTCAGTGTGGAAACTCAAATGCGTGAAACCATTTTTCCCGAGAGAAATATTTCGTAACCTGATACAATCAATGGTACAAAGCCACGCAGACTATTGTAATGGAATCTATGCAGGATGCAAAGATCAAATCATAAAAAACCTTCAGACCGCCCAAAACATAGTAGCCAGTCTTATATTTGGAAAAACATGTTCTGACAGCGCCAAACCACTCCGAGAAAACTGCATTGGCTACCAATAAAAGAACGTATCACCTTCAAAATCTGCACAACTGTTCATAAAATTATTTACGGTGAGGCACCTGGATACATGACAGACCTTATTGACCTGCCAACTAGAAACACCACAAAATCTGCACGATCATACCTAAACCTCCACTACCCAAGCAACAAAGGACTCAAATACAAATCCACTTATGCATCCAGCTTTTCCTACTTATGCGCACAACTATGGAACGCACTGCCAAAAATAGTAAAAACTATGCCAGACCACCTTAAATTCCGGAAAGCACTAAAAACAGACCTGTTCAAAAGAGCATACCCCACCGACCCAACATAAAAAATATATGGACACCTGCGACACGATGTAACCAAAGAACATAATCGTTTATTGTTTATTTATTTACTAGACCGTCACTTATTACAAAGGTAAGTCAGAACGGTTTACAATATAAAATAACATTAAAACAATAAGTAGGCATAGGAAGGAAGGAAGGGGGAACAAAATATGAGAAGATACCCAAAGAGAAAACACCCTCACAAATCACTAAAACCAAAACACATACTAGGAAATGTACATGGAAAGCGATGACCACAAATGCTCACAGTCTAAGCAATAAAATTCATGACCTTCAAGCCCTGATTTTGGAGGCTGACTTGGACATAGTTGCAGTCACAGAGACATGGCTCAATGGTTCCCATGAATGGGATGTAAACATACCAGGCTATAATCTTTTTAGGAAGGATAGAGAGGGACGTATAGGTGGAGGATTAGCTCTGTATGTGAGAAATGATATCCCAGCGACTGAAATGACAGGAAACTGGGGAAAGGAAGAAGCAATATGGATCACCTTAAAAAGAGAGGATAGAACCTTGGTCCACGTGGGTGTTGTCTATAGACCCCCGACACAATTGGAAGAACTAGATAAAGATCTGATCGCTGATATTCAAAAGTTGGGGAAGAAAAGAGAGGTGCTGTTGTTGGGAGATTTTAATCTGCCGGATGTAGATTGGAAGGTTCCGTCTGCAAAATCGGAAAGAAGTAGAGAGATTGTGGATGCTTTCCAAAGTGCTCTGCTCAGACAAATGGTGAACGAACCCACGAGGGAGGGAGCCACGTTGGATCTGGTGCTCACGAATGGGGATAGTGTGTCAAATGTCCGAGTGGCTGCACACCTGGGAAACAGTGACCATCAAACGGTTTGTTTTGATGTAACGGCTCATGTGGATGGCGGCCACTCTAAACTCAAAGTCATGGATTTCAAGCGAGCTGACTTTAACAAAATGGGAGAATACCTGAGGAAGGAGCTGATGGGCTGGGAGGACATACGAGAAGTGGAAGGACAGTGGTCCAGGCTAAAAGAAGTAATAAACAGGGCCACAGACCTTTATGTAAGGAGAGTAAATAAAAGCAAGAGAAAAAGGAAACCGATATGGTTCTCAAAGCAAGTGGCTGAGAAAATCAAGATTAAAGAGTTAGCGTTCCAGAAATATAGAAAATCTCAAGAGGAGGAACACGGGGAGGAATACCGGATGAAACTGAAAGAAGCCAAGAGAGAGGTACGTCTGGCGAAGGCGCAAGCGGAAGAACAAATGGCTAGAAATGTAAGGAGGGGAGACAAAAACTTCTTCAGGTATATTAGTGAAAGGAGAAAGACTATAAAGGGAATTGTGAGACTAAAAGATACAACAAAACGCTATGTAGAAAAAGATGACGAAAAAGCCAATTTGCTAAATAGATACTTTTGTTCTGTTTTCACTGAAGAAAACCCTGGGGAAGGACCAAGAGGGACTGGCAAAAGTACACCTGAAAATGAGGTGGATAGAGCGCCGTTCACGGAAGAGAGTGTGTATCAACAACTTGGAAAGCTAAAGGTGGACAAAGCCATGGGGCCGGACGGGATCCACCCCAGAATACTGAGGGAGCTCAGAGAGGTTCTGGCGGGTCCTCTTAAAGACTTGTTTAATAAATCCTTGGAGACGGGAGAGGTTCCGAGGGATTGGAGAAGGGCGGAGGTGGTCCCTCTTCACAAAAGTGGGGATAGGGAAGAAGCTGGAAACTACAGGCCGGTAAGCCTCACTTCGGTTATTGGAAAAGTAATGGAAGCCATGCTGAAGGAAAGGATAGTGAATTTCCTGGAAGCCAATAAGTTGCAAGATCCGAGACAACATGGTTTCACCAAAGGGAAATCGTGCCAAACGAATCTCATTGAATTCTTTGACTGGGTGACAGGAGAATTAAATCAAGGACGTGTTATGGACGTCATCTACTTAGATTTCAGCAAGGCTTTCGACACGGTTCCCCACAGGAGGCTCTTAAATAAACTAGACGGCCTGAAGATAGGACCCGAAGTGGTGAACTGGATTAGGAACTGGTTGTCGGACAGACGCCAGAGGGTGGTGGTGAATGAAGTTCGCTCGGAGGAAGGAAAGGTGAGTAGTGGAGTGCCTCAGGGATCGGTGCTGGGGCCGATTCTGTTCAATATATTTGTGAGTGACATTGCCGAAGGGTTACAAGGTAAAGTTTGCCTTTTTGCGGATGACACCAAGATTTCCAACAGAGTGGACACCCCGGAGGGTGTGGAAAACATGAAAAAAGATCTGAAGAAGCTAGAAGAATGGTCTAACGTTTGGCAATTAAAATTCAATGCGAAGAAATGCAAAGTGATGCACTTAGGGAGTAGAAATCCAAGGGAGACGTTTGTGTTAGGCGGGGAGAGTCTGATAGGCACGGACGGGGAGAGGGATCTTGGGGTGATAGTATCTGAGGACCTGAAGGGGACGAAACAGTGCGACAAGGCGATGGCAGTAGCTAGAAGATTGCTAGGCTGTATAGAGAGAGGAGTGACCAGCAGAAGAAAGGAGGTTTTAATGCCCCTGTATAAGACGTTGGTGAGGCCCCACCTGGAGTATTGTGTTCAGTTTTGGAGGCCGTATCTTGCGAAGGATGTTAAAAAAATGGAAGCGGTGCAAAGAAAAGCTACGAGGATGGTATAGGATTTAGGTTCCAAGATGTATGAAGAGAGGCTTGCTGACCTGAACATGTACACCCTGGAGGAAAGGAGGAACAGGGGTGATATGATACAGACGTTCAAATATTTGAAAGGTATTAATCCGCAAACGAATCTTTTCCGGAGATGGGAAGGCGGTAGAACGAGAGGACATGAAATGAGATTGAAGGGGGGCAGACTCAGGAAAGATGTCAGGAAGTATTTTTTCACGGAGAGGGTGGTAGACGCTTGGAATGCCCTCCCGCGGGAGGTGATGGAGATGAAAATGGTAACGGAGTTCAAACATGCATGGGATATGCATAGAGGAATCCTGTGCAGAAGGAATGGATCCTCAGAAGCTTAGCTGAAATTGGGTGGCGGGCAAGTGGGGGGAAGAGGGGTTGGTGGTTGGGAGGCGAGGATAGGGGAGGGCAGACTTATACGGTCTGTACCAAAGCCGGTGATGGGAGGCGGGACTGGTGGTTGGGAGGCGGGAAATACTGCTGGGCAGACTTATATGGTCTGTGCCCTGAAAAGGACAGGTACAAATTCAAGGTAAGGTATACACATATGAGTTTGTCTTGGGCAGACTGGATGGGCCATGCAGGTCTTTTTCTGCCGTCATCTACTATGTTACTATGTTACTATGTTACTCTGAAATCCATTTATGATAGAAAAGCAGTGCAAAAAGTCAACACACATACAGATTTCACATGCTATAGTCATAAAAACATTGATAAAATAAAAAAACTAAAAGTTTTGTTTTTTTCCCGTTTATTTCTATTTTAAGCATTTTTTTTAAATGACTCTCGAAAGAAATGTGTTTTTAAAGCTTTATGAAAATGAGTATAAGAATCTTCAAGCCTAAGTTCTTTAGGAAGACAATTCCAAAGTGAGGGAGCTAAGAAAAAAAATACAGATGTTCGCGTTGATTCCCATCTAGCTTTAGAAGGAGATGGAATTACAAGTCTATTGTCTGTCAATGATCGAAGTGTCCGAGTTGGTGTATAGGGGATAGTAAGGTTAGACAGATATGATGGACTAGATAAATAAAAAGCTTTGTGTGTCAATGTCAGAACTTTGAATTTTATCCTTGCTTCTGTTGAAATCCAGTGCAATTGATGTAACAATGGAGTGATCCTGTCATATTTTGAAGCTCTACAGATAGTACGAGCTGCTGTATTTTGTATCATCTGTAATTGTTTTAGATTAAGTTTTGAAAGACCTGCATACACTATATTACAATAATCTAAACGTGATAAAATATAGGCATAAGTTAGTGTACGCAAAGAGGATTTATCTATGGAGTTTCTAATTGAGCATAATTTACGTAGTTGATAAAAAGACTTCTTTATCAACTACGTAAATTACGCTCGATTAGAAACTCCATAACATCAAAGTCCATAAGCCATTATTAAGATGGATTTGGGAGAATCCACTGCTTATTTCTAGGATAAGCAGCATAAAATGTACTATTTTGGGATCTTTTATTGGACATTCAACAGCACCCAAATCCTCACTGGCGATAATATTTTATTAAACTGTTTCTTCATTTACTTATTTAACTGTTCATTTTACTTTTTAATCTCTAAGTTACTTATAAGCAATACTTAACTTGCACTGAACTGTCAGACCAGGGGTTCAACAATGCCCGACATGCATGTTTTGCCCTAAAAGGCTGTGTCAAGGGCTCCCCCTTAGCCGTTCTTAGTACCAGCCTCGCAATGTTTTCTTTCTGGATTTCCTCCTGCTATTTTGGGATCTTGCCAGGTACTTCTGACCTGGATTGGCCACTGTTGGAAACAGGATACTGGGCATGATGGACTTTCAGTCTCTTACAGTATGGCAATTCTTATGTTCTTAAGTCAGATTTTTGTTTTCTTCAAAAGCTCAGTTCTAGGCTTTCAGGAGGCGAGGGGCGTTTCAAGATGGCCGCTTGCTGACCGGTAGCGAAACGCTCGTCTATTCTCGGGGGGAAAATTTCTTACAAACTTACCTGAATATGCCGCATACTAAGCGAAAAGGAGTGGTGAAACGACTGCCCTCGCCTCCCACTACCTCGACGCCAATGCAACCGAGAATTGAGTGATTTTTCTCCGGCGTCTCTCAAGAAATGCGGGAGAGGGATCCCCTTGTGGCGTTGACCGGAGAAGAGGAAACATCACGGGGAGAGGAAGTCTCCCTATCACCATCAACACAGGCACTCCCTCCGTGTCCGGCCTTCGAAGACCGCCAAGGAGACGACGTACTCTGCCATTGGAAGTGAGACAGAGAAGTCGCCAAATGAGGGTCCTGGGCTGTCGAAAGAGACACCAAATGTTGAGGCTCGACCTCAAGGAACAACACTGGAGGTGAATCTAGGAATGATCTGGGCTAAGTTGAATAACATGGAAGATATTCTCCAAAAGACATCGGGTGAGTTGCAGTTTCTTTGTGGGAAATTTGATGAGATGAAAAACATGGTGGACACAGTGAAACAGGAGTTTACCCAGAAAATAACTAAAGGAGAAAAAGATCTGGAACAGTTACAAGATTATAAAATATCAGCAATTAAAGATAACACAGAGATGAGACGAAAAATAGAACTTATAGAGAATTATAATAGACGCCTAAATCTTCGGGTCTTGAACTTTCCTAAATCCCCAGGAATCTCTCCATTAGATTTATTTAAGAGATACCTTAATGAAAATTTGAAATTACCTAAAGAAGCTATGCCTCTAATAAATTAAATTTATTATATTGAAATTTCCAAAGGGGAAATGGGAAGGACTGGGAATGAGGCTGAAGGCCAAATAGATTTGAATAACATCTCGCTTTTACTAGAACAATCTCTGGAAAATGTAACTCAAAGAACTACTTTATTAGTATCATTTGTGTTCGAACAGGATTTGAATTCTGTAATGAGACTGTACTGACGCTCATTCTGCCTTGCCTCACCCTATGCCTGGAACAATCTTCCTTTACCCATACGCCATGCCCCCTCCCTACCCATCTTCAAATCTCTGCTTAAAACTTACCTCTTCAATGCTGCCTTCGGCGCCTAACCGCTCGAGATATATAGAATGCCCCAATCTATCCACCCTATCAAACTAACTGTTCACTCGTCCTCTAGATTGTTCACTTGTCTTTAAATTGTTCTCTTGTCTTTTAGATTGTAAGCTCTTTGAGCAGGGACTGTCCTTCTATGTTTAAATTGTACAGCGCTGCATAACCCTAGTAGCGCTTTAGAAATGCTAGTTAGTAGTAGTAGTAGTAGTACTTTAAAAATGCAAAATCCCTCTTTGGAGGGGAGAGAATATGGATTTATCCCGATGTCACAAAACAGACCCAGATGAAAAGAAAAGCATTTCTGGCTTTGAAAAAAGGGACATTGGAAGTGGGGAGTTCCTTTCTTCTAGCGTATCCATGCAAATGCATTGTAAAACTGGGAATGACAAAATATGTGTTTTATTCACCGGAACAGCTCAAATCATTCATAGAGATGAAACAACTGAAGAATTAAGGAAAGTAAATGAGAGACATTCAGCCTTTTTAAAGATAATTATGTATGATTATGTAATCTTCTCTATTCATTCAGTCCCTCTCAAGTGTGTATTTGTGGTCTAAGGAAACATGACATTTATTTTGATGATTATTTGTATATTTTATTTGACATATTATTGCTGTATTTCATAAACAAGTTTATGCTTGTTTAAATATTGAAATAAATAAAATAAAATTAAAATTAAAGCTCAGTTCTATTTGCTCTTATTTTGACTTTGCTTCTTTACATACTCTGCTGTACACGTTTATTATTTCTAAACTAGACTATTGTAATTCTATCTTTGCAGGTCTTCCTAATTCTCGATTAAAAAGTCTTAGGATGCTTCACAACTCCGCTGCTTGTTTTCTCTGTAAAGCTAAGTGTTTTGATTGTGTCACTCCTTTTTTCGTCTTACTGGTTGCCTTTTCATATAGGTCTTTTTTTATGTTGAAATCATTTTTATTGTCACCAAAAACAACATTCCAAACATGAGAGTAAACCAGTTTCAACATATCTATCCCCCCTTCTCTCCCCTCCTAAGCTATTGATTCAAACGTCTGCTACATGCTGCAGGTTGCAATGTGTCCCAAAAATGTTCCCAGGTCTGTTTAAATTGGACCCCCTTTGTAAAAGGATATGTCCTGGATTCCACAGTGTTCCAGCTTTAACAAGTCTATCAAGTGGGTGTGCCACATACTCACTGTCGGAACAAAGGATTCTCGCCAACACAGCAAAATCACTCTTTTCCCTATTAAGATAGCTCTTTGAAAGAAACGTTTAAATCCCGGTTGTACCGGCTTAAGAGTATTTGTAGACATCAAAAAGAAGTAAAGGTTGTGTGTCCACTCTGCAGTCTTCATAACGGTATAGTTCCTTCAATAACTGAAGCCAGAATTGCAGAATCTGAGGGCAAGTCCAGAACATATGGATAAGTGTAGCTGCATCTTTCTTACACTTAGGGCACACTCTTGAAGATCTAAATGTTGCTCTATATGCTCGGGCCAGAGAGATATACATGCGCAATGCGAATTTGTACTGCAATTCCTTGTACCACACAAATGGGGTACTACGCATTATTCTCAGAACATGCGCTCTCAATTGATCTTCTGTCAGATCCGCTGATAGTTCCTCTGCCCACTTTCTCACAAGCGTCTTATAGTCTAAATCTTCTGTAGAGTCTAACAGATATCTGTGATAGAATCTCAGGGGTACTGTAGTACAGGACCCCAGTGTAAGCGCAGTGTAAGTGTTTAAGGTATCTTGTACATCCTCAAAGAGATTAGTCCAGTGTAATGTTGCAACATAGTGTTGTAATTGTGTGTAGGCAAAAGGGTTTGCGGGTGGCAATGAATAAATCCGTTGTAGCTCTGCAAAACGTTTCAATTTTCCGTCCTCGTTCAAATGTTGAGACAGGTAGAGAATCCCCAGCCTCTTCTAGCGCTGAAACACAGGAGAGGGCGTCCCCACTGGGAAGTCCGGGTTTCGGAACAAAGCCATATCGGGTGTAGCCGCTGCTGAAAAATTATGGCGCCTGCACAGCCATTGCCAAGCTGATTTCGCTGAAAGAAAAAGGGGGTTATGACATAACACAGGATCTGTTTTACCTGGAATCATATGTATCAACCAACTAATACGCGCTATAGAAGACAACATTGACTCCACATTAGTAGCAGAGAACATGTGTGTTGGTTAACCAATCTCACATGTCTCATAGAACATGCTACTGTCAGATACCGCATGTTCAAAAGTCCCAACCCTCCATGCAGTATAGGTTTTAGTACTATCGAGAGTGGCAGTCTGGGACGCTGCCCCCTCCACAAAAAGCCTTGGATCATTCTGTTCAATATGCGTTCATCTTTCTTTTTCAGGAATAATGGTAGCATCTGAAACACATATAACCAACGTGGGACCATAATCATGTTAATCAAAGTGATCCATCCTAGCAGAGAGAGGGGGGTAGGTGTCCCAGATTTGTAACCAAGTTTTAGTTTGTGCCAACAATGGGAGGACATTCATCTCATACAACTTATTCAAGTCATCTGGAATAGTGGCTCCTAAATATTTGACGTGGCGAAAGGTCCATTGCAAAGGAAATTGCCCCTTCCATTGAAGTTGAGTGTTCAATGGCAACGGCAGGGCCAGGGATTCGACAGGTTTAAGGCCAAAATTGTCCCATAGTCCTCCATCAGCCAAAGTAGATGGGCGAGAGAATGTTGGGGCTCACTCAGAATGAGCAGAAAGTCATCTGCATAAGCTAAGACTTTAATACACTGGCCTCGGACTTGCATTCCGTTTATGCTGTTTATGCCTGAATCATATACAAAAGAAGTTCCAGCAAAAGTAGGAACAACAGCGGGGACAAAGGACATCCCTGCCTAGTTCCTCAACCAATAGCAAAGTCTGCTGTCCTAATTCTGTTCACAATATTGCAGCCTGAGAACGCGAGTATAGTGCTTGGATGGCCTGCAAAAACCAACCTCGGAGGCCCACCCACCACAGGATGGCAAACATAAAGGGCCACAGCACACGATCAAAGGCATGTTCTGCATCTAGGCTCACCACTACATATGAAACTTCTGTTTCGCGACCCTCCAGCGTAGCCAGTATCAGCCTGCGGACACTGACCACCGCACAAAACCAACCTGATCATCTGCTACCAAGTCAGGCAACAGGGGTGCCAGCCGATCTGCTAAGACCCTTGACAAAAGTTTAATGTCCACATTTATCAAAGAAATCAGATGGTAGGAGTCAGGCAGGACTGAATCCCGCTGCGGCTTCGGTATAAGACTAATTAAGGCTGTGTTGGCATACAAAGGAAATTTTTCTTCTTCTATTACAGTGTTATAAAAGTCTAATAGTGGGCCCAAAATTTGAGTTTGCAACATTTTATAAAACTCGCTTGTAAATCCATCTGCACCGGGGGTTAAAAATAATTTTAAAGCCCCTATATCCTTCTGTAACTCCTTGGCTGTCAATGGTTGATTGAGGGACCACAAGGCCTCCTCAGTGAGCCAAGGCATTCCCAAGGCCTGAAGATATTTCTGTATGGCTTTATTCAAGTCTACTGGCGGGGTCTCTGATTCATACAAAGTGGCAAAGTGTTTATATGTCCTCCAGCTTGGTGAAAATTTGACCCTCAGGGTTGCGTAGGGCCGGAATAAAATGCAATTTCTGGTTCCTTTAACTATTCACGCTAGTAGCCTTCCGGCCTTTTCTCCATGTTTATATAGGTTCTATACTAGCGTTCTCGTTGTTCGCTCATGCAACAGGCTATTTAGAACTACTTTAGTTGCCACAAGTGAATCCAGCAGTGAGGTAGTTGCCATTCGAGCATAACAGCACTTAATGGCCTTCACTTTGTGCTCCAGGGCCACAATGTCTTGTGCAATTTGACAATTTCGTGCGCTTACTTACACTATAATGTCCCCTCGAAGTACCACCTTAGCCGTGGGCCAAAAAAGTAAGGGGTCATCTATATGTTGTGAATTTGAGGTGACAAACTGTTAAACTGTTCATGAGCCCTTGTGCCTAGGCTGAGGCTTAGGAAGGATCTTGGCCAAGGCCTAGGGTGGCCCAAACAGGCACTAAGCAATACCCCGGACAAAGCCCAGCTGTTATGATTCTGCCAGTCTGGCAGGAGAGGGGTATGGACTTCATTCCTGATGGCTGTCAGGGTTTGAGCTGACGTCAGTGGCTAATACTTTAGCCTTCAGGTTCCTGCTTCCCCTGCTTTGGTGTTACATTCCTTGTGGCTAAGCCTTTGCAGTTCTCTGTCAGAACATTGTGCTCTGGTGTTGAATCTGTGTTCCCCTGGTTGGGGCTTTCAGTTACTTTCCCTTTGTCTGGGATATCTCGTGTCAGCGTGGGTGTGGGTGTGTGTGTGTGTATTCAGCTGGCTGTTTAGTTACCTTTGTCTGAGTTCATTTCTGTCAGCGTATGTGTGTGTAATCAGTTTACTTGCCTCCAGCTGGGGCTCTCCCTCGCTGCTTGCAGTTCTCTGTGGGAAGCAGTTGGGCTTTGCTCTCGTTCTGCCGACTCGGCAGGCTGCTGGTCCGCAGGCCTTCCCTCAGGTTTGTTTGTTTATTTAGTTATCTTCCACCTCCGTGTTCCTGCCTCTGACTTCTGGTTCAGTAAGTGTTAACCCCTTGTGTACTGTGTCTCTGCCTCTGACTTCTGTGTGTTTAAGACAGAGGATTTTCTTCCTCCCTTTTGTGTCTTTGCCTCTGGCCTCTGGGTTGGGGCTAGCCTACCTTTTTGTTTGCTGTATCTGTCTCTGGCTTTTGTAGCTTTTAGTTAGTTCTTTTCCCTTCTGTGCTGGGGGGTTCCTGGCTGCGGTGTTCTTGTGGCAGCCCAGTCTTCTAGCTGTTTTCTCTGTATCATCCTGTGGTTTCAGGGTGCTTCCTGTATTAGTTTTCCTTTGCTGTGCTAGTCCCCTGGGGGTGTGGCACCCCGTGCTGACTCCTTTGGTGTCCTTCCTTGGAGTCTGGGGGAGGAGTTCTGTCCTGGGTCTGTGGAGCCTCCGTGGTTGGTTTTTCCTGTGCCCTGTGGCTGGTGTTCAGTGCGCAGCTGGCACCTTGGGTCCCATGGGGACTCCTGTGTTTCTTTCTCCCCTCCCTGGGTGTGTATCGGTTCCAGTTCGGTCGTGAGGCCCGTACGAGTGGGTCTGAGTGTATCGGTTCCAGTTAGGCCGTGAGGCCCGCTTGAATGCCTATTTCCCTTTCTTCCTGAGGTGCTGTGTGTGGGTAGGCTAGGAGTGTTGGATTGCTGGGGTGTGTAGTGGCGGGTCGGTCTCCCCTAGGCCTTGGCCTCTGCTATCAGCGGGCCTCGGCCTGGGCTCAAGAGCTCATGACCAATCCAACAGATTACACCAGCACACTCAGGACAATCAACTAGCCTCACCAGAAAAGGGAGATAGACCACTCAGGTGGGCCTCATGGCCGAACAGGAACCTACTCGTACAGAGTCCAAGCATGCGGGCCTCACGGCCGAACTGGAACCAAGTCACACACTAGGGAAGGGAAAAAGAACAATGAGGGGTCCCAAAAGGGACTAGAGCACATGCAACACACACAGGGTGACAGGCAAGAAGCTGGCAGGTACAGGCTATGACCAGGGGAAGAGAAAACCAAGGACAGAATGGGACACAGATTCTATAAGAGCAAAGCTCCACAGGAACCTCTAGGCTGTATCATACAGCACTCAAATACACAGTAGGCTGTACCATACAGCACTCAAGGGTAAAGGGAAACCACTTATAGGAATACACAAGGCTGTGCAACACAGCACTCAAGGGTCAAGGGAATCCACTCTCAACAATACACAAGGCTGACCATACAGGACTCAAAGGTAAAGGGAAACCACTCATAAGAGTACACAAGGCTGTGCCACAGAGTCAAATAACAGACACTAGAAAAAAAGGGGAAAGCAAGCAAACAGGGAAAGCTGCCTTTACATACACCAATCAGATAAGGAGCAAAGCTCACAAAAATCAGGAGACAAACACAGCAGACAAAGAGTTAACACAGACTAAAGGGAAGGACTACTTTAACACACAAGGCAGGAAGAAGCAGAGCTTACACTGTAGTCAAAGGTTTAAAGCTAACAAAGGAGAAAAACAAACAATGTTCTTACCAGAACTCAGCAGCACACAGAGACAGAGCAAACAGAGCACCCACAGCTGTACGGAAGCAAGGTAATCAAGGAAAGCAGCTAGGCTAGGGACACAATCAAGCATACGCTGGGAACAACCAGCACACAGAGAAGCTACAAGCAACAAGAAGAGTAAGCAAACTCCAACGGATGCACAGTGTGCTACTAGCACAGACAGAGAGAGGGCAAGAGGCTCAGCTGACAGGAATCAATGCTAAAGCATGGGCTGTAGGGAGAAGTAGGTTTAAATAGATCTGACTTCTGACGTCTGCTGCCTCAGATGTCAGCTCAATCCTTAACAGGCTAATCAATCCAGTCATTCCCCTGCCAGTATTAGCAGAATCATAACACAAACTTAGCCACTTAGCATGGAAATATTCAGTGAAATCTTTAGAGAATAAATAGGCTGGAAAACGCCAGCCCGGGGTTTGTTGAAAGTAAGGTATGGCCTCCAGGTCCACCCATATCAGGGCATGATCAGAGATCTATTCTGGGCCTATCTGGGCAGCAATTATCTGGAACAACATCTACTGCAAGGTAAATATATAGTCCAAGCGTGAAAATGTCTGATGCGCCCGTGAGACATGGGTGAAATCTTTGTCCTCTGGGTGCAACAGCCTCCACGGGTCCACCAAATTCAATGTGGAGCAGAATGATTCTAACCCTGAGGGACCCAGAGACCACCATCTGTGAGAGGGTCCAGAACTATCTATGCTAGAATCAAATATAATGTTCATATCTCTGGCCATCTGTACTAGTAAGACAGCAGCCGGGGATAAAAGGTTTTGTCAAATATCACTGGCACATATACTGCCACTATCAGAACCTCCTTGCCCTGTAAGTTTAGTTTAAGGCCTAAATATCTACCTTCTGAGTCTTTAAACAATAGTTCGGCCTGGTAAGCCAACGACCTCCTTATCAAGATGGCAACACACCCCCTACGTCCCGATGCCGGGGAACAATGGACCTCTCCCACCCATTGGCGCTGCAATTTTTTATGTTCTCCACTGAGCCTAGTCTCCTGAAGGCAGGCTATATCTGCCTTGTGTCTCTTTAAGGCTGACAGTATTTTAGTTCTCTTGAAAGGGGAAGTGATTCCACACACATTCCATAAGACTACACATACCGAGTTTCCTGATATTTTAGCCAGGGTGTTCTAGAAAATGAGATACCAACACAGCACCCTCATCTGTCCTCCCCAAGGCACCCAGCCTCCCCCCCCCCCCCCCCCCCCCGGGGAAGTTATCATTTTTACACAACCAAGTGGTTCAAACATTAATTGCATACATTTCCCAGAGAATTCAAACCATCCCAAACAAAACTTCTTCTTTCCAGAAATCCCACCACAATCTGCCATCTGAATCCCTCCCTTTTTCTGCCTCCCCCACCCTTCCCTCCCCAACCTCTTTTTACCCCTTTCCCGAACAAACTCCAGGAAAAATTCATCTCATTCTCAAGATGGATTACAGAGACTCGTGAGATGCCTGAGGCCCCGCGCCCCTTTGAAAGTAAGCAGTCAGGTTATAACACCCTTATTTCCAGGAAAAAGCCGCATGTTCTGCACCATCGTGCGTGTTCAGAAACTCAATAATCCTTTAGGTGTATTTGTAACCCTCTGATCTTTCATCAAGCTAATCCATGCGTCCACCATTTAATCTAGCTACAAAGTCCTGTGCTGCTCTAATGTTATCAAAGGTCTGCCATTGTCCATTAAGTTGCACCTTTAAGATTGCTGGGTAGAGTAGAAGAAATCTTACATTTTTGTAATGCAAGTGGCGGCAAAGCGGCCTGAACTGTTTTCGGCGATCTTGTAATGAGTACAAATAATCTTGAAAAATTTGAATGATACTTCCATCATATTTCAGCGTTTCTTTTTAATCTATATCCTCACAGTATTTCTACTTTGTGGATATAGTTGTGGATTTTCAGTATGACTGCCCACAGAGTCTGTTGGCCATCTTATATCTGGCCCATGCAATGCCCTTGTTCCAGGCCCAGGGGCCCTGCATGATCTGACAGTGCGAACTCCGCTGCTAGCCAACGCTCTAATACCGAGGACAATACAGCATCCCCAACCGTCTCTGTCAATCTGACAATCCGTAAGTTGGCCCTTCGTGAGCTATTCTCTAGATCATCAATTTTGGCAGTCAGGTCTCGCACTTTGGTAGTGAGCGCGCCCAAAGTCTCCGTAGCTGGGGAAGCTGAGTCCTCCAAATTCGAGACCCTCTGTTCTAATTCCTCCATTCTCTTGGTTATATCCACTAATAGGGTCTCAAAATGTGTAAATTGATCGGATAATCGCCCTATTGTGGATTCAATCGCTTTCTCTATTGCCACAGTTAATTGAAGCAGCTGTTCCACCGAGAAGGGCTGTCCTCCCTTCAGGGACTTTCCGTCCATCTGGCCGTCTGCCGCTCAGGATTGTTCTTTCTCCTCTTTTGCTCCTTTGCCTACCATTCCTGTTGGTGACACTGCCAAGTACTTGTCCATCCGGTAAGCAGTTTGATTCAGAACCAATTTTGTGATGTGCCAGCAAAGGGTTTAAATTTTTTAGATGTTGCAGGGGTGCGAGGGCCTCAGAGAGCTCAACCACACATCTTACTCTCTCAGTTCACCACGTGGTCTCCCATATAGGTCTTTTTAAAGATTCTTTGGTTAATAAAAATTATCACAGTGGTGTTCTTGAGTGTGAAACCCATATAAGTGAGCTCCCTACCCTAGATGAGATGCTTCCATTGTCAGCGGTTTCATGAGCTGTAGGAATTGGAATGGGAATCCCAAAGTCAAATTGGATCAAATTGTCCACCAGAGTAAGGACTGAACCAGCTCTGGCAGAACTCAAATGACATCTCTAGGTTCCCTGTGGCCTGATACCACTGTGAAACTAGGGTCCACTGAGCACTTCTCAGGTGAAAATGTGCCATGGGTGTCACATGACCAGTAGAGACCATGTGGCCCAATAACCTCAACATCTGCTGGGTTCTGACCTACTGAGCTACTCGGACTTGAGTGGTGAGGGCGACAAGAGCATCTGCCTATGCAACGGGGGAAAAGCCTGAGCTAGCAGAGTGGCTAGCAGGGCTCCAATGAACTCCAATTTTTGGACGGAGCAGAATGGACCCGAATAGTCCTCCACATGAACTCCTGAGCATTGTCCTGTGACATGCTCTTCATGAGCCAGTCAAGATAGGGGTACACAT
This sequence comes from Microcaecilia unicolor, assembly GCF_901765095.1. NCBI lineage: Eukaryota > Metazoa > Chordata > Amphibia > Gymnophiona > Siphonopidae > Microcaecilia > Microcaecilia unicolor. The sequence continues at coordinate 216,106,245 of NC_044036.1, forward strand.
GGGCTCCCAGTCTGTGCAGCAACTCTGTGACTACTGAAAGACACTTGGTGAACATCCTGGGAGCTGACGCGAGGCCAAAAGGTAACATGTGATACTGGAAGTGATGTGTCCCCAGCCAAAATGAAGATACTTCCTGTGAACTGAAGTATCAGGATATTAGTATAAGCATCCTTTAAGTCCAGAGAGAATAGCCAATCATTTTCCTGAAGCATGGGAATCAGTGCCCAGGGAAACTATCCTGAACTTTTATTTGACCAGGAATTTGTTCAGGCCCCTTAGGTCTAGGATGGGATGCATCGACCCTATTTTCTTTTGCACAAGGAAGTATCTGGAATAGAATCCCTTCCCTTGTTCCCTTGGTGGTACGGGTTCGACCACACAGGTGTTGTAAAGGGCGGAGAGTTCCTCTGCAAGTACCTGCTTGTGCTGAGAGCTGAAGTGATGTGCTCTCAGTGGGAAATCTGGTAGTCTCTGTAGCCAAGGCAGGGCGTAACAGACAGATTATTTGAAAAAACCACCTGTCAGAGGTTACAAGGGACCACCTTTCTTGATAAAACATCAGCCTCCCCCCCCCCCCCCCCCCGGGCCTTAGGCACATGGTGTTGACAAGAACACATGTGCTGGGGCTGAGGCTGGCAAGAAGAAGGGTTATACCTATGCCTCTGTGAGTAATAAATACTTTTCCTTGACTTGCCAAAAAAAAACTCCTAGAGGAGGAAGCAGGTGCAGAAGGTTCCCAGCGAGAGAGAGAATCGATCATATAAGTATGTTTCTTGATGAGGTCAGTGACCTCCTCCAACTTCTCTCCAAAAAGATTATTTCCCCCCCAAGCCCATGGCATCCGCCAACCTCTGCTGGACTACTGGGTCCAAGTTGGACACACACAGCCACAAGAGTCTGTGCATCGCTATACTCTGTGCAGAGGTCCTATAGGCCACATCAAAAGTGTTGTAGGCACCCCTGGCCAAGAACTTACAACACACCTTCTGCTGCTTGACCAGCTGGCAAATAGATTCAGCCTGCTCTGATGGGAGACAGTCTGCCAAATCAGACATACTGTGCACCAAGGACTACAAGTATAGGCTCATGTAAAACTGGTACAATTGGATATGGGAGATAAGCATGGAGGCCAGGCTTCTAGCTTCTCTGTCAGTGGGAGTCGAAGCATAGTCCTTAGAACTCCTGGCCCTTTTGAGCACAGATTCTACCACCAGGGAATGATTAGGCAACTGAGGCTTATCAAAGCCAGAGGAAGACTGAATCCAGTACATGATGTCAATCTTCTTGGGGAGGAGAGGGAATGACAGAGGGAACTCCCAGTTCTTCACTTCAATGTCTTGTAAGACCTTGTGAAGCGAGACCACCACGACCTGTCTCAGAGGAGAATCATAGTCCAAGACCTCGAATATCTTAGCCATAGACTCATCCTCCACACCCAAAGGAATTAGGATGGCAGCCACCATCTCTTTCACAAAAGATGGGAAGGAAAGGCTTTCAGGTGGAGACTTTCCTGTGGAGGAGAGGGATGCCATAGGACTTCTCCTCTGAGAAGTACCATGGATCCGCTTCTGAGTCTTACGAGCGCTCATTGTCGGTGTCAGCCCATACCCTCCTCATGGGAGGGCTGAGACCGAGCCCAACTCGCTGAAGAGGTACCATGACCCCGAGAGGGGTGCTGAGGTATCAGCTCCGACCTCAACTCCAGCGAAGCTTCCTCCACCAATGTCAATGGTGTGCCAACATGGGTGGCAATCGAGGCCGAGACCACAAGTGGTTTCGGCATCAGAGACCCTCACCGCAGGCTGGTGGCCATGTAGGCTGAAGCAAGAGGCATGGCTGGCGTAAGCACCCCAGACAGTGATGCACTCTGCAAGAACCCCGCCAGAGCAAGACCCATAGGTACACATCAAGGGCTGACATCAGGAAAGGCTGGGGTGCTGGTGTAGAAGCAGGCTGCTGAATCTTCAGGGTCAAAGCTGGTGCCTGGTCCTGGCTGTGTGGAGACCCCCATGGAGGGGGAGTGGTCCTCTCGGCGCCAACAGTTCTCAGGGACCGGTGAAACCCTAGGTGCCCCAGTACTCCTGGCACTATGCGTCGAGGGGGATCGATGCTGATGCTTCTTCTGATGCCTAGCATCAATGCTCCCTGGTGCCAAAGATGATGGTGAGTCCTCTCGTCGCCTTGGGGTTGGGTTCGATGCCGATCAGTCCCAGGGGGCCAGCAAAGCAGCCAGCGCTGAAGCAAGTAGTGGCCCACTCAATGCATGGTCACTCCTAGTGTGCAAGGGTCTTGCAGCAATATGGACTGACACACCTAATGCCCATGCAACACCTGATGCCAATTTTGATGCCGAAGACACTGATGCCGACACAGATGTCGAGGTTTTGAACCTGGCTCCAAAAATCTTTTCTCTCTGAGCCTCTCTGTGAAGACAGAGAATACAGTTTGCAGGGGTATGATCAGGCCCTGAACACTGCAGGCACAATGAATAGGGGGAGTGTCTTTGCTGTAGATGGTCCTGTTGCACTGAGTGCAGCACTTAAAGCCATTGGGAACCTGTGATATCATAAAAGGAAAAACATCCATGGCCAAATTAAATGACTCAATGGTGCTAAAAAAGGGGAGAGCACCAGGAAAAAGAAGAAAGGGAAACAGGACTTAATATACCATCTTTCTGAGGTTTTTGCAACTACATTCAAAGCAGTTTACATATGTTCAGCTACTTATTTTGTACCAGGGGTAATGGAGGGTTAAGTGACTTGTCCAGAGTCACAAGGAGCTGCAGTGGGAATTAAACTCAGTTCCCCAGGATCAAAGTCCACTGCACTAACCACTAGGCTACTCCTCCACCTGACTGGAGCTCAGGCCTAATTGTGGACTAGCGAGGGTGGTAGAATCAAGAAAACTTTTAAAAAGAGGTAAAAAATAAGTTTAAAAAATATGGCGAAAGAATATAATAAAGATAAACCCTAAGAGAGGTACTAAAAAACCAAAAGGAAGACACAAAAAGACCAAAGGCCGAACCATGGAGGAGTGGCCTAGTGGTTAGGGTGGTGGACTTTGGTCCTGGGGAACTGAGGAACTGAGTTCGATTCCTGGCACAGGCAGTTCCTTGTGACTCTGGGCAAGTCACTTAACCCTCCATTGCCCGCCGCATTGAGCCTGCCATGAGTGGGAAAGCGCAGGTTACAAATGTAATAAAAATAAAAATAAAATAAAATCTGTGAGGAGTGGAAATGAACGCATCCTCTCCTTGCCACGGAAAAAAAGAGAACTGCTGAGACTTCAGATGCTGAAGGCCTGCCAGCTTCCACCCCCTCCAAACTTCCTGTTCTGGAAGGGATGGGAGCTGGTCAGCCAGCCTTGAGTATGTGCGGATGCAGGGTAAGAAAAGAAAGGCCTCATAGGGAGAAAGCAGCAAACGTTTGGGGGTGCCATGGCACCTGTGGCTCCCCTTGTTCCAGGGCCTATAAGAGAAAGAAGAAATAGCCTAACCGTCAAGCCTAACTCTTGACGAAGAGTTGAATTATAGGAAAGAAGCTAGGGCTGGTGCGGTAATGAGAGTCAGAGAAAGATAGAAGAGGGCTTGGGAGGGGGGTGAGTATAGAGAATGCAAATGGGAGCATAGAGAATGAATGAAAGACAAAGGGAGAACAGGCAGGGAGAAGAAAGAGAGAGAGATGGGGACAATGAGAAGACAGAAGGTGACAGAAAAAAATGGAAAGGAGATACTGAAAAAAGAATTTCAGAGAAGAATCATAAGGAAAGTGGAAAAAGGGTGGAACCAACCACCCTGGTTAGAGGAATGGCAAGAGAACAAAGAAAGAAAAGGAAAAAATTATTTTTAATTTTTAGGAACTAGAATGCATCAGCTTTGGAAAAAAATGCATCTTTCTGTTGTTGTTGTTTTTTTTTTTTTTTGGTAGCATACAGAAAGACATGCATTTCTGTTCTCATTTACTGGTACTGCACTGCTGATAGTCTGGCTTTCTTACAGGTTTCCATTTCAGTTTTTGTCTATCTTTCTTGGATGTGGGTCTGTCTATGTTCTACATGTGTGACTGATGTGAAGGATTCTGCTAAGATTGTAGTTTCTGTTTCTGTCTAGGGATCTGTAACAGCCCAGCTTGTTCTAATTTCCCATTAGTAGCTGTATATGTGCTGCTTGGGTTTGGTGTAATATTTACAGTGATGTCCTACATCCTAAGACAAAGAAAGTGGCTGATACAGAAATTAAGTTAAAAGAAGAGCTGTGAGAGTTGACACCTGGCTCTAGCGCTACGGGCTCAAGCACTGTGATGTTGTATTATTTGGGCGTTGGGGACTATATCCTGGTACATAAAAGTGGGAAGTCCAGCTGTACACAAAATGGCAATGGTAAAATGAGTCTTCATAAAATAGTTAGGTTGTCAATAATAATCCGAGAGACTGTCAATAAAAAATATCTCCATGAATTGGCAAACTGGAGAGGTGGCATTAGAGGGACTTAAACATGCTTTTATACTAAACTGCATTAGAAGCTGGGTCACAGGATTGCTGCATCACCACTATGGTTCTGCCAGCCTAGGCAATTTTGCCAGTCTCTTGGGCTGGCCCTTTGCTTTAATTATGGTCTTTCCAAGCATGAAGAGATCATCTAATATCTATAGTCAGACTCCCTCCCTTGATATTCTCTATAATACACTTTGACATTGACTGACCAAAGATGCAATTAGACAGCTGGGCAGATTTTGATATACAGGTTTCTCTCCCATGGCAGGCTCCCTGAAGAGAATTGCAGGTCAAACCTTGCAGACACACTTTGCATCGTTCCTGACACAAGCGACCATGAAACCCTACAGAACAGGCTGGGAAAAAAAAAAACAGAATGGAAGAAAATGAAATATTTTACTTCAAAAGAATTCTCCAACAAATGCAGTAAGGATTTTCACATTTTGTGTGAATTTCTGGAATATTGATACCATCTGGAACTCTGAACTCTAATGTCCTTACAGTATATTTGTTAGCAACAAAAGTGAGAGTCTATTAAATCCTCCATATCTGAAAATCAATCAATTTATTTATTTGGATTTGCTCACACTTTTTCAGTAGTAGATCAAGGTGAGTTATATTCAGGCACACTTGGACTGTAAGTGCTCTGGTTACCTCCCAAAGGCTAAGAGTAAGAATAATAATGAAGGTATCTCAGTAATCTGGTCTGGTCATTATAATTCTAAACACATACAAAAGCTTGGTATAAATAAGGTCACTTATCTATGGTCTTTCATGACAAATATGCATATTTCATTGTTTTTGATGGTTTTCTGTTTTCGCATGTCAATTAGCTTATCTTAGGAGATCTCAACCCAGGGCTCAGGATATTGCATGCAAATCTGTCTCATGCATAATTATTGCGGTTGTCTGAGTCTTGCTGCATCTGAGTAAATGGAACCAACGTTTTAGCCATTCATACAGCCGCAACAATAATGACACCAGCCATGGAAGCCTAAAAGCACATACAACCCTGTCTCATGCATGTTCATTATAGATATCCTGAAAACCTAACTGGAAGTGTCTCAAGGATTGGGTTGAGAACCATTGGCTTAACATGTGTAGCTCTCATAAAGCCCTGGAAAAATTGTGGGCCCAATATCTGGCAGCACTTATCTGGGTAGGATCCTCTGTGTATATCCCACTTTTTGAATTTTGCTGTTTGTGTCTCTGCCATCTCCTCTGAGAGGGCATTGCAGGCATCCACCATCCATTCAATGCAAAAAAAATATTTCCTGATGTTGTTCCTGAGCCTGTCTCTCTACAGCTTCACCTCATACAGCTTCTTTTCCTTTGAAAAGAATTTGTGCATTAATGCCTTTCATGTATGTAAACCTGTATATCATATCTTATCTGTCCCTCCTCTCCTCTGGGGTATACAGAAAAGTACAAGGTAGCACAGCTCATCCACTAGAAAAGCACTGGAAGATAGATATTGAGCATGAGTTAACTGAATAGGAGTGGCTCCTACCCAGTTAACTCACATTTACCCGGTCCAGGGCAGGATTCAGCAGCACTGAACCAGGAAGTGTCACTGAATATCTGCACAGACCACTGTTGTACTATATAGATAATGCCAAGGCAGTCTGGGGGTGGAGCAAAAGCACAGCCAGAAGTTATCCTGGCGTAAATAGCAGTGCTAACCTGCCTGTATAGTTCTCTGGATACTGGCAATGAATATCAACCATAACTGGATAGATTTCAGCATCCACTGAAGACCTGGTATTCAGCACTGTTAGCTAGATATGGCCCAGGCTCACAATAGTAAGAGAATTGTAGAGAATGAAGAGGTTGTGATCACTTTGGACATTCTAATTTCAACTGTTAAAAGTTTGATGCCAAAGTACTAGATTTAGTGGAAAAGGCAAAAAACTGTAGAATGGCATGGTTAAGAGAAGTGTCAGTGCCAAACATTCTTTACAGGGCCTAATTAACACTATATTGGGCCCTAGGCAAACATATATTTGTGTACTCTCCTACGATGGACTTCCCTCCCCAACACACATATTTATTTCTCTTATGACCATCACCTTACCAGATTTCACCTCTCCAGAAGTAGCATGGAAAAGTGCAGAGCCTAGCTGTGGGCATGGTGGCAGTAATAGTTTGTGAGTGAGGATGGGAGACTAGGCAAGCACAGGCTTTGAATGGAGTGGCTTAAAGGCTGGAGCTGGAGAACTGCTAAGCTACTGCGTTCCAGGAAGGAAATTCTGAGCCATTCTTGGGCTACTGACAACTCTATCCTTGTACATTATGGGACCTGAAGCACTGATTTCAAACAGTAGTATCAGGGACTACCACTGAATTGGGATGTACATTCAAAAACTGGACTGGCCAAAATGCCTCCCTGTGTATCTTAGCAGCTCTGCAGCAATGGGCTGAGAACCAGGGAATATGGGCAAGTCTTTCTCACCCTACATTGCCTTTGGTACAAACCAGAGAAACCAAGGATAGATTCTCCATAACAGCAAGCTTTATCTATCATCTGGAATCTATATAGCATGACTTACATTGTGCATGCAAATACAATCGTATTCTTTATTTGCATGTACAACTTAATTAGTTAACAAGCCAATCAGTGCTGATAAGTGCCAATTAACAAGCAATTATTGACACTAGTTGGAATTAATTAGATTTTGCAGAACTAAGCGTATTCTATAATGTGCTGCACGTAAATTCTAAGTCACATAGTTGAAAAGTGGGCATTTCCATGGGTGTGGAATGGGTGGGCAATGGGTATTTCTAAAATCTATGCACACTGTTATAGAATACACCTGGTCTGCACCTAATTTAGGCATCAGTATTTACACCAAGTTTTACTTGGTGAAACTGCCCATGACTAAATTTAGGTGCATGGGCCAGCGCGTGGTGTATTCTATACACGTTGAACTTAGGCTTATTTTATAAAGTATGCATAAATTAAAGCATACTTTATAGAATACACTTGAGCAAAATTCATTTTGACGCTGAATTTGTAGGCATGATATATAGAATCTAATCCTATATGGTCAAGCCAGAGAGACCAGCAGCCCTGATCCTACTTTACCATATCATCCAACTGCTTTGGCCTGCATGGCAGAAAAAGTGGTATAGCAAATTTACCAATAAACATAAATAAACATCCATGTGAAAAGGCCATAGAAGGGGAGCATGAGGAGGAGGAGGATCACCACATATGGCTGTTGCAGGAATAGATGCCCTCACATATGGCAGCTGATTTGGGGGCCATCCAGCGCAAACAGCTGGAGTTGCAGTAGTAGCACATTGCGCTTTAGCAGGAACATCTAGTACTAGTGCAGAAATATCTAGAGTTGCAGGACAACTAACTTGACACACAACAATAGCAATATCACCTCCAGTGGAAACATCTGGCACTGCAGTGTGAGCAGGCCCAACATCTGGCCTGCACTGCTGCCTTCCTGCAACAGCTCTGTCAATATCTACACCCATGACTCATGTGGAAGCTGACCTGACCCCATGACTGTCTCTCAGGGCACTGTGTCCCTGCCTGGATAATCATCATGGAGGGGGAATGATTCACACGGGAAGAGGGGAGCACAACATTGGAACCTGAATCTTCAAGACAAAGCACATGGGTAGGGAAGCAGATACACAAGAGGGAAGGGTGGGGGAGGAATGGATCCAAACATTTGTATTGATTCACTATCAGGCTCATTTTCGAAAGAGAAGGACGCCCATCTTTCGACACAAATCGGAAGATGGGCGTCCTTCTCACAGGGTCGCCCAAATCGGTATAATCGAAAGCCGATTTTGGGTGTCCCCAACAGCTTTCTGTCGCGGGGATGATCAAAGTTTACGGGGGCGTGTCAGAGGCATAACGAAGGTGGGACTTGGGCATGCTTTACACATGGGCATCCTCGACCCATAATGGAAAAAAAAGGGCATCCCTAAGAGCACTTAGACAACTTTACCTAGTCCTATTTTTCTTATGACCAAACCCCCAAAAAGTGCCCGAACTAACCAGATGACCACCGTAGAGAATCGGTGATCTCCTCCCCTTACTCCCCCAGTGGTCACTAACCCCCTCCCACCCTCAAAAAACATCTTTAAAAATATTTTGTGCCAGCCGCAAATGTCATACTTGGGTCCATCACAGCAGTATGCAGGTCCCTTGAGCAGTTTTAGTGGGTGCAGTGCACTTCAAGCAGGCGGACCCAGGCCCATCCCCCCCTACCTGTTACACGTGGTGGTAAATGTGAGCCCTCCAAAACCCACCAGAAACCCACTGTACCCACATATAGGTGCCCCCTTCACCCCTAAGTGCTATGGTAGTGGTATACAGTTGTGGGGAGTGGGTTTTGGGGGGGCTCAGCACACAAGGAAAGGGAGCTATGTACCTGGGAGCAATTTATGAAGTCCACTGCAGTGCCTCCTAGGGTGCCTGGTTGGTGTCCTGGCATGTCAGAGGGACAGAGTGTACTATGAATGCTGGCTCCTCCCACAACCAAAGGGCTTGGATTTGGTCGTTTCTGAGATGGGCGTCCTCGGTTTCCATTATCGCCGAAAATCAGAAACGACCAAGTCTAGGGACGACCATCTCTAAGGATGACCTAAATGTCAAGATTTGGGCATCCCTGACCATATTATGGAAACAAAAGATGGACGTCCATCTTGCTTCGATAATACGGGTTTCCCCACCCCTCCATGGGACGTTTTGCGAGGACGTCCTCAGCAAAACATGGGCGTCCCTTTCAATTATGCCCTCTATATGTACACATATTTATTTATTTGTTGCATTTGTACCCCACATTTTCCCACCTATTTGCAGGCTCAATGTGGCTTACATAGTACCATCAAAGGCGTTTGCCCAGTTGGTGGATAACAAATACAAAGTTGTATAGTGATCATATGAGGTATAAGTGGAGGGTCAGAATGGATGAAGATTGCGTTATGTCCTGTTCGATCATAGTCATGATGTGTTGGCAGGAGAAGAGGGTTACGTGGGGTCGTTTGGGTAGGCCTTTTTGAAGAGGTTGGTTTTTAGTGATTTCCTGAAGTTCAAGTGGTCGTGGATTGTTTTCACAGCTTTTGGGAGCCCATTCCATAGTTGTGCACTTATGTAGGAGAAGCCGGCTGCGTAAGTTGTTTTGTATTTCAGTCCTTTGCAATTTGGGTAGTGTAGGTTTAGGTAGGATCTTGATGATCTGACTTTGTTTCTTATTGGTAAGTCCATAGGCGCCCCGTATAAGAGGCTTGGGGAGGCTAAGCCTCCCCAGCCCAACCGACCGTGAAGTTTTTCCCCTGCTGCCTCCACCCCGCGAGGTGCACGCTTCCCCGCTCCCCAGCCAGGTTGTCGATCATCTCTTCCGTCTTCCCTCAGCTCCCCGATAGGCAGCCCTCATTTCCTTCCTGCCCCGGCCCCCCACCCTACCTTTAAATATTATATTTTTCCTGGAGTCGCGGGCAGCGCCGGCATTGAAGGCAGCAGCAGGCTCATCTCGGCTCCAGCCTCCAGCAGCCTTCCCTCGCAAGTCGCATGAGGGCTCCGCCCTCTTCTGATGTATTTCCTGTTTCTGCGAGGGCGGAGCCCTCATGCGACTTGCGAGGGAAGGCTGCTGGAGCCGAGATGAGCCTGCTGCTGCCTTCAATGCCGGCGCTGCCCGCGACTCCAGGAAAAATATAATATTTAAAGGTAGGGCGGGGGGCTGGGGCAGGAAAGAAACGAGGAGACGGGAGAGATGATCGATGACCTGGACATGGGTGGATGGAGGGGAGAGGAGAGGAGGGTTGCTGCACTTGGTGGATGAAGGGGAGACGAGAGGGCAGGGGAGAGGAGGGTTGCTGGACATGGGTGGATGGAGGGGAGGGGAGAGGAGGGTTGCTGCACACGGTGGATGAAGGGGAGAGGAGAGGGCAGGGGAGAGGAGAGTTGCTGGAAATGGGTGGATGGAGGGGAGGGCAGGGGGGAGAGGAGGGTTGCTGGACATGGAGGGGAGGGAAGAGTGAGGAAGGAGATGAGATGAGGGAAAAGGAAGAGAGAAAAACTGCACATGGAGGAAGAAAATAGGCAGAAGCTGGATCCACTGAACAGTCAAGTCTGTGGAGGATCCAGCTTTTACTTACGGATGTAGGGCAAGAAATGAAGAAGAAAGGCGGAAAGTAAAGAAATAAATGGAAAGGAAGCCCTGGAAACGGAGTTAAGAGGACAGATAGCAGCAGAATCGGATACTGAGCCAGCACGATCAGAAAAACAAAGTCACCAGACAACAAAGGTAGAAAAGATCATTTTATTTTCATTATAGTGTTTGGAATATGTCCACTTTGAGAATTAGGTGTTCAACATTAAAAGTTTATATTTATTTACTTATTTATGGCATTTTATCCCACATTAAACATGAATTAGGGTGTTTTGTGGCTCTACACGTATTATGATATTATGATCCCTTGTTTCATATTGTTGACGGTCTGCATTTTCCGTATGGGTGGTATATTGGTGAATTAGGTTCTGCCCAGTGTAATATTTATGGTACAGTAAGGTTCTGAGTGTGTTTTTGCACAAAGTTGTGCATAGTGTTTTGCAGTTGAGCGATTGTGGTTAGTATATGCTTTGAGCAACCACTTTATTCTTTGACATATGATACATATCCAATATCTAAATTTAATAAAAGGTATTAATTGTGACTTTTATTTTTATTTATTTATTTATTTATTTTTTGTGTGTGATCAGACAATTATGGATTTAAGCTCCACCCCTGGCCCCACCCCAACCCTGCCCCCTTTAGCCTCCCCAAACAGTTGGGTAACAGCCTATGGGTAAGTCTAAAGGTCTGTCATGTATCCTGGGACTACACCGTACATGATTTTGTGGACTAAGGTGCAGATTTTGAAGATGATCCGTTCTTTGATTGGGAGCCAATGCAACTTTTCTCGGAGGGGTTTGGCACTTTTGAAGCATGTTTTGCTGAATATCAGCCTGGCTGCTGTATTTTGAGCGGTCTGGAGTTTTATAATGAGTTGTTCTTTGCAGCCCGCGTACATTGCATTGCAATAATCTGCATGGCTTAAGACCATTGATTGTATTAGGTATCGAAAAGTTGCTCTTGGGAAGAAAGGTTTTAATCGTTTGAGCTTCCACATTGAATAGAACATTTTCTTTGTTACAGAGTTTACTTGGCTCTCGAGGGTAAGGTTGCGATCGAGTGTGACACCGAGTATTTTCAAACTGTCCGAGGTAGGGAGGGTATGTCCTGGAGTATTTATGGTTGTGGGTTTGTATTTGTTATATGGAGCGGAGAAGATGAGGCAATGTGTTTTTTTGGAGTTCAGTTTCAGTTGGAATGAGTTTGCCCAGGAGTCCATGATGTTCAGACTATCGTTGATTTTGTTGGTTATTTCTGTCAGATCATGTCTGAAGGGGATGTATATTGTAACATCATCTGCCTAAATGAATGGGTTAAGGCCTCGGTTGGATAAGGACTGTGCCAGTGGAATCATCATCATATTGAAGATTATTGGTGATAATGGTGATCCTTGAGGTACTCTGCAGGCTGCTTTCCACGGTGGTGATATGTTTGACTTTGATTTTACTAGGTAAGTTCTGATGGTTAGAAAGCCTTTGATCCAGTTAAGTACTTTTCCTTCAATCCCGAAGTGGCCTAGTATTCTTAGTAGTATGTTGTGGTTTACCATGTCGAATGCGCTCGACATGTCAAACTGGAGAAGGAGTATGTTTTTGCCTGTGGCAATCTCCTGCTTGAATTTGGCCAGGAGGGTGACTAGGACAGTTTCGGTGCTATGGTGGGATTGGAATCCTGATTGTGAATTATGTAGTATTGAGAACTTGTCCAGGTATTCTGTAAGCTGTTTAGTCACAAAGCTCGCCATCATTTTTACTACTAATGGGATAGACGCAACTGGGCGGTAATTGGTGATATCGTTTGTGCTTTTCTTGGCGTCTTTTGGTGTTGGGGTGAGTAGGATGTTGCCATGTTCCTCAGGGAAGAGACCTTGTTGTAACATGAAGTTTAGATGAGATGTAAGGTCTGCTATGAAGTGGTCTGGGGCAGACTTGAGTAGATGACTGGGACATGTTTCCAGTTTGCAGTGGGTCTTGGCGAACCTGTGAATTGCTTGTGTAACTGATTCGGTACTGAGGAGATTAACGGCCTTATTTTCGAAAGTGATGGGCGCCCATATTTCGAGCCAAATCGGGAGATGGACGCCCATCTCGCAAAGGTGCCCAAATCGATATAATCGAAAGCCGATTTTGGGCGTCTTCAACTGCACTACATCACGGGAATGAACAAAGTTGATGGGGGCATGTCGGAGGCATGGTGAAGGTGGGACTGGGGCGTGTTTATCGGCAGAGGAGAGATGGACGCCTTCGGCCAATAATCGAAAAATAAGGGCGGCCGAAGAGAGAATTTGGGTCGTTTTTGCTGGACCCTTTTTTTCACGACCCAAGTCCCAAAAAAGTGCCCCAACTGGCCAGATGACCACCGGAGGGAATTGGGGATGACCTCCCCTGACGCCCCCAGTGGTCACTAACCCCCTCCCACCACAAAAAAAGAACTTTAAAAACTTTTTTTGACAGCCTTTATGCGAGCCTCAAATGTCATACCCAGCTCCCTGACAGCAGTATGCAGGTCCCTTGGAGCAGTTGTTAGTGGGTGCAGTGGACGTCAAGCAGGCAGACCCAGGCCCATCCCCCCCTACCTATTTCACTTGTGCTGGTTAATGTTGAGCCGGCCAAAAAAAACCAAAACCCACTGTACCCACATGTAGGTGCCCCCCTGCACCCCTTAGGGCTATGGTAATGGTGTACACTTGTGGGCAGTGGGTTTTGGGGGGATTTGGGGGGCTCAGCACACAAGGGAAGGGTGCTATGCACCTGGGAGCTATTTTAATTTTATTTTTAATTTGCAAAAGTGCCCCCTAGGGTGCCCAGTTGGTGTCCTGGCATGTGAGGGGGACCAGTACACTACGAATCCTGGCCCCTCCCACGACCCAATGCCTTGGATTTGTTTGTTTTTGAGCTGGGCGCCTTTGGTTTCCATTATCGCTGAAAACCGATAGCACCCAGCTCAAAAACGCCCAAATCCTAGGCATTTGCCCCGCACAACCCGTAATCGAAAAAAAGATGGTTTTTTCGAAAATACGGCTTGTCCCGCCCCTTCGCATGGCCGCCCACGGAGATGGGCACCCACTTTCGATTATGCCCCTCTAAATGTTGTCCAAATGCGGTCAGCTGGGTATCCTTCGGAGGATGGGTCCAGATCGCTGAAGAAGATTTCGATGTCGGTATTGTGATGAGGAAGTGTGCTGCGTAGTTTTATTATTTTTTCGTTAAAGTAGTTAGCAAGTTTATCTGCAGGTGGGATGTCTGTGTTGGTTGTGGTGCTAGGGGTGGTGTCTAGTAACTTATTTACGAGTTGGAATAGTTTCTTCATATCTTTGTAGTCCGGTCCTAATTTGGTTTTGTAGTAGGACCTTTTGGTTTGTTTTATTGCGTATTTGTATTTTCTATGTATTTGTTTCCATGCGTTGAGTGTGTGTTCATCTTTTGTCTTTCTCCATACTCGTTCAAGTTTTCTAGATTGTGTTTTGAGTTCTTTTAGTTCGTCATTGAACCAAGGAATAGTGTTTTGTCTTTTTGATATTTTTGTTTTTAAGGGTGCTATTTTGTTTAGTACGCTGTTGCATCTGCCATCCCAGTGGTTGAGATAAAGTATGGAATCAGTATGTGTTGTCCATTTGTTGTCATATATTTGTTGCCAGAATATTTGTGGGTCAATTTGCCCTCTTGTAGTGTAAGTAGTACGTTCTGGTGTACTGTTTGAGCCTTTCTTCCGCCAGTTTAGAGTTAGGTTCAGTTTGTAATGGTCAGTCCAAAGTATTGCTGTCCATTTGATGTCTGTTATTAATAGATTATTGTCTGTAGGTAGTTTATGTGATAGGAGGTCCAATGTATGTCCTTTGATATGGGTAGTTTGCATGTGGGGCCATTTAAAATCTCAGGACTGTAGGAAGTCTTTACATTCAAGTGCGTTTGTGGAGTTGGGGTCTTCTAGGTGAAGGTTAATGTCACCTAGTAGCAGTATGTTGTTGTTATTTACACAGTTGTTTCATATGAAGTCCATGAAGGTGGGCTGACTTTCCTTCCAGTTGCCGGGTGGTCTGTAGAATAATAGTGCTATGCCCCCACCTCTCTTTTCCGATCTGGTTCGGTGGGTGATTTTGTAACCTGGCGGGCACAGTTCAAGAATTATGGGGTCGTTTTGGTTGTGAATCCATGTTTCATTGACAGTGGCGTAGCTAGGGTAGTTAACACCCGGGGCCGGTCATTTTTTAACACCCCCCTCCAAAATCTAGTACTAGGCATGCCGAGAATACAAAACACTCAGGACCTATAGAGCAATTCTACCATACCATAAGCAATCATTTCTACGAATCACACAAGGAAAAGGAAAGCATCTTAAACACTACAGTGAGCACTAGAACATCAATTCACCTACTGTAAAATGAAACCAGACAGAATAGTACAGATCGTCGATCATGCACAGTCAATGCCAACCGAAAGCCATGTCTTTTTCACAAACACAGATACACCCTAATCCACTATAGAACAAGTAATCATAAACTTTCTATTTAGACAAAAATTAAACTGAACCCCCGATGCCAGACTCTGCATACAATGCAACACCACAGAAACAGAAAATGTCCCCTAGTACTGTGCAAAGTATAAAGACAGCAGATGTAAATCTGAAAAAACTAACAAGTATCAATCACCACTTTACAAATTAACAAATAGAAATAAAACAAATACAGAAAATAAAATAATACCATTTTATTGGACTAATACATTTAGCTTTCAGAGGCCAAAACATCCTTCCTCAGGTCAATACAGTAGAGTGCTGTTACAGTATCCTATCCTGACCTGAGGAAGGGGATTTTGTTCTCCGAACGTTAGCCAAAATGTATTAAAATTAGTCCAATAAAAAGATTACCTTGTTTACATGTTCTATTATAAACATTTATTAACACAGCTACAATACTACTTTATCCTAAAGAAAAAAATAAAAATATATATTTTATTTACAGTTTGTTGTCTCTGGTTTCTGCTTTCCTCATCTTCTTTTCACTGTCTTCCTTCCATCCAGCATCTGTGTTTGTTCTCTCTCTGCCATCCAGTGTCTGCCCTCTCTGCTGTACCCTCCATCCAATGTCTGCCCTCTCCCCCTGCCCCTTCCATCTACATCTGCCCCTTCCATCCACCATCTGCCCCTGTCTGCCCTCTCTCTCTCCCCCCTTCCATTCACTGTCTGCCCTTTCTATCCCTTCCATCCACTGTCTGCCCTTTCTCTCTGCCCCTTCAATCCACCATTTGCCCTCCCTCTCCCATCCATCCAGGGTCTGCCCTCCCTCTCACTCCCCCTTCCATCCAGGATCTGTCCCCTCTCTCTGCCCCTTTTTTTCAGCCCCCAGTTCCAGCCCCACTATCCCACCAGTCCACAGTTTCAGCCCCAGCCCTTTTCTCCCACCAGTCCCGAGCTTCAACCCCCAGCCACTTCTCCCTGTCCCCTTTTCAGCCCCCCAGTTTCAACCCCAGCCCTTTTCTCTCACCAGTCCCGAGCTTCAGCCCCCAGCCACTTCTCCCTGTCCCCTTTTCAGCCACCAGTTTCAACCCAGCCCTTTTCTCTCACCAGTCCCAAGCTTCAGCCCCCAGCCACTTCTCCCTGTCCCCTTTTCAGCCCCCAGTTTCAACCCCAGCCCTTTTCACTCACGTCCCGAGCTTCAGCCCCAGCCACTTCTCCCTGTCTCCTTTTCAGCCCCCAGTCCCCACAGTTTCAGCTCCTCCCCCTTTTCAGCCCCCAGTCCCAGTACTAGCCCCCTTATCCCACCTACCCTCCTTTTCAGCCCCCAGTTCCAGCCCCCTTCATCCACATACCTTGCATTAGGGCCCCCCTTTTCAGCCCGACCCATTCTCCCACCTGACCCAGGCATGCCCCATTTTCCCTCATGACCCCTTCTCAGACCCCAGTTCCAGCCCCCTTCTCCCATCTGAGAACCCCCTCCCCACCCCACCCCAGTCCCCTTCTCCCATCTGAGAACCCCCTCACCTCCCCTCCCCATCTGAGAACCCCTACAACACCCCTCTCCTCTCCCATCTGAGAACCCCCACCCCAGTCCCCTTCTCCCATCAGAGAACCCCCCAACCCCATCTGAGAACCCCCACAACACCCCAGTCCCCTTCTCCCATCTGAGAGCCCCCTCACCTCCCATCTGAGAACCCCTTCACCTCCTCTCCCCATCTGAGAACCCCCACAACACCCCTCTCCTCTCCTATCTGAGAACCCCATCCACCCCAGTCTCCTTCTCCCATCTGAGAATCCCCCCTTCAGAGAACCTCCTCCCCTCCCCTGCCCACCCCTCCTCACCCCTCCCCATCTGAGAACCCCCACAACACCCCAGTCCCCACTCCACCCCAATCCCCTTCTCCCATCTGAGAACTCCCTCACCTCCCATCTGAGAACCCCCACAACACCCCTCTCCTCTCCCATCTGAGAACCCCTTCCCTACCCCAACCCGACCTGACCTGCCTACCAGCTCCGTCGAGAGACGACAGCCCTGTTCTCCTGCTCCCACCCTGCCTTTAAAAACAAATCAGTGAAGAGCAGTGTGGCAGGCAGCGCCTCGCATCTGCCCTGCTTGTAAAAGAAGTAACTCTCATTGTCGTCGTCGGGCCTTCCCTCACTGTGTCCCGCCCTGGCAAAAATATACCTCAGAGGAGGGTGGGACACAGTGAGGGAAGGCCCGACGACGACGATGAGATTTACTTCTTTTACAAGCAGGGCAGACGCGAGGCACTACCTGCCACGCCGCTCTTCACTGATTTGTTTTTAAAGGCAGGGTGGGAGCAGCGGGAGCGGAGCACCCCCCCACCTGCTGACACCCGGGGCGGACCACCCCCACCGCCCCACCCTTGCTATGCCACTGTTCATTGATAAAAATGAGATTGAGGTTTTCTGAGGTGATCCAATCTGATATTGTTGTTGTTTTGTTGATTACGGATCTAGCATTGATGTAGCCTACCTGGATGTTTTGGTATGGGGCTTCTAGGTTTGGTGTTATGTGGATTTTTGTTAGTTGTCATTCCTTGGGTGATGTGTGTTTGTTGTGGTCTTTCCTCTCGTTTTGTTGGTGATGTCCATGTTTAGATATTTTTCCTTTAGTGTGATGAGAGTCAGTTTGGTGGAGTGTGGAATGTTTGATCAGTCTTTGGTGATTTTGTAGGGTGGGTATGAAGTAATGTTCTATGAGTGGGATGGATAGTGCTAGGTGGATCAGTGAAAGGGAGTAGATTATCAGAAGTATTTTGATTGTGTTCATTTTGGTGTCAATTTAGGATATATAGGTTACTCACAGTCAGATGCTCGGAAGTGAAGTCCTGGACACCTATAAGTCAGGCTTACAGTGAGAATGAGAGTTCAGCAGTTCTGAAAGAAGTAGAGCCTCAGAAGCAAGCTGCCTATTGTGGGAGGTGCTTTCTGGGGTATACCAACCATCAGCCTAGTTTGAAATTATGTTGTGAAAGATGATGGCTGAGGAAAGCCTTCTCCAAGAGCAGGCTACAATAAAGGTTGGAGCTCAGCAGCTCTAATAAGAGTGTAGACTGCTATAAAAGTGGGAGCTTAACAGTTCTAAAGTAAGTGCAGGCTTACAGTGAGAGTGGGAGCTCAGCAGTTCTGATGGGAATACAGGCTCACAGTGAGAGTTACAGCATGTATTAAATATCTCACTTTTTGCACTTAAGGCCTGTCATCTCAATCTATTCCTGGCAGTATTGGCAGTAGCTGCTGCTGCAGCTTTCCTGCAGTAGGGAGAAGCATCATCTGCCTAGCCTAAGCCCCTTGTCTGGGTCATCAGTGATATCCTCCTCAGGAAGAACTAGCCCTCTATGGGTGGTGATGTTATGTAGCATGCAGCATGCTCTGAATATGTCACACTTCTTCTGAGGACTGTATATCAGTGGCGTAGCCAGACTGCCAATTTTGGGTGGGCCTGAACCCAAAGTGGGTGAGCACAAAATAGGTGATGTGGTCTATGAACAACAGTACTTAAGAAGTACGAATGCACTTAAATGCATAAAAAGAAGCAATATTGTTTCAAAATGCTCTCTCACACTATCAGGACAGAGGTCATCCTAAATCTGAACCCACGAGTCTCTCGTTTGGTGATTGCTAATTCTTAACCTTCAACAAAAGACATTTGGAAAAGCAGAAATAATTTTACAGCATCACTATCCCTCATAAAATTTCTGCAGTGGAAAGGACACCAGCACTGAAGGAGTGACCAAACGGCCAACAGCGTGTTTGAAAATTGATTTGGCTTACCAGGTGGTGTTGAAAAAGCTAGAAGCAGAATCTCTCACACCTATTCTACCAGTGTGGTACTGTATTCACTATGCTCTCTAAAAGCAGCAAAACTTAAATTACTGCAACACCCATTTCTTGGCTTCATTGCTTCTTATTTGGAAAGATTTTCACATCTCTTTAGCCTCCCTCAAGTCCAATGTTTTTAAAAAGCAAGCGCGGCACTGCAGGCAGCCATCAGGCATTGGCTGTCAGCTCTGCAGCCGCTCCTCTCGCCTCTCACGTTGCTGCACTCCTCCGGGGTCCTGCTCCAGGAGCAGTGATGTGAGAGGCGAGAGGAGCGGCTGCAGAGCCGATAGCCAATGCCTGATGGCTGCCTGCGGTGCCGCGCTTGCTTTTTAAAAACATTTTTGGTTGTTTAAATTAGCTCTTTTTGTTTTTGTAGCGGCCGCTGCTGCTCAACAGGAGAAGCAGCAGTGGTCGGAAATGGCAGCTGGCGCCGCGTGTTTCGCGGGAGACTTGGCAGGTCTGTGTTGGGTGGGCGGGCCTGGAGGGAAAGTGGCTGGGCCTGGGCCCATCCAGGCCCACCCTTGGCTATGCCCCTGCTGTATATTAGCTCATCTCCAGTCCTGTTGAGACACCCCCAAGTGGCTCTTCGGGAGTCTGAAGGTTCAATCTGCAAAGGACCTGGTCCACTGAAGCGCCTTGTTGTATCGCTCTTCCTGAGGAGTGCTGGGCTGCCTCACGGGTGTCATGAGCCAAGTCTTTAGAGGTAGACCTCATCTCCTGGAGTTATGCAAAAACACTGCATAGTTCTAGTCACAGAATTATGCATATTGTACAATGCAATTGCCATGGCAACACGTGTGCTGATAGTACCGCTGAAACCAGGATTGCATGCTGAACATTGACCATGTGGTTTAGGCAATGTGACAGCAGTGTGGCAGCTGGTATTAGCCCCTGTCTCTCTGTGGCAAGCAGATATCTCAATTATATGTATGTGAACTGAAGGGGACTGCTTGTTGCAGAGTGAGAGGCTTACCTTTAGAATTTGCATGATGATAGATGGTACAGGAGTGCTTAGGAATTCACTTATAGCCCTTACCAAGCTGTCAAGCATCCCTCAGTAGTCCAACTTCACAGTCCACTGCCAGGTGTGACTGTGACAGCACATAGGCATCATGACAGGATCCAGCAAATTTTGCATACACAACAATGATGTGGAGCTTCCTAGGCTCCGGGCAGAGACGGGAGGACGGGTTTCCTGTGAGTGTGAAAGCAGAGTGATTGGCCCTGCGGTTTCAAGCCGGGCGACCGCGTCTTGGCCAGGGCGAGTGTTGAACCCTCTGTGTCTGGTGGAGTGGGACCCCTTACCCCTTTGCTATTCTTTACCCTCCTTCTGTCTGTCTACTATCCTTTGGCACCATCGGATAGGATGGGCAGGGGTGGGTCTACACCTTTGGATTTAATGACTGAGCACTTTAGCGAAGTGTTCGACCAGAAACAATGTTCCAGGGCAGGGATGATACAGCGCTGTCAGTTTATGTGGCCTGGGTTAGGTCGGTCTGTCGACTGGCTGCCAGAGGGCTCCTTTGCCTATGAAAAAGTTGCTGCTGTTCAGAACATTGTTATAGTTGACGGTAACCCCGGCTGTCCGGAGGATATCCCGTACATAGAGGGGTGGTCGGATGTGGTTCAGAACCCGCCAATATGGGCCCAAAGGAAGGTGGAGAAGGCAGCCTTAATGGTGTGACCCAGAGAAAAAGCCAGAGACCCAAGTTGAAATCCAGATCCCAGTCCCTACCTACGGCAGTTGGGGAGGGGGGGTGCTGATGGTCGCCGTGATATTAGGCCCACCAGTTCAAAGAAGGTAGTCCCTGTCTTTTAGAAACCGGAGGAGGAGGATCCAATGCCCAGTCCGGCACCGCCCCCTATAGCCCAATCTATCCGGACCTCACTGAATTAAGAAAGGGGGGAGGGGACACTGGGCCTAAATCCCAGGGAATGATTGCAGACAGCCCACCTTCACCTGATCAGGCAGAGCTCCCAGTAGACCAAAAACCCTCTAGGAAAAGCCAGAGAGTTCTCAAGGAACCCACCCAATACCCTGCCACGAGTCCAGTTATAGTTTCATCGGATCGCCGAACCGTGGCCGACTTGTATCCCATCAGAGAAGCCATGGTACAATTACCAAATCCTGAGGATCCAGACCATCCGATTGAGTCAGTTGTCTATAATCATGTTCCTTTCTCTAGTTCGGACCTCCTGAATTGGAAAAATCATGGGCCTACATACGAACAGAAACTGAGCAGCTTATCGAATTAGTGGAGGGCATAATATTTAGCCACAATCCAACCTGGTCTGACTTGAGGCAACTGAGTTCCCATATATTAACTACTGAAGAACGCCGACAGTTGCAACAGAATACGGAAGAGGCAGTTCGGCAGGCACATCCGAATGAACCAGATTTGGCCAATCGTGTCGCTGCCCTGGTGCCCACTACCCAGCCCGAATGGAATCACCGAACTCCAGCAGGCCAAGAGTCCTTACGTCAATATCAGCAGGCCTATTTGGCAGCCTTGAAAAAGGGAAAGCGGAAAATTACCAATATGGGAAAGATTCATGACATAATACAAAAGAAGCATGAAAGCCCAGGTGATTTTCTGGAGTGGCTTATGGATGCATATCGAAAATATAGCCCGATAGACCCTGAGGACCCAGCCAACCGTCCGATGATAGTAATGAGTTTTGTTACCCAAGCAGCCCCAGACATTAGAAAAAAGCTGCAGAAGACCGAGGGGTTTGAGGGCATGAATATAAGTCAATTGAAGGCGATGGCCGATCGTGTTTTTGGATATCGAGATCAGGAGGAGAAAAGTGAGGCCTGAAGAACGAAGGGGACAGTACAGGGGCAGGGGTCGGAAGTTTCCCCTAGGGAGGAACCAGTGTGCATACTGCAGGCAAGAAGGCCATTGGAAAGCGGAGTGTGGAGAAAGAGGGCGAGGCCGGGGACGCTCGGAGCAGCAGGAGTGGCAGATGGCAGTGGATGCTGTTCAGGCGCGTACAGCATGAAGAAACCGGGAGGGGAGAGTCTCCACTGACCCTCTGGTGGAAATTCGGGTGGGGACGCAACAAATGAGAGCCCTGTTGGACACAGGGGCCCAAAGATCTGTCATCACTACAGCAATAGCCCCCGAGACCAAGGAAACCATACTGATAGTGGGGGCTTCGGGGAAATCCCTCACTGCGCCTCTGTTGAAGGAACGTCGTCCAGATTGGAGGGAAAACAGTCTCTCACCAGTTCATACATATACCTGGGTGTCCCGTTCCTCTTATTGGACGGGACCTGCTATGTAAATTGCAGGCCACCCTGAAATTTAAACCCACTGGGGAAGTTGAGGCAACTTTTGAAGAGCAGCCAGTATCCCTTATTTGTCCTGTCCAGGAAGAGTGGCGATTACATGCTCCTCTGGTTGTTACCACCGCTGCCAGTCGATACACAGAAGATACTGCATTTGCACAGCAGAGGAGGACTCTTATGGCGGGAGTACCTGGGGTCTGGGCAGAATTGAATCCCGGAGGACTGGCTGTAAACGCCACCCCTATCTGGATCGAATTAAAACCCAATGCTCAAATTGTTAACCAGGGCCAATACAGTATACCTTATGCTGCTCGACATAGTATGCAATCGCATTTGCAGAAACTCCTCCAACAGGGAGTCTTGAAACCTACCAGATCAGCCTGGAATACCCCATTACTGCCAGTCAAGAAGCCAGGGACCCCTGAGTACCGACCTGTTCAGGACCTGAGAAAAGTCAATAACCAAGTTGTGGATATAGTTGCTCTTGTACCTAACCCTTACTCCATTCTAGCCCAAGTGCCGGCCCAAACCAGGTGGTACAGTGTCATAGACTTAAAGGATGCTTTCTTCTCCATACCTCTTGCTGAGGAGAGCCAGCAGTTCTTTGCATTCACATGGGAGGACCTACAGACCGGAACCAAACAACAATTTACCTAGACCCGATTACCGCAAGGTTTCAAGAATTCGCCCACTCTGTTCGGGGAACAACTCGCCCATGATTTGAAGATGTATCAGACTGAGTATGGGCCTGTTGTCCAGTATGTGGACGATCTGCTGATAGCCAGGGAAACATACACTGATTGTGCAGTGGCAACCTTTAATCTTCTGAAAACTCTGGAAGCGCAAGGATAACGAGCTAGTCAGAAAAAAGCGCAACTGTGTGAAATCGAGGTTGAGTACTTGGGATTTCGCCTCCGGGAAGGTACCCGGAGGCTCGGTACGCCCCGTACTCAAGCTATTGTAACCAGCCCATACCAACAAACAAGAAGGAACTGCGGGCATTGTTGGGAGCAGCAGGTTACTGCCGAATATGGATCATCAATTTTGCCGTTTTGACCCAAGACCTGTATGCCAAACTGAAAGGACCTGAACCCGAGGCCCAACCCTTCCAGTGGGAAAAACACAAATTGAAGGCCCTAACAGATTTGAAGAAGGCCCTTGTATCCCCCCCCAGCACTCGGACTCCCAGACGTAATGAAGCCTTTCCACCTGTTTGTAGATGAGAAGAAAGGCCTGGCACTTGGAGTACTAACGCAAACAGTCAGTACTTGGCAACGACCAGTAGCATACCTTTCTAAAGGCATAGACAATGTAGCAAAAGGTTGGCCGGGATGTTTATGGAGCATAACTGCTGCTTGTTTGCTGATCAGAGAAGCCCATAAGCTCACCTTTGGCCAAACGCTACTCGTAACCGCCCCACATACCATCCAGGGCCTATTAGAAAGCCATGGACCCCGTTGGATGACTAACTCCCGGTTAGTCAAGTATCAGGCCTTATTGTGTGAGAACCCAGAGGTGCAGATTCAAGATACCACCAACTTAAACCCTGCCACTCTCTTACCAGCTCCCGAACCCAGGCTACACGATTGTGAAGAAGTGATGGGCACTGTCCATTCCAGCAGACCTGACCTTAAGGACCAGCCTTGGCAAGGGGGAGTTACACTATTTACAGACGGGAGTAGTCAGGTGATAGCAGGGGTTCGACGAGCAGGTTATGCTGTTGTGTCAGAAGACCACATAATAGAGGCAATGGCCTTACCACCCGGAACCTCTGCTCAGAAGGCTGAATTGATTGCCCTAACCAGAGCCCTTCAGTGGGCAGAAGGAAAGGTGGTTAACATTTACACTGACTCCAAATATGCTTTCTTAACCCTTCAGATGGGGCATTGTATAAGGAAAGGGGATTCCTAACTGCAGAAGGAAAGGGGCTTGCATATGCTACCAAAATCTGTTGGTTGCTTGAAGTGGTATGGAAGCCAAAGAAAGTGGCGGTGATGCACTGTAAAGCTCATACCAGCAGAATGGACCCTATTGCCAGGGGCAATCAGCGAGCAGATGATGCAGCGAAGGAGGCGAGCCAACTTCCTTAGTCCTCTGATTCTGGGATGCTACTCCTAATCCATTTACCAACCGAGACACCAACTTATGCTTCATCAGAGGAAGAATGGGCTCGACGGGAGGCACTGGAACTGCGTAAAGGGTGGTGGGTGATGCCAGATGGCCGAATATGGATACCTGAGACGTTGGCTTGGACTGTGGTCAAGGGAGCCCATGACCAGACCCACTTCGGCCAAGACGCCCTAGGTCGATTACTTGGAAAAACCTACTATATCAACAACCTGTTTCATTGGACCAAGAATGCTTCTAGTCAATGTATTATTTGTGCCCAGAATAACCCACGGACGGGGCCAGGCCCAGTTCCTGGTAACATCTTACGGGGCACCAGTCCTTTCCAAGTCTGTCAAATTGATTTTACGCACATGCCCCCAGCCAGGGGATATAAAGCTATCCTTGTAGCAGTATGTACGTATACTGGATGGGTTGAAGCCATACCTAAACGGACTGAAATGGCTAAAGAAGTCACCTCTTTACTTCTCCATCATCTTCTTCCAAGGTATGGGCTCCCCAAGCAGATCAACTCTGATAATGGTCCTGCCTTTACTAGCGAAGTAACTCAACAACTCAGCATGAGATTAGACCTCGATTGGAAGTTGCATTGCGCGTGGAGACCACAGAGTAGTGGGGCGGTAGAGAGGGCAAATAGATCTCTGAAGAATCAGTTAGCTAAGCTCTGCCAGGAGGCTAAAGCCAAGTGGCCTGATCTTTTGCCACTAGCCTTGCTACATCTCCGGTGTCTGCCCAGGACCACCGGTCTCACTCCTTATGAAATGATGTATGCTAGACCACCGCCCTTACCCTCATGTCCTACATCATTGCAAGTCCAAGGTGAGGGTACCCTTGTGCAGCAAATGAATGGGCTACGGGAGGTAGTGCAGGAAATTCAGCAGTACACTGAGAGTGTAAGTCCACTAGTTTTGACTACCCCTGTACATCAGTTTCAGGTAGGGGATGAAGTGTGGGTAAAGGAATGGGATGATGCTGATTGTTTAAAACCCAAGTGGGGGGGGGGGGGCCTTCTCTCGTCATTCTAACCACCCCCACTGCTGTTAAAATTGCAGGAACTCCTGTCTGGATACATTGGACCAGAGTGAAACCTGCTGCTGCATCGTCACCACAAGGAAAGTGGACTGCCCATTCGAACCCGAATCACCCTCTGCGGCTGACTCTAAAAAGGAGTCAATAATTGTGCTCCACACATATGTCCAGAAATACAGCGGCCACCGTATAGGGCTGATTCTGGAATAAGGAGAGTAACCCATTAAATACTTTTTTCCTGCCATCAGATGATAGTCACCCAATACCTAATATGGGGGGTCTTCCTCTATAGCTACCCCTGCCCTTCAGTAGTCCACACCCAGACATGCCAGAGTTGTACATCCCCAGTTCGGAGTGGACCACATAGAGGGGGTACTATGTTTGTCGCCCATACTTCCGTTCACAAAGACTGTTGGTTCGCCCCCCCTATCTCCTGCATAGAGGACAACAGGAAATATTAGATGGGTGATCTTAAGCCCCATGTATATAGGTTTGGCTCAGTGTGTACAAGGTCGTGTCATACCTGTCCTAAAGGCAGAAAGAGGATTTGTGCCACTTATGCTGGACAGTGGGGCCTGTCTGACGGGGGAGGGAAACAGGACATGGTACAGGAATTATTAGTGAAGAAAGCTGTTGCGCGGGTCACCCGACCTGTCCCGCCCCTCATTAAGGGAACCAACAGTAGTACTACTTTATATGAATCTGTCATTCACCTCACTTCTGATTTTGATGATGTTTTTAAGCAAGGGAAAAATTTGTTTATTGATCTGACTTCCCAAATAGGCCAGGCACTTAATGTTACCAACTGTTGGATTTGTGGGGGAGCCCTGATGGGAGAATCCTGGCCCTGGCGAGGTTCCCCCATGACTCCGGAACAATTAGCAGCCTGGAATTGGACTAGACGCCCTTCATATGCACAGCGAACAGGACAATGGACTCTTAGCTCCCTGGTGATAGGCCATGAATGTATTTCCCGATATCCTGATGGCAATTTCACTAGCCCTGTGGGAGACACTCCATGTATATCCATCCTTACTGTTAATGGTTCCCAGGTACAATACTGGCCGGCAGCTGTCACATGGTACCCCAGTTCAGTAGCCAACAAATCATGTTTACCTTATAACTTTACAGGTACTATACAACTCTTTAATTGTTCTGGAACTAATCCCTTTCAAGGAGTATCTCAGTTGATTTGATTTGCTTATTTTATTTATTTATTTATTTTTGTCTATTAGATTGTAAGCTCTTTGAGCAGGGACTGTCTTTCTTCTATGTTTGTGCAGCGCTGCGTACGCCTTGTAGCACTATAGAAATGCTAAATAGTAGTAGTAGTAGTAGTTGAGAGGACGCTGGAATAACCCAGGTCACCGGGGTGCTCGACATTGGCAAGCACCCGATGGGTTATTCTGGATATGTGGGCACAATGCGTATGCCCGATTGCCAGGTACCTGGTCAGGCTCTTGCACTATTGGGTTAATCTATCCAGGCTTCTTCTTATTGCCTCACTCTGCGGCTGCAGATTTAGGTACACCATTGTATGATGATTTGAGTCATCATTCCCGTAGGTCTTTTCCCATAGGAGGGGAGCAGAAGTGGGGATCTGATGAGTGGCCTCCAGAATGGATCATAGAGACGTATGGACCCGCAACGTGGGCCCAGGATGGGTCCTGGGGGTATCGAACCCCTATTTATATGTTGAACCATATCATACGTTTACAGGCAGTAGTAGAAGTCATTACCAATCATACAGCTGAAGCTCTTGAGCTCATTGCTAAGCAACAAACCCAAATGCGAACTGCCATATATCAAAATCGTCTGGCGTTAGATTACCTTCTTGTGGAAGAAGGTGAGGTTTGTGGGAAGTGGAATACTTCCAATTGCTGCTTGAAAATTGATGATACTGGAGCTGCAGTAATGAATATAGTTACTGACATTCGAAAGCTTGCACATGTTCCCGTCCAGAGATGGACATCTATACTGGGTGATAGTTGGTGGGACTCCATGTTTGGGGGTACTTGGTGGAAGAAATTAATATTTTTCGGGGTATGTCTGTTTGGAGGACTCATCTTTTTACCTTGTTTAATACCCTGCTTTTTGTCCTTTGCCCGCCGAGCAATGGAGCGTATTGCTGACCAAAGGGCAGCAGTACACATTATGTCCTTGCAGATGTATTCTCCCTTACCTTCAGCGGATTTCGATCATGAGTCATATGTGGACGAACCATATGTGAATGAACCATAATTTAAGTTTAAAGTGCTAACCTCTCTGTCTCATTACAGGTGCCTCACATAACCATCATGGGACCAAGCAGAACAACTCCTGTCCTGATTATACATACCGATTAGGGACACCGGGCCAACTACCCCTTTCCTGGCAAAGACCGGCTACAAAGGGGGAAGAGTCCAATAGGGGCCCTTTCGTCTGAACCCCGGTGAAGACCTCAACGGCCAAGGGAGGAGTTTTAGGGCCACACATTGATGAACTTAACCTTCACTCGCAACTATCTGTTATTTGGGACATTCAGACCTCTGGACTTCAATCTTTTACCTTCCTTCACACTAACCATCTTGGACTTGGCTGTGATACTTTTCACTTAGACAATTGATAAAGTATCAAAGGGGGGATTGTAGGGGGCGAGGTTGCACTACTTGAACTAGAAGGACTTTTTATACTTGGACTTTGCATATACTTTTGTGTTTTGTAAGGAGGTTGGAAGGTCTAAGCAGGTCAGGAGGAGGTATGGGGCCAGACTACATTCCCCACAAGGCCCTGAGAGAAGGGATCGGGGGGGGGGGGTAGATCCCAAAACCCGGTATGGCCCCCACGTGGAAGGGAGGGGGAAAAGGACTGGAAAGAGCAGCTGCTATGGCAGACGAGGGCCAGAAGGGGGAGCAGGGATGACAAAGCTCAATTCCCTTGGGTTAGAAATCAGTACAAGATTCCTTCCACCTGGGAGGGGGAGGAGGTCTCCAACCAACAGCCTAGCAGAGAAGCAGAGTTAATGGAGTGCTTGGAGGAAGGAGAGTCTGGAGGGACCAGCACACCAGGTTTGGAGGAGCCAGTTGACATGGACTGTAATTGTACTTTGGGGCAGAGTTGCAGGGACTGAAGGCAGTGGGTGGTCACAGGAGTCAATTAGCTGTGTTGTGGGTGGTGTACTGCCATTCTGCAACCACCCAAGCGGAAACACTTTTAAAACTGAAACCCAGGCTGTTGAACTGGGGGAGAACTTGGATTTAAAGGGAAGTTTTTTCTTGTTGTTTTGTTTTGGAAACTGAATGGGACTTTAACCTCCTTGAACTGAGCTTTGTGGAGGAGGGGAAATAAACTGTTTGGAACTAAAAGCTGTGTTGTCTGGAAGGACTTTGTTTGTGGACTGCTGAAGGGAGCCAACCACCCCCTGAAGGTTTGCTACCGGGATTACAGTTATTACAGTTTTAACCAAAGGATCAGAGTTTCTCTAATGAGCCTAAACTAAAAACTTTACAGCTTGAACTTGTTAATAGTAAAACCTATTTGTTAACCAGCAGCTAGATAACAATTTGTAGTAGTCAACAATTAAGGCTTGTAAGGGAGACAGCTAGCTCTGTCAGCGCAGTCTCATGATCAATACACAGAGGCTGTATTATTTGCTGAAACAATGCAATAAGTTACATTTTCTTGCAAAGTAACATTTTCTGTGAAACTGACGTATTCTTTCTCTGTGAGAACTACAGAGCTACTAAACTGTACTGCGCATGTGCTTGTGTGATGTATGGCATGTGTTATGCGCATGATCACTAATGATGTATAAGAATGAGTGTCAGATGACGCTCGGGGCGCAGTATCCTGAGTCTGAACTTAGTACTGTGTCAGCTAGCTAATAAAAGTTGCATTGCTTTGGAAGTCAGCGTCTCGGCTTCCTGATTTACTTGCTGAACAGTCCGGTTACAAAACCAGTACTGTGGTGACCTTCACATGCATAGGCAAGGCATGGCTCATCAGGGTTGGGGCCCTGAGATCATCCATTAGCAGTTCACAGAGGTCGGCGATAGTGGCTTTATTAAACCAGTATCTCTGGAATGCCTCTTCCTATGTGAGCTGCAAACCACTCACCTGTGTCCTGTGGATCCTATGGGCCCTATATCTACATCTCCTACGTTGGGAAAAGGGTTGTGGCTGGGATTCCTGCTGTCTTTGCTGCCTTCAAATCCTCTGCAGACTCTGCTTCATGATTATGTCCAAGTGCATCCTCAATATATTGTTCTAGCAACTGGGATGGTGTCTGCTATCACAGGATTTGTGTGGCAGAATTCTGGGGATATTCCTGAATATTCAGAGCACAAAGAAATAACTGCAGAAAACACTGTCCTAAAGTTAACCAGTTATGCATCATCAGGTGCCTGGTTTTCCAGTGCTGAATATTTACATTATCTACTAAATCTTTGGCCACATATCCAGAACACTCTGAAACACCCCTGCGGTTGCCCAGTTATCTTTTTTTTTTTTTAAGTAATTTCAGTAAGTACATTGACAAAACATGAAACTCATGGATAATAAAAAAAAATACACTAAAGAAAAGCACCATATATTATAGGAAAAAATGAAGAAAAACTTTAGCCCTCAATTGTCCTTGGATATCCACAGGAAAATTAAGAATAAAGGAAATAACCCAAATACCAATTAGGTGGTATGGAACAATTACAAATGAGATTTTTTTTTAAATTTAGCTTAACAAGTAGATTAGTTTCTTCCTTAAATAGTTTCTTCCTTAAACACAAGAAAATATATCAACTATTTGGGTTCAAAGAAAAGAAATTGATTACCCCACTAGAAAGAAAACATCTATGAGCAAATTTTAAAATATATATATATTTTTGTTACATTTGTACCCTGTGCTTTTCCACTCATGGCAGCCTCAATGTGGCTTACATGGGGCAATGGAGGGTTAAGTGACTTGCCCAGAGTCACAAGGAACTGCCTGTGCCTGAAGTGGGAATTGAACTCAGTTCCTCAGGACCAAAGTCCACCACCCTAACCTCTAGGCCACTCCTCCTAGTGTTTCAGGCCAAAACACTAGGCTTGAGAGCCAGGAAGTCTGTATGCCTTGTTTGCATTTCACGAGAAAAATCAGGAAAAATTTGCACCCTAGAACCCAAGAACAGTTTCTCAATTTTTTTTAAAATACAAGACAAAATTGTGGATCTCAAATCCATGCCACAGGACCCCGCTCATGCCATCTTGAAGAATGATATCATGTCGGCGGTGGTGTAGGCCTTGGAACCGTGGCTCTCCCACCTATCAGAGTAGAAGACATGTGCAGCAATTGCTTTCAGAGATTTCAAAGCGGACCGAGGAGCTCGAAGTTCAAGTTTCCAGCTTGGAAGATAATTCACAAATGTACCAACATGACTTATCTGCATTGATGGCTCAGGTGAAGGACCATGCAGCAAAGCTCAATGACCTGGAAAACAGGTCCCAGCGGGACAATTTGCACTTCATTGGATTTCTAGAAACGCTGTCTGAAGTGCATTTTACTTCTGTGCTAGAGGACTGGTTAGCTGAGCACTTTCCTACCCCTTATGGCACATGGACTTACCCACTTAAGCACATGCATCGTATAGGTTGCAAGCGTGAAGGGGACATTAGGTCTCAGCTGATAATATCCAAATTCCACAGCTACATGCAGAAAGCACCACAAGGGCGCAAAATACAAGATATCATCATCTGGATCTTTCAAGAGTACTCTGTGGAACTCACTGAGCATCAGAAAGCCTTCACACCCATAAGCCTTCACACCCATATGCTCGGCTCTGGTGGAAAAGAAGCTGCGCTTCATGCTTTTGTATCTTGCACAGTTGAAGGTGTTTTCAGATGGTTTCTGGCAAGTAAATGTAACATCGGGGCAAGCTAGGGAGGTAAAATTCCTTGACGAAATCAAGGACTGCTTTATGGAGCAGCTGGTACAGGAGCCAATGAGAGAAATAAAAATTCTAGACCTAGTCCTTAGTGGAGCGCATGATCTGGTGTGGGAGGTAATGGTACTGGAGCCGCTTGATAACAGCGATCATAATATGATCGTATTTGATATTAGCTTTGAAGTAAGTACAGTGCACTCCATTTAAGTGCACGTCGGATAAGCGCATGCCATACTTCGGTCCCGTTTTTGGCACCATCAATTTCTATGGGGACAAACTTTGGTTTAGCACACCACTGATAAGTGCAGGATTCGCTTATATGCATGGTTCAAGACCGCTCCTCTGAAGGAAAGACTCTGCATAAGCGCGCGCATGGAATGTGGAAGCCGATTGGCGCGTGACAACCAACGAGATTTCAAATTTACTGCCTCTTTAACTGCCACAGGCAGAATAAGTGAAAGAATGTTATTAGAGCGTACACTGGGGTCGTCGTCGCGGTGGAACTGTAAGACTTTAACACTGGCTGAACGAATAGAAGTTCTTAAAAAATTAGAAAAGTCAAGCATCTATTGCTAAAGAATATGGTGTCAATCCCAGTCAAATGTCACGTGTCTTGAAGCAGAAAGACCAGCTTCTGGAAGACTGGCAAAACAATACAAATCCACAACAGAAACGAAAATGGGTGGGAAAAGCTGAGGAGGTAGAAGATGCTCTTCTTCGGTGGCTTTCTTGAGTCAGGAGCAGACAGTTTCCTGTCAGTGGTCCACTGCTTATGGAGAAAGCTAACCAGCTAGCTGAAAGTCTTGGACTAACTGAATTCAAAGCCACTGTTAGATGGTTGGAAAGATGGAAGGAGAGGAACAGCATAAAATTAAAGAAACAGCATGGTGAGAAACTACTACTACTACTACTACTACTTATCATTTCTATAGTGCTACTAGACGGACGCAGCGATGTACACTTGAACATGAAGAGACAGTCCCTGCTCGAAAGAGCTTACAATCTAATTAGGACAGACAAACAGGACAAACAAGAGATACGGGAATATTAAGGTGAGGATGATAAAATAAGGGTTCTGAACAAGTGAATAAGGGTTAGGAGTTAAAAGCAGCATCAAAAAGGTGGGCTTTTAGCTTAGATTATAAGACGGCCAGAGATGGAGCTTGACGTACCGGCTCAGGGAGTCTATTCCAGGAATATGGTGCAGCAAGATAAAAGGAACAGAGTCTGGAGTTAGCGGTGGAGGAGAAGGGTACAGATAAGAGAGATTTACCCAGTGAACGGAGTTCCCGGGGAGGAATGTAGGGAGAGATGAGAGTGGAGAGGTACTGAGGAGCTGCAGAGTGAATGCACTTATAGGTCAATAGGAGGAGTTTGAACTGTATGCGGAAACGGATAGGAAGCCAGTGAAGTGACTTGAGCAGAGGGCTAATATGAGCATAATGACCCTGGCGGAATATTAGTGTTGCAGCAGAATTTTGAACAGATTGAAGAGGAGAGAGATGGCTAAGTGGGAGACCTGTGAGAAGCAAGTTGCAATAGTCTAAGCGAGAGGTGATAAGAGCGTGGATGAGGGTTCTGGTAGTGTGCTCAGAAAGGAAAGGGCGAATTTTGCTGATATTATAGAGAAAGAAACGACAGGTTTTAGCAGTCTGCTGAATATGTGCAGAGAAGGAGAGGGAGGAGTCGAAGATGACCCCAAGGTTACGAGCTGATGAGACAGGAAGGATGAGAGTGTTATCCACAGAAAGAGAATGGGGGAGGAGGAGAGGTTGGTTTAGGGTGAAAGATAAGAAGCTCAGTCTTGGTCATGTTTAGTTTCAGATGGCGCTGAGACATCCAGGCAGCAATGTCAGACAGGCAGGCTGATACTTTGGCCTGGATTTCAGCTGAGTCTTCTGGTGTGGAGAGGTAGATCTGGGAGTCATCAGTGTAAAGATGATACTGAAAACCATGGGATGAGATCAGAGTACCAAGGGAAGAAGTATAGATGGAGAAGAGAAGAGATCCCAGGACAGATCCCTGAGGTACACCAACTGACAGTGAGATAGAAGTAAAAGAGGATCCACTGAGTGTCGTCATCGATAATACACTGAAACCTTCTGCTCAGTGTGCTGCTGCGGCTAGGAAAGCGAATAGAATGTTGGGTATTATTAGGAAAGGTATGGAAAACAGGTGTGAGGATGTTATAATGCCGTTGTATCGCTCCATGGTGCGACCGCACCTTGAGTATTGTGTTCAATTCTGGTCGCCGCATCTCAAGAAAGATATAGTAGAATTGGAAAAGGTGCAGCGAAGGGCGACTAAAATGATAGCGGGGATGGGACGACTATGAAGAAAGATTAAGGAGGCTAGGAGCTTGGAGAAGAGATGGCTGAGGGGAGACATGATAGAGGTATATAAAATAATGAGTGGAGTGGAACAGGTGGATGTGAAGCATCTGTTCACGCTTTCCAAAAATACTAGGACTAGGGGGCATGCGATGAAACTACAGTGTAGTAAATTTAAAACGAATCGGAGAAAATATTTCTTCACCCAACGTATAATTAAACTCTGGAATTCGTTGCCGGAGAAAGTGGTGAAGGCGGTTAGCTTAGCAGAGTTTAAAAAGGGATTGGACGGTTTCCTAAAGGACAAGTCCATACACCGCTACTAAATGGACTTGAGAAAAATCCACAATTCTAGGAATAACATGTATAGAATGTTTGTACGTTTGGGAAGCTTGCCAGGTGCCCTTGACCTGGATTGGCCGCTGTCGTGGACAGGATGCTGGGCTCGATGGACCCTTGGTCTTTTCCCAGTATGGCATTACTTATGCACTATGCACTAGAAGATACACTAAAGGTACACTGGGAGTGATAAGAATAAAAACAGGAAAGAACAGAGCCCTGAAATCCAAGTGAGGACAGCGTAACAAGGAGTAGGATGTGATCAACAGTGTCAAAAGCAGCAGATAGATCGAGAAGGATGAGGATAGACCTTTGGATCTGGCTAGGAACAGATCATTGGAGACTTTAGCAAGCGTTGTTTCAGTTGAATGAAGGGGGCGAAAGCCAGATTGAAGTGGATCAAGAATAGCTTGAGATGAAAGAAAGTCAAGGCAACGGCGGTGAACTGTTCAAGTATCTTGGATAGGAAATGGAGGAGAGAGATGGGGCGATAGTTGGAAGGACAGGTAGGGTCCAATGAAGGTTTTTTAAGGAGTGGTGTGACTACGGCATGTTTGAAGGCATCAGGAAAAGTCGCAGTGGACAGTGAAAGATTGAGGATATGACAGATAAACGGGATGACAGTAGGAGAGATAGTGTTAAGTAAATGGGTGGGAATAGGATCAGAGGAACAGGTAGTTAGTTTTGAAGAGAAAAGACGATGTGTAGTTTCCTCTTCAGTGATTTCAGAAAAGGAGGCAGGGGTTGGAGGGTTGAAAGAATGGACTAAGGGAAGGAGAGGTGGAGGTGACCTGGTTGAGAATTCAAGTTTAATCTTGTGAACTTTATCATGAAAGAACTCAGCCAGAATCTGGGGGGAAAGTGAAGGGGGGGGGGGGGGTGGGTTGGAGGTGAAGGCACTTTGAGGAGAGAGTTCAGTGTGGCAAAGAGACGACGAGGGTTTGAGCCAAGAGAATTAGTCAACTGGAAGCCTTTGACTTTGGTGCTGAAAATTGAGTTGTTTCAGTTCTTCCTACCATCTTGAACGAGTTTGCACGTTGTGACATTTTCAATGCTGACGAAAATGGTCTCTACTGGTGAGCGATTCCTGATGGAACACTTGCATTCAAACATGCTGAAACTACTGGAGGTAAAACATTGAAGTACTGACTGACAATCCTCCTTTGCTGCAATATGGATGAGAGTGAGAAGTTGGAACCCCTCGTTACTGGAAAGAGCAAACAGCCCTGTTGCTTCAAGAAAGTTAAGTGACTTCCTGTGTCATACGAGGCTAACGCAAATTCATGAATGACTGGGGAAATTTGGAAGCAGTGGCTAAAGAAGTTAGACACTAGAATGCGGGCACAAAAGCGTCAGATTTTGCTGCTTTGTGATAATTGTTCTGCACACAGGGATGATGTCAGGCTGTCTAACATCAAGGTGGTCCTCCTGCCACCAAACACTACCTCTCTGATCCAACCTATGGATCAGGGCATAATAGCCAATTTCAAACAACATTATCAGGCTCTTGTGCTACGTCGTCTGATGAGCGTTATGGAAGACCAGACTGCCAAGGATAAACGTGCTGTTGAAGTGGCTCGTAATCTATCACTGTTGGATTCTCTACATATGCATAAAGAAGCCTGGAATCCTGTTACACAGGCAACCATTGTGAACTGCTACAAGCGGGCAAGCTTTGTTAAGGATGTGGAGAGGAACAAAACAGAAGCAGCTGTTGCAAACGCGTCAGATGAAGAGGTTATTGACATCCCAGCCAGTGTTACTGAAGAGGAGTTCTATCACTATGTAGCTGTTGATTACAATCTACAAACAGCTGAAGACAGCACTTATGTCAAGATATGTGCCTACACGCAGGCAACAACGGCTGATGATGGAACAGATGAAGAATTGAGCAGCGAGGCACATGCTGATGAAATTCAACTACCTCCTCCTGTCACTTTTGCAAGAGCGCTGGACAGTCTCAACACCATGCAGGCCTATCTGGAGGCCACTGAATGTCAGTGCTATGACAGTTTTTACCATCTGGCAGATGTAGTCTATGGAATTCACAGATCCAAGAGTGTACAGAGGACTATAACTGATTACTTCAAGTAAGTCTAATGTCAGTTAACTGAGACTGTATACTGTACGTTGTGAGAGGGCAGGTGATAGGAGAACAAGGAAACCATGGGAGCGAGGGTTGCAGAGAGCAGGGGAGTACCGACAGACAAAGTTTCAATACCAAGTTCCTAGTATACGGAGAGCTCGCCGTATGAAAGGTCAACTGAAGTGGGGAAGCGAGGAAGAAACTATCAATCCCAGGAACCCTCTCTTTCCAGACGAGCTATGCAGAAACTAGGAGATGGGGTAGAGGACTGGGAGAAGATTTATGATGAGGATAATGAGGGACAGCTGGGGAGGTTTGGGGTGGAGGAGGCTGGTGATGAGGATAAAATGGAAGTGACTGAGGGACTAGAGGAAGAGAGCATGGAAATTGCTGCTCTGGCCCAGACGGAGAAAGATACAGTGAGAGGTTTCCTGGCAGCTCCATTAAAACGGTGGTGGAAGACTGGAGGAGAAAAACTGAGGCATTGGGGAAGGACTCTGTTTAAAATATGACAGGTACACTTGCCTCTGAAACTAGAAAGAAAGACTGCCCAGTTCAAGTATCAGAATTGAGGGAGGGGGGGGGGGGGGCGTGAAGGAAAACTGTTTTTTTTTTTTTTTTTTTTTGCTGTGTTGAACTGTGACCATTTGAGAACATTCCCAGCAAGGGGAAGGGGAGGGAAATGAAAGAGGCTGTATGAACTGCTCTGGGGCCTGAAAAGTGTTTGATTAGAAGGCACAAAGTAAATGCTTTTGGTTGTGCTTGAATTAAAGGGAAGAGTATTATGTTGAATTGAGAAAAGAAGGACAAAATAAAAACTTTTTATAAGAACACTGGCTTTTGGGTGAGCCTTTGTGAAAGGAACCAGAAGGAAATTGGACAAGCAGAGGACTCCCTGGGCGTGAGGCCAGATCGGAGTGATGTCCACTGAGGTGTGGGACCGAACAGTCGCTGTGCTTGGAAGGAAGCTACACAGGGTTGGCCTTGGCTGGGTCCTGGAATGGTAACCCGGCTACAAAGTGGTGGCAGTGGTGGGATATAACTGAAGACCCGCCGTCAGATGTGTATACCTCGCTTGATTCCGGTAAGAAGACACGGAATTGGGGGAGAGGATTGTGAGAAGGTGGAAGGAGTTATTTGCTCTGGACAGGATATATTATGTGAGGAGCGGCACTTGGGTCTTGTTTGTTGTGTTTTTCAGGTGAAACCGGACTCATAAAGAGTCATGGATCCAAAGGAGCTGATGGCGTTTATGGCACACCAGTTCCAGAAACAACAAGAACTGGCCCAGACGTTCATGGAGGATTCCTTGGTTGCATCACGAGCCCAACAGCAACCCCTTCTGGACTTAGTCCAGGACATGATGCGAACTGGAAGTGTTCCAAGGAGAGCGAGCCTGAGTGGAGAGGAGCCTGGAGCAGGTGGAGCCCATGGCTATGGAGAACCCGGAGATGTGAATTGGCTGCCCTGGGGAAAATTGGCCCCGGGTGATGATATTGAAGATTACTTGGGAACCTTTGAGTGAATAGCCATGGCAGCTGCATGGCCCCAGGAGCAGTGGACCATTCGGTTAGCTCCAGCATTGTCCAGAGAGGCCTTGGTGGCGTTCCGGGGTTTGGTTCCAGCTGAGGTAGCAGACTATGACTGTATTAAGAAGGCCATTCTGGACCAATATGGTGTGATTAAGCAGACTTATCGCCAACGGTTCCGGAGTTGGAGGTGGACGGAGGGGGATACTCCGAGAGCTCTGGCTCAGAAACTAATGGACCTTGCCTCGAGGTGGCTAGAACCAGATAAGAGGTCAGTAATGCAAATTTTGCAAGAACTGGTATTGGAGCAATTTTTGGAAGCTCTTCCTGAAATAGTAAGAACGGACTTGGTAAGGAGAGGTTGTGATACGTTAGAAACAGCTGCTAAAGGTATGGAATGCTACCTTGAGTCTCAATGTTTAGGAGGACAAAGGGGGTTTACCTCCCAGTCTAAGAACATGACCGGTAGGGTTTCTCAGGGATATAAGGAGAGGGGACTGACTGAAGAGAGCCAGTGCTATCGATGCGGGAAACCTGGGTATTTGAAGCGAGACTGTGGAGTTAGGCTAGGGTTAACCTCTCATATACCTCTTTCTACAGGGCATCAGTTCACTCAATGGGTAGAATTAGGAGGAGTTCCGGTAGAAGGACTCCTGGATTCTGGGGCCATCCAAACCATGTGTTCCCAGGTCCTTTGGGATCAGGTGAAAGGAAGAGAGAGAGGGAGTAGGGAGAGGAACAAATTAGTAACCATTCAATGTATACACGAGGCTACTTCCCGATATCCCGTTCATTTGGTACAGATTAAGAGTTCGGCAGGTATCTATGAGGTGGAGGTGGTGGTTCTCCCCCGTCTCCCCCAAAACTTAATTTTGGGACGGGATTGGGCCCCTTTTTCACAGTACATGGGAAGCTGGACAGGATGGGTGACTACAAGGGCTCAAAGTAAGCAAGCAGAGGGAGCAGGGCCCACAGTTTCTCAGGTATTCCCATTTCATATGGATATTTTTGAGGTTCCGGGAAGGGGGAAGCTCAGCTCAAGTCAGAAGAAATGAGTTCAATTACGGAGGAGGGCTGATTTAAATGAGCCCTGGGAGTTCCCAGAGAACCCAGCAGGGGTGATTAAG
The DNA here is from genome assembly GCF_901765095.1 of Microcaecilia unicolor. NCBI lineage: Eukaryota > Metazoa > Chordata > Amphibia > Gymnophiona > Siphonopidae > Microcaecilia > Microcaecilia unicolor. Next base: position 216,144,933 of record NC_044036.1, read on the forward strand.
AAGTTCCCTTACTTTCATAAAGAGCATTATGCCTGGGAGCGGGCAGGACAGGAGGGAGAGCAGGTTTTCCCACGATTTATTATAGATCAAAGGTTACTGTTTCATATAGCACAGGCTAGGGAAGAGGAAGGTATCAGGAAGCAGTTAGTGATACCCCGGGGGTTTCGGGAATTGATCATGCATCTAGCTCATGACCACCCCTTGGGGGGGGCATAAAGGGGTCCAAGGGACACTTATGCAGGTGCTGCTTCAATTCTACTGGCCAGGGGTATATAAGGGAATCAAACAGTTTTATAATTCTTGTGAGCAGTGCCAGAAAGTGTCCGAAAAGGTTCCTGCTCGGGCTCCTTTATTTCCACTGCTCCGGATAGCCACTCCCATGGCTCAGTTGGCCATGGATATGATTGGCCCCATTGTCAGGACTAAGCGAGGATTCTCCTATATTTTGGTGGTAATTGACATGGCCACTAGGTATCCCTGGGCGTTTCCTCTTCAGAAGACCTCTGCAAAAGTTATCACCTCCCATCTTATACGTATCTTTTGCGAAGTCGGTTTTCCAAGGGAGGTATTGACGGACCGGGGTACCAATTTTTTGTCACGCACCCTGAAGCAGGTGTGGGAGGCATTTGGGATCCAGCACCTGCGTACTGCGGCATATCACCCCCAAACAAATGGTCTGGTGGAACGTTTTAATAAGACCTTGAAAATGTTATTAAGAAAGGGTTTAGGGGCATGTCATGAGCAGTGGGATTTATTACTTCTATTTGTCTTGTATGTTTGTCGGGAGAGTGTTCAGGCCTCCTTAAAGGTGTCACCATTTGAGTTGATGTATGGGAGGACACCAAGGGGGTATTGGATATTTTAAAAGAACAATGGGTGCCACCAGAGGAACAGGATAGGGATGTAAATAGTTATTTGGAGGATTTAAAGGAGCGATTGGGTAGAGTACAGGAGGGTGCTCAGCAGCAGTTAGCCAAAAGCCAGGTCGCCCAGAAGACCTATTATGCTAGAAAGAGTGTTAATAGAACCTTCCAAGTGGGAGACAGGGTGTTGGTATTAGTGCCGGACTCACCGCACAAATTCACAAGTAATTGGAGAGGCCCCACGACGATAGAAAAGCAGTTAGGCCCCACCACGTATGCAGTGAAACATGAACAAGGTAGGATACAGATGTATCACATTAATGTCCTGAAGCCCTGGCAGGAAAGGAAGGGATTGTGGCATCAAGGGATAAAAGGGGGAGGAGGATCTGGGACCACAAATCACAGAGATCTCTCAGGTATATGAACCCCAATTAGACCCGGGTCTTAGTGAGTACCAACAACAGGAGCTCCGGAAGTTCTTATACGAATTTCAGGATGTATTAACCTCCTACCACAGTGAAACCACCCTCATAACACATGACATTACATCGGAGCCGGGGAAGGTAGTGAAGCAACGCCCTTACCGTCTCTCTCCCCACAAGCGGCAAGAGGTTATACTTCAGTTTAAGGAGATGGTAGCCTTTGGGGTGATTGAGGAATCATTCAGTCCCTGGTCAAGTCCAGTGGTACTAGTGCCCAAAGCTGATGGTACCTGGCGGTTCTGCATTGATTTCAGGCAGGTCAATGCTCTATCGATTTCGGATGCCTATCCGATGCCCCGCATTGAAGAGCTGCTAGATCGCCAGGTATCTGTCCACCCTGGACTTGACCAAGGGCTACTGGCAAATACCCCTTTTGGAAGAGGCTACTACTACTATTTAGCATTTCTATAGCGCTACAAAGTGTACGCAGCGCTGCACAAACATAGAAAAAAGACAGTCCCTGCTCAAAGAGCTTACAATCTAATAGACAAAAATAAAGCAAGCAAATCAATTAATGTGTAGAGGAAAGAGGTGTGAGAAGCACAGAAACCACAGATCCCAGAATGCATGGCAGGAGAGGGAAAAGCCAGAGCAGAAAAACTATAGATCCCAGAATGCATGGCGGGCGAGGGAAAAACCAGAGCAGAACAGCTACAGAACCCAGAATGCACTGCGGGAGGGGAGAAGGCAGGAGCATAGAGAGCACAGATTGCAGATTGCCTGGAAGAATAAGAGGGGTCATGACAAACGAGAACCGGGGTGGCAGGAGAAGGAAAGTGAGATGGCTGATTGGGAAATGGAATCAGCTGAGGAGAGGGTGGGACATTTGAGTGAGGGGGTGGAGAATGAGAGGATGGAATGGGAGGAGTTGGAGGAGGTAGGGGGAGAAGGTGTGGAAGAAGAGATGGAGGTGGGTGAGGAAGTGACTGGAGGAGAAGAGTGATTGCTGGAGGAGCCCAATGTAACAAGGAAAGCATAATAGTCAGGGGAGATCCTGTGGGTGGATGTCAAGAGATAAGTTGTTGACAGTTGTGGGTGGTGGATCGTTTTAGCCTGACTTGTGGATCTGTGTTTAAAGCTGGGCTGGCTGAAGGGAGTTTGGGGGGAGGCCTTGCTAATTTCTGAGGCCTTACTAACTGAACTGTAAATAAAAGCTGGGCTGGTTAGCCTGAGTAGAAAAGCCTGGCTAGCTGAACTGTGGATAAAAGCCTGGCTGGTTAAACTGTATTTCAAGGCCTAGCTAGCCAGGGCTGTGCCAAGGGTCTCTGGCGCCCCCCTGCAGACTACCAGTTGGTGCCGCCGCCCCCCCCCCCCCCGCACCTGCCTGGCTCCAAGGCAGCGATACCCCTTCTCTCCCTGAGCCCTACCCTCCCACCCATCCATGCCCATCTGTCCCCTGCCCCCGCCATTCATCCCGATCAAGCAATTCCCCTCTCTCCCTTCCATGAACCCTGCCCTCCCATCTATGCTCCTCTCTCCCCTGCCCTCCTGCTCCCATGTAGGAACTGCCCGCCCTCTTCTCCCCCCCAAGATCCCTTTCCTTTTTTTTTTCTTTTAAATTTACCTTCCTCAGCGCAGCGTCAGTGAAGGAGGCGGCGCTCCCAGTCCCGACGTCTCTAGCCTTCCATTGGTTCGCTCAGTGTTCCGCCTTCTTCTGACGTCAAGGTAGGGTTGACCCTAAATGCTCAAAAATGCCATTTCGGTCAACAGGAGTAAAGTATTTAGGGTACATGGTGGGGGATGGGCACATTACCCCCTTGTGTGACAAAGTAGCAAGTATAAAGGATTTTCCCCGCCCGGGGAATAAGAAGGGGTTAAGAAGATTCCTAGGAATAGTAGGCTACTATCGTAGGTTTATTCCTCATTTTGCCTCTTTAGTTGCACCCTTAACGGATAGTCTGAAAAGTATGGCCCCTAATACGCTTCAGTGGGATGTGGAAGGTCAAGAGGCCTTTGACAGATTAAGATTGATATTATGCCAGGAACCAGTGCTGAGGGCAGTAGATTTTGACAACGCCTTTGTGCTGCAGGTGGATGCCTCAGGGGTTGGGCTAGGGACAGTTTTGTCTCAGCTCCATGAGGGGCAAGAGCATCCCCTCATGTACCTGAGTCGGAAGCTGTTGCCGCATGAAACGAGGTACTCGACAATCGAAAGGGAATGTCTAGCCATTAAGTGGGCAGTTCAGGCATGTAATTTTTACTTGGATGGCCGTTCATTTACTTTGGTGACCGACAACGCTCTGCTCAAGTGGTTGGGTCACATGAAGAACAACAATGCTCGCCTCACCCGTTGGTACCTGGCCCTACAGCCCTACCGATTCTGGGTGGAACATAGAGCGGGCCGATTATTAACTAATGCTGATGTGTTATCACGGATTGCTAGTGAGGATATAGACATCCCTAGCAATCAGTTGAGAGCAGTGGCGTACCAAGGGGGGGCGGTGGGGGCGGTCCGCCCCGGGTGCACGCCGCCGGGGGGGGGGGCGCGGGCCGGTCAACGTCGTTTGTTTCCATGCTCCCTAGCCTGTTCCGGGGCAGAGGGAGCATGAAAACGAATGACGCTGACCGCCACGCAGCACCCCCCCCCCCCAGCGGCGTGCACCGTGGGTGAGGGGGTTCTTTCGCCAGGGTGGGGGTTGTCCTTTCACTGGGGTGGGGGTCGCGCTGCACGGGGGGGGGGCGCATCGGCGATCCGCCCCGGGTATCAGCGCCCCTAGGAACGCCACTGGTTGAGAGGGGGGGTATGTGAGAGGGCAGGTGATAGGGGAACAAGGAAACCATGGGAGCGAGGGTTGCAGAGAGCAGGGGAGTACCGACAGACAAAGTTTCAATACCAAGTTCCTAGTATACGGAGAGCTCGCCCTCTGGTGCCTGAAAGGCCAACTGAAGTGGGGAAGCGAGGAAGGAACTATCAATCCCAGGAACCCTCTCTTCCCAGATGAGCTATGCAGAAACTAGGAGATGGGGTGGAGGACTGGGAGATGATTTCTGATAAGGGTAATGAGGGACAGCTGGGGAGGTTTGGGGTGGAGGAGGCTGGTGATGAGGATAAAATGGAAGTGACTGAGGGACTGGAAGAAGAGAACATGGAAATTGCTGCTCTGACCCAGACGGAGAAAGATACAGTGAGAGGTTTCCTGGCAGTGCCATTAAAACGGTGGTGGAAGACTGGAGGAGAAAAACTGAGGCATTGGGGAAGGACTCTGTTTAAAATATGACAGGTACACTTGCCTCTGAAACTAGAAAGAAAGACTGCCCAGTTCAAGTATCAGAATTGAGGGAGGGGGGGGGGGGCGTGAAAGAAAACTGTTTTTTTTTTTTTTTTTTGCTGTGTTGAACTGTGACCATTTGAGAGGGGGGGAGGTAAATGAAAGAGGCTGTATGAACTGCTCTGGGGCCTGAAAAGTGTTTGATTAGAAGGCACAAAGTAAATGCTTTTGGTTGTGCTTGAATTAAAGGGAAGAGTATTATGTTGAATTGAGAAAAGAAGGACAAAATAAAAACTTTTTATAAGAACACTGGCTTTTGGGTGAGCCTTTGTGAAAGGAACCAGAAGGAAATTGGACAAGCAGAGGACTCCCTGGGCGTGAGGCCAGATCGCAGTGATGTCCATTAAGGTGTGGGACCAAACAGTCACTGTGCTTGGAAGAAAGCTAAGCAGGATTGGCCCTGGCTGGGTCCTAGAAGGGTGACCCGGCTACAACGTATAATAATAAACAGTGCTGTACATATGTTTATCAGATGTCAAGCTTCTTTGGGTCACAAAGGTTAAGTGCACGCTCTGGTTAACTGCATGCATTTCTTTGGTCCCAGACCCTTGCACTTAAGTGGATTGCACTGTATACATAGGAAATCAAATACATTAGCGTTTAACTTTAAAAAAGGAGACTATGAAGAAATGAGAAGAACGGTGAAAACAAAACTTAAAGGAGCGGCTGCGAGGGTAAAAAATTTACATCAGGTATGGATGCTGTTCAAAACCACCATCCTGGAAGCCCAGGCCAAATATATTCCATATATTAAAAACGGAGGACAAAACACTAAACAACAGCCAGCCTGGTTAAAAAGTGAGGTGAAGGAAGCTATTAGAGCTAAAAAAAAATCCTTCAGAAAATGGAAGAAGGAACCAACTGAAAGTAATAAGAAACAGCATAAGGAATGTCAAGTCAAATGCAAAGCGCTGATAAGGAAGGCTAAGAGGGACTTCGAAAAAAAGATTGCATTGGAAGCAAAAACACATAGTAAAATTTTTAGGTAGCTGGCAAAAGAATTGGTTGGACCGTTAGATGACCAAGGAGTAAAAGGGACGATCAGGGAAGACAAAGCCGTAGCAGAGAGATTAAATGAATTCTTTTAGTAGGTCTTCACAGAGGAAGATTTGGGTGAGATACCGGTGCCAGAAATGGTATTCGAAGCTGAAGAGTCGGAAAAATTGAATGAATATCTCTATAAACCTGGAGGATGTAATGGGGCAGTTCTACAAACTGAAGAGTAGCAAATCTCCTGGACCAGATGGTATTCATCCCAGAGTACTGATAGAACTGAAAAATGAACTTGTGGAGCTATTGTTAGTAATATGTAATTTATCCTTAAAATCAAATGTGGTACCGGAAGATTGGAAGGTGGCCAATGTAACGCCAATTTTTTAAAAAGGTTCCAGGGGAGATCCGGGAAATTATAGATTGGTGAGTCTAACGTCGGTGCCAGGCAAAATGGTAGAGACTATTATAAAGAACAAAACTACAGAACATATTCAAAAGCATAGATTAATGAGACGTGGAGGGGCATAATCGAAAGGGGCACCCAAGTTTTCCTAAGAACATCCTCGCAGGACGTCCCGGCGAAGGGGCGGGGAAACCCGCATTATTGAAATAAGATGGGTGTCCATCTTTCTTTTCGATAATACAGTCAGGGACGCCCAAATCGCAAAATTTAGGTCGACCTTAGAGATGGTTGCCTTAGAGATGGTCATCCCCGATTTTTGGCGATAATGGAAACCGAGGACGCCCATCTCAGAAACGACCAAATCCAATCCATTTGGTCATGGGAGGAGCCAGCATTCGTAGTGCACTGGTCCCCCTCACATGCCAGGACACCAACCAAGCACCCTAGGGGGCACTGCAGTGGACTTCAAAAATTGCTCTCAGGTGCATAGCTCCCTTAACTTGTGTGCTGAGCCCTCCAACCCCCCCAACCCCCCAAAAAACCACTACCCACAACTGTACACCACTACCATTGCCCTTAGGGATGAAGGGGGGCACCTACATGTGGGTACAGTGGGTTTGTGGTTGGTTTTGGAGGGCTCACATTTACCAACACAAGTGTAACAGGTGGGGGGGATGGGCATGGGTCCGCCTGCCTGAAGTACACTGCACCCACTAAAACTGCTCCAGGGACCTGCATACTGCTGTCATTTTTTATTTATTTATTTATTTGTAGCATTTGTATCCCACATTTTCCCACCAATTTGCAGGCTCAATGTGGCTTACATTTGCCGTAATGGCGATTGCCATTTCCGGGTAACAGAATTTCAAATGGCATTACATTAAGCTGCAAATTATAAATGGTATTGCAATCAGGTGCAGACATACATGGTAAAGAAGAATACGTTATGGTATTACATATAGGTTCCTGAGTGATAGATTGGATTGTAACATTTGTTAGGTCATCAATTATAGAGAAATCATATTCGGCATAAGGATTAAAGTGTTAGTGCTTGTTCATTATAAGCAATGAGGTTAGTCAGTCAAGTGATAAGAGTTCGGTTTTGTCTAGTTCATGTTATATCGCTCCATGGTGCGACCGCACCTTGAGTATTGTGTTCAGTTCTGGTCACCGCATCTCAAGAAAGATATAGTGGAACTGGAAAAGGTGCAGCGAAGAGCGACTAAAATGATAGCGGGGATGGGATGGCTTCCCTATGAAGAAAGACTAAGGAGGCTAGGGCTTTTCAGCTTGGAGAAGAGACAGCTGAGGGGAGACATGATAGAGGTATATAAAATAATGAGTGGAGTGGAACAAGTGGATGTGAAGCGTTTGTTCGCACTTTCCAGGAATACTAGCACTAGGGGGCATGCGATGAAACTACAGTGTAGTAAATTTAAAACAAATCGGAGAAAATGTTTCTTCACCCAATGCATAATTAAACTCTGGAATTCGATGCCGGAGAACGTGGTGAAGGCGGTAAACTTGGCAGAGTTTAAAAAGGGGTTAGACGGTTTCCTAAAGGACAAGTCCATAAACTGCTACTAAATGGACTTGGGAAAAATCCACAATTCCAGGAATAACATGTATAAAATGTTTGTACGTTTGGGAAGCTTGCCAGGTGCCCTTGGCCTGAATTGGCCGCTGTCGTTGACAGAATGCTGGGCTCAATGGACCCTTGGTCTTTTCCCAGTGTGGCATTACTTATGTACTTATATATGTACTTATGTTCAGTCTTAATTTTTAGTATTTAGGATGGATGTTTATGGTATGCCTTCTTGAACAGGTCAGTTTTCAGTAGCCTTCAGAAGATAGTTAGGTCTTGTGTTGTTTTTATGGCCTTCAGTAGTGCGTTCCATAATTGCGTGCAAATGTAGGAGAAACTGGTTGCGTATGTGGATTTGTATTTTAGTCCTTTACAGTTGGGGAAGTGGAGATTGAGGAATGTGCGTGCTGTTCTTTTTGCGTTCCTAGTAGGCAGGTCTATAAGGTCTAACATATAGGTCATGGAGCTGGGTATGACATTTGAGGCTGGCATAGAGGCTGGCACAAAATATTTTTAAAGATGTTTTTTTAGGGTGGGAGGGGGTTAATGACCACTGGGGGGAGTAAGGGGAAGTCATCCCCGATTTCCTCCAGTGGCCATCTGGTCAGTTCGGGCACCTTTTTGAGGCTTGGTCGTAACAAAAAATGGATCAAGTAAAGTCGCCCAAGTGCTCGTCAGGGACCCCTTCTTTTTTCCATTATCGGTCGAGGATGCCCATGTGTTAGGCACGCCCCAATCCTGCCTTTGCTACGTTTCCGACATGCCCCCGTGAACTTTGGTTGTCCCCGCGAAGCAGTTGAGGACACCCAAAATCAGCTTTTGATTATGCCGATTTGGTGACCCTGGGAGAAGGACGCCCAGGGCCGTGCCTAGGGTCTCCGGCACCCCCCTGCAGTTGGCCCCCCCGCCCCCCCAAAAAAATGATCGTTACACCACCCGCCCTCTTCTCCCCAGATCCTTTTCCTTTTTTTTTTGTTTAAATTTACCTCCGTCCGGCGGCAGCGTAGCGTTAGTGAGAAGGAGGCGGCGCTCCCCCGCCCCGACGTGTCAATCTTCCCTTCACTCAGTGTCCCGCCTTCTTCTGATGTCATAGAAGGCGGGACACTGAGCGAAGGGAAGACTGACACGTCGGGGCGGGGGAGCGCCGCCTCCTTCTCACTAACGCTACGCTGCCGCCGGACAGAGGTAAATTTAAACAAAAAAAAGGGAAAGGATCTGGGGAGAAGAGGGCGAGGTAAGCATGGTGCGGCGGGGTGCCCCCCAGAGGATGGCGCCCTCCTGCCATGCTTACCTCGCTTACCGTGTTGGCACGGCCCTGGGGACGCCCATCTCCCGATTTGTGTCAAAAGATGGGCGCCCTTCTCTTTTGAAAGTAAGCCTGAAAGCCAACATGGATTTAGTGAAGGGAAATCTTGCCTCATCAATCTACTACATTTCTTTGAAGGGGTGAACAAACATGTGGATAAAAGGGAGCCGGTTGATATTGTGTATCTGGATTTTCAGAAGGTGTTTTACAAAGTACCTCATGTAAGACTCCAGAGGAAATTGGAGAGTCATGGGATAGGAGGTAGTGTTCTATTGTGGATTAAAAACTGGTTAAAAGATAGAAAACAGAGAGTAGGGTTAAATGGTCAGTATTCTCAATGGAGAAGGGTAGTTAGTGGGGTTCCCCAGGGCTCTGTGCTGGGACCGCTGCTTTTTAACATATTTATAAATGACCTAGAGATGGGAGTAACTAGTGAGGTCATTAAATTTGCTGATGACACAAAGTTATTCAAAGTGGTTAAATTGCGAAAGGTTTGTGAAAAATTACAAGATGACCTTATGTTTAATATGAGCAAATGCAAAGTGATGCATGTGGGAAAGAGGAACCTGAATTATAGCTACATCGTGCAAGGTTCCACGTTAGGAGTCACTGACAAAGAAAGGGATCTAGGCGTAGTTGTTGATGATACGTTAAAACCTTCTGCTCAGTGTGCTGCTGCGGCTAACAAAGCAAATAGAATGTTAGCTATTATTAGGAAAGGAATGAAAAACAAAAATGAAGACGTTATAATGCCTTTGTATCACTCCATGGTGCGACTGCACCTCGAATACTGTGTTCAATTGTGGTCACCGCATCTCAAAAAAGATATAGTGGAATTAGAAAAGGTGCAGAGAAGGGCAACGCAAATGATAAAAGGGATGGGATGACTTCCCTATGAGGAAAGGCTAAAGCGACTAGGGCTCTTCAGCTTTTTTTTTTTTTTACATTTGTACCCCGTGCTTTCCCACTCATGGCAGGCTCAATGCAGCTTACTTGAGGCAATGGAGGGTTAAGTGACTTGCCCAGAATCACAAGGAGCTGCCTGTACCTGAAGTGGGAATTGAACTCAGTTCCTCAGGACCAAAGTCCACCACCCTAACCACTAGGACACTCCTCCACTTGGAGCTTGGAGAAAAGGCGGCTGAGGGGAGATATGATAGAGGTCTATAAAATAATGAGTGGAGTTGATGTGAAGCGTCTGTTTATGCTTTCCAAAAATACTAGGACTAGGGTGCATGCGATGAAGCTAGAAAGTAGTAAATTACTCAATGTGTAATTCAACTCTGGAATTTGTTGCCGGAGAATGTGGTAGCTGAGTTTAAAGGAAAAGTCCATAGACCATTATTAAATTGGACTTGGGGAAAATCCACTATTTCTGGGATAAGCAGTATAAAATGTTTAGTACTTTTTTGGGATCTTGCCAGGTATTTGTGACCTGGATAGGCCATTGTTGGAAACAGGATGCTGGGCTTGATGGACCTTTGGTCTGTCCCAGTATGGCAATACTTTGTAATGTACCTCAGCCCAGGCAACTCAGAACTGCTTAATAAGTCTGCCCATAGTGTTGACTGATATTATTAGAGATCTTAGTACCCAGCCTGAGTGTTTCTGGTCTTGGCTTACAGTTAAGGCCTGACAAGTGTGGACTTTGCATACCTTTAGTTAGCTCGTGTGTAGTTTTATGGGATATGTATGTAGGGTGGGTAGTTTTTCGGTTTCTCTTGTCAGTGTGGAGGGTGGGGTGGCTCTACAGTGTCATAACATAATCCACTCCTATTTATTAGGCTTTTTGCCTGGGAATAGAAGTCAGTTTGCTGAGGAGGGGGGGGGGGCAGGAGGGGTTTGGAGGAGGGTTAGGGATGGATGGGTGGGGGAGGCAGTGGATGCGGGGATATTATATCTTGTTCTTGGTGCTGTTCTGTCCAGATATTTAGTGGTTCTTTTGCTACAATCTTGATATTGGGCCTGCATAGTGGATTGCTGTGTGACCTGCAGGGAACATGTGGTGGACCCTGGGGTGGGGCTGGGCGCCTCGGGGTTCCTTTTTCTGATGTCATATGCTGCCATTTTCATTAGTGTATTTTACTGCCTTGTGTGAATGGTAGCTGAAACCCTTAGGGTTTTGTCTTGGAATGTGTCAGGCGTGACATCTCCAATTAAGTACGCTAAGCTGCTCACTCAGTTGAAACATCAGAAGTCAGACATAGCATGCCTACAACAAAGCTGACGGAATCAGAACACCTTAAACTTAAGACTGGATGGGTAGGAGAGGTTTTTTATTCATCCACTGCACATCAGCGGGGAGGGGTGGCTTTGCTGGTGAGGAAGCATTTGCAGTGCCAGATACAGGTGGTGTCTAAAGACTAATATGGTCGCTATTTACTACTTCAGGTGCAGCTATGTGGCTTGATCTTCCACGTTTTGGTGGTTTATGCCCCAAATGTATATGAACATGCATTCTTCCAACATCTGGTTCAGGTGGTCCTTGCCCGTGACCTCAAGCCTCTGCTACTGGTGGGCGACCTGAACTAGGTTTTTGACCCTGTGTGGGACAGGTCTGTGTTGATGGCTCCTATGATGGGTTCCCATAAGGGTGTTTTGCACTTCCCTGGATCTACTTGACCCGTGGAGGTTGCTACACTCTACCAAATAGGATTACATGCATATGTGCAGGGCGCATGGGACTTTCTCACACATCGATTATATTCTTACGACCCAGTCACCTTTCCTGTCTGTCAGGTGGAGATCAGCCCTATTGTCATGTCGGACCATGCTTTAATCCTGGTCGACATGGAAATCCCGTCTGGGGGCTCGGTGCTTCCCTGCATTTTTATACGATGATGCTTATTCTCAACTGTAGAGAAATGGGAGGAGTATATGCATTTTAATCAGCAACATGCTTCGTATCCCGTGCTGTTTTGGGAAACCTCTAAAGCAGTACTCCAGGGTACTATAATTTCTTATACCATCTCGAGAGGGCGTCATAATGCGTGTGGAATTGTGTAGTTGGAGCAGACGTTATGCGCGAAGAAGCACACTTCTTTCAGGTGCCCTACTAATTCACACAAAGAAACTTACTTAGCAACGCAAGTTGCTCTCAATGAGCTGCTTCATGAGCGTACCAAGTGTGGTTTGTTTTGGTAATAAGCCTGGGCGTGGCTAAAGTTTGGTCTGGATCTCACTATATTTCCACCATAATAAAATCTGATGGGGTATCCACGAACAAACTCGATCAGACTGTACAGGCTTACGAGACTGGGAGACTGGGCATCCAAATGGCAGATGACATTTAATGTGAGCAAGTGCACAGTGAAGCATGTGAGAAAAAGGAACTCAAACTATAGCTACGTGATGCAAGGTTCAACATTAGGAGTCACCAACCAGGAAAGGGATTTAGGTGTCATTATTGATGATACTTTGAAACCCTCTGCTCAGTGTGCAGTGGCGGCCAAGAAAAGAAACAGAATGTTAGATATTTTAAGAAAGGAATGGAAAGCAAAAATGAGGATGTTATAATACCTTTCTATCTCTCCATGATGTGACCACAGTTCCAATACTGTGTGCAATTCTGGTCACCGCATCTCAAAAAAGATATAGTGGAATTAGAAAAGGTACAGAGAAGGGTGACAAAAATGATAAAGGGGATTGAACAACTTCCCTATAAGGAAAGGCTAAAGTGGCTAGGCCTCTTCAGCTTGGAGAAGAGACAGCTGAGAGGAGATATGATAGAGGTCTATAAAATAATGAGTGGAATGGAATGGGTGGACGTGAATCCCTTGTTTACTCTTTCCAAAAATTCTAGGACTAGGGGGCACGAAATGAAGCTATTTAGTAGTAAATTTAAAACAAATCCGAGAAAATATTTCTTCACTCAATGTGTAACTAAACTCTGGAATCCATTGCTAGAGAATGTGGTAAGAGCAGTTAGCCATTATTAAGATGAACTTGGGGAAAATCCACTGCTTATTTCTAAGATAAGCAGCATAAAATCTATTTTACTGTTTTGGGATCTTGCCAGTTACTTGTAACCAAGATTGGCCATTGTTGGAAACAAGATGCTGGGCTTGATGGATCTTCGGTCTGTCCCAGTATGGCAACACTTACGTTCTTATTCAGGAAAATTAATAAAAATTACAGAGTATTCCACCTGTTTTGGTTTTTCCAAATATTCCAATTTTCTCATCAAACCAGCTTTCACATCTCTCTGTGTCTCACAAAACATTTGCAGTTCTCCCAAAGTGGCCTCAAACTGATGTATCCTAGTTATACTGTGACTAAATTACAGTTTGCTCTTGAGCAGTTCCAACCACTTTACTTAAGTTCTCACTTAGTGCATAGAAAGTTCAAAGTATTTCAGAATACTTACAAAACAAGCCCTTAATTCTCCCTGTGGTCACAAACCCCGAACGGGCTTCCACAGAGTTCCGCCCTTCCTGGGGGTAGTATGTATTTCATCACCAGCCACGCTCATCTTAAATACTTGACACGCGTCACATCTTACTTTACTATTGATCAAATCACCCCTCCCGCTCGCTGACACAGCCATTCAATGTCTCTATTCAGGCCGCGCGGCTGGATAGTGTCCCAGGTAAAAATAAAGCGCTGCTCTTTTTGAATCAATGTATCACTCAACGATCCACCTCTCTCCAGAACCACCTGCAATAATACTGTTTATTGTAAATCTGATGCCAAATGATGATACTCATGCCAGTGGGCCGACAAGGTGCTTCAGCTTTCACTGTCCTAATATTACTAATATGCTCCCCAATTCGGGTTCTGATCTTACGGATCGTATGACTAATATAAAACAGCTTACATGGGCACCATATACAATAGACCACCCCCACAGTATTGCAATCAGTTCTATTCCGCATATGAAATTGCCGTGAACTGTGAGGTATCTGAATCCAATCCCCCTCAGCAACATATTGGCAGTATAAACAGCCACCACATCTAAAGTTCCTGGGTTGTTCCTCCTGTCTCCACCTGGGGTTAGATAACAGTTCCTCCAGATTCCAACCCCTCCTGTAAGCAAAACGCAGGATCTCACACAGGAGAGCATGAACTTGCAACATGTGCCAATATTTGCAAATGAGAGAGCATATGCTCCCTGACACAGATGAGAATGGCATCACACACAACAAAAGTATATCTATTTCCTGGGATTTGGATTTCAGTAACAACTGCCTATCTGCATTTGATGCTCTTTTATAAGCATTATGTACCACTTTTGTTGGGCACCCCCACTGTTTAAATCTATGGTGCATATGTCCTGCTTGATTCCTGAAGACTTCCTTCGATGAACATAGCCGCTTAAGGAGTAAAAATTGCTCTGCAGGAATGTTATCACGTAGGTGTCTGGGGTGGAAACTAGAATAATGTAATATTATGTTGCAGTCCGTATCCTTCCTATGTACTGAGGTCACTATCCACCAATTTACTGTAAAACGAATATGGTTGTTCACTTGATTAATGTACTCCACAAATCGTTTAAGCTCCTCCTCAGAGCCTTGCCAGATAACCAGAATATCATCAATAAAACGCTTTCATAGTATAACATTCCCCATATATTGGCTAGAGTACACAAATTTGTTCTCAAAGCTGGTCATATACAGGCGGGCCACAGTCGCCCCCATGGCCACCCCTTTGACCACAAGGAGGATTAAGAGCTTGTTTTGTAAGTACTCTGAAATACTTTGAACTTTCAATGCAGTAAGTGCTCTATGTGAAAGATATATTCCGGTTTTGTAAGGATTTAAGTATAGGTGTATGTGTGTTTGTAGGTCCCTTTCTGAAGAAGCAATAGTGAAACCCGTCCAGGGTAAAGGGGCTTGTTCGTTATGGAGTAAGGATGATGAGTGAGAGTATAAGGAGAGTGTTCACAAGGTCACAAAATCACGGGAGACATCTCTAAGGGAAGTAAACTTCAATATATACCCACATTATCAATATCATGTATAATTGAGGTTGTTGTTACAGCCTTTTGTTTAAATTTCCATCTACATCTGGTATATATTGGCATGTGGGGGTATGTTGCTGAGGGCCATATGGGTTTTGTATCCGGTTGTAATAGGCCACCATGTGGTCAAAGCACTAATGGCACTAAGGCGTTGCAATGCATATGTGTAGATACTGGAAAAACGCTATATAATTGCAATTCACTGTGAATATACTGCTGTATGGAAGATATTAAGGAAATGTTTGGTTATAAATTGTTATAATCTGTACAAGAACGTTGTAAAGCATCAGTAGGATGTGAGGGTGAATGCAGACACAGCTGGTATACGATTTAGCCATTGGAGGCAACAGTGTATGTACATACCTAGTAAGGGATTTGGAACGTCTAATGTGTGATGATGGTTCCATCTATAACTCTGCCACATGTCCCTTGGGGATGTAATGGTAGGAATGGGTATGAACTAAGCACATATATATCACTAATATTAATATTTATGTATATATGTTTATTGATTGAATACTGAGGCTTGTTTGGTGGTATTTAGAAATTGACTCAGTAGTTTTATAGTTAATATTCTTCCAGAGTGGATTTATTTGATTAAATTTTAACTGCCAGACCCTCAACCATTCTTCTAACTTTTGGAGATCACTTCTCATTGTTTCTACTCCCTCTAGGGTATCCACTCTATTGGCTATCTTTGTGTCATCCTCAAAAAGGCAAACCTTTCCTTCCAATCCTTCAGCAATATCTCTCATAAATATATTAAACAGAATAGGCCCCAGCACTGACCCCTGAGGAACTCCACTGCTCACCTTCCTCTCCTCCTAGCAGATTCCATTTACCACCACCCTATGCCACCTGTTGGTCAACCAGTTTCCTATCCAGTTCACCACTTTCGGTCCTACGTTCAGCCCTTTCAGCATATTCACGAGTCTTCTGTGGGGGACTGTATCAGGCTTTGCTGAAGTCCAAGTAGATTACATCTAGCGTACGGCCTTCATCCATTTCTTTGGTCACCCAGTCAAAGAAATCAATGAGATTTGTTTGGCAGCATTTTCCTTTGGTAAAGCCATGTTACCTCGGGTCTTGTAATCCATTGGCTTCTAGAAAGTTAACTATCCTTTCTTTCAGCAGCGACTCAATTATTTTTCCTACCACCGACGTGAGACTTACCGATCTGAGTTTCCCACTTCTTCCCTGTCTCCACTTTTGAGAACAGGGACCACATCCGCTCGTCTCCAATCTCGCAGAACCTCTCCCGTCTCTAAAGATCTATTAAATAGATCTTTAAGAGGTCCCGCCAGGACCTCCCTGAGCTTCCTCAGTATCCTGGGATATATCCCATCCGGCCCCATTGCTTTGTCCACCTTCAGATTCTCCCGCTGTTTATAAACTCTTTCTTCCGTAAACAGTGCAGTATCCACTCCATTCCCAGATATTTCCTCGGCAGCTAACCGTGGTCCTTCACCTGGATTTTCCTCCATGAATACTGAAGAGAAGTAATTATTTAGCACACTCACTTTATCCTCCTCGCACTCCACATAACATTCTCATTATCTTTCAGTCTCACAATTCCATTCCTATCTTTTCTCCTTTCTCCAATATTTCTGAAAAAGGTCGTCACCTCTCTTTATATCTTTAGCCATTTTATCTTCCGCTTGCACTTTCGCTAGCTGTATTTTGTTCTTCGCTTCTTCGAGTTTAATCCGATAATCTTTTCAGTGATCCTCTCATTGCGTTCTTTGGTATTTCTTGAACAAAGACTCTTTTGCTCTTATTTTTTCAGCTACTTGTTTGAAGAACCATGTGGAGGGGCAAAATCGAACAGGGCGCACAAGTTTTCCTCAGGGCGTCCTCACAGGACGTACCCGTGAAGGGGCGGGGAAACCCGTACTATTGAAACAAGATGGGCAGCCATCTTTCATTTCGATAATACGGTCGGGGACGCCTAAATCTCCATATTTAGGTCGACCTTAGAGATGGTCGTCCCTAGAGATGGTCATCCCCGATTTTCGGCGACGATGGAAACCGAGGACGCCCATCTCAGAAACGACCAAATCCAAGTCCTTTGGTCGTGGAAGGAGCCAGCATTCATAGTGCACTGGTCCCCCTCACATGCCAGGACACCAACCGGGCACCCTAGGGGGTACTGCAGTGGACTTCAGAAAAAGCTCCCAGGTGATTAACTCCCTTACCTTGTGTGCTGAGCCCCCCAACCCCCCCAACCCACTCCCCACAACTGTACACCACTACCATAGCCCTTAGGGATGAAGGGGGGCACCTACATGTGGGTACAGTGGGTTTGTGGTGGGTTTTGGAGGGCTCACATTTACCACCACAAGTTTAACAGGTAGGAGGGGATGGGCCTGGGTCCGCCTGCCTGAAGTGCACTGCAGTACCCACTAAAACTGCTCCAGGGACCTGCATATTGCTGTCATGGAGCTGGGTATGATATTTGAGGCTGGCATAGAGGCTGGAAAAAATATTTTAACATTTTTTTTAGGGTGGGAGGGGGTTAGTGACCACTGGGGGAGTAGGGGGAGGTCATCCCCGATTCCCTCCAGTGGTCATCTGGTCATTTAGGGCACATTTTTGTGGCTTGGTCGTAAAAAAAAAAGGATCAAGTAAAGAGGGCCAAGTGTTTGTCAGGGACGCCCTTCTTTTTTCCATTATCGGCCAAGGACGCCATGTGTTAAGCACGCCCCAGTCCCACCTTCGCTATGCTTCCGACACGCCCCCGGGAACTTTGGTTGTTTCCGCGACGGAAAGCAGTTGAGGGTGCCCAAAATCGGCTTTCAATTATGCCGATTTGGGCGGCCCTTGGAGAAGGATACCCATCTCCCGATTTGTGTCGAAAGATGGATGCCCTTCTCTTTCGAAAATGAGCCCAATAGGCTTCCTGTTTCTCTTGGCTTTGTTTACTTTCCTCACGTAAAGAACAGTTGCCATATTTATAGCAGCCTTTAGCTTTGACCACTGATTTTCCACTTCTCCTATGCCTTCCCACTCCAACTGCTCCTTCGTCAGGTATTCCCCCATTTTATCAAAATCAGTACGTCTGAAATCCAGTACTTTGAGTTTTGCGCGTCCACACTCTGCCTTTGCCCTTATATCAAACCATAGCATGTGATGATCACTATTACATAGGTTGGTGCCCACCCACCGGCATGCTTCAAAAGGGCTTCAATCCTCTAGTTCTTAGGGTCCTTCAGCACAGCATTTCCTTTCACTGGAACTGTAATCTTTGTCACTGCCAAACTACCCATACACTTTTGGTGGCCTCAAGTTGTCTTTATCTTTGACGGGAATCAGATAAAGCCAATTTATGGAACAACCACGCTAAAGACCATATCTGATGTTCTATTCTGCTGCGGTCATGTCCCAGATAACCTGGTACATGAAGAAAGACCACACCGGTTTCCGTATCCCCTGCACTGAAGGATCCACTTTCTGGGAGCCATCCTTCTTACATTCCTCCAAAAAACTGAGCACTGAGTTCATCTGAGAGCTTTATTCCTGGAGTTCATCTATGTAAAGATACAGACTATCTGGAGGCAAGTCCTAATTCCATCCCTCAGCTGCCAGCTCTTCTCACCATTCCTGCATGTTCTCCACCAGATCTAGCTCCTCCATGGATAGCAGTGACTCTGCATCTTCCTCCTCATCTGTGTCCACTGCCCAGTCCAAGCACTGTCTCTTTGGTCCACTAGGACCACCCCCTCCCCCCCCCCCCCCCCCCCCCGAAGTCTCCTGGGGTAGTGCTACATGTCCTCCTGCCTTCTTCAAATGCCAAAGAGAAAACCCCTCCAGGGCCCAAGGACTGCAGGAGAGGCTCCACAGTTTCTAAATGCTGTGAGTCTTCTGACGTACAGGCTGCATCCAAGATGGCAGCAGTTCCTGCCAAATTTTGACCTGCTGCCATCTCAGCAGCTTCACTGCCCATGTTTTCTCCAGTGTTCCTGGTCTCACAAGCAGCAGGTTTGGCTGCCCAGGCCCTATTCGCTGTGTGCCATAGAACCAACATGCAGCACTTGTGCATTCCACCCCGGGACACCTACGTGCCCACAGTACTGGGAATTCTCTCTGGTGTTCATCCTGCGAATTTGAGCCAGCACTGGACAAACATCTCAGTGCTCTCCTACTTCCTTCCATGTCTGCAGGCACAAGCCCTGCAACAGGCAGAATAGACAGGCAGAGACACTGGATTCCGGTAAGCAGCTGCCACACAGCTGTACCTGGGAGAAAGATTCACTTTAGATTTGCTTTCATTTTTTTTAAGTCTATTGACAGCTGCCCCCTTACCAGCACACAAGGTTTTTCCTCCTTGCAAAGGGGAGGGAAGTTAAGGCACACACAATCCCACTCACCAGTCCTTACTGCAAGGGCTAGAATGTGTGGATGTGGGTTGGGGGGAGGGACCCAGGCAGTGGTGTGCTGGTAAAATTTTAACAACAGGCTCTCTCTCCGGTCCACCTCGGTGCCCCCCCCCCCCGTCCACCACTGCGCCCCCCCCCCCCTCGTCCACCTCTGCGCCCCCCCAAAATTCCAGAGCTGGCTATAGCCGTGGTGGGGGGGGGGGGGGGGGCAATGCATTACTCTCTCCAGGAAAAAAAATTAAATGATCCCAGGTTCCAATCTAATTCATGTTTAATGTGGGATAAAATGCCATAAATAATTAAATAAATATAAACTTTTAATGTTGAGCACCTGATTCTCAAAGTGAACATATTCCAAACGCTATAATGAAAATAAAATGATTTTTTTTCTACCTTTTGTTGTCTGGTGACTGTTTTTCTGATCATGCTGGCCCAGTATCCGATTCTGCTGCTATCTGTCCTCTTAACTCCGTTTCCAGGGCTTCCTTTCCATTTATTTCTTTCCTCCTTTCTTCTTCATTTCTGGTCCTCAGCTTCTGCCTATTTTCTTCATCCATGTGCAGTTTTTCTCCTCTCTTCCTTTTCCCTCATCTCATCTCCTTCCTCACTCTTCTCTCCCCTCCATCCATGTCCAGCATTTCTTCTCTCTCCCCTCCTCTGCCCTGCATGCACCCATACCCAGCGACCCTCCTCTGCCCTGCCCTGCATGCACCCAGATGTCCAGCAGTGATCCTTCTCTCCCCTGCATGCACCCATGTCCAGCAGTGACCCTCCTTTCCCCTGCCCTACATGCACCCATGTCCAGCAGTGTACCCTCCTCTCCCCTGCCCTGCATGCACCCATACCCATCGACCCCCTCCACCCATGTCCAGCAGCGACTCCCTTTTTCCCCCTGCCACCCCCTCCCAAGTTGTATCGCGAATTCTTCTCCTCCCTCCCTCCCTCCCGATCCGGTCCCTCACCGCCCGCTTGTTTTTTGAATTCTTCGGAGCAGGCACTCCTGCCTGCCCGCTTCCAGCGCTGACTGTCCTCCCTTGTCGATTCGCTATTCAAAATGGCCGCCGAGACTTCAGCCGAAGTCTCGCGAGGCCGCCTCTGGAAGTCTCGGTGGCCATTTTTAAAGCGCGAATCGGCAAGGGAGGACAGTCAGCGCTGGAAGCGGGCAGGCAAGATTGCCTGCCCCGAAGAATTCAAAAAACAAGCAGGCGGTGAGGTGGATCCGGAGGGAGGGAGGAGGGAGGGAGGAGAGCCAGAGCCGGCTCGCTATTTTCAACAACCGGCTCGCAAGCCAGAAGAAAATTTAACAACCGGCTCTTGCAAGCCGGTGCGAGCCGGCTCCAGCACACCACTGGACCCAGGTGTTACACCCCTGGTCAAGAGCTCAGGCCTGAGGCCCTTTTCACACTGACCTAACATAGACTCTTATGTTTGTTTTTCATCTGCTCTGGTGAAGAACCAAGGGTCAAAGCAGCCTTCCTCATCTAACCAGCCTACCTGAAAACTGGTCAAGACTGCACAGGCTTACTTATGTCTACCAACTACTAGAAATTGAGAAATACTGACTCACTGAGGGTTGCACAGGTGGTTACAGATTTCATTGAAGTTAGTGGTTCTCAGTCTCCATCTGCTGGTAGGAGTGCATAAACCCAAGCATCTGGACCAGTCTAGACGGATGCTAAGGAACATTCTCAATTGTACTGGATGCCGCTGGCCTGATTTAAAAGAATTTCCACTTGATAAGTTATCTATATATATTACGTTCTGTGAACTCCATAAAGAAGCCTTATTTGGTACAACGTAAGTACTAAGGTGACTAGTAGCAGTAAATATGAAAGACTGAGACCACATTCAATATACCCTAGCTTAGGAGTGAGATTTATTACTGTCACAATTTGTGCAAAATAACCCATTTAGAGACACTGTCCCAAAAGAAATATTCTTAATAGTATTAGCTGCATTGTAGAAAGGATTCCACAAACAGTGGTATTGCTAGTGACTGTGGCTACATCAGTGATAGCAGGGAGATGAAATTCCTCCCATCTTTGTGTTACATTCTCAGACATCCTGGCTTTTATGTAAGTCAGAGAAGAAAATAGTATATCTGCTGACAACACACTTTGTCACACCTTTGATTTGTTGGGGATAGGGAAGGCATTAGGCAATATTACACTGCTGCTGGCATTCACAGCAGCTCCTCATTTCATTGTGAGCAGGACAGGGAAGGATTCAAAACCCACCCCCCCCCCCCTCCCTCGTCCATGCTACACAGGAGATTTGTAGTTTTAGGAAGATGTACATGAATTCATTCTAAATCATGGGAAATCAGTAGAATGCAAACACGTTAAGAAGTGTGGAGTGGTATTGACTATACCTGATCTAGGAAAAGCCACATCAGTTCCTCGGATGCTCTTTGTCAGTACATCACTGGTGACTGCAAAATAAACTCCATTCCAAAAGGTGATCCCAGTGCAAGCCTTATAGTGAGAGAAGCAGGAAGATTCAGCTGCTGCAAAGGAGGTAAATCCTTGGGTGTGATTGTGCTCTGTCACAGGGTCCAACAGCAGCATCCCACTGTGCCAACCAAAGGCATTTACTAAGGACAGGAATAGAAACACAAATGTACTTTAAGAATTCATCATAGATTGTGATTACAGAAGTACAATTTATTTTGTAGAATGTGTGAACTAATACAATGAACCAAAAAAATAATTCACTTTTGGTCTCAGTCAAGTTCTTAATGGAAAAGTGTCCACACCTTTAAAAGCTGCCATTGGAATTTGGTACTAGTTGGCACAATTATTGGCAGTCTCAACGAACAGGTCAAAGACTGGACTAGCACAGAGAATGATCCTTTCACTGAGGTGATCCTTTCAGAGCAGGGTAGTATGAGGAAGTTTGCACTGTCGTTACTCAGATATTACCTGTTCTGTGGATAAACAGATGACTTTTGGGGCTAATGTTCAGAATCCTATCTTATCCTTATGCCCTTATATAGGACCAGTGAAAATAGATAACAGATTACTCATTCATTTAAAGTTAATACTGCTAATTTATGTGGTTTAGCTAAAAAGATAAATTTATCCAGATAGTAGCTGGATATAGCTGCCATCTCAATAAATATAGTCCCCACCCATGGAATACCCCAGGCCCTCCTAAAGGTGAATGGATAAATTGTGGATGGGCATTGAGCCCAGACAATTGTTGGTTTCTAGTGGGTTACTGTCCAACCAAATTGATATTATTAATAACTCCTTTGTGTCATATCGTATCTTGCAATTTCCCTCTTTTAGTTATTTTTATTAAAGTTTTAAATTCAAGTAACCATCACACATCAAGCAATTATGGCAATAACTGAATATTAACAATGCCTTTAAATCCCAATCCCCACCCCCTCCCTCCCCCTGCCCCTGCTAATGAAACTTGTAGTCCGACTGATAGCCAGTGTCCAAGTGTCCATAGGCATATCATCACACCAGTCAATCAAGTCAGTGGTACTATCAACCTAGAGGCATCAAGATCAATCCCAGCTTGGGATCTCCATGTAACATATTTGTCCCATTATCTATAAAATTGTATAATGTGTCCAGCTCTTATAGAAGTCATTTTTGACATCTGGTATAAATGGTCCATTTTATGGATAACCTTCACCACCGGAGGTGGCAGGAGACTCTTCCAGGCCGACGCCAAAGTGATTTTCCCCGCCACCAGCCACACTGAGGCCAGGTGACGCATAGCCGGAGGAACCCCAATGGGGCGAAAATGCAAAAGGCAAGTCTCTGCTGTAGTGGGGTAGTGTACACCTGTGATTTGTGTAAATATATTTAGTAATGACTATTAATTAATCAATTAGGGGATTTCTATTCCGTCTAGCACAGCAGACCAGCTGCTAGTGCCAGAGGGATTCCCCTCAGGCTGCAGTTATTTGTACTGACTCCTAATTCCCTCAGAGCAGTGCACTTTGCTCTCGGTAAATCAGATGACAAGACAAATATAAATTAAAAGTATAAGAGGTAGATTTTATTTTAAACTTACCAAAGCAGAGGTTACAATATAGATACTACTACTACTACTTAACATTTCTAAAGCGCTACCAAGGTTACGCAGCACTGTACAATTTAACACAGAGGACAGTCCTTGCTCAAAGGAGCTTACAATCTAAAGGACAAAAAGTGCAGTCAATCAAATTGGGGCAGTCTAGATTTCCTGAATAGAAGTATAGTGGTTAGGTGCTGAAGGCGACATTGAAGAGGTGGGCTTTGAGCAAGGATTTGAAGATGGGCAGGGAGGGGGCCTGGCGTATGGGCTCAGGGAGTTTATTCCAAGCATAGGGTGAAGTGAGGCAGAAAGGGCGGAGCCTGGAGTTGGCGGTGGTGGAGAAGGGTACTGAGAGGAGGGATTTGTCCTGTGAGCGGAGGTTACGGGTAGGAGCGTAAGGGGAGATGAGGGTAGAGAGGTAATGAGAGGCTGCAGATTGAGTGCATTTGTACGTAAGTAGGAGAACCTTGAACTGTATGCGGTACCTGATCGGAAGCCAGTGAAGTGACTTGAGGAGAGGGGTGATATAAGCATATCGGTGTAGGTGGAAGATAAGACGCGCAGCAGAGTTCTGAATGGATTGAAGGGGGGATAGATGGTTAAGTGGGAGGCCAGTGAGGAATAGGTTGCAGTAGTCAAGGCGAGAGGTAATGAGAGAGTGGATGAGAGTTCGGGTGGTGTGCTCAGAGAGGAAAGGGCGAATTTTGCTGATGTTATAGAGAAAGAAGCGACAGGTCTTGGATGTCTGCTGGATATGCGCAGAGAAGGAGAGGGAGGAGTCGAAGATGACTCCGAGGTTGCGGGCAGATGAGATGGGGAGGATGAGGGTGTTATCGACTGAAATAGAGAGTGGAGGGAGAGGATAAGTGGGTTTGGGTGGAAAGACAATGAGCTCGGTATTGGCCATGTTCAGTTTCAGGTGGCGGTTGGACAGCCAGGCAGCAATGTCGGATAAGCAGGCCGATACTTTGGCCTGGGATTCCGCAGTGATGTCTGGTGTGGAGAGATAAAGCTGGGTGTCGTCAGCATAAAGATGATATTGAAAACCATGAGATGAGATCAGCGAGCCCAGGGAAGAGGTATAGATTGAGAAAAGAAGGGGTCCAAGGACAGATCCCCGAGGAACTCCAACAGAGAGCGGGATGGGGGTAGAGGAAGATCCATGAGAATGTACTCTGAAGGTACAGTGGGAGAGATAAGAGGAGAACCAGGAGAGGACAGAGCCCTGGAATCCAAATGAGGATAGTGCAGCAAGGAGTAAATTGTGTGTCAAAAGCGGCAAATAGGTCGAGGAGGATGAGAATGGAGTAGTGACCTTTGGATTTGGCAAGGAACAGGTCATTACAGACTTTAGTGAGTGCTGTTTCTGTCGAGTGTAGAGGGCGAAAACCGGATTGAAGCGGATCGAGGATGGTATGAGAGGAGAGAAAATCAAGGCAGCGGCTGTGAACAGCACGTTCAAGTATCTTGGAAAGGAAGGGTAAGAGGGAGATGGGGTGGTAGTTGGAAGGACAGGTAGGGTCTAGTGATGGGTTTTTGAGGAGTGGTGTGACTACAGCATGCTTGAAGGTGTCAGGGACAGTTGTCAGTACAGTACAGACACAGCATCATTTCTGATGGGAGATCCGACAGCATGACAAGCCTATCTTGCGTGTACGTGATACTCCATTTGTTTACAGAGATGTAGGTCTTTATATACCTTTCTGATAACATGATTATCAATTAGACCTAATTATAACAAACACAGCTGCACATTTCTCTAATTTCAACCATTATTGCATTTCTTGACCACAAATTTCACCAAACTTTCCAGGATCCTGTTTTTCCCCTTGCACCTGGCCTCTGACATCCATCATTTACGTATATCTAACCGCTACTTCTCTTTCGGCCTGTCCACCTGATATTGCACCCTGTTTGCCAACTCTTTTCCAGCAACTGTCAAACTGTCACAAACCGTCACAAACAAGCTATTTGTCAATCTGTTTGTTATCTTTGAGTTAGACAGACTTTGGATTTTTAATCTGGCCCGTATATTTTTTCAGGCCTGTATATTCCTTGACCTATCTTTCTCAAAGACATGCAGCATCCATTTTCTTCAGTAACTCTGTCCAATATACCTGTATCTTGGGACATGTCCACCAAATATGAAGCATGTCACCCACCTCTGCACAACCCCTCCAACGTTGATCGGTTCCTTGATCATACATTTTTGCTAGTCTATTAGGTGTAAAATACCAGTGATATAGCACTTTATAACTGTTTTCAATTAAGGAACTTGAGACAGAAACCTTTAACATGTATCCCATAGCCCTCTCCCAGCACCTGAATTCATAACTAGTCTTCAGATCCCCCTCATAGCGCTGGATATATCGCAGTATAGGGGTGTGATAAGACATTAAAGCAGCATATATACGAGAAACACACCCCTTATAGCTCCCTCCCTAAAAGCACACTCCAAAGCCGTGTCATCTAAAGCCACTCCTCCTTGGCCCTATGATAAACATAATCCCGTATCTGATTATAATGAAACAAATGATTTGCTGGTAGGCCAAAATCTTCTTGGAGGTCAGTAAACGCCACCACCATACCCTCCTCCCGCAATTTCCCTCTTTTAGAAGGGTTAAATTGAAAAGTTTATATTATCTTCCAGGTACTCTGGGATCTTGCCAGGTTCTTGTGACCTGGATTGGCCACTGTTGGAAACAGGATACTGGGCTTGATGGACCTTTGGTCTGTCCCAGTATGGCAACGCTTATGTTCTTATGAGAAGTCTTTTATATTTCAAGCAGTGAAATTCTAGAATATTTATTTTATTTATTTGCTCATTCTTGTACCCCCACAAATATCCAAAAACAAGTTTTGGTTCAATGTGGCTTACAATTCATATTTATGAGAGGTTACAATGATGCATAACAGAAGTATAGAATAGTGTGGACTGATATTGTCTAATTTTGAAAAGATAGGTTGTTAGTTCTTTTCTGAATTGAAGGTAGTCTGTGATTTCATTGCTTTGGGAATTGAGTTCCATTATTTGGAACCCAAATAACTAAATTTGGCCGTGTATATGGATTTGTAGGTTAGGTTTTTGCAACTGGGTAGATGAAGGAATAGGTAGCTTCTGGTTTCTGGGCTTGCATTTCTTGGTGACAATTCAGGAAAAGAATCCACCAGAAGACGGAGAACTCAAAACACCCCACGGAAAACAACAAAATAGAATAAAAGTGGGAGAGTGACCAAGGATACCAAAGTCTAAGAAGATGTATAATAGTAGAAATGTTTATTGAAGTATATTTTTTTATTTATACTAGTAAAAAAAGGCCCGTTTCTGGAGCCAATGAAATGGGCCCTAGCAAGGCTTTCCTGTGGCCCCTCCCCCAACCCATCGTCGATGTTGGTGAATTGCTCCATCTCCGCCGTCAACGTCATAACGTTTGACGCGAGGGCGGGGCCCAGAGACTGTGATTTCCGAGGCTTCAGAGCTTCGAACATACGAACCTTGGCTTCAGTGACGTCAGCAGCCAATAGAACGTTGAGGGTGAGTTTTATATATATAGATGGATCTTTTTGTATTAGATAAACATTATTCATTTATCAAATAAGACTACTTTTAAATTCATCTTTGAATGTAATTGTTTTTATCTTTATTAAAATACCAAAATAATATACACTTCAAAACTTGCATATGCACACCAATTTATTTGTTATGTTCTTAATATATTTTTTTCAATATGTTTTAAAAGTATATGATGTCATTTTAATATATAGGATACAGGTTGTATGTCTCTTTATGCATTCACTTTCTGATATCTATTTATCATTTTATATACATGTGTTTACATTTATTTTAAGTAAAATATAGGTATATTTTAAAAAATTTTAAATTTTTAGATATCTATATGTTCCATTTTTTATATCTATATATTCTATTTTTACACACTATAAATGTATGTAAGTAACTTATTTGTATTTTTATCATTTTTTATTACCTGTGTATTAAATTTTATTTTAGACTCCTGATGCAGGCCTAAAGGCCGAAACACAACGTTGTGTCGAGTCTATATACTTCAATAAACATTTCTACTATTATACATCATCTCAGACTTTGGTATCCTTGGTCGCTCTCCCACTTTTATTCTATTTTGGTGACAATTCAATCAGGTCTAGCATGTAGTCAGGAGACATGCTGAACAGTATTCTGAAGATGAGAGTGCTTGATTTGAAAAATAGTCTGGCCTTTATTGGGAGCCAGTGTAGCATTGTAAGTAATAGGGTCACTCTTTCGTATTTAGATTTCCTGAATGTCAGTCTTGCTGCTGTGTTTTGGGCAGTTTGTAGTGATTACAGTTTGTTCTCTTTGCATCCTACATATGCACCGTTGCAATAGTCTAGTTAGGGTAATATCAGTGATTGTACCATCAGACAGAATGATTGTCTGGGGAAGTAATCTCTGATCCGTCTCAGTTTCCATAAGGGTTTGAAACTCTTTGATGTGACTGCAGAGACGTGAGTTTCAAGAGATAAGTGTTTATCAAGGATGATTCCTAATATTTTTTAGTTCTGTTTCAATTGGATACGTTTGTTGGTCAGTTGTGAAGGTTTGGTAGGTGCTTAGGTTGGTTAAGAGCAGGAATTTGGTTCTCTCTCTATTTAGTTTGAGCTTGAAGGTTGTTCCCCATTTTTCCATAAGGTCCAGTCCTTTTTTAACCTTATCCAAAATTTCTGTATTGTTATTATGAAAAGATATATATATATATATATATATATATATATATATATATATATATATATATATATATATATAGTGACGTCATCAGCGTAAATGAATGGGTTAAGTCCCATTTTTTTCCAATTTGTTGCTGAGTGGAGCCATCATGATATTCAATAGTATTGGTGATATTGGGAATCCTTGTGGTATCCCACATTCCGGAATCCAGGAGGCTGAGAACTGACTGGACAACTTTACGAGGTAGACTCTGGTCCTTAGGAAACCATTAAACCAGGTTGCCACTGCTCTGCTTATTCCTAGGTTGTCAACCATTGTCATTAGTGTTGTGTAATCTACTAGATCAAAAGCACTTGACATTTCAAATTGTAGTAGTAGGATCTTATGACCTTGACATTAGGCTTCTGAATTTTATCAGAGTTGATACAACTGTCTTGGTGCTTAAAGCGGTCTGAAGCCTGATTGAGAGCTATGTAGGACCGAGAAAGGTGTCAAGTATTCCATTAGTTGCTGTGCTGCAAGGCCCTCCATGTTTTTAATCAGTAATGGTATTGAGGCCAGTGGTCTGTAGTTTGTGATTTTACTGATCTTGCCATCGGCGGCTTTAGGGATTGGTGCAAGTATAATGTCACCCTTATCAGAAGGGATGTGACTGTTTGAAAACATATTTTATGTGTTCGGTGAGGCATTCGGAAAACCAATCTGGTAGGTTTTTCATCAAATAGTTGGGGCAGCTATCTAGCTGGCATTTTGCATGTGCGTATTTTGACAGTAGTGTTTTAACTGTGTTGGTTGTGGGTATTGTAAATGATGTCCATAATCTGTCTGCCTTGATAAAATCGGTGTTGATTTCACATTCGTTTAAAAAACCCATGAGGGATGTATGTGTTGCTGCAAGGTTTGATTTTATTTTTATTAGTTTTTGTTCAAAAAATTGTGCAAGCTCGTTTGCTGTCGGTGGTGTTTCATTTGATGTTAGTATAAATTGGGTGATTAATACTCTTCTCATTAGTTCATATATTTTTTTGTGTTAACCTGTTTTGTGTTTACATATGTTCTGTAGTATTCTGCTGTGGCTCTTTTCATATTGTGTTTGTAAATTCTTACGGTTTGCAGATGTGTTTTTGTTCATGTCTGATTTGTTTCTGGACCATTTTCTTAACAGTCTCTAGTAGTTTGTTGCTGAACCAGAGACGTGGTTATTTTTTATTTTTTATTCAGTATGTTTTCACTTAGTTCATCCTAGTTTCTAATGAAATGTATGTTGTTAGGTGATATGCTCCCAGTTGAAATTAGATTATCTTCTTCTTAAATTCACTTTCATAAACTGCTGAAATCATATTTGTTCTCAAAGTTTTTTCTATGATACTGCAGTGTGTTTATTGCTGAATGTAATTATTATTATTGTACCTCCAGATTAATATGTCCTTTTTCTTGTATTGTTAACCCGCTCTGAACCTAGTTCTAGGGATTAAGCAAGTTGTAAGTACCCAGCATCATCATCATACTTAAACCTCCATTACCCAAATTGCAAAGGACTCAAATACAAAACAACCTATGCATCCAGCTTCTCCTATATAAGCACACAACTATGGAACACACTCCCAAAAGCTGTGAAAACAATCAATGACCACCTAAACTTCAGGAAATCATTAAAAACCAACCTGTTCAAGAAGGCGTACCCTACCGATCCAACGTAAATCCCCACACCCGGCAACACAGCAAAACCAAAGATCATACTGGACAATATACAACCTTCCCTCCCTTGGACCTTCATGGTGTCTGAAACACACCGACCTTATCCAACCTCAATATAACCTTGTATCTGTTCTCTACCAGATTTGGCGAACGCCTTTACGGTACTATGTAAGCCACATTGAGCCTGCAAATAGGTGGGAAAATGTGGGGTACATATGTAACAAATAAATAAATAAAATATCAGTAGGATACCCTTTAAAATGCTACATTCACTAAATATATTAATAAAAGACAAAATTTAATGTGAAACCCTAGAATCAGAATATGCATATCTTTCTTCTAGTAGACTTGCCTGATATGAAAGGTCTGCAGCAGGAATTTGATGTGGATTCTCTGAAGTGACAAGTTTTCATCTACTATTGTAAAACTTTTCCCCAGAATTTTTGGGGAAACTAATACATTTTTCTGGAAAATACAGGGACAGTCAAAAAATTCCATTGAACTTGTACCAAAATGTCTGCTTCAAATTTTCACCGGATCTCTAGTTATAATACCTTTTATTTGGTCATCATGAAAATTGTACAAAGCTATTGTCCTGAGATTTTAAGACAGCGCATGTTCCTTACTTGGGTGTTACTTTTGATGCTAATCCAGATATTTCTAATTTGGGAGGTTTATCCCTGATCTGAAAGGCTTGTCCTAAGTCATATTTATGGGTAATAACTTGAATTTGGACTCACTCAATTTTAGTTCTGAATTAATCCCTGTGGATAGAATTTGGACAGAATTCTCTCCCATATCATGTCTTTATTGGATGCTCTATATAAAAAGTATATTTATTTTTATTGTATTTTGAATAATTGCTCTTCATATGTTATGAAATCTGCTTCTAATAATTTTAAATTACTATTTTTAGATTGGTGACATACAATGTTGGAGATGGGAGATTTTCCCCCAAATTTGGGGGAAATTATAGTTACTCCTATTGTAAAAAATAGTAAAGATCTTATAGATTTAATTTTAAACTATAGATTAATCGGTTCAATACCACTTTTTTGTAAAATGATGGAGGGAGTGGTAACCCATCAGTTATCTGATTACTTGGACCATCATTGTATTTTACATTATATATTATCAGGGTTCAGGTCAAAGTACAACACTGAGGGGCCCTTTTACAAAGGCGCACCAAAAAGTGGTCTACGGTAGTGTGGGTGCATGTATTGAATGTGCACTGGACCATTTCTCCACTGTGTTGGGAAAAAAGGGGGTTTAGGCCGGGAAATGGATAAATGGCAAAGTGAAAACCAGCACATGTCTATTTATGGTCTGAGCTCTTAACGCCACCCATTGACTTAGCGATAACGGCATGGTAACTGTCCCAACTGTCGAATACTGCTAGGAACACCCCTGCAGTAGAAAATAGAAAATTATTTTCTACTGCGTCTTTTAGGTGCATGCCAAATTCAGAATTACTGCCCAGGGCATGCAGTGGCTGTTGTTGCTTGACCTGATCTGACCTTTGCCTGGACCTGACTACTGCTTTGCTTGCTGCCTGCCTAGAGACTTTGCCGGGACCTGACTTCTGCTTTGCTTGCCGCCTGCCTAGAGACCTTGCCTGGATCTGACTACTGCTTTGCTTCCTTTCGCCCGGTGGTGGTTCCAGTGTCCTGCTCTCCATCTCCCATCGCAGGTAAGGCCAGAGTTGTCCGGCCACCAAACATTGTTTGGCACAGGGACTCACTATTTTTCAGCACGCCTAACAGCCATAGTGGAGAAACTGAAGAAGATGTAACAAATCTACCTGTACCGGAAATAGTTTTCAAGGGTGATGATGCTGAGGAACTGAAAGAAATCTTGGTGAACCTGGAAGACATACTGATACAAATCAACAAATTATAGAGTAGTAAATCACCTGGACCGGATAGCATACATCGAAGGGTACTCAAAGACTCAAGCATGAAATTGCTGATCTGCTGTTAGTAATATGTAACCTGTCATTAAAATCGTCCGTAGTACATGAAGATTGGAGGGTGGCAAATCTAACACCGATTTTTAAAAAGGGTTCCAGGGCTGATCCAGGAAATTACAGACTGGTAAGCCTGATGTCAGTACCACATAAAATAGTGGAAACTATTATAAAGAATAAATTACAGAACACATAAATAAATATGGTTTAATGGGACAGAGTCAGCATAGGTTCAGCCAAGGGAAGTCTTGCCTCACCAATTTGCTTCATTTCTTTGAAGGCATGAATTAACATGTGGATAAAGGAGAGCCAGTTAAGATAGTGTATCTAGATTTTCAGAAAACTTTTCATAAAGATCCTCATGAGAGACTCTACTTCTACTTATCATTTCTATAGCGCTACTAGACGTACGCAGCACTGTACACTTGAACATGAAGAGACAGTCCCTGCTCGACAGAGCTTACAATCTAATTAAAACAGACAAACAGGACAAACAAGAGATAAGGGAATATTGAAGTGAGGATGTTAAAATAAGGGTTCTGAACAAGTGAATAAGGGTTAGGAGTTAAAAGCAACACTAAAAAGGTGGGATTTTAGCTCAGATTTGAAGACGGCCAGAGATGGAGCTTGACGTACTGGCTCAGGGAGTCTATTTCAGGCATATGGTGCAGCGAGATAAAAGGAACAGAGTCTGGAGTTAGCAGTCTGGCTATTCTTATGTTCTTCTTCAGGTCCCTGAGCTACATAAGTACATAATTATAGCCATACTGGGAAAGACCAAAGGTCCATCAAGCCCAGCATCCTGCTTCCAACAGTGGCCAATCCAGGTCACAAATACCTGGCAAGATCCCAAAAAAGTACAAAACATTTATACTGCTTATCCCCAAAATAGTGGATTTTCCCTATGTCCATTTAATAATGGTCTATGGACTTTTCCTTTAGGAAGTCATCCAAACATTCTTAAACTCCGCTAAGCTAATTACCTTTACCATATTTTCTGCCAACGAATTCCAGAGTTTAATTACACGCTGAGTGAAGAAACATTTTCTACGATTCGTTTTAAATTTACTACATTGTAGCTTCATCACATTCCCCCTAGTCCTAGTATTTTTGAAAAGTGTAAATAGTCACTTTACATCTACCCGTTCAACTCTACTCATTATTTTATAGACCTCTATCATATCTCCCCTCAGCTGCCTTTTCTCCAAGCTGAAGAGCCCTAGCCGCTTTAGCCTCTCCTCATAGGGAAGTCGTCCCATCCCCTTTATCATTTTCGTCGCCCTTCTCTGTACCTTTTCTAATTCCACTATATCTTTTGTCAGATGTGGCGACCAGAATTGAACACAATATTTGAGGTGTGAAATAAAGGCATTATAATGTCCTCATTTTTGTTTTCCATTCCTTTCCTAATAATACCTAACATTCTATTTGCTTTCTTAGCTGCAGCAGCACACTGAGCAGAAGGTTTCAATGTATCATCAACGACTATACCTAGATCCCTTTCTTGGTCTGTGACTTCTAACGTGGAACCTTGCATGATGTAGCTATAGTTTGGGTTCCTCTTTCCCACATGCATCACTTTGCACTTGCTCACATTAAACATCATCTGCAATTTAGACGCCCAGTCTCGTAAGGGCCTCTTGTAATTTTTCACAATCCTCTCGCGTTTTAACAACTTTGAATACTACTACTGCTACTACTACTTATCATTTCTATAGCACTACTAGATGTACGCAGCGCTGTACACTTGAACATGAAGAGACAGTCCCTGCTCGACAGAGCTTACAATCTAATTAGGACAGACAAACAGGACAAACAAGAGATACGGGAATATTAAGGTGAGGATGATAAAATAAGAGTTCTGAACAAGTGAATAAGGGTTAGGAGTTAAAAGCAGCATCAAAAAGGTGGGCTTTTAGCTTAGATTTGAAGACAGCCAGAGATGAAGCTTGACGTACCGGCTCAGGAAGTCTATTCCAGGCATATGGTGCAGCAAGATAAAAGGAACGGAGTCTGGATTTAGCGGTGGAGGAGAAGGGTGCAGATAAGAGAGATTTACCCAGTGAACGGAGTTCCCGGGGAGGAATGTAGGGAGAGATGAGAGTGGAGAGGTACTGAGGAGCTGCAGAGTGAATGCACTTATAGGTCAATAAGAGGAGTTTGAACTGTATGCGGAAACGGATAGGAAGCCAGTGAAGTGACTTGAGGAGAGGGCTAATATGAGCGTAATGACCCTGGCGGAATATTAGCCGTGCAGCAGAATTTTTAACAGATTGAAGAGGAGAGAGATGGCTAAGTGGGAGACCTGTGAGAAGCAAGTTGCAATAGTCTAAGCGAGAGGTGATAAGAGCGTGGATGAGGGTTCTGGTAGTCTGTTCAGAAAGGAAAGGGCGAATTTTGCTGATATTATAGAGAAAGAAATAACTTTGTGTCGTCAACAAATTGAATTACCTAACTAGTTACTCCCATCTCTAGATCATTTATAAATCTGTTAAAAAGCAGAGGTCCCAGCACAGACCCCTGGGGAATCCCACTATCCCTTCCACCAGAATGTTGCCCAGTTCCTAACAAATCTAAAATGTTCCTCCCTGCACCATCATCTCATCCTCACATTGAGACTCCGGAGCCCTGCATGAGGAACGGGTAGCACTTTAGAATATGCTACCCTAGAGGTTCTGGATTTGAACTTTCTACCTAAGAGCCTAAATTTCGCTTCCATAACCTCTCTCCCACATTTTCCAATATCATTGATACCCACATATACCAAGACAGTCTGCCACCTTCGCACCAGGCAGGCAAGTGACCAGGCGATCCTCATGTCCACCAGCCACCCAGCTATCTACATGCCTAATCACCAACTACAACAGCCGTCCTAACCCTTCCCACCTGGAGACACATCCTCGGTGTGAGAGGATATTGCATTTCCTGGTGTGCTGGTAATGTCTATAGGATTACTTCCAACCTCACCAGGGTGATGCTCTCCTTTTAGAAGGCCTCCCTCCTCCAAGGCAGCACAGGGGCTGCCAGACTGGAGGTGGGACTTCTCTACAACATCCCTGTAGGCCTCCTTTATGTATCTCTCTGTCTCCCTCAGCTCCTCCAAGTCTGCTACTCTAGCCTCAAGAGAACGGACTTGCTCTCTGAGAGCTAGGAGCTCTTTGCATCGAGCACACACATATGACATCTCACCAACTGGGAGATAATCATACATTTATTTATTATATTTGTATCCCGCACTTTCCCATTTGTTATTAGCATTTGTATAGCGCTACCAGATGCACACAGCGCTGAACACCTGATACAAAGAGCCAGTCCCTGCTCAAAAGAGCTTACAATCTAAATAATACAGACAGACAAGACAGTTACGGGTGAGGGAGTAATGGGAGCTAAAAAGCAGCAGTGAAAAGGTGGGTTTTCAGCATAGATTTGAAAACAGGTAGAGATGGAGCTAGACGTATAGGTCCAGGAAGTCTATTCCAGGCATAAGGTGCCGCAAGAGAAAAGGAGCGAAGCCTGGAGTTAGCAATGGAGGAGAAGGGGGACGACAAGAGAGATCTGTCCAGTGAGCGGAGTTCACGGGGAGGAATGTAGGGAGAGATGAGTGTGGAGAGGTAATGGGGGGCTGCAGAGTGGATGCATTTAAAGTAAGGTACTAGGGATATCAGATAAATATAATGACTCTTTTGACTGTTGTAATTTATTTAGGGTTTGCTTCTTAGAAACTAATTAGATGTAATTCAGACTCAAATGAAAATTGAAAATTCCCCTCTTGGTGTCTTAATTAGAATAATTGACTATAAATGAAGAGCTGAGCTAGGGGTGGGAATGAGGACTGAACTGGGCTCTCCTGTGCCTTCTAATGCTGTGGCAGAAACTTCAAGTTTTAAAACTATGGGGAAAAGGGTATGGAGACTACCTGTAGCTAATAAAGGGCTAGGTTTACTAAGCGGTGCTATGGGTGTGTTAGCATTTTTAATGCGCGTAAATGGTGTACGCATGTTAAACGCTAATGCGCCCTGAGAAATATATAGGCGCTTTAGCGATTAATACACCTTAAATTTATAGGCGCGTTAAAAACTTTAACGCACCTTAGTAAACATACCCCAAAGTTTGCTTGCTTGGTTTTTTTGGGTTTTTTTTATTATTATTATTTTAACTGTGTTTATCAATATCCTACAATTCCTCTTTTAAACCCTAATCAAGAAAGCTTATCCTAATGACCCAACTCAACTTTTTAAGCCCACCCACATGATTCCTGCCCCGACGATTATTATATCTTTGACCATGTCTCACAATCTCCTTATGCTCATTCCTCAATCTCTTCCTCTCCATCCTTCCTACTCCTTACCCCTCCCAATCTCTTCTCCTTTTGCTCATCCTATCTTTGTTTACCTCTCCATGCTCAATTTACATATCCTCAAAACCCCACTACTACTATGTTTACTACAACTTGTAACATTCTCCTTCAAGACTTTGTAATTCTATTTACTATGTAAGCCGCATTGAACCTGCTATGTGTGGGAAAGCGCAGGGTACAAATGTAATTAATAATAATAATAATAATCTTTAAGCTGTGGCAGAAACTTCAAGTTTTAAAACTATGGGGAAAAGTTTATGGAGACTAGCTAATAAAGTTTGCTTGCTTTTTTTATTTTAAAATTCTAACTGTGTTTATCAATATCCTACAATTCATCTTTTAAACCCTAATCTTTAAGTTACCAAGCTCAGAATAAACTAATGTCACTTACCCATAGAGATGTCCTCTTCTGTCAGAACTTCTCAGAAAGAAAGTTGAGTGGGACCTTTCCTCTATATATAGTTTGGATTCTAAGGAGACTATCCAGCTTATAATCGAAAGCAAAAAACGTCTATATTGCGACCCAAATCGGGAGATGGGCGTCTTTCTCCCGTGGGCGCCCAAATCGGTATAATCGAAAGCCGATTTTGGACGTTTCCAACTGCAATCCGTCGCGGAAACGGGTAAAGTTGCTGGGGGCGTGTTGGAGGCATGGTGAAGGCAGAACTGGGGCATGGTTATTGGCCAAGGAGAGATGGGCGTCTTTAGCTGATAATCGGGGAAAAAAAAGGCATTTTTACCGCGATTTTGGGTCACTTTTTTTGGACCCTTTTTTTTTCACAAACAGGTCCCAAAAAAGTGCCCCAACTGACCAGATGACCACTGGAGGGAATTGGGGATGACCTCCCCGGACTCCCCCAGTGGTCACTAACCCCCTCCCACCAAAAAAACCCCACTTTAAAAACTTTTTTTCCAGCCTCTATGCCAGCCTCAAATGCCGTACCCACCTCCATGACAGCAGAATGTATTCTATCCTGTGACAGCCTTTCCCTGGTTCTGATGTGGCTCTCGGGTGAGTGTGACACCTTTTCTGTTATGCGCACTGCAGAGTCACATCAGCAATGCATTGTGGTGGGTGTAGGGTATTGGGTTCCGTGATTCCACTAGCTTGTGGCAAATGCTCACGATGTTGGTAGTTGGTAGGTTCTACTCCCATGGTGCTTTTCCCCCTGCTTACTTGATCAGAGTGTGCCCTGTTTTGTTTCCGGTAGTCCATGAGGTAGTGGCCAATTTTGTAAGCCAGTTTTAGATCCCTTTCAAGTGTTAGCCATGTTACAGAACTTAGTTCTTCCCTTGAATGTGGCTGAAAGAGGGCATTGTACAGCATTCTGCCAGCTCTGACCTACTGCTCATCTCAGTACCAGGGAGACTCGTTGCCAGTGGGGCACAACTTCTGATCTGCAGTTAACTGTGAGTAAGCATGCTTATTCCAATAAAGGACGTTTTCGGAGAGATTAGTCTTCAGGTGTCAACTGGTGTGCCAATGTTATATAGCAGCAACAAGTCCTAGAGGCCTGCATGTATGCAGGTCCCTGGAGCACTTTTAGTGGGTACCGCAGTGCACTTCAGCCAGGTGGACCCAGCCCATCCCCCCCTACCTGTAACACTTGTGCTGGTAAATGGGAGGTCTGCAAAACCCACTGTACCCACATGTAGGTGCCCCCTTCACCCCTAAGAGCTATGGTAGTGTTGTACATTTGTGGGTAGTGGGTTTTGGGGGAGGGGGGTTGGGGGCTCAGCACCCATGGTAAGGGAGCTATGCATGTGGGAGCGTTGTCTGAAGTCCACCGCACTGACCTCTAGGGTGCCCAGTTGGTGTCCTGGCATGTCAGGGGAGCGACTGTACTACAAATCATGGCCCCTCCCATGACCAAATGGCTCGGATTAGAACGTTTTTGAGCTGGGCATTTTTAGTTTCCATTATCGCTAAAAAAAACAAACGCCGAGCTGAAAAACGTCCATTTTTTTCAAAAATACAGTCTGTCCCGCCTCTTCACGTACCCGTTCACGGACATAGACCCCCATGGAGATAGGCGTTCGCTTTCGATTATGCCCCTCCACTTCAAACAAACCCTTTGAAGCTAGCCCAGTAATCAAATTGCCCTTAGTAACCTTAGCAACTGTTCTACTTCCTCACACCTTAATTCATACCTAATTCAGGTCAACTGCAGTGCTTCCTCTCCACCAGGCAAGGACAGAGAATAACTTTCTTTTACAACAGTTCAAGCCAAGTTACTATCCTTTTTATATTCTTGGCTGTTAAGTTTCTACCTCTAGAGAAATTTTCAGTTTAAAACTATAGGGAAATGTCACGCTCCCCACCTGCTCGCGGTCCTGACCGCCTTCTGGTTCCGCTTCTGTATGGGGGAGCATCGGCCATGCAGGTTAGGCCGACGTCCCAACGTTATTCTTTTCCCCTTGCTCACTGCCACGACCTGCCTGGCGTTGCCGGCGAGGCGCCCCAGTCCTCGGTACCCGTCTTCTCTACTGTTTTGAAGCACCGGCCATCTTGGCTGCGCTGGCGCTCCTGGATCGGCGTTCTGCTTCCAGGCATGGGGCCCGGGAACTTGGGCCACGCCTTCTGACACCCGAATTGGCTTCCTGCATCTGGGTTCCGCCTCCTTTGGCCGGCTGGCCAATCGGAATTCCATCTTGCCAGCTGAATCCTTTTCCCTATCTCTGGCCAGCTGAAGATCATTCCTCTGGAAGGTGGGGGCTATTTAAACAGTTCCTACTCCTCTAACTTTGCTTCGGCTTCTACTTAGGTAGAGTGGCTGGTGCTCTGGTGACCTTCGTCTACTGCTTCTTGCGTGTCCTGATCAGAGACTTTGCCTGGACCTGACTACTGCCTTTGCTTGCCGCCTGCCTATAGACTTTGCCTGGACCTGAGTACTGCTTTTGCTTGCCGCCTGCCTAAAGACTTTGCCTGGATCTGACTACTACTTTTGCTTGCTGCCTGC
The DNA here is from genome assembly GCF_901765095.1 of Microcaecilia unicolor. Lineage (NCBI taxonomy): Eukaryota > Metazoa > Chordata > Amphibia > Gymnophiona > Siphonopidae > Microcaecilia > Microcaecilia unicolor. Next base: position 216,183,908 of record NC_044036.1, read on the forward strand.
CTATAGACTTTGCCTGGACCTGACTACTGCCTTTGCTTGCCGCCTGCCTAGAGACTTTGCCTGGACCTGAGTACTGCTTTTGCTTGCCGCCTGCCTAGAGACTTTACCTGGACCTGATTACTGCTTTTGCTTGCCACCTGCCTATAGACTGTTCCTGGACCTGACTAGTGCTTTTGCTTGCCGCCTGCCTAGAGACTTTGCCCAGAATTGACTACTGCATCTGCCTGCCGCCTGCCTAGAGACTTTGCCCAGACTTGACTACTGCATCTGCCTGCCGCCTGCATAGAGTTCTTGCTTGGATCCAGCTTCTGCTTCTAGTGCCCTGCTCTGTGTTATCTGTCCGCTGTACTCCAACCCCGCTCGTGAGCCCTTGAGCCCAGACCCCCCTCCCCCTCCCCCAACAGTAAGGAAGACAAGGGGAGCCCAGGGTAGACTGAACCACAGTAGTAGCAAGAGCCCGCCTTCAATGTACTCACCAAGGACAACAGCTTCGAGGAGAGGAACAGGCCTCCTCACAGGTAGAGGACACAGGAACCAGCCGGCGGCAACCGGTACTCCCCACGGAACAGCAGGAACAATGAAACTGGGGCATCTAACCGTCTTCACCTGCACTTAGCTAACATTCAGTAAGAGTTGAGCCCTTACCTGCAGTCAGCCGGCAGGGCTTAGGGACTTCCGAACCAGCAGCAGCACTATGAGAAGCTGAACCCCACTGAGAATCAGATCTGGGCAGGCAGTACCCAGAACTAAACCAAGAAATACAAGCCAGAGGCAAGCTACTGGCTACAGCACACAAACACACTCAGAACCAGAGACCAAAGGGTTAACACACACCAGCTACAGGAAAGGGGAGGGGCCACAGCAGGGAAGCGAAGAGAAAATACCCAGGAAGACAAAAGCTGCTCTGAAACCAAAACTACACTCAGCTGCTCCCTCCCGGGGAAAACAACCAGAGAAGGGAAATGAATAGGAACTAAACCCAGCACAGACACACAGCAAGGGAACACAGAACAGAGAGAGAAAAGGCAACACAGAATACCCCTCCTCCACAGCACAAGCTCTCAAACACGGATATCTAACAGGCTAAAGGCAAGCATGTAGCTCAAACGCCAAAGCACCGTACCCTGGGCTAGCAGGTAACAAATAGACCCTGGATACTGACGTCAGCACTGCAAACGTCAGCTACACCTCGAGCTGACCAATGGCAGGTAAGGCCCTCCCAGCTACTCTAGCAGAGACATTCCCACTCCTCCCCAGCCTGCCAGCAGAAACATAACATCACCTCCCCCTCAAGGGCCTCCCCCTCCCTCGGCCTCGGGGTCTTGACTTATGAGGATAGAGACGGTGGAACCGATTTACCAGCACAGGGACATGTACATGACCAGCATCTTCCCAGGAATTCTCTGCAGAACTGAAGCCCTTCCAAGCAATCAGGTACTGGAGGCGGCCCCTGACGCGCCTGGCATCCAGAATCTTTTGGACCTCATATTCCTCCTGAGAGAGTAAAATCACAGGGGAGGAGTGTAGAGTGGGCAAAGATCCTTTTCGAAGAACCACCGGCTTCAGCAGAGAAACATGAAATGAGTTATGTACCTGAAGAGTGGATGGAAGTTTCAGCTGGTAACATACTGGATTAATTTGCCGAAGAATAGGGTAAGGACCCACAAAGCGAGGCGCAAATCGGGTTGAAGGGGTTTTCAAGCGCAGATTGCGAGTGGACAACCAAACCAGATCGCCTGGCTGGAACTGGGGTCCTACTCTCCGGTGTTTGTCCGCTTGATGTTTCATGCGCGTTGAGGTCATCTGAAGGGTTCTCCGGACATCCGCCCAAACAGCCTGGAGGGAAGCAACTGCCGCATTGGCAGCGGGAACATCAGTTTTAATCCTTACCAGCAGAGGTATCCGAGGAGTCTGTCCATAAACTACATAGAATGGAGACGTCCCGGTGGCAGAACTCTCCTTATAGTTGTGAGCAAATTCAGCCCAGGGGAGTAATTGACTCCAGTCACCCCGATGGTCAGAAACATACAGTCTCAGGAACTGCTTTAGACATTGATTGATGCGCTCACTCTGACCGTTAGATTAAGGATGGTAGCCAGATGAAAAATTCAGTTTTACCCCTAGAGCCAGATTCAGCGCCCGCCAAAATTTGGCCACAAATTGTACTCCACGATCGGATGTGATGGACTCCGGTAGGCCATGTAGCCGAAAAATGTACTGAATGAAATACTGAGCCAGTTTCACAGCCGAGGGCAGTCCGGACAAGGGTACAAAGTGAGCCATCTTAGAAAAGCGGTCCACCACCACCCAAATGGTGGTATGCCCCTCTGACTCAGGGAGATCCGTGATAAAATCCATGGCTATAAGAGTCCACGGCCTCTCAGGAATCGGTAATGGCATGAGAAGCCCCTGGGGTTTCCGTCGATCTGTTTTATGTTGGGCACATTCTGGATAGGCCGCCACGAATTCCTGCACGTCATGGTCCAGTGTAGGCCACCAATATTTCTGCGCAATAAAGCGCTTAGTTCCTAATACCCCTGGATGCCCAGCCAGACGAGAAGCATGACCCCACTGCAGTATCCTTTCCCTCCACCGGGAGGATACAAAGGTCAAACCCAGTGGTATGTTGCACGTTAAGGCAGACAAGATAATAGCAGGCTCGATTACATGTTGCAGGGGTTCCTCCTCCAGATCAGACTCCATTGACCTGGAAAGCGCATCTGCCTTTGTATTTTTCGTGGCTGGACGATAGGTCAAGGTAAAGTTGAAGCGGGAGAAGAATAAGGCCCAACGAGCCTGTCGGGGATTCAATCTCCTCGCCTCCCGCAGATAAACCAGGTTCTTGTGGTCGGTAAAAACTGTGAAGGGTTCTTGCGCCCCTTCCAGAAGATGCCGCCACTCCTCCAGTGCAAGCTTAATGGCCAACAACTCCTGGTCCCCAATAGCATAGTTCTTCTCAGTTGGGGTATATTTCTTCGAGAAGAAGACACAGGGAAGAAGTTTCCCTCCAGAGTGGACTTGTGACAGCACAGCCCCCGTGCCCACTGATGAGGCATCCACCTCCACAAAGAACTTTTTAGTAGGATCAGGATGTCGTAATACCGGTGCCCTGATAAAGGCCTGCTTCATGTTCTCGAATGCTCTGCCCGCTTCCAGTGGCCAATTACGAGCATCGGCATCTTTCTTGGTCAAGGCCGTGAGAGGAGCAGTCAGAGATGAGTAGTTCAGAATGAACTGCCTGTAATAGTTTGCGAAGCCCAAAAAACGTTGCAGCACCTTGCGCCCCGAAGGCTGTTGCCATTGCAAAATTGTGGTTATTTTACTAGAATCCATCCGCAGTCCTTGTCTGGAAATGATATACCCCAGAAAGGGTAATTCAGGCTGATGAAATACACACTTCCCCAGCTTTACATATAGCTGATTCTCTCTCAGTCGTTGTAACACGATCTTTACATGTTCAGAATGTTCTTCCTGGGATCTGGAAAATATGAGACTGTCATCCAGATATACCATCACGAACTTATATAGGAGGTCTCTGAAGATGTCATTCATGAAGGATTGGAACACTGCTGGAGCACTAGCAAGGCTGAAGGGCATCACCAGATATTCGACGTGTCCATCGTGAGTATTGAATGCAGTCTTCCACTCGTCGCCCTCTCAGATCCGCACCAGATTGTAAGCCCCTCTGAGGTCCAATTTGGTGAATATCTGTGCTCCTCGCAGGCGATCGAACATCTCAGAGATCAGGGGTAACGGGTATTTGTCCTTCCGAGTCATCGAGTTGAGACCCCCATCCTTCTTCTCTACAAAAAAAAATCCAGCCCCCACTGGAGACTTCGACGGCCGGATGAATCCTCAGGCCAGATTATCCCGGATATAGTGAGACATGGCTTCGGTTTTGGGATGAGACAAAGGATACACACGCCCCCGGGGAACCACAGCTCCAGGCACTAACTCTATGGCACAGTCATAGGGGCGATGAGATGGTAATGTCTCCGCTCACCGTTTGGAGAAGACGTCCTTAAATGACTGGTACATGGTGGGAAGTATTATCTTGGCTTGGGCCAAGGGAAGCAATGTAGACATGGGAAGGACTTTGTCTAGGCAGCATTCATGGCAAGCTTAGCCCCAAGCCTCCAACTGACCCCGCTCCCAGTTGATGTGGGGATTATGCAGACTAAGCTATGGCATTCCAAGAATAATAGCTTCAGTGGCAGAACTCCAACCCGCACCATCATAGGCACGGTCCGAAACCGCAGCGCTCCTTGGACTAGCCCCACTGCCGCAGATATGGAGATAATGTGAGATAACTCTTCAGTAGGGATCCGGGGGTCTGGACTAGGTTCTGGCTGATAAAATTGCCACCGGCTCCCGAATCAACTAATGCCTCCAGACAAGGGGTTCCAAGGATAGAAAACAGGACTGGAACCACCACTTGTACTCTGGAAGACCCAGACCTCGCCCCCGATACTGTCTCCCGGGCCGGTATCAGAGTTGCCAGTTTCCCGACTTCCTGCGATTAGGGTATTCACGGACAAAGTGTCCCTTGGCTCCGCAGTATAAACATAGACCTTCTACGCGCCTTCGCTGCTTTTCTTGCGCAGATGTAACTACTCGCTCTACCTGCATAGGCTCTGATTCGTCCTGAGAATCCTGTGATTGGCCAGCAGGGCTCTTAGAAGACGTCTGCGAGTCATTCTTCCCATACTGGTGACTAGCGCGACGCTCACTGGCACGTTCCCTGAAGCGGATGTCCACCTGGGTACAAAGGCGAATCAGATCATCCAAGTTAGAGGGAAGCTCTCGACCCGTGAGCTCATCTTTTATAACACTCTGCAGCTCCTATCTCAGGTAAGGCCAGGGTTGTTCGGCCGCCAAACATTGTTTGGCACAAGGACTCACTATTTCTTACTGCAGGCCTGACAGGAAAAGGGATTATACACTATGGAAAGTAGTTAATAATTCTTTGTTCTCTCTCTTATATTTTTATTTTCTTTCTAATACTGAACTGAGCCCTACCGTGCCTTCTAGAGACTATCTGTTAATGCTGTGGCAGAAACTTCAAGTTTTAAAACTATGGGGAAAAGGGTATGGAGACTAAAAGAGAAATCTTGCCTCACCAATCTATTACATTTCTTTGAAGGTGTAAACAAATATGTGTATAAAGGCGAGCCAGTTGATATTGTGTATCTGGATTTTCAAAAGGCATTTGACAAAGTTATTATGAAAGATTCCTGAGGAAATTAGCAGTGCCGTAGCGAGGGCGGCTGACACCCGGGGTAGGTCGCCGCTGCGCACCCCCCCCAGGTGCAGCACGACACCCCCCCCCCCCTTCGGCGCGCACCCTCCCCCCTCCAGAGTGCACCTCCCCCCCGGAGCGCATTCTTACTTGAATTAGGAAGCGAGGGGCGGGCGAGAGGGCCGATCCGCCCCCGAGTGCACGTCGCAGGGAGCTGCGTCGGCTCCGCTGGTTCCCTGCTCTCTCTGCCACAGAACAGGAAGTAACCTGTTCTGGGGCAGAGGGAGAAGGGAACCAGTGGAGCCGACACCCCCCCAGCGGCGTGCACGCGGGGCGGACCGCCCCACCACCCCCCCTTCCTAAGCCACTGGAAATTAGAGAGTCATGGGATAGGAGGTAATGTCCTATTGTAGATTAAAAACAGGTTAAAAGATAGAAAACAGAGATTAAGATTAAATGGTCAATATTCTCAATGGAGAACAGTAGATAGTGGGATTCCCCAGGAGTTTGTGCTGGCACCACTGCATTTTAACATGTTTATAAATGATTTTCAGATGGGAATAACTAGTGAGGTAATTAAATTTCCTGATGACACAAAATTACTCAAAGTTGTTAAATTGAAAGAGGATTGCGATAAATTACAAGAGGACCTTATGAGACTGGGAGACTGGCATCCAAATGGCTGATAACATTTATTGTGAGCAAGTGCAAAGAGGGAAAGAGGAACCCAAACTATAGCTATGTGATACAAGGTTCCACATTAGGAGTCACTGACCAGGAAAAGGATCTAGGTGTCATTGTTGATGATACTTTGAAACACTCTGCTCAGTGTGCAGTGGCAGCTAAGAAAGCAAATAGAATGTTAGGTATTATTAGAAAAGTAATGGAAAGCAAAATGAGAATGTTATAATGCCTTGTATCTCTCCATGGTGCGACCACGACTCCAATACTGTGTGAATCATGGCCTCAAGGGCCTTTGCAATCTGTCACAGATTCAGGTGAGGTGAGCCCTTGGACCAAAGCTGGAGCTTTGGCAGACAAGTCACCTGGGCTGGCACAGGCAGGAATCAGAACAGACTGGACTAGAATAAACCAGGATACTCGACAAGGCAGGACAAAGGTAACAAGGCACAATGGACAAGACAAGGACTGGATCCAGACAGGACTGGACTAGAAGAAACAGTATAAGGCTAAGCACAACTAGACAGGCAAAACAGGGCAGGAGTGAGGCAACAAGAACAAACAGAAGCAAGATGATAAACAGGGAAGGAACAGGATTCAGGAGCTGACTTGGCTTGGTAGCTGGAACAGGATTCAGGAATGGGCTAGGCTTGGCAGCTAGAACAGGATTCAGGAATGACTAAGCTTGGCAGCTGGAACAGGATTCAGGGATGACTAGACTTGGCAGCTGGAACAGGATTCAGGAATGGACCTGGCTTGGCTGCTGGAACAGGATTCAGGAACAGACTTGGCAGCTGAAACAGGATTCAGGAACGGATTGCCTTGGCAGCTGGAACAGGATTCAGGAACGGACAAAGCTTGGCAGCTGGAACAGGATTCAGGAACGGACATGGCTTGGCAGCTGGAACAGGATTCAGGAATGGACCAGGCTTAGTAGTTGGAACAGGATTCAGGAATGAAATTGGCTTTAGCAGAAAGCAAGAACAGAGCTTGGCTTTAACAGAAAGCAAGAACAGAGCTTGGCTTTAGCAGAAAGCAGGAACAAAGCTTGGCTTTAACAGAAAGCAGGAACAAAGCTTGGCTTTAACAGAAAGCAGGAACAGAGCTTGGTTTTAGCAAAAAGCAGGAACAAGGTTTAACTGTAGCAAGAGTCAAGAGGGCTAGACTGAAAGCAGGAGCCAATGGTAGAGTCAAACTGTTAGACACCAAGAGCAGGGTGTGGCTCTAGAGCCAGGCTTTCAGGTACAAGACTCAGAAACATAAGAACAAACCTTCAGGGACAAAACTCACAGGAACAAAGCCAGGCTGGAATCAAACATATAAACGGCGAGTAACCGTACTCACTCGCAAATGAGCAGTAGAGACTTCCCTCTCTGCCCCGCCCCCGCTTCAATACGTGATAATGGGGGCGGGACAGAGAGGGAAGTCTCTACTGGCATGCTGCAGACGTTGGAACCGCTCCCCCTCCCCCCTCTCTCGGAGTCGCCGCCGCCCCTTCATCTGGCCCGAGCACTGTGAACTTACATCACCACGCAGCAGCAGGCACATCAGCAAAGCTGCCGTCGGGCTTCCTTCTCTGCCTTTGTCCCGCCCTCGCCGACGTTACGTCACACGAGGGTGGGACACAGGCAGAGAAAGAAGCCCGCCCCGACGGCAGCTTTGCTGATGTGCCTGCTGCTGCGTGGTGATGTAAGTTTACAGTGCTGCTCGGGCTGGGTGAAGGAGCGGCGACTCCGGGGGGGGGGGCTCGGAACCCCCCCCCCCCCCATTCCAAAAGTAGCCCGTTTTCACGGGCTCAACGGCTAGTCAAAGCATACAGGAACAAAGCCAAGCAGGGATTGGATCTAAACAGGGCACACAAAGACAAGGTTAAGAGACCTCTTGCAAAGGCAACGCATGAGAATTCCAAGGTGGTTGATAAAGGACTTTGCTGATGATGTCACAACTTGGAATGAGGCTTGGACTGTAGGCACATCAGACAGCAGATGCTTCAAAGCAGGATCAAGGCAGTCCAGAGAAGCCACAGAGCCAGATAACTGGAAAAAGGTGAGTCTGGACGAAGGCTAAAGTGGCTAGGGCTCTTCAGCTTGGAGAACAGATGGCTATGATAGAAGTCTATAAAATAATGAGTGGAATGGAATGGGTGGAAATGATTCACTTGTTTACTCTTTCCAAAAATACTAGAACTAGGGGACACACAATAAAGCTCTTAAGTAGTACATTTAAAACAAATTAGAGAAAATATTTCTTCATTCAACGTTTAATTAAAGTCTGGAATTCGTTGCCAGAGAATGTGGTAAAAGTAGTTAGCTTAGCAGGGTTTAAAAAAGGTTTGGATAACTTCCTAAAAGAAAAGTTCAGAAACCATTATTAAGATGGACTTGGGGAAAATCCGCTGCTTATTTACATAAGTACATAAGTAATGCCATACTGGGAAAAGACCAAGGGTCCATCGAGCCCAGCATCCTGTCCACGACAGCGGCCAATCCAGGCCAAGGGCACCTGGCTAGCTTCCCAAACGTACAAACATTCTATACATATTATTCCTGGAATTGTGGATGTTTCCCAAGTAGCGGTTTATGGACTTGTCCTTTAGGAAACCGTCCAACCCATTTTTAAACTCTGCTAAGCTAACCGCCTTCACCACTTTCTCCGGCAACAAATTTCCAGAGTTTAATTATACGTTGGGTGAAGAAATATTTTCTCCGATTTGTTTTAAATTTACTACACTGTAGTTTCATCGCATGCCCCTAGTCCTAGTATTTTTGGAAAGCGTGAACAGATGCTTCACATCCACCTGTTCCACTCCACTCATTATTTTATATACCTCTATCATGTCTCCCCTCAGCCGTCTCTTCTCCAAGCTGAATAGCCCTAGCCTCCTTAATCTTTCGTCATAGGGAAGTCGTCCCATCCCCGCTATCATTTTAGTCACCCTTCGCTGCACCTTTTCCAATTCTACTATATCTTTCTTGAGATGCGGCGACCAGAATTGAATACAATACTCAAGGTGCGGTCGCACCATGGAGCGATACAACAGCATTATAACATCCTCACACCTGTTTTCCATACCTTTCCTAATAATACCCAACATTCTATTTGCTTTCCTAGTCGCAGCAGCACACTGAGCAGAAGGTTTCAGTGTGTTATCGACGACGACACCCAGATCCCTTTCTTGGTCCGTAACTCCTAACGTGGAACCTTGCATGACGTAGCTATACTTCAGGTTCTTTTTTCCCACATGCATCGCCTTGCACTTGCTCACATTAAACGTCATCTGCCATTTAGCCGCCCAGTCTTCCAGTCTCGTAAGGTCCTCTTGTAATTTTTCACAATCCTGTCGCGATTTAACAACTTTGAATAACTTTGTGTCATCAGCAAATTTAATTACCTCGCTAGTTACTCCCATCTCTAAATCATTTATAAATATATTAAAAAGCAGCGGTCCTAGCACAGACCCCTGAGGAACCCCACTAACTACCCTTCTCCATTGTGAATACTGCCCATTTAACCCCACTCTCTGTTTCCTATCCTTCAACCAGTTTTTAATCCACAATAGGACATTTCCTCCTATCCCATGACCCTCCAATTTCCTCTGTAGCCTTTCATGAGGTACCTTGTCAAACGCCTTTTGAAAATCCAGATACACAATATCAACTGGTTCCCCTTTGTCCACATGTTTGTTTACTCCTTCAAAGAATTGAAGTAAATTGGTCAGGCAAGATTTCCCCACACAAAAGCCGTGCTGATTTGGTCTCAGTAATCCATGTCCTCGGATGTGCTCTGTAATTTTGTTTTTAATAATAGCCTCTATCATTTTCCCTGGCACTGATGTCAGACTCACCGGTCTATAATTTCCCGGATCTCCCCTGGAGCCTTTTTTAAAAATCGGCATTACATTGGCCACCCTCCAATCTTCCGGTACCACGCTCGATGTTAAGGATAAGTTGCATATCACTAGCAGTAGCTCCGCAAGCTCATTTTTCAGTTATATCAGTACTCTAGGATGAATACCATCCGGTCCAGGAGATTTGCTACTCTTCAGTTTGCTGAACTGCCCCATTACGTCCTCCAGGTTTACCGTGAAGTCAGTAAGTTTCTCCGACTCGTCCGCTTGAAATACCATTTCCGACACCGGTATCCAACCCAAATCTTCCTCGGTGAAAACCGAAGCAAAGAATTCATTCAGTCTCTCCGCTACTTCTTTGTCTTCCTTGATCGCCCCTTTTACCCATCGGTCATCCAGAGGCCCAACCGATTCTTTTGCCGGCTTCCTGCTTTTAATATACTGAAAAAAAATTTACTATGTTTTTTTGCCTCTAATGCTATCTTTTTTTCATAATCCCTCTTGGCCTTCTTTATCTGCGCCTTGCATTTGCTTTGACACTCCTTATGCGGCTTCTTGTTATTTTCAGACGGTTCCTTCTTCCATTTTCTGAAAGCGTTTCTTTTAGCCCTAATAGCTTCCTTCACCTCAGTTTTCAACCAGGCCGGCTGTCTTTTGGACTTCCGTCTTTCTTTTCTAATTCACGGAATATGTATGGCCTGGGCCTCCAGGATGGTATTTTTGAACAGCGTCCACGCCTGTTGTACAGTTTTTACTCTCTCAGTTGCCCCCCTAAGTTTTTTTTTTACCGTTCTCATTTTATCATAGTCTCCTTTTTTAAAGTTAAACGCTAACGTATTTGACTTTCTGTGTACAGTTACTTCAAGGTCGATATCAAAACTGATCATATTATGATCACTGTTATCAAGCGGCCCCAGTACCATAACGTTACTCACCAGATCATGCACTCCACTAAGGACCAAGTCTAGAATTTTTCCTTCTCTCGTCGGCTCCTGCACCAGCTGCTCCATAAAGCTGTCCTTGATTTCATCAAGGAATTGTACCTCTGTAGCGTGTCCCGATGTTACATTTACCCAGTCTATATTTGGATAATTGAAGTCACCCATTATTATCACATTGCCCATTTTGTTCGCGTCTCTGATTTCTTTTATCATTTCTGCGTCTGCCTGCTCATCCTGGCGAGGCGGACGGTAGGATAGAATACACAAACTAGTAGAAATTGTAATAAGAGTATCTAATATCTTGCAAATAGATATATATATATAACACTGTGTGTAAAGGGAAAGTCTCATATGGTCACCGGGGTAATTTTTTATCACCAATACAAGTGAGCCCCTATTCTGTGACAGTTGTAATCATTGACTGACCCCCTCCTGCCGCTGTTTTCAGTTTCTTTTTATTTACTTTTTTTATGGAAAGATTTTTTTTTAATATTAAATCTATTTTATATTTATTTTGTCTTTAAATGTCTCGTGGCATTATAATTGCTTTTTTTTTTCCCGCTCTGAGACCTCTATCTACTCCCTTATAGTATCATATCAGATGGTGTTGGAAACCCGTCATGGCTGTACTCATTGTAACCAAACAATTGCAATCAACACTTATCTGTGTGTCCAGGTGTTGATTGCATGGTTCCCTCATAGATTTCTGGAGCCCAGCCCCTCTAGAGACCCTGTGAAAACCCTTGACATTCAAATCTACTTGCACACATGTACAGACAGAACCCAAAGTCACAAAACAAAACCCCATAATGACTATTCAACTGACCAGCCCCATCCCCCTCCCCTTCCCCCTCAACATTCCAAAACCATTCTCCAATAGTAAGTAGCATTCCTAATCCCAACAGACTCAAGAAAAACTTTCATGTGGTATGCATCCTCCAAACATCCATGTCAGCTGCTCCCCCAAACCTCCAGTACTAAACTAACCTTGTTACCCAGAAGCACACACCCGCCTTGCACATGTGCACTACTACCTCTTTGTCTGCTACTTTAGCCTCCAGAGATCAGACTCATTCTTTGAGATCCCAAGAACTCTTTACACTGAGAGCACACTTATTGTTATTATTATTAGCATTTGTATAGCGCTACCAGATGCACGCAGCGCTGCACACCTGATACAAAGAGACAGTCCCTGCTCAAAAGAGCTTACAATCTAAATAATACAGACAGACAAGACAGTTACGGGTGAGTGAGTAATGGGAGCTAAAAAGCAGCAGTGAAAAGGTGGGTTTTCAGCATAGATTTGATAACAGGTAGAGATGGAGCTAGACGTATAGGTCCAGGAAGTCTATTCCAGGCATAAGCTGCCGCAAGAGAAAAGGAGTGAAGTCTGGAGTTAGCAAAGGAGGAGAAGGGGGACGACAAGAGAGATTTGTCCAGTGAGCGGAGTTCACGGGGAGGAATGTAGGGAGAGATGAGAGTGGAGAGGTAATGGGGGGCTGCAGAGTGGATGCATTTAAAGGTCAGTACAAGAAGTTTAAATTGAATGCGGAAGCGGACAGGGAGCCAGTGAAGTGACTTGAGAAGTGGGCTAGTGTGGGTATAACGATTCTGGAAAATAAGTCGTGCCGCAGAATTTTGGACAGATTGGAGAGGAGAGAGATGGCTGAGCGGAAGACCAGTGAGAAGTAAATTGCAATAGTCCAAGCAGAGGTGACAAGGGTGTGGATAAGGGTTCTGGCAGCATATTCAGAAAGGAAGGGGTGAATTTTGCTAATATTGTAGATAAAGAAACAACAGGTTTTGGTGATCTGTTGAATATGCGCAGAGAAGGAGAGAGAGGAATCAAAGATGACTCCAAGGTTATGAGCCGAGGAGACAGGGAGGATGTGAGAGCCATTAACAGAGATAGAGAAAGGGGGAAGAGGGGAGGTGGGTTTAGGGGGGAAAATGAGAAGTTCAGTTTTGGACACTTATGACCTTTCACCATCATGAAGGTAATCATACCTGTGACACTCAGTGCAAAAGCCTGGATGATTTATTGCTGGACTGGATTATGACTGGATTGTTTAAGGGAGTAAGGATATCTAAAGTAAAATTAAGGGTCTTAAACTTTGTTATATTTTATGTTTGCTTCTTATTCAACTGAAAATACTTTAGGTTTAGGGTGAAGCACTTCATGATTTATTTCCATCTGCAAAATCGGAAAGAAGTAGGAGATCGTGGATGCTTTTCAAAGTGCTCTGCTCAGACAAATGGTGACAGAACCCACGAGGGAGGGAGCGATGCTGGATCTGGTGCTCACAAATGGGGATAGTGTGTCAAATGTCTGAGTGGGTGTTCACCTGGGCAGCAGTGACCATCAAACGGTTTGGTTTGATATGATAGCTGAAGTGGAGGGCGGCAACTCAAAACTCAAAGTCCTGGATTTCAAGCGTGCTGACTTTAGTAAAATGGGGGAATACCTGAGGAAGGATCGTTTAGACTACTGCAATCTGCTTCTTGCTGGCCTCACACTTAGTCACCTCTCCCCTCTCCAGTCGGTTCAAAACTCTGCTGCCTGTCTCATCTTCCACAAGGGTCGCTTTACTCATACTACCCCTCTCCTCAAGACCCTTCACTGGCTCCCTATCCGTTTTCGCATCCTGTTCAAACTTCTTCTACTAACCTATAAATGTACTCACTCTGCTGCTCCCCAGTATCTCTCCACACTCGTCCTTCCCTACACCCCTTCCCGTGCACTCCGCTCCATGGATAAATCCTTCTTATCTGTTCCCTTCTCCACTACTGCCAACTCCAGACTTCGCGCCTTCTGTCTCGCTGCACCCTACGCCTGGAATAAACTTCCTGAGCCCCTACGTCTTGCCCCATCCTTGGCCACCTTTAAATCTAGACTGAAAGCCCACCTCTTTAACATTGCTTTTGACTCGTAACCACTTTTAACCACTCGCCTCCACCTACCCTCCTCTCTTCCTTCCCATTCACATTAATTGATTTGATTTGCTTACTTTATTTATTTTTTGTCTATTAGATTGTAAGCTCTTTGAGCAGGGACTGTCTTCCTTCTATGTTTGTGCAGCGCTGCGTACGCCTTGTAGCGCTATAGAAATGCTAAATAGTAGTAGTAGTAGTAAGGAGCTAATGGGATGGGAGGGCGAACGAGAAGTGGAAGGACAGTGGTCTAGGCTGAAAGAAGCTATAAACAGGGCCACAAACCTTTATGTAAAGAGAGTAAATAAAAGCAAGAGAAAAAGGAAACCAATATGGTTCTCCAAGCAACTGGCTGAAAAAAATAAAGGCTAAAGAGCTGGCATTCCTGAAGTACAGAAAAACTCAAGAAGAGGAACACGGAGAGGAATACCGGATGAAACTAAAAGACGCCAAGAGAGAGATATGTCTGGCGAAAGCGCAAGTGGAAGAACAAATGGCTAGAAAGGTAAGGAGGGGTGACAAAAATTTCTTCAGGTATATTAGTGAAAGGAGGAAGAGAAAAAAGGGAATTGTGAGAATGAAAGATGCTGCGAACTGCTATGTAGAAAATGATGAAGAAAAAGCAAATTTGCTAAACAGATACTTTTGCTCTGTTTTCACAGAAGAAAATCATGGAGAAGGACCACAATTGACTGACAAAAGTACATATGAGAATGGAGTGGATAGAGCACCTTTCACGGAAGAGAGTGTGTATGAACAACTTAAAAATCTAAAGGTGGACAAAGCCGTGGGACCCGACGGGATACACCACAGGATATTGAGGGAGCTCAGAGAGGTTCTGGTGGGTCCTCTTAAAGATTTGTTTAATAAATCCTTAGAGACGGGAGAGGTTCCGTGGGAGTGAAAAACGGCGGATGTGGTTCCTCTTCACAAAAGTGGTGATAGTGAAGAAGCTGGAAACTACAGGCCGGTAAGCCTCACCGGTTATTGGAAAAGTAATGGAATCGATGTTGAAGGAATGGATAGTAAATTTCCTGGAAGACAATAAGTTGCAAGATCCCAGACAACATGGTTTTACCAAAGGGAAATCGTGCCAAACGAATCTCATTGAATTCTTTGACTGGGTGACCAGAGAATTGAATCGTGGACATGCTATGGACGTAATCTACTTATTTATTTATTTATTTATTTTACAGCATTTATATCCCACATTTTCCCACTCAAGGGCAGGCCCAATGTGGCTTACAGTAATTTACAAAAGCATACATCAAATCTTCAACAAACAAACAGTCAACGGCATTGTAGGGAAAGGGACAAGTGAGTAATAGCAGAGGTGGGAAAATATGGATAGAAAATAGAATTCATTAGGTAGCGGTGCGGGGCGGGTCAAGAGCGTAAGCCTTTCCGAATAAGTAGGTCTTAAGGTATCTTTTGAAGGTCGGATGATCAGGGATAACTTTCACAAATGTAGGTAGCTATAAAACAACAAAGCAGAGTGGAATCAATGCATTTATTGGAACAATACCCAACGTGGCCACATTTCGCCCTCAGGCTGCGTCAGGGGTACAAACTATCAGAAGTGTATATAAACATGCATATCAGTTAAGTTGGGAGCAGCAGATAAGTGGAACTAGATTTCTGGAACAATAGTTTTTACCTCACTACAAGTGTGTATGACATGTTTATATACACTTCTGATAGTTTGTACCCCTGACGCAGCCTGAGGGCGAAACATGACCACGTCGGGTATTGTTCCAATAAATGCATTGATTCCACTTTGCTTTGTTGTTTTATATCTATTGTTTTGTAAGCAGTTGTGTGCCTTTTTGTTTTTTTGTTTTGTACAAATTTAGGTAGACCATTCCTCAGTTGTGCGCTAATATAGGAAAAGGTGGAAGCGTAAGCGGTTTTATACTTGAGGCCACTGTAGATTGGGTAATGCAGATTTAGGTACAAGTGAGCTGAGAGAGTTTCGAGGTGGTAAGCTGACAAGGGCGTCCATATACACAGGGGCTTCACTATAGAGAATTCTATGCACCAAAATGCAAATTTTAAATGTTATTCGGTCCTTTACAGGGAGCCAGTGCAGTTTCTCACACAGTGGCCTTGAGTTTTCAAACCTCGATTTACCATAAATGAGCCTAGCAGCTGTGTTCTGGGCAGTTTGTAATTTTTTCAGGAGCATGTCTTTGCACCCTGCATATATCCCATTACAGTAATCAAGGCGGCTAAGGACTAAAGACTGAGTTAAACCTCGAAATACTTCCCTAGGGAAATAAGGTTTTATGCGTTTTAGCTTCCAAAGAGAGAAGGACATTTGTCTGGTGGTAGAGTTTGTTTGTTGCTCCAGAGTTAAGTGTCTGTCTACAAGTACACCTAATATTTTTAGAGACTGTGAGATCGGTAAGACAAGCTCAGGTGTGATTGATGTGGAGGTCGTGAACTTGTTATAGGGAGTGGAGAGGACAAGGCAATGTGTTTTCTCAGCATTAAATTTGAATTTAAAAGTGTTGGCCCAATCTAGCATTGTGCGTAACCCAAGTTGTATTTCATTGGCTATCTCGCTCAAGTCAGTTTTAAAAGGAATAGAGATAGTGATGTCATCCACATAAATAAATGGGTTGAGACCTAATTTGGAAAGGGCTGTGGCCAGAGGAACCAACATTATGTTGAAGAGTGTTGGGGAAAGAGTTGAGCCCTGAGGCACACCACAGTCTGCATTCCAGCAAGGCGACAGGCTTGAGTTAGAGCTAACTTGGTATGATCTTGTGGTTAAAAAAACCTTTCAGCCATGCTAGCACCAAAGTAGTCAAGGAGCTGAAGCAGGATGTCAAGGCTCACCATGTCGAAAGCACTAGACATGTCAAATTGTAAGAGCAGAATTCTCTTTCCAACAGCTATTTCCTTTTTAAAGTTGGTCAGGAGGGTGACAAGCACGGTTTCGGTACTATGGAGAGGACGGAATCCTGACTGCGACTCATGCAATATATTAAACTTGTCCAAGAACTCCTTGAGCTGTTTGTACACCATGCTCTCCATCAATTTCAAGAAAAGTAGAATAGACGCAATCGGCCGATAGTTGGCAAGATCTTGTCTGTTTTTCTTGACATCTTTGGGAATCGGGGTAAGTAGGATGTTTCCAAAAGTTTCAGGGAACTCGCCAATACCAAGCATAACTTTGAAATGCTGCGTCAAATCAGCTATGAAGCAACGAGGAGCACATTTGAGTAAATAGTTTGGGCAATCATCTAATTTGCTGGAAAGTCTGCAAATCTCCTGTAGGACAGAATCCACAGTAAGAGGTGTGAAGAGTGAGAACGATCGGTCAGCTGGGTGCTCGCCTGAACTCGGATCAAGGTCACTGAGAAAATCACTTACACACAAACTGCTCTGCGGTAGGGAATTCTTTAATTTTGTGTGTTTTTCTTTGAAAAACTTAGCCAAAGTTGCAGCAGGTGGAATACCTTTATTGACAGATGTGAGCACTGTAGTATCCGTGAGTTTGTTAACTAAAGAGTAGAGTTGTTTCAAATCTTTGTACTCTGGGCCTATTTTAGATTTACAATAGAGTTTGGATTGTCTGATAGCATAATTATACTTTCTCTGAGAGGCCTTCCATGCATTTAGATGTTGAGTGTCCTGGCGCTTTCTACAGGCCCTTTCGAGTCATCTGCAAGTGGTTTTAAGTTGTTTAAGATCATCATTAAACCATGGTGCAGCAGCAGTCCTCTTTGTGGACCTTGCTCTGAGAGAAGCAATGGTGTCCAAAATTCTTCTGCATCTTGCGTCCCAATTTGCCAAGAAGTTAACAGAATCCACCGGCTCAGGCCAATCTGTCTCATAAATTAACTGCCAAAATACCTTGGGGTCAATATAAACTCTAGTGTAATAAGCCGTTTGATTTTGAGAGTATGGTGGGCCTTTCACCTGCCATGAAATGGAGCAGGTTAGCTTGAAGTGATCCAACCAAGGGATTGCTGACCATAAAGCAGAGTTTATATGAAAAGTGAGGTTAGCGGCTGATTTTAGGGAGAGGAGGTCAAGCATGTGTCCTTTCAAATGGATTGCTTGGTGATTCCAGCAGGAGAAATCCCAGGAGTAGAGAAAGCCCAAGCAGTCACGCGTGTCGGAAGATGAGTAGTTTTCAAGATGCAGATTAATATCACCCAGAATGAGTACATTGGAGCTGGTCAAACATGCGCTGGAAACAAAATTTGCAAAAATAGGCTGTACCTCATTCCAGTTGCTAGGCGGTCTATATAATAGGATGCAGATCAGATGACTAAATAAGGTTTTATTGAAGATTCTGATAGATGTGATTTCAAGATTTCAGCAAAGCTTTTGACACGGTTCCCCACAGGAGGCTCTTAAATAAACCTGATGGGCTGAAAATAGGACCCGATGTGGAAAGCTGGATTAGGAACTGGTTGACGGACAGTTACCAGAGGGTGGTGGTAAATGGAATTCGCTCGGAGGAGGGAAAGGCGAGTAGTGGAGTGCCTCAGGGATCGGTGCTGGGGCCGATTTTGTTCAATATATTTGTGAGTGACATTGTCGAAGGGTTAGAAGGTAAAGTTTGCCTTTTTGCGTATGATACTAAAATTTGTAACAGAGTGGACACCCGGGAAGGAGTGGAAAACATGAAAAAGGACCTACGGAAGCTAGAAGAATGGAGGAGGAGTATGGAAGTGGCTGGTTTGGCTCAGACTCGAGGAGAAAAGATGAAGGATCAGGAGTTGAACCACTGAACCACTGAACCAGTTGAACCACTGAACACCAACACAAACATGAAAGGAAGCGAGATACCTTTTTATACAGATTGACCGTGAGTCATTTGTTTTATTATTCGTTTTGCAGCAAAGGTCTATAGACCCCTGAGGCAGGCCCTTGTGGCCGAAACACGACTCGTGTCGGGTCATTTTATTTGTTCTAATAAAGACCTTGTTTGGGAAACACCATTTGTGAGAGGACTTTTTTGGATCCACTGGTTGTACATTTGACTTTCTGTTTTTCCTGTGGAGAGATCACCTTCTGTGGGTGTTGGCTCCAATCAATCTAATACATACATTTTAAAGTTCTAGGTTTCTAACAACAAAATTTAAAATATGACAAAACATTTTTAGCACTATTAACCAATATAATACCTACCTTTTAGTGTCCTAAGGCTATAAAATAAGTTTAATCTTAGGCTAAAAAGGTTAGCCTTTTAATAAGCCGATAACTGATTTTACTTTTTTTTCATGAGTAAAGTGATGTGGTAGCTGTGTTAGTCCACTTTTAAAGGTAATAAATAGGAGATCACGTGATGTGTTGAGGAGAGCGGACATGCAGCTGCTTTGGAGGAGTGGCCTAGTGGTTAGAGTGGTGGACTTTGGTCCTGGGGAACTGAGGAACTGAGTTCGATTCCCGGCACAGGCAGCTCCTTGTGACTCTGGGCAAGTCTCTTAACCCTCCATTGCCCGCCGCATTGAGCCTGCCATGAGTGGGAAAGCGCGGGGTACAAAATGTAACAAAAATAAATAAATAAAATTTTTTCCGGGGCACCCCAAGCCTCCTCGCACGCACCCACCGCGAATTAACAAGCAAACGAGACCCTTTTCACTAAAATTCATATTCGCTGGTGTATGGACCTCTTTGTTAACAGGACGGAAGCAGCGATGCCGAGTAAAGCCAGTAAAAGAGAGTCAGAGAAAGCCCGCATTGTAAGTGAATCCAAGATGGCGTGGAGCCTGAGCGCAGGGCAGCCGCTGTTTACGACACCTCGGCTGCAGCAATTGACAGAGGCGATTAAAAGCGCTAAGGAACCTCAATTACTACAGTTATCAGACCAACTAACAAGTTCAGAGGCTTTATTAGAGGACACTACCCGTTGCACGGGGAAGCTGGAACAGCGTCTGGCTACTGCGGAGGATAAGGAAACTGAGACAGCAACAGTGGTGGAGTCACTGCAGAAACTGGTGCAGACCCAAGATCAGCAAATTGATGATCTCGAAAATAGATCCCGTAGATCAAATATATGAATTGTTGGCTTTCCAGAGTCCGTCTCTGACCAGGTCCTCCCTTCAATGCTGGAGCGATGGATTGCGACGGAGTTCGCTCTCTCGGATAATTCGGGCCCACTGTGTCTGGAAAGGGCACATAGACTGGGCCGCAACTAAGAAGGGGGGCAGAGACCTCATGTGGTGATCGCTATAGTACACAATTATGTGCACAAAGTTGAAATCATGAGAGGATCGCGGCAAAAACGGGATACTTTACTATATGATGGCCATCCAGTGAAGATTTTCCAGGATTATTCCCCTGCACTTCAAGAACAGCGGTGCATGTTCAACCCAATATGCAAAGCGCTATTTGATGCAAAACAGAAATTCATGTGTGTTTATCCCGCACTTCTAAAGATTTTACACAATGATGCCTGGCATGTCTTTAGTACACCTGCAGAAGCACAAAGATTATTGGCTGTAATCAACCAGATGAGCGAGGTTACTAAACAACATTGAATAAAAAGCCCACAGTTTTTGGTAGCTGGACACATGGTTTTGTTAGAGAAATGGTGGGCGTCTACGGAAACTGATACACCATTGGAATTACAGCCGCTAAAAATGGAACACTTGAATTGGCAGTAAGGATTACCCGGTTGCGGTGGCCACTTAGTAAAGTTTACTTGATATTGTAATTCATGGCTTTCCCTCACTAAGGTGGGAGAGCGCAAGGACACAGACAGAGGGCCACCGTCAACTGGGGAGTTAACAATGCTATAGGTTTATTTCCACGGGCAAGGAGAGTCTCAAAGGGCTCATAAACCAACTGCTTGCTGTAAATTGTGGTAGAAACCAAAGGGTTTGAGTTACAAGGTTTGGGTAAATAGCTGTTATCCTCTGAAGTATGGATTGTATGATTGATGTGGGAAGTTACGCGAGAGGGTTGTTAATTTGGCTGAGGGATTAGTGATGAATAGTGGACAGCTGGGGTTGGGTGGGTGGGGGCAGGGGGCGGGGGGATCTGTCATCACAGTCATCTCCTTTTCCTACCAAGTGGGGAATGAATATGGGGTTGGATGAGGTTATCCAGGGAGTTGACGGAGGGAGGGGGGGAAAGTTTGAAGAGGGTGGGTTTTGGTTTGGGGGGCGGGAGGCGGGTGGGTTTTGGGTTTGTTGTTTGGTAAGGGTGCAGACTTGTTTCCTCTTATACTCATGTGCCATTTCTTGGTTTTGCAACAGATCTTCTTACGGGTGGACTGCTAGAGATGGGTATGGCCCCAGGGGAATGGAACGGGCCTCCGAGTAGGGCTGGGCATTCGGGCTCTCTGATTACAGATTCAGGTTCTGCTTTCATACCACACGGTTCCAGGATGGTTAGATCAGTAAGCTTAGTCACATGGAATGTTGGAGTTATAAAATCTCCAGTGAAGAGGTCGAAAATCCTTACTGCCTTACATAGGCAATGATCAGATATCACGTGTTTACAGGAAACACGCCTCTCTGCAGTGGAAAACAGTAAATTAAAGCGGAGTTGGGTGGGGAGGTTTTCTCTTCCCTTCCTTGGGACAGAAGGGAGGCATAGCTGTTCTACTTAGGAAGGGATTGGCTGCTAAAGCGAAACTGATTACGGCTGATCCCCAAGGCAGATATGTTGTAGTACATTTATGGTTAGAGAACAAGGAATTCTTGCTTTTAGCTCTATATGCCCCAAATGTTTATGACGCTAGCTTTTTCCAAGATTTGGTATGCAAATGTCTTCCTTATCAATCTCTCAAATTGCTGATTTTTGGAGATTTTAATTTAGTTGCTGAGCCCTTGGTTGATTGTTCCACTCCTTAGGGGGCTCATTGAGGAGGGCCAGTGGCGTAGCTAGGTGGGGCGCAGGGGGAGCGGTCGCTCCCCCAAACAGATTTTTAGAAGAGATGGCGCCTAAGCGCCAAATGCCTGCAGTGCCAATGGCTTTCTCTGCCTTCTCCCCCTACCGCACGAGTCTTACACCTACTCCGCCCACTCTTGCCCATCCGCGTGGTTGCTCGTTTTTAAAGCACTGAGGCGTTCTCCCTCCGACACCGGCAATTCACATAGCCAGCCTTCTGCCAGCATCGGGGCCTCTCCCTCAGACACGTCCCACCTCTACGGAAGACAGAAAGTTGCACTGAGGAGGCAGGAAGCGCCTGAGGAGAGGCCCCGACGCTGGCAGAAGGCTGGTTATGTGAATCGCCGGTGTCGGAGGGAGAACGCCTCAGGGCTTTAAAAACGAGCGACCACACGGATGGGAGAGAGCGGGCGGAAGAGACAGGACTCAGAGTAGGTGCAAGACTCGTGCAGGAGGGCAGTGAAAACACGGACGTAACATATAGGGTGGGGGGGGTGCAGCTGGAGAAGGAAGAAAAGCTGCCCAGAAGGTTTAATAGACAGGAGTGGAACTCAATCTATCTAGTCCGTTGTAAGCAGGCAACAAAGCAAGCAAACTTAGGAGCTACTGCATCCAACTTGTAATTTTTTACTGTTGGTTATCTGTACAAGTCTCAAGCAGTTTTCAGTTGGATAGCAGTGACCTAAAAGCTGGAGGAGAAAAGAAATAACAATCGAATTCACTAAACTGCTTCAAAAATTATTATAGCTGTAGAACCGAGTTATAACTATAGGTTAGCTCATTTTCTTCACTGTTCACTGATAGGGACACAGGGGGCACTACTAGAAAGGGGGGTAAGGAGATAGGGACACAGAGAGGGCACTACTGGAATGTGAGGAGGGATAGGGACACAAGAGGCACTACTGGAAGGGGGGAATGGGAATATGGGGAGAAGGGTGAGATGGGGAGAAAGAGGTATGCTGAAAAAGGGGGAAGATGGGACACGGGCAATGTTAGAAAAAGGGGGAGAGAGAGACACCAGGAGGGCAGATAGTGGAAAAGAGGGAGATGAGTAGACCAGGTAGGCTTGTGCTGAAAAAGGGGGGGAGATGGGGACACAGAAAGGGCAGATGCTGAACTTGGGGGTAGGATAGGGTCAAGGGACACGGAAGGGAAATACTAAACAGGACAAATAATGGTGCAGAGGAAAGAAGGCTGGTGCACTTGGCGACAGAAGAAATGTCAGATGGCAAGAGACCCTGTAAAGGCAGAAGAAATGGAGAAAAACAGAAAAGAGACAGTGGGACCAAAGCAAATGAAAAAATAAATTGTTCAAACAGTAGAAAAAGGTATTTTATTTTGAATTTGATTTTAGGAATATGACAGTATTTAAAAATGCACATCTCCAATGTCTTCAAATTAGCAACCCTGCAGGGGTCCAAGTGTACGGATTTTGATGGGTAGAATCAGGGACTGCAAATCCCACATGAATTTGGAATGTCAGTTCACACTAGGACTGGTTGAAAAATCTCCCTTCTGGAGCTCGATTACTTGGCAGCTCTATGCACAGCTATTTCATAATGGGGACATAAAATGATTTAGAGAAGGGGACACTGCCAACAGATGTAGAGAGGGAAAGGAAGAAGTCAAGAGGCGAGAGAAGAAATGGAAAGGCCAACCTGGAAAAGAATTTGTGTGGTTGACTCGTGGAACATGGAAAAAAAGACTGGGTCCAGCCAAATTCCCAGACAACAAAGGTAGAAGAAAATTATTTTTATTTAATACTTTGTAAGGACTGAGATGTACCTGCTTTGTAAAAGGTACATTTTTTTCTATTTTTATTTTGCAAAGTACAGGAGAAAATGCATTTCTGTTTCTGTTTTACCAGTATTGCACTGTTTATAGAGTCTGGCTTCCTTGGGCAGAGAGGAGGGGGGGGGATCTCCTGTTAGAATATCAATGATATGCTTTGATGTCCCCATGCATACTTCCTACCCACCCCCCTCCTCCCACCCTGTCAGACTGTCATAGTAATGCTTGAATGTTTTCACTTATATACACTGTCAGCTAGCACATTTGCTTATTTCCGATCTGAGGAAGAAGGGCAACCTTCGAAAGCTAATCAAGAAATGTATTAAGTTATGTCCAATAAAAAAGGTATCATCTTATTTTCTTTTCCATGTTTTATTTGGTTTGATTTCTATTGATCACCCAAAATAAAAATGCTCAAGACTAGTGTTCTTCACATCCTGTAGAGTCACCTCACAAACAAAAGCCCATTTGATTTAAACAAGGTGTCTGGCAATGGAAGGAATGTGTGTGCTATTCCTGAGGTGATGGTCACGATTTGAATATTTTTACTTCGTAGTTAAGAAGACAGGTTGCCTGCTCTGGCCAGTCCAGGGACCTCTTCTGCATCCTGCCTCCTGATGTAACTTACTGTTTCCTTGTAGGCAGGATGCAACAGAGACAGCCTTTATTAATCCGTGCCTGCTACAGCCCCTGAGCAACAACATAGACACTGTTGTCTAGCTGATACCAACCGGTGCCTATTTTATAAAAGTCTGCTCCCCCTGAGATCAAAACCTGGCTACGCCTCTGGGGAGGGCCTAGGTCTCGGGCCCTCTCCTCTTTCATGCGGAGCCTTAATTTAATAGATGCTTGGCGGGCCCTTCACCCAGGGGAGTGGGATTATACCCATTTGTCAAGGGCTCATGGCACCTTTTCGTAAATTGATTACATTTTAGTAGATCAGGCAGTTTTTCCTTGGGTGCTCTTGGCTGCTATAGGTCCAGAGGCTGGTCTCCCCAAATTAACGAACCAAGAGATAGAGGACTTGAATGTCCCTATTTCAGATAAAGAACTTCAGGGTGTTCTCAAATCGTTAAAGCTTTTCTTGGCCCCTGGCCCGGATGGATAGATTTAGAAGCACCAAATTACTATCAAGGGAAGAGGGGGTGGCGCTTTCCTTCCTACTTATACAAAAATACAGACTTTATTAGATATCTCCAAAGAAAATGGGAGGACTATACTAGATTTAATAAACAGTATTTAGAAGCCCCTATCCTTTTTTGGTCAGCAGCTAAAACAGTAATTAGAGGAGATATTATTGCATATATCCACGCTCGGAATAAAAAAGATATCAAGAGCCATAATTAGGTTGGAAACAACTGTAAAATTAGCTAAGCGACGAGTCATCAGGGACCCCACAGTAGAAAACTGTGAACAACATCATGCAGCTCAGGTAGCTTTAAATACGCTTTTACATGAGCACACTACCAGATTGCTTTTATATCAAAAATACAGGTTTCAGAAATTTGGGGACAGAGCAGGCCCATTGTTGGCAAGAGTAGTAAAATCTTGGGGACCCTCATGAACCATTACAGCTTTGAGAGATGCACAGGGCCAGGTACAAAATAAGAGTGGGAAGATTGAGGGAATCCTTATTGAACATTTCTCTAAGTTGTATACCTCCCAAACAACATTAAATACGCAAAGTCTTGCAAAATATCTCAGTCAGGCTGGTCTCCCCAAATTAACGAACCAAGAGATAGAGGACTTGAATGTCCCTATTTCGGATAAAGAACTTCAGGGTGTTCTCAAATCGTTAAAGCTTTTCTTGGCCCCTGGCCCAGATGGTTTTTCAGGAGAATTCTACAAACTATTATCCACACAACTAATGGGAGCTCTGATGGCTTATTATGACCAGGTTATTTCACAGGGTAGATTCCCAGCATATGCTGATTACACTGTTGCTGAAGCCGGGGAAGAAACCAGATCAAGCTGATTCCTATAGACCTATATCTTTATTAAATGTAGATATTAAGATACTAGCAAAGATTTTGGCGGATAGACTAGCCGTTCTTCTACCACGACTGACTGGTTTTGTTAAGAACTGGCAAATTGTCGCTTATTACTAGCAATGGCGTCATGCCAACAAATGGAACCTCCATCCCTGATAGTTAGTCTTGATGCTCCCTCTTGCCACAGCTTGGTAAAAGGGTCCCAGGGTGTGCTATCAGGAAAAAGTGTTCCGTATTTGTACATTGGTCCTATAGTAATAAAATGGCCTCAATGACCCAAATAAAAATGAAAATTCTCATAAATGACAAAGGAATGAAAGAAATTCCAAGTCAGAATTCAAGCGTCTTTCTCATAACATCTAAAAAAAATCTCTCCTCCTTCCTGTACACATTAATTGATTTGATTTGCTTATTTTATTTTTTGTCTATTAGATTGTAAGCTCTTTGAGCAGGGACTGTCTTTCTTCTATGTTTGTGCAGCGCTGCGTACGCCTTGTAGCACTATAGAAATGCTAAATAGTAGTAGTAGTAGTATGCCAAAAAGGCTTTTGATAAAGTTAATTGGGCTTACTTATTTGCGGTCCTAAGATGCATGGGTTTTCGGGATTTGTTCCGTCAAGCTATTCAAATGCTATACACTAATCCTTTGGCCTCACTGATAATCAATGGGGTTCGAGCCTCCCCCTTTCCAATATGCCGGGGCACAGGGCAAGGATGTCCGCTTTCTCCAATGCTCTTTATTTTAACTTTAGAGCCCTTATGGCGTGTTTTGAAAGGAGCGGAAGAGGTTGTGGGAGTAGAGTTGGGTGGAGAGCTAGTTAAGACTCTGGCTTTTGCAGATGATTTATTGGTGATTATGAGGAACCCAGACGATTCTCTGCCAAAATTACTGCAGATCTTTCAGAACTTTGGGTTCTACGCTGGTTTTACGTTAAATATTCAAAAGTCTCAGGCTCTCTCTGTGTTTGGGGGGGGGATGTGCTACTTGGCGGGGCGCGTTTCCACTGACTTGGGCAGGGAGCTCACTTAAATATCTGGGGGTATATATACCTAGTGATCTATCACAATTGTATGGTATTAATGTTGTCACTATTAGGCCGCATAGCCTTATACAATATGCTGATTATTCCACGCTGGCTATATACTTTCCAGGTATTACCTCTATATCTCAAAAAATGGGATGAGAAGAAATTAAACTACAGCCTACAGCGGTTCCTTTGGCAGGGGAAGAGACTGAGAGTGCCTCTCTCAGTTTTACAAATTCCAGTGGAGTATGGGGGCCTGGGTCTATTGAGTATGCGACATATCACGGTAGCTGGTGGCATGAGACATATAGCTGATTGGTTTCAATCCACCCAGGATTTCTCAGCTACAGCCATAGAATTAACATTAACAGGAAATACACATTTTAGCTGTTTAATTCATTCCGCAGGAGGACAGGCACCTCCGGTGCTTCGATCATCTTTAATTCTACCATCTGCAAAGGCGGTTTGGCAATGGATTTGTCGTCATCATCACTTCTCAACAAAAGTCACCCCCTTTCTGGCTATTTGTGGCAACTCAGCCTTTCCACCTGGAAATCTCTATTCAACATTCAGAAAATGGCAGAGAAAAGGGATAATTTATTTGTTCCATGTTCTCACGGAAAAGGGGCGGATCAAGTCCTTCTCTTCTATGCAACAGGAATTTTCATTGCCTGTGAAAGACATTTTTCACTATCATCAACTGAAACACTATATAAATAGTTTACCCTGGGAAAATTTCACGGAGGATGTGCAAGAGGAGATATCCACGGCTTTTTCACTTACAGCATATCAAAATATACCGCTATCCTTTTACCATAGACATATCCGAGACACTGCGCCTAAGTTCAACTTTGCAAATCTCACTAAGCTATGGGATGTGGATTTGGGAACAAGTCTGTCTATTGAATTATATAAGTCACATGTGCTAGCATTGCGGGGGTCCTCATGGTCTTCCTCCCATTGGGAGCTACAATATAAATTTGCCTTACGATTACACATCCCTCCTCGAAGGGCTTTCCATGTGGGACTCTTGCCAGATGGAGCTTGCCAAAGTGGACCATGAGGACTTCCTTGGGACATATGTTCTGGTCGTGCCCAAGGGTTAATGATTTTTGGAAGCACCTGCTCAGACAGGTATCCAATATATGGAAGGTGAGCTGGCATCTGGACCCAAGGTTATTGTTTGGGCATCCATATTTGAGTTCCCCAGTGCCCCGGGGATATCGAGAGTTTGTAGCCCATGCCACAATTATTGCTGGAATGGCTTTCTGCTGGAAGTCCTTCATTGTCTCAGTGGCGTACTCAAATGCTGACCATGATGAGACTAGAATGATTGGGAATTGATAATATTTCATCAACCAAAGGTTTGAAATTCCAAAGCAGATGGGCACCATTCTGGATGACCTTGACACCAGCTGCAAGAGGACACTTGTTGAATATATAGCAGTTTACATTTCAATGTTTAGAGGGAACGAGATATACTAGAAACTGGTTATCAAAAGTATTTTTTCATGGAGAGGGTGGTGGACGCTTGGAATGCCCTCCCACGGGAGGTGGTGGAGATGAAAACGGTAACGGAGTTCAAACATGCGTGGGATATGCATAGAGGAATCCTGTGCAGAAGGAATGGATCCTCAGAAGCTTAGCTGAAATTGGGTGGCGGAGCAGGTGGGGGGAAGAGGGGTTGGTGGTTGGGAGGCGAGGACAGGGGAGGGCAGACTTATACGGTCTGTACCAGAGCCGGTGATGGGAGGCGGGACTGGTGGTTGGGAGGCGGGAAATACTGCTGAGCAGACTTATATGTTCTGTGCCCTGAAAAGGACAGGTACAAATTCAAGGTAAGGTATACACATATGAGTTTGTCTTGGGCAGACTGGATGGACCATGCAGGTCTTTTTCTGCCGTCATCTACTATGTTACTATGTATATATGTTACTATATAAGGGGGAGGAGGGAAGGGGAGGGGGAGGGGTTTACTGATGTCTTTCACCTAACTGTATTAACTACATCACTTGCACCGTTCTTTGTTTTTGCTTAATAAAAAAGAATTGAACATAAAGGTAATAAATAGAAATAAAACAGAGAAAAGAAGATGATATCTTTTTCATTGGACTAAATACATTTTTTATTAGCTTTAGAAGGTAACACTTCTTTCCTGATCAGAAGAATTAAGATTCCCTTTGAAAGCTAATCAAAAATGTATTTAGACCAATAAAAAAGGTATCATCTTATTTTCTTTTCTCTGTCTTGTGTTATTTCTCTTTATTACTTTTTTCATTAAATTAAAACAGATTTTATCAATAAATCCACAAATTCTCTTTTATTCTAAGATTTAAATCACGTGGACGTATATTTTCAAAGCACGTGATTTTTGATATGACTTCTAAGTCTGACTTTAGACGTTTTGTAAAGAGGTGTGGTAGCAGTGTTAGTCCACTCTTAAGGTTATCAATAGAAATCAAACAAAATAAAACATGGAAAATAAAATAAAATGATACCTTTTTTATTGGACATAATACATTTCTTGATTAGCTTTCGAAGGTTGCCCTTCTTTGTCAGATCGAAAATAAGCAAATGTGGTAGCAGCTAGTATATATAAGTGAAACATCCAAGCATTATTTTGACAGTCTGGGAGGGTGGGGGTGGGTAGGAGGTATGCATGGGGACATCAAAGCATTTCATTGATATTCTAACAGAATGGGTGTGGGTAGGTGAGAGGAGGGTGATAAACAGAGAAATACAATTTTATGGTTTATAATGGGATAGAAAACCCAGATCCTTGTTAAGTCCTGTCTGTTAGGTGTCAAAATATTCAATCATTCTGACTTCAAAGGTCTTACGTTCCTGTATTGTTTTAAAGTTACCTTTCAGGATTCTTACTATGAAATCACTGGTGCAGTGTCCTGGTCTTGTAAAATGCTGGCCCACCGGGGTGAGAACCTGACTGGCACCGGCTATCTTCATGTGATGTCTGTGCAGATTAAATCTTGTCTTAAGCATCTGGCCTGTTTCTCCAATATAGCATCCTTCGTTACATTTTTTACACTGAATGATATATACCACATTGGAAGATGAGCATGTGAAAGATTCCTTTATGTTGAATATTTTTCCTTTGTGAATGACAGTGGGGTCCTGTGAAATGATTTGGCATAGCTTGCAGCTGGATATATTACAGGGAAATGTGCCCTTCTTTTCCTTTTCAGTCTGTGTTGGGAGTTTACTTCTGATTAGCTTGTGTTTTAAGTTGGGTGGCTGTCAGAAGGCCAGCATTGGTGGGGATGGGAATATCTCTTTCAGTAATTCATCTTCCTGGAGTAGAGGCTGTAGGTCTCTTATGATTTTCCTCAGTTTCTCCAGCTCTGGGTTGTATGTCACTACAAGGGGGATTCTGTCTGTGGCTTTTTTTTCTTTGTACTGTAGCAGATTTTCCCTGGGTGTTTTGAGGGAGGAGGCAATATTCTTGGAGATTATTTTGGGGTTGTAGCCTTTCTGTTTGAAGGATGCAGTCAGGGTTTCAAGGTGTCTATCTCTATCCCCTGGGTCTGAGCAGATACGGTGGTATCTTGTGGCTTGGCTGTAAATAATGGATCTTTTTGTATGTGAAGGATGGAAGCTGGAGTTGTGGAGGTAGCTGCATCTGTCTGTGGGTTTCTTGTATATAGATGTTTGTATACAGCCATCACTGATTGAGACTGTGTGTCCAAAAAATTGACTTTTTCTGGGGAGTAGTCAATTTTGAATCTGATTGTAGGATGGTATGTATTGAAGGAATAGTAAAATTGTTTCAGAGTTTCTTCCCCCTCCGTCCAAATCATAAAAATGTCATCGATGTACCGGTAGTATTTTAGAGGTTTGGTCTGGCATGTATTCAGAAATGTCTCTTCCAGCTCAGCCATAAAAAGATTGGCATATTGGGGTGCTGTCCTGGTGCCCATCGCAGTGCCTATTATTTGTAGATAGATATCATTGTTAAAGCGGAAGTAGTTGTGAGTTAAAATAAATTTGATTAAGTTTGTAATAGTTTCTGGTGAGTATTGATGGTCCAGTGTGGATGTTTTTAGGAGTCTCCACATGCAGCTATGCCACCCGCATGTGGAATGCTGCTGTATAGTGATTCTACATCCATCGTGACCAGAAGGGTGTTTGGTGGTAATTGCTTGATATTTTTCAATTTATTCAGAAAGTCTGTGGTGTCTTGTATGAAGCTGTTAGTTTAAACTAACCAACTTAAAACACAAGCTAATCAGAAGTAAACTCCCAACACAGACTGAAAAGGAAAAGAAGGGCACATTTCCCTATAATATATCCAGCTGCAAGCTATGCCAAAACATTTCACAAGACCTCACAGTCATTCACAAAGGAAAAATATTCAACATAAAGGAATCTTTCACATGCACATCTTCCATTGTGGTATATATCATTCAGTGTAAAAAATGTAACGAAGGATGCTATATTGGAGAAACAGGCCAGATGCTTAAGACAAGATTTAATCTGCACAGACATCACATGAAGATAGCCAGTGCCAGTCAGGTTCCCACCCCGGTGGGCCAGCATTTTACAAGACCAGGACACTGCACCAGTGATTTCATAGTAAGAATCCTGAAAGGTAACTTTAAAACAATACAGGAACGTAAGACCTTTGAAGTCAGAATGATTGAATATTTTGACACCCAACAGACAGGACTTAACAAGGATCTGGGTTTTCTAGCCCATTATAAACCATAAAATTGTATTCCTCTGTTTATCACCCTCCTCTCATCTACCCACATCCATCCTGTTAGAATATCAATGAAATGCTTTGATGTCCCCATGCATACCTCCTACCCACCCCCACCCTCCCACCCTGTCAGACTGTCAAAGTAATGCTTGGATGTTTCACTTATATATACTATCTGCTACTACATTTGCTTATTTCCGATCTGACGAAGAAGGGCAACCTTCGAAAGCTAATCAAGAAATGTATTGAGTTATGTCCAATAAAAAAGGTATCATCTTATTTTCTTTTCCATGTTTTATTTGTTTGATTTCTATTGATGATGTTTGTAAAAAAAAATGTCCAAAATCTGAATATGAAAGAAGGTAATTTTCAAAAAAGAAAAATGTCTATGTTTTGTTTTCGAAAATACTGTTTCTAACAAGGTTTTGTGCTTTGGACACTTTGTTTTTTGGTCCATTTTCAAAAGAAAAAAGGTCCAAGTGAAAAACATATAAAATCAAGCCATTAGGATGTACAGTGGTGGAAATAAGTATTTGATCCCTTGCTGATTTTGTAAGTTTTCCCACTGACAAAGACATGAGCAGCCCATAATTGAAGGGTAGGTTATTGGTAACAGTGAGAGATAGCACATCACAAATTAAATCCGGAAAATCACATTGTGGAAAGTATATGAATTTATTTGCATTCTGCAGAGGGAAATAAGTATTTGATCCCCCACCAACCAGTAAGAGATCTGGCCCCTACAGACCAGGTAGATGCTCCAAATCAACTCGTTACCTGCATGACAGACAGCTGTCGGCAATGGTCACCTGTATGAAAGACACCTGTCCACAGACTCAGTGAATCAGTCAGACTCTAACCTCTACAAAATGGCCAAGAGCAAGGAGCTGTCTAAGGATGTCAGGGACAAGATCATACACCTGCACAAGGCTGGAATGGGCTACAAAACCATCAGTAGACGCTGGGCGAGAAGGAGACAACTGTTGGTGCCATAGTAAGAAATGGAAGAAGTACAAAATGACTGTCAATCGACAAAGATCTGGGGCTCCACGCAAAATCTCACCTCGTGGGGTATCCTTGATCATGAGGAAGGTTAGAAATCAGCGTACAACTACAAGGGGGGAACTTGTCAATGATCTCAAGGCAGCTGGGACCACTGTCACCACGAAAACCATTGGTAACACATTACGACATAACGGATTGCAATCCTGCAGTGCCCGCTAGGTCCCCTGCTCCGGAAGGCACATGTGACGGCCCGTCTGAAGTTTGCCAGTGAACACCTGGATGATGCCGAGAGTGATTGGGGAGAAGGTGCTGTGGTCAGATGAGACAAAAATTGAGCTCTTTGGCATGAACTCAACTCGCCGTGTTTGGAGAAGAGAAATGCTGCTATGACCCAAAGAACACCGTCCCCACTGTCAGCATGGAGGTGGAAATGTTATGTTTTGGGGGTGTTTTCTCTGCTAAGGGCACAGGACTACTTCACCGCATCAATGGGAGAATGGATGGGGCCATGTACCGTACAATTCTGAGTGACAACCTCCTTCCCTCCGCCAGGGCCTTAAAAATGGGTCGTGGCTGGGTCTTCCAGCACGACAATGACCCAAAACATACAGCCAAGGCAACAAAGGAGTGGCTCAGGAAGAAGCACATTAGGGTCATGGAGTGGCCTAGCCAGTCACCAGACCTTAATCCCATTGAAAACTTATGGAGGGAGCTGAAGCTGCGAGTTGCCAAGCGACAGCCCAGAACTCTTAATGATTTAGAGATGATCTGCAAAGAGGAGTGGACCAAAATTCCTCCTGACATGTGTGCAAACCTCATCATCAACTACAGAAGACGTCTGACCGCTGTGCTTGCCAACAAGGGTTTTGCCACCAAGTATTAGGTCTTGTTTGCCAGAGGGATTAAATACTTATTTCCCTCTGCAGAATGCAAATAAATAAATTCGATATACTTTCCACATGTGATTTTCCGGATTTAATTTGTGATGTGCTATCTCTCACTGTTACCAATAACCTACCCTTCAATTATGGGCTGCTCATGTCTTTGTCAGTGGGCAAACTTACAAAATCAGCAAGGGATCAAATACTTATTTCCACCACTGTATGTAAACTGGTCTCCCAGACATCCCAGGAGTTAAATGGGGCACCCTTGGGGGCACTGCAGTGGACTTCAAAAACATGTTCCCAGGTGCACATCTCATCTTGTGAGCCCCCCAAACCCCCCTAAAACCCACTGCCCACAACTGTACAGCACTACAATACCCCTTATAGGTGATAGGGGCACCTATATGTGGGTACAGTGGGTTTCTGATGAGTTTTGGAGGGCTCACAGTTTCCCCCACAAATGTGACAGGTAGAGGGAGATAGCAACCAGAGTCCCCCACTCCATGTGCACTGCGCTGCACTGACCACTACACTACTCAAGGGACCTACATGCTGCTCTAATAGACCTGGCTCTAACATCTGAGGCTGTCACAGAGACTGCTAAAATCATATTTGTATTCACATTTGTGGGGGGGGGGGGGGGGGGTCAGTGACCCCCGGGGGGGTATTAGGGGGTCACTCCTAATTCCCTCCAGTGATTATCTGGTCATTTTGGAAAACCTTTTGTGCCTTATTCATTATAAAAACAGGTCTAGCTCAAATCGTCTTCATTTAGTCCTGCCTGGACACTTTGTTCTGTTTCCATTATGGCTGAAAACAATCTAAGGGTTAAGAATGCCCAGATCCCGCCCTTAACACACCCCTGACATGCCCCCTTTGATTTGAACACACTTCTGACGGACTTCATAGAAAAACATCTAAAAATTGGTTTTGAAAATACCAATTTGGACATTTTTATAAGAAAAACGTCCAAATGCAGATTTATGCCACTTTTTGGACATTTGTCTCTTTTGAAAATGATCTCCATACTAACCTTTGGAACTTTGTAAGTCTAAGTGCTTTGAAAATGAGCCCCCAAATCTCCCAGCAAAGTAATACTTACTTAGAGAGGCTTTAGAGAGGAAAGGAGAAACAGGGGTGATATGATACAGACGTTCAAATATTTGAAAGGTATTAATCCGGAAACTAACCTTTTCTGGAGATGGGAAAATGGTAGAACGAGAGGACATGAAACGAGATTGAAGGGGGGCAGACTCAAGAAAAATGTCAGGATGTATTTTTTCACGGAGAGAGTAGTGGATGCTTGGAATGCCCTCCAGCGGGAGGTGGTGGAAATGAAAACGGTAACGGAATTCAAACATGCGTGGGATAAGCATAAAGGAATCCTGTGCCGAAGGAATGGATCCTCAGGAGCTTAGTCGAGATCGGGAGGCGGGGGCTGGTGGTTGGGAGGGCGGGGATAGTGCTGGGCAGACTTATACGGTCTGTGCCAGAGCCGGTGGTGGGAAGCGTGACTGGTGGTTGGGAGGCTGGGATAGTGCTGGACAGACTTGTACGGTCTGTGCCAGAGCCGGTGGTTGGGAGGAGGGGCTGGTGGTTGGGAGGCGGGATAGTGCTGGGCAGACTTATACGGTCCTGTGCCCTGAAGAGCACAGGTACAAATCAAAGTAGGGTATACACAAAAAGCAGCAAATATGAGTTATCTTGTTGGGCAGACTGGATGGACCGTGCAGGTCTTTTTCTGCCGTCATCTACTATGTTACTATGTTACTATGCTTTCTCTGCTCTTAGAAATGCCTGTGAAAAGAACCAACTGCATAGGTGTTCAGTATGCTTTTCCATGGTAGCACACATTTTTTGAACTTTACAACATTGGGGAGAAAAACATTTGCATTATTCTTGCATTAGGAAACTGCACTGCATTTTAGTGCATAGCTCTAATGCAAAGTAACAGTATGAATATATTATGAACACTAACGTTGATTGGTACACTCCACAGTTCAAAATGCATATAAATTGAAGTTTTTTTAGTCAAAATTTAGCGTACAGCTCTGGTATGTTATTTGTCATTATTAACTATACTTTACTGGTGTCAGCAATCGTTGTCTAGATCCAGTTCACAGAGGCAGTGGGTTCTCAAAGAATACACAATCCACACGGGTTTGGATATATATAGAAAGTATATTATATGTACATATATAGGCTCATAGCACTTAGTACAGGTATCTGTGTGTGTGTGTGGGGGGGGGGGGTTTAGATGGGAATCAATGAGAGAAAGGTAAGAATGGGGGGGGGGGGAGTGCAGAAAAAGAGAGAAGCCTTGAGGTAGGGCTGAAGGTGTGTGTGTGTGTGTGTGTGTGTGTGTGTGTGTGTGTGTGTGTGTGTGTGGAGAAAGAAAGAAAGAGCCTAAGAAAGCAGAGACATGTGCTCTGAGTAGGGCTGAAGGAGAAAGGGGGGGGCAGTGCCGGGGGCTCTGGTGGCTGAAGATGTATGTGGGTATGAGAGAGAGAAAGAGAGAAAAACTGCCAGCCTAGAGCCATGTTCTCATTCTCATTCTCTCTCTCTCTCTCTCTCTCATATATATATATATATATATATATATATATATATATATATATATATATATATATATATATATACAGTGCTTTTTTGTAGAAAAAAAGGTGCCGGTACTCATTATGGGCGGGGTCACCACATATGGCTCCACCCCTATGACAGCCACACCCACATTAACCTCACCCCCTATACCAGCCATGGCGCATATAAACAGACGTCATTGAAAATATTACAGTACTATAGGAGAAAAAAATAACGTGATTTGCTAAGTAGTAGTAGTAGTATACCCAGTGCAAAATAGACAGCCAATGTAAATTCTCAAATTGGACATATTACAAACACTAAAATGAAAATAAAATGATTTTTTTCTACCTTTGTTGTCTGGTGACTGTTTTTCTTTCCATATTGGTCCCAGACTGTGATTCTCCTTTCCTTTGTTTTCGCTTAACTCTTCTGTGCCATTTGTCATTTTTTGTCTCCTTTTTCTTTGCTTTCTTCAGTATTTTTCAGGCTCTCTCTCTGTCCAGATTTAATTCATTCTTACTATCCATTCTTTAATTTCCTTCATCTACCCGTGGCTTTTCATCTTTTCCTCACCCTTGTTCTCCCCATGCCTCTTCCTCTTATTCTCCAGTCTTTCTCTATTCCCCTTTTCCATCCAGCAGCTCTGCTTTCTCTCCCCATCCTTCCAGTGTCTCCCCTATTTCTTTCTGCATTCTTCCATCCAGCGTCTTCCCTCTTTCTCTCCCTATCCTTCCGTTTTCCCTCTCTCTCTCCCCATCCTTCCCTCTGTTTTTTCCCTCTCTCTCTCTCCCCATCCTTCCATCTGTTTTTCCCCCTCTCTCTCCCCATCCTTCCATCTGTTTTCCCTCTCTCTTTCCCCATCTTTCCATCTGTTTTTCCCTCTCTCCCCAATCCTTCCATCTGTGTTTTTCCCTCTCTCTCCCCATCCTTCCATCTGTTTTTCCCCTCTCTCTCTCCCAATCCTTCCTCTATTGTTTTCCCTCTTTCTCTCTCTCCCCAATCCTTCCATCTGTGTTTTTCCCTCTCTCTCCCCATCCTTCCATCTGTTTTTTTCCCCCTCTCCCCAATCCTTCCATCTGTTTTCCCCTCTCTCCCCAATCCTTCCATCTTTTTCCCTCTCTCCCCAATCCTTCCCTCTGTTGTTTTCCCTCTCTCTCCCCAATCCCTTCCCTCTGTTGTTGTTCCCTCTTTCCTCTCTCTCCCCAATCCTTTCCTCTGTTGGTTTCACTCTTTCTCTCTCTCCCCAATCCTTCCTCTGTTGGTTTCCCTCTTTCTCTCTCTCCCCCCCAATCCTTCCTCTGTTGTTTCCCTTCTCTCTCTCTCTCCCAATCCTTCCCTCTGTTGTTTTCCCTCTTCTCTCTCTCCCCAATCCTTCCCTCTGGTTGTTTCCCTCTTTCCTTCTCTCTCCCCAATCCTTCCCCTCTGTTGTTTTCCCTCTTTCTCTCTCCCCAATCCTTTCCTCTGTTGGTTTCCCTCTTTCTCTCTCTCCCCAATCCTTCCTCTGTTGGTTTCCCTCTTTCTCTCTCTCCCCCCAATCCTTCCTCTGTTGGCTTCCCTCTTTCTCTCTCTCTCCTCCCCCCACATTCCGTCCTCTGTTGTTTCCCTCCTCTCTCCTCTCTCTCTCTCTCCCCAATCCTGCCCTCTGTTGTTTTCCCCTCTTCTCTCTCCTCCCCAATCCTTCCCTCTGTTGGTTTCCCTCTTTCTCTCTCTCCCCAATCTTCCCTCTGTTGTTTTCCCTCTTTCTCTCTCCCCAATCCTTCCCTCTGTTGTTTGCCCCGCTTTCTCTCTCTCCCCATCCTTTCCTCTGTTGGTTTCCCTCTTTCTCTCTCTCCCCATCCTTCCTCTGTTGGTTTCCCTCTTTCTCTCGCTCCCCCCAATCCTTCCTCTGTTGGTTTCCCTCTTCCTCTCTCTCCCCAATCCTTCCTCTGTTTTTCCCCTCTCTCTCTCTCCCCCAATCCTTCCCTCGGTTGTTTTCCCTCTTCTCTCTCTCCCCAAGTCCTTCCCTCTGTTTGGTTTCCCTCTTTCTCTCTCTCCCCAATCCTTCCCTCTGTTGTTTTCCCTCTTTCTCTCTCCCCAATCCTTCCTCTGTTGGTTTCCCTCTTTCTCTCTCTCCCCAATCCTTCCTCTGGTTGGTTTCCCTCTTTCCTCTCTCTCCCCCATCCTTCCCTCTGTTGTTTTCCCCTCTTTCTCTCTCTCCCCAATCCTTCCCTCTGTTGTTTTCCCTCTTTCTCTCTCCCCAATCCTTCCATCTGTTTTCCCTCTCTCCCCATCCTTCCATCTGTTTTCCCCTCTCCCCAATCCTTCCCTCTGTTGTTTTCCCTCTTTCTCTCTCCCCAATCCTTCCATCTGTTTTTTTCCTCTCTCTCCCCATCCTTCCATCTGTTTTCCCTCTCTCTCCCCAATCCTTCCTCTGTTGTTTTCCCTCTTTCCTCTCTCATCCCCAATCCTTCCCTCTGGTGGTTTCCCTCTTTGCTGTGCTCTCCCAATCTTACCCTCTGTTGTGTTCCCTCTTCTCTCTCCTCCCCAAGTCCTTTCCTCTGTTGTGTTCCCTCTTTCCTCTCCTTCTCTCCGCCAATCCTTCCTATGTTGTGTTTCCCTCTTCTCTCTCGGCCCCAATTCCTTCCCTCGGTTGTTTCCCTCGCCCGGCCAAGTTTCCCGCTACGGCCGCGAACGGCGCGAAGTCCGCACATCGGCAGCACAGCCCCTATTTCCGGCCGCTGCTGCTTCTCCTGTGAGCGCAGCGGCCGCTACACAAAGAAAAAATGAAACCTGGCTGAAACGCGGCACCCCGGCACTGTAGACAGCCATTAGGCATTGGCTTTGCCCCGCAGCCACTCCTCCTCTTGCCTGTACGTCACTGCCCCTGGAGGAAGACCCCGGAGGAGCGCAGTGACGTAGAGGCAAGAGGACGAGCGGCTGCGGGGCAACAGCCAATGCCTAATGGCTGTCTACAGTGCCGGGGTACCGCGTTTCAGCCAGGTTTGAAGTTTTTTTTAAATCTTTTTCTTTGTGTAGCGGCCGCTGCTGCTCAACAGGAGAAGCAGCAGCGGCCGGAAATGGGGGCTGGCACTGCGTCCGTCACGGGGCGGGGGGAGCAAAAAAAAAAAAAAAAGGTGCCGGTAACGCCGTACCGTTGCGTACCGGCACAAAAAAAGCACTGTATATATATATATATATATATCAGTATATATATATATATATATATATATATATATATATATATATATATATATATATATATATATAAAAACAACTGCCTTTCTTCTCAGCCTTTGTTTGTCAGCTCTTTCCTTTACAAACTCCAGAGTACCTTCCTGAGGCAAGGAAGGTGACCATTTTCACAGGTTCTACTCTTTGAAGTCCCCAGTTCTGGAGTCTATCTGTCTGGCTTTCTTTTGTTCTCAAGAGCCCTGCTCCCAGATGCCCAGAAAGGACAAAAGGTATGTTAATTGAGAAACAAGCTGGGCAGCATTTGGTACATTTGCCATCCTCAGTGATTCCTGATGGAGGGGGGAGTTATCAGGAGTTGGTTTCATATTAAGTTAGTATGTCCAGCAATCCTGACAACTGTAACTGGGCTTAGTTGCCTATCACTTGATACAGTCGTAACAAAATATTCTTTAATTAATTGGTTAACAAAGAGTTCTACCTGAATTTTCACACACCCATCCAAACTTTAGCGCACAATCTTGTCCAGAGAGAAATTCTGGAGTAGATTTAAGACTTCCACAAAGTGTGTTTCGTATAGTTCCAGGGGTCTGTTTCATGACTAGCCTAAACAAATGCAAAAAAAACAAAATATGCAACATCTTTACGTTCAATCCTCAGTTATGATGGCTTTATCTCCAGTGTATATTCAGTTCAGAAAACAGCTATAAAACTTTTTTCTCTCTCATGCCAGAAAATTTGATCATGTTACCCCTCTTTCATCCACCATCACTGGCTCCCTATTCCCTATCGTGTACAATGCAAGATATTCATTTTCTCTCACAAAGTTTTACATACAGGTATTCCTCCTTGTCTTTTTATCTTCTGTTATTCCTTATGCCCCTGCCTAACTTTTGTGTTCCCTTAATGATCGTCATCTTCACATACCATTGGTCTACACTGCAAGATTGGATTCCATAAGACGCTGGGCCTTCCACTGCAACTCAACATCTTTGTGGAATGTGCTTCCAGCCACCGTTTGACAGAAACTTTCATTCCATAAATTTAAAGCTGAATTAAAACCCATTTATTCATTGAAGCTTTTGATGAGAACATTGGAGGTGTTATGGTCACTGAAAATTGTTAGCTCCTCACCTGATGATTTCATAATTGAATGATTAAGTGCAAACAGGCATTAAGATTCTGCTTTTATGTTTGATTACCCTTTGAACAGAGTGACTGATCTTTTATAACATCTTCTTTCCTATTAATAATGGAGTTTTCTAACTTGATTTTGGTTTGTTAACCACTTTGTTATGTCCTCAGGAAAGGTAGTATATAAAATGCAATAAACCATAAATCATAAGATCCACACGGGAAAGAAAGAAACTGTGAATCTAGATAACTTATGAGAGACAGGTGGGAAAGTTGAAGGAGGAGACAATCTGTCCATGACAGCTACCACACAGAATTAGCAGCTGATCACAATGATATGCTGAGGCTCAACTTCTACCTCAGCAGGAAACGGAACTAGCAGGCAACTGGTCTGGCAAAGCAAACAAAACTGTCTATGTATACAGAACAGCTTTTATAGAAATCTCTGGACAAGATGCATGAGATATGGGTTATTTGATACACAAGTATGAATTATCTTGTTAGCAGAGAAAAAAATATATTTTTTATTATATGTGCATTATGACTGCCAAAAAGGAGTTTATTTTGCTTCTTCTTGTTTTTATTTATTAACCTTTATTTCTGTGCTCCCAAACGGGAAGGCATGTAATATTGTACTTAGCAATGTTGCTCTTCAGTCCCCCTAGCCATTTGGTTTTTCAGGATATCCCTCATGAATATGCATAGTTACATTTGCACACATTGGAAGTAGTGTATGTAAATAGATCTCTTGCATATTCATTAAGGGAAGCCCAAAAATTTGACTGAGAATCCGTTAGCACCAGTGATATTTAGTATAACTGAGTTTTTATTATAAATTATACTTTACCAGCTCACAGATGTGTCTGCAGGATACTCATCACTCCACATCCACGTCTTTCCTTGATTCCTGCTATTTAAGCCTGTCCAGACCATGCTATTTATCATGGAAATAATCCACTCCTGCAGAAAAAGGCAAGATACTCAAGCATAGTATTCCATAGAAAGCACTAGGAAGCCTAATGGTCTTCTGAGAGCCCACATCATGACTCAGATTGAGTTCTGCATGCCAAATGAGAGTTAACATACTCCTGGTACACAAATTTGCCAGTTACTGTACAATCCCCCACACCCTACATGAGGAAAAATTAATTCTTACCTGATAATTTTCTTTCCATTAGTCCCAATGGATCAATTCAGAGATTTGTGGGTTGTGTCCCTCTACCAGCAGCTGGAGATAGAGAGAACCAGTGGCGTACCAAGGGGGGGGGGGGCGGTGGGGGTGGTCCGCCCCGGGTGCACGCCGCTGGGGGGGGGGGGGTGCCGCGCGCCTGTCGGCTCTTCGTTTTCATGCTCCCTTTGCCCCGGAACAGGTTACTTCCTGTTCCGCGCAAAGGAAGCATGAAAACGAAGAGCCGGCAGGTGCATGGCACCCCCCCCCCCCAGCGGCGTGCATCCGGGGGGGTTTCGCCAGGGGATCGGGGGTTCTTTCGCCAGGGGGGGCGTCACGCTGTTCCGGGGGGGAGGGGCGCATCGGCGATCCGCCCCGGGTGTCAGCCCCCTAGGACGCCACTGGAGAGAACCTCTGAGTTTGCTATATGTGGACCTGTGCAGCCAACTGAACCTCAGTATGAACGATACCAAAGCAGTGGAATGGAAACAATAGAAAACTCTCCTGATATTGTCAGACCAAATGCCCAACATACTTCCACCACTTCTATATTTATTTATTTCATTTTATTTTTTTAATCAAACAAAGGAACATTCAGAACAATAGAACCCCAAAAAAACTAACCAACCGCAACAAAACTGCAGACAGTAAACCCAGGGGGGGCCTCTGGATTGATCTGTTGGGACTAATGGAAAGAAAATTATCAGGTAAGAATTAATTTTTCCTTCCATGGCGTCCCACAGATCAATCCAGAGACTTGTGGGATGTACCCAAGCAGTCCTCAAGTAGGACGGGACACCCCCAACCTGGCAGAAATCAACGACGAACCAAACACCGCATCTTAACAAGCTGCCACATCCACCCGATAATGACGAGT
Organism: Microcaecilia unicolor; assembly: GCF_901765095.1. Lineage (NCBI taxonomy): Eukaryota > Metazoa > Chordata > Amphibia > Gymnophiona > Siphonopidae > Microcaecilia > Microcaecilia unicolor. The sequence goes on from NC_044036.1 coordinate 216,225,744, forward strand.
GAATGTATGGACTGAAGATCATGTAGCTGCCCTGCAGATATCTTCCAGGGACTCTGCATAGGAGGAAGCTTGAGCGTGCGTAGAATGAGCACAAACTTGCAAAGGGGCTTGCTTGCTTAATGCCACGTAGGCCAAAGAGAAGGCTTCCTGCAACCAGCGGGCTATGGTGTCCTTGATCGCCATATGACCCTTCTTACTACCTCCAAAAAGGACAAAGAGATGGTCAGAAAGATGAAATTCATTTGTCACCTCCAAATACCTGAGAAGAGCCCATCTCACGTCGAGGCAGCGAAGAGCCCGGAATTGCTCAGGGTAATCTTCCTGGCGGAAGGCCGGCAAATGCAGGGACTGCCCCAAGTGGAAACAAGAAACCACCTTGGGCAAAAACAAAGGAACTGTCCTAATTGATACCCCCACCTCCGTAAAACGCAGGAAGGGGTTTCTGCAAGAAAGGGCCTGCAACTCTGAAATTCTCCGAGCGGAAGTAATGGCTACTAGGAAAATCGCCTCAATGTGAGATCCTTAATCGTAATCCCCGATAAGGGTTCGAAAGGAGGACGCTGAAGTGCTTTGAGAACTAGATTAAGGTTCCAGGATGGCAGAACTGGCACGTGAGGAGGGCACAAACGATTTACGCCTTTCAAAAAATGAACCACATCCGGGTGGGAGGCAATGGACGCTCCCTGAAGCCAACTTTTAAAACATGCCAGAGCTGCCACCTGCACCTTAAGAGAACTCAACGAGAGTGATTTTTGTACAGCCTCCTTAAGAAACGCGAGGATAACCGATATTGAAGCCGAAGCTGCTAACAATCCCGAACTCGCACACCACGAATCGAAGGTACGCCACACACTAGCATAAGTTATCAAGGTGGATATTTTCTGAGCCTACAGCATCGTAGCGATAACCATGTCTGGATACCCTTTTCTTCTCAACCTCGCCCTTTCAAGGGCCAGGCCGTAAGACCAAAGGGGGAGGGATCCTCCATCATGACTGGCCCCTGCAGCAGGAGACCATCCTGCGCCAGTAGCAGAAAAGGACAATTGAACAGAAGCCTGATCACATCTGCATACCAGGGTCATCTGGGCCAATCCGCGGCCACTAGGATCACTCGACCAGGATGACTGGCAAGGCAAGTCAGTAACCTGCCCACCATTGGCCACGGGGGAAAGGCATAGAGCAGGCCCCTGGGCCAAGGTTGAAGAAGAGCATCGATGCCTTCTGAGTCCAGCTCTCGTCCCCTGCTGAAAAAACGGGGAACCTTCGCATTGAATGCGGTGGCCATTAAGTCCATCTCTGGCATCCCCCTAACGGGCAGTTATCTGATCGAAGGCCAGAGGGGAAAGCATCCACTCCCCTGGCTCCAACTGGTGGCAACTGAGAAAGTCCGCTTGCACATTCTGTGACCCCCGCTATATGTCAAGAACGAGAGATGAGTCTCTGCCCAACGGAAGATCAGAGCCGCCTTGCACGCTAGGGGTGCACTCCTGGTGCCCCCCTGATGGTTTATGTAGGAAACCGCCATCACATTGTCCAAAAGAACTTGAACTGGGCAACCGCGCAGAAGAGACAGAGACTTTCGAAGGGCCAGACGAATCGCCCGTAACTTCAAGTAGCTGATGGACCATGACGCCTCCGTCGAAGTCCAAACGCCCTGGGCTGTCTGTTGCAGGCAATGAGCCCCCCAGCCAGACAGTGACACATCCGTGGTCACTATCTTCAAGTTTGGGGTTGCCAGAGGAATGCCCGGCACCAGATTCTTTTGAATGAACCACCAGTGCATGATTGTGTGAAGACAGGCCGAACATGGCACCCGAACCTTGTAATCCTCCGAGAACAGAGACCAACGGCTCAGAAGGTTCCACTGGAGGGGGCGCATGTGAGCTCTGGCCCACTTTACCACATCCAAGGTGGAGGCCATGGAACCTAGAACTTGTACACAGTCCCAAGCTCGCAAGTTCGGAGTTTGAAACCGCGCTCGTAACTGAGCCTGTAACCACTGTGCTCGAGCTGAAGGAAGAGAAACTATCCCTGTTCGGGTATCGAAGCACACCCCTAAGTGTTTCAGTGTTTGAGAAGGCGTGAAGCTGTACTTTGTGAAGTTGATCACCCAACCAAGTGACTGAAGAAACCTGACCACTTTGTCAGTTGCCCGCCGACTCTCCCCGAAAGAAGACGTCCGCACAAGCCAGTCATTTAGATAGGGATGGACCTGAATCCCTTCCTTCCTGAGATAGGCCGCCACTACTACCAGGACCTTGGAAAAGGTCCAAGGCGCTGTGGCTAGGCCGAAGGGCATCGTTTTGAATTGAAAATGACGACCGATCACTGTAAAATGAAGAAAGTGCCTGTGGGAGGCCAGATTGGAATGTGTAAATAGGCCTCTTTGAGATCGAGAGAGGTCAAAAACTCCTCTGGCTGTACTGCTGCGATCACGGATCGGAGGGTTTCCATGCGGAAAAGCTGAACCCGTAAGAACCTGTTGACGCACTTGAGATGTAAGACGGGTCGCCAAGAACTGCCCTTTTTTGGCACCAAAAAACAAATGGAGTATCGACAGCACCCTCTTTCTGCTGGGGGTACAGGCTGGACGGCACCCTGCCATTGTTTAGTTGAGGAGGGTGTGTCGAACGGCCCGCACCTTGGTGGGACAATTGCAAGGAGATTCCAGAAAAGAGTCTACTATCGGACGAGCCAATTCTAACTTGTAGCTGTCTTTGATAACCTCCAAGACCCATTCGTCGGATGTTACCCTGGTCCACTCCACCAGGAATAGGGACAGTCTGCCCCCAATAACCAGCTGGATATGGACCAGGGCCCCATCATTGGGCGGACCTGGCTGCAGGCTGGTTTCTGTTACCGGAAAGGAAGGCCCGCCTGTCACCTCGAAAAGGCTGAGGCCTCTGCGAAGACCTTGCTCTCTGAAAAGAGGCCCTGCGACCTGGATGGTAACACCGTGTATCCCTAAACTTAGGTCTAGGTCCCACCGATCGCACAAACTTGGACCTGTCCTCAAGGAGGCGCTAGCCCTTAGAGTCACCGAGGTCCTTCACAATCTGTTCTAAGTCTGTCCCAAACAAAAGCTTTCCCCTAAAAGGAAGACTTGCTAAACGTGACATAGAGGCCACGTCTGCAGCCCAATGCAGCAACCACAGCCAGCGACCTCCTTTGCCGAAGCCCTCAAAAGATCATAAAGAAGATCCGCAAGGAAGGCTAAACCGGACTCCAAGGCCGACAAAACAGCCACAAGATCTTCCAGAGAGGAGGCTTTCTGTACCCACAATAAGCATTGCCTGCGCCTCATAGGAGCCACAACTGAGGCCTGCAGGGAAAGGGCCGCTACTTCAAAGGACAGCTTCAAGCAAGTCTCCACTTACGATCCTGAGGGTCCTTGAGTGCTGTGTCCCCCTCCACAGGGAGAGTGATTTTCTTAATGACTGCTGTGATTAAGGAATCCACCGTAGGGACCTTCAGCAAGTCTAAGTCAGGAGCAGGTAGCGCGTAAAAGACGCAACATAGCTCTAAGCACCTTAAGCCCACAGTCCGGCGTATCCCACTGCGCCAAAATAAGGATCTTCATGGCCTCATGCACATGAAAGGAATGAGGTAGGCATTTGGTGCCAGATGTAATAGAGGGCACCAGACCTGTTCCCCCTGACGATTCAGGGGGGAAATGGCCAAAACCTCAAAAGCCCTATCAGGGAGGAAAGCTATTCCCTGCGAAAAAAAGGCGAGCAGCAGTCGGATCATCCCCCTCCTCAGAGGGCAGGGTGACCTCATCTGCCAAATCCAAAGATTCTGAGGGAGATCCCAGAGATTTGGCAGGAAAGACTGAGAGGCTGCCTGAAGAGAAGCTCCTGACTTCTTCAAACAAAAGGCATTGTGCATTAATAAAACAAAATCCGGGGAAAAAGGAACTGCAAAGGGACTCCCCTGCTCCCTGTACATCGCTTCCCTCCATCGGAGCCTGTGCCACAGAAGCGCGCTGCGCCTCTTGTTTATCAACTGCCACATGCGAAGTGGGTCGCGCCTGAGAGGAAAAAATGGCACCCTCCAACACACGCTGCACTAACTGCCCAGAGGAAACCGCCAAAACTATCCCCTGCGCTTCCGACTCACCGGACGCATGAGGGGAACCCCCGTCGCGCTGAATACCCGCAGCAGGCTGATGGCGGCAGGACTCACACTCCCCCGATGCTGCTCTCTGGCCCCCCACAATGGGAGCAGCGCTTATCCGTCTCAGAAGGCACTGACATGCTCCACAAATGCCTGCCCCAAAACTGACTCGGCAGAACGTCTAGTTCCTCCATATGATTAAACAAAAACATTATCTTTTTTTTTTTTTTAGTCAGGAGAGAAAGGAAACACCCGATCAGGCCAACAGCCCCGGGCGACGGATGAAAAGTAGGGGGAGACTGGGAGGGACCTGGCACCACCAGGTGTACACCACAAGCTGCAACAGCCACTCAACCCCTGTCTGTGCTAAACTAGGCCCAAAGGACACCAGTAGCCAGATCAAACCAGAGCTGCACAGAGATGTCCTCTCACCTGCTAGACCGAGAGAATACTGAGTTCAGTTGGCACACACAGGTCCACATATGACAAACCTCGGAGGCTCTCTCTATCTCCACCTGCTGGTAGAAGGATACAACCCACAAGTCTCTGGATTGATCTGTGGGACGCCATGGAAAGAAGCTTTATACACTGGCATATTGGAGAGTGAGCTCCAGCATATGCACTTTTTCCATAGGGGATTATTTTAGTTATGTGCTTATCAGCCTAAGGCAGACTTTTTGTGAAGAATGAGGTAAGTCTAGAATGATCTTGTAAATCAGAAGTCTTTTTAAGGGGCAAGTCTTGAAATATGTGTATTTCTTACAGGTTGTCTTATTTCTCCTGAGTCTCCCTCACACTAACTTCATACTATGACCTCTTGTCCTTGAATTTCTTTTTTTTTATGGAAAACTGCATATTCATGGACTTTTCTGAAACTTGCTACATATTTGAATATTTCTCTCATATATCCACTTTCCCTTATTTCCTCCAGCATGTATATTTTGAGTGTCCAAATCCTCTCTAAGCAAAGTTCATATTGCAGATTCAAAATTGCTTCTGTTCTCTTTTTAATGTCCTGACAAAGTTATAGCATCCAGAAATTAGTCCACTACTCAAGTTATTGTCTCACTAATGACATACACAATGGTGATATCACCTCCTTTCTGCTGCTGCTGCTGCTACCTTCCTTATATACCAGGACATACTCCTAGCTGTCTCTATTTCATCCTATGAGAACTAATATTTATATTTATCTGAGGATGCTCTCAATGTTTCTAGAGACTAAATTGATTTGTGTTGCAAACCTGTAATTGAAATACATATGTTAAATTTGCAAGTTGGTAAAATTTCATTAGCATATAAATATAATTCAAATAATAAAAAAATATTTTCTTTTTATTGTTAAACTCCCTGGTTGGTGTTGAGTCATTTTGGGGAAACACTGTGACATATTTGGTACCATCATTTTAATACCTTGCTCTGCTACCAGGGGGTTTACAGGAGTTCCTAAAAATCTTGGGAGTCATAGTTGATAGATCCTTGACACTGGAGCCGCATGAGAACTCTACAGTCAAGCAAATGTTCTTCTCTCTTTGGAAGCTTAAGCGTATCCTGCCTTATTTCCCTAGAGAAGTGTTCCGCAACCTAGTCCAGTCTCTAGTCATAAGCCGTCTAGATTACTGCAACAGTATCTATGGGGGATGCACAAGCATGCTCCTAAAAAAATTGCAAACTGCTCAGAACACAGCAGCTCGACTCATCTTCGGTAAATCGAGATTTGAAAGTTCGAGACCACTGCGTGAGAGGTTGCACTGGATTCCAGTGAAGGACCGCATTGCTTTCAAGATCTGCGCATTGGTGCACAAAATCATCTATGGAGAAGCCCCCACTTATATGGACACTCTCATTAACCTGCCGCTCAGGAACTCCCGCAAGTCAGCTCGTTCGTACCTCAATCTCCACTACCCAGCTTTTAGTGGCCTCAAATATAAGACCGTCTATGCTTCCTCCTTCTCCTATCTCAGCACTCAATTGTGCAACGGCCTACCTCAAGAGGTCAAATTCACTCCAGATCATCAGACCTTTAAGAGGCGACTTAAGACCTTCCTTTTTGGTAGAGCATACACCGAGAGCCAGCCTGGCGCCACATCCTTCTGAATCACGGCTATCTCTGCGACAAATTATTACCTCTCCTCTCTCCCTTGCCTCCCTCAGTTGTTTCTCTTTCCCTCTTATGACTTTGATTATTGTATTTGTACTATTGTTGCTTAATAGACTATTGTATGCCACATTGAGCCTGCCTGTGGGCGGGAATATTGTGGGATATAAATGCTATATATATATGTGCCCAGTCTGTCTCCTCTGTAGTTGGCGACTCTGTCCAGACCGACTGAGCTGGAGGAGCTGCACTTTGCTATTTGAGATTTACCACATGGTAAAGCACAAGGTCCAGATGGCTTCTCTAATGAATTTTATAAGTGATTTAGGAGGATTTTGGCACCTATATTACTTCAAGTCTTTAATGATCTGCAGTCTGAATGGCCACACTTGTGGCGCCTGGGCATGATTACAGTTATTCCAAAGCTGGGCAAAAATCCCCAATTATGTAGTTCATATTGACCGATCTCTTTGTTAGGATCAGATTGTAACATTTTCTCAAGAATCCTGGCCAGGCACCTCTGGTTTATGAAGATCAGGCCGGATTTATCACTGGTTGAAAGACCTTTGATACCATTCGTAGGACCCTGCACCAGATCCACACTGCTAATGCACATAATACTTCTATGTTGCTGCTCCATTGGACACTGAAGGTCATAGGTGCCCAGTATAAGAGGCTTGGGGAGGCTAAGCCTCCCCAGCCGGAAGTTAACAGCAGGATCAGCAGTTTCTCCGTCTTTCTCGTCTTCCTCCAGACCTGTTTCTCCTCTTTCCCTCCCCCGCACGACTCTCCCTTCAGGCTGGGCGGCTGGCAACGAGTCCTCCTGCTCCCTTAATCGCTACTACCAGAAGCGGTAGCCAGCGATCGGCACCATCAACTCTACACACGCAGGGGGTGGGACCAATGGGCAGTGGCATACCGGTGGGGGCGGTCCCGGTCTGCCCCGGGTTCAACTCGTTAGGGGGTGCGGGTGCTCCGGTGCTCACTGCTGCCATCCATTGATGTCTTCCCCCGCCCTGCCCCCAACTGGTGTGGTCCTGCATGGGGTGTCCCAGCATCTCCCCCCCCCCCCCCCGACTAGTGCTGTATCTCTCTCCCCCCTCCTCGCTCACCCCACTCTGCTAATCTTTAAATTTTGGAGTCCGGCAGCATCAGCAATGTGAGTGCTGCCTTCAGCCAACCCCAGAAGCATTCTCTGTTCATTGTCCCACCTACGCGGGAAGTTGTATAGAGGAGGCTTCCGGGGCAGGCAGAAGGCAGCGCACATTCATTGCTGAGATGCTGCTGGCGAGCTTGGAAGCATGCAGGAGCGGAGCGGGCTTGGAGTGAGGAGATTAGTGCAATACTGCACTAATCGGGGGGGGAGGACGGAGGGAGAGAGATTCCAGCCAGACCAAAGGGAAAGGGGGGGTGGAGGAGAAGAGGGGTGGGAGTGTAGGAGAGAGAGAAAGAAGGGTGAGGAACATCATGGGAATGGGACACAGGGCAGATGCTGAACTTGGGGACAGGGATGGGAACACAGAAAGCAAATACTGAACATGGGGGGAACGGGGATGGGAACACAGAGAGCAAATACTGAACATGGGGGTAGGGTAACAGGGATGAGAACACAGAGAGCAAATACTGAACATGGGGGGGAACGAGGATGGGAACAACAGAGAGCAAATGCTGAATATGGGTGGAATAGGGACAGGAACACAGAGGGGACAGGGGAGGTTATGGATAGGAGAGGTGAGTCAGAGGGAATGACAGTGGACATGGAGAGAAAAAAAGTCAATAGGAGGTAAACAGAAGATGGGTATGGATGGGGAACAGAGAGAGGAGAAATAAAGATGGAGTGGGAGATACTGGAATGCATATGTAAAAAGAAAAGAGGAAGACACAGGCAGAAGGGGAAAAAAGGCAGGCAGTGGATGGAAGGGGCAGAGAAAGCAGACAGACGTTGGATGAAAGGGAGAGAGAAAGAGAGCAGATGCTGGATGGAAGGGAGAGTGAAGAGAAGAGGAAAGCAGAAACCAGAGACAACAAAGGTAGAAAAAAATGTATTTATTTGCTTTAGAATAAAGTAGTATTGTAGCAGTGGTGATAAATAGAAATGAAAATAAGGTGATCTTTTTGTTGGACTCATTTTAATACAGTTTTGACCAACTTTCAGAGACCAAAACCTCCATCCTTAGGTCAGGACAGGACCGTAACAGCAGTACTGACCTGAGGAAGGAGGTTTTGGCCTCTGAATGCTAATTGAAAAAGTATTAGTCCAATAAAATGGTATTAACTTATTTTCTCTGTTTTGTTTTATTTCAATTTTTTAATTTGTAAAGTGGTGATTGGTATTTGTCAGTTTTTTTCAAATTTACATCTGCTATCTTTATATTTTGCACAGTACTAGGGATATGCATCACTGTTTCTGTGGTGTTGCATTGAATGTGGAATCTGGTCTCTTGGGGGTTCAGTTTAATTTTTGTCTATATATTTCTATTTTAGTTTGTGGTTACTTATTCTAAACTTGGTGAGGATGTATCTGTGTTCTATGTGTTTTGGATGACTTATACTATGCCAAAATTGAAATTTGAAAACTCTTATCTCTATTTGGTCATTAATAAAAGGAGCTCATTGTGAATACCATCCACCCTAAAATGATGTTTTGTGGCTGTACATGAGAATTGTGATATGATTCCTTGTTTCATATTGTCAACGGTCTGTGATGTTGTCCGTATGGGTGGTATATTGGTGTATTAGGGTCTGTCCAGTATAATATTTATGGTAGAGTAAGGTTCTGAGTGTGTTTTTGCACAAGTTTGTGCATAGTGTTTGCAGTTGAGCGATTGTGGTTAGGATATACTTTGAGCAACCACTTTATTCTTTGACATATGATACATATCTAATATCTAAATTTAATAAAAGTTATTAATTGTGACTTTTATTTTTACTTTTTTTTTCTGTGTGTTGTCAGACAATTATGGATGTAAGATCCACCCCTGACCCCACCCCTAACCCCCCAGTTGGGCCACCGACTGCCTATGCTGAAGGTATTTGATTGGGTACATTGGCCCTTTATGTTCTCGGTTCTTGACAAGATGGGATTTGCCTGATGCTCTCTGTCCTGGATACAGTTTCTTTATATTAATCTCCAAGTTCGAATAGGGAGATCCAAGATGGCCACGGTCTGAGACGCGCTACCAGACGTGCCTCCTTTTCTTTCTATTAACTCTGCAAAGCAGGCTCCTTACCTGTCCCATGGCATGGGAAAACAGCGAGGCAAAGTCAGGGAGAATCCTTCTCTCCCTGACGGGGTAAACCAGCTTCGTCAGACAAAAATAGAGGACTATGGAGTCGCGAAGGGTCCCGGGAGAAATATTTTTCCGCTCAAGGATGTTGGCGCTTCGGCACTCTTCGACAGTGCAGATGGGGTTTCCCTGAGCCCCGTCGAACGTGAGGCTCCCCCGCAACCAGGAAGCCAAAGTCTCCTTCAGAGCCCTTGTACTCCAGCCCGGAATGGACCTCGGAGAGACCAGGGAGGGAGCCTTTCGGAGACAAGTTTATATCAGGGTGCTGCCAGCCTTGAAAATCCGAAAGGATCATCGTCTCCTGTGCTGTTACCACAGACAGTGAGTATTTTGGAGCAGGCGGCTAAAGCACTGCTTCCTGAGTTTCAAAGGGGGAATTTGAAAAAACCAGCCTTAGTGACTTTAGACTCACTTTGGGACCTGACTTTTACAACACATACTTCCCTGCAATCTCTAGTAGTTAAGAACACAGCAATTATAAAGACTTTATCTGAAACTGCACTATCTTTATTGGGAAAGACTGATTCTCAAACCGTGGAAGTAAAAGCTCTTGCTGAAAGAACTTCTAAACTGGAACTGGTGGGTCAGACATTGCTTAAAGACAAGAACTTTACTTCTAGAAGGTTGGAACATCTTGAAAATCAGTCTCGGAGACTAAATTTAAAACTAATAAATTTTCCCAGCTCACCTTTGATTACACCGGTACAAATGGTGAAGAAATACCTTGTTCAAATTTTGGGTATGTCAGACTCCTCTCTGCCACCCATAACTCAAGCTTTTTATTTACAAACTGATACACCTCGTGTAACAGGAGCAACTTCTCAGGATGGCAGAGAGATGAATCTGACTGCCTTCTTGGAATCATCTTTGGAGGTTGTGACAAAGAGGGCAACTTTATTGTTCTCATTTGCTTTGGAATTAGATAGGGACGCAGTATTGAGACTTTCATTGAGACATTTAGATTCAAGTTCTTTGGGGTCTAAAATAAGAATTTACCCGGATCTATCGAGAGAAACCCAAAAGAGACGCAAGGCCTTTTTGGCTTTGCGTACAAGAACTGTGGCAATAGGAGCTAGTTTCCTACTGAAATTTCCTTGTATATGCAGAATTGTGTTTCAGTCTAAACAATTTCAATTCCCGGCACAGGCAGCTCCTTGTTACTCTGGGCAAGTCACTTAACCCTCCATTGCCCCATGTAAGCTGCATTGAGCCTGCCATGAGTGGGAAAGCGCGGGGTACAAATGTAATAAAAATAAAAAATAAATAAATTTCAATTCTTTGACCCCAATCAGCTGGAGGAATTTCTAGTAAGTAGGGAAGTAGTAAATGTAAAGGTATAGTCCCATATGTTCACTGTTTATCGAGCTAGGAGGAATTACCCGGGACGGGTGCATCATTTATTGTTTATTTCCTATAAATTTTCTTTTAGATTATAGTATATAATCTTCCATCTTGGACCAATTTCTTTAACTGGTGGTCGATATTTAAGTTGAATCTTGCCTTGAAAATTTAATGTAATTGTGAATATTTCCGATTTGTGTATTATCATGCATAATTGTGATTTATGTTTGTTAAAACTCAATAAAATAAATTTAAAAAAAAATCTCCAAGTTCATCTTAACATCAATAATGCACGAACGGCCACCATTTAGCTGCACAGGGGCACAGAACAGGGATGTCCACTGTCTCCACTGTTCTTCACTCTCCCAATAGAATTGCTAGCGCAAATCATCAGGGCAAAGGGAGGCCATCTGGGGCACTGAGGTGGGGAGCAAGGAACATAAGATTATGCTCTTCGCGGATGACATTTTTGCTTGTCCTGACAGAGCGTCTAACCTCCCTTACTCAGGTCAGGACAGAATTACAACTCTGTAGCGTGGTGTCTGACTTTTGGGTCAATATGAGTAGATCTGAGATTCTGGCATATTTTCTATCTGGGCATTAACATCACAGCTGGAGAGATTATTTGGAGCTAATTTCCCCTCTAAGGTGCAGGAACTATTTGCTGACCTTGATAGATGGGAGGGTCTTAATGTTTCAATGACTTGGCAGGCTGTCAAGATGATGATTTAGCAATAATTTTTATTTATTTATGGCCAGTGCTTTTTTTGTAGAAAAAAAGGTGCCGGTACTCATTATGGGCGGGGTCACCACATATGGCTCCACCCCTATGACAGCCACACCCACATTAACCACACCCCCTATACCAGCCATGGCGCATATAAACAGACGTCATTGAAAATATTACAGTACTATAGGAGAAAAAAATAACGTGATTTGCTAAGTAGTAGTAGTAGTATACCCAGTGCAAAATAAGACAGCCAATGTAAATTCTCAAATTGGACATATTACAAACACTAAAATGAAAATAAATGATTTTTTTTTCTACCTTTGTTGTCTGGTGACTGTTTTTCTTTCCATATGGTCCCAGACTGTGATTCTCCTTTCCTTTGTTTCGCTTAACTCTTCTGTGCCATTTGTCATTTTTTGTCTCCTTTTTCTTTGCTTTCTTCAGTATTTTCAGGCTCTCTCTCTGTCCAGATTTAATTCATTCTTACTATCCATTCTTTAATTTCCTTCATCTACCCGTGGCTTTTCATCTTTTCCTCACCCTTGTTCTCCCCATGCCTCTTCCTCTTATTCTCCAGTCTTTCTCTATTCCCCTTTTCCATCCAGCAGCTCTGCTTTCTCTCCCCATCCTTCCAGTGTCTCCCCTATTTCTTTCTGCATTCTTCCATCCAGCGTCTTCCCTCTTTCTCTCCCTATCCTTCCGTTTTCCCTCTCTCTCTCCCCATCCTTCCATCTGTTTTTCCCCTCTCTCTCTCTCCCCATCCTTCCATCTGTTTTTCCCCCTCTCTCTCCCCATCCTTCCATCTGTTTTCCCTCTCTCTTTCCCCATCTTTCCATCTGTTTTTCCCTCTCTCCCCAATCCTTCCATCTGTGTTTTTCCCTCTCTCTCCCCATCCTTCCATCTGTTTTCCCTCTCTCTCCCCAATCCTTCCCTCTATTGTTTTCCCTCTTTCTCTCTCTCCCCAATCCTTCCATCTGTGTTTTTCCCTCTCTCTCCCCATCCTTCCATCTGTTTTTTCCCCTCTCCCCAATCCTTCCATCTGTTTTTCCCCTCTCTCCCCAATCCTTCCATCTGTTTTTCCCTCTCTCCCCAATCCTTCCCTCTGTTGTTTTCCCTCTCTCTCCCCAATCCTTCCCTCTGTTGTTTTCCCTCTTTCTCTCTCTCCCCAATCCTTTCCTCTGTTGGTTTCCCTCTTTCTCTCTCTCCCCAATCCTTCCTCTGTTGGTTTCCCTCTTTCTCTCTCTCCCCCCAATCCTTCCTCTGTTGTTTTCCCTCTCTCTCTCTCTCTCTCCCCAATCCTTCCCTCTGTTGTTTTCCCTCTTTCTCTCTCTCCCCAATCCTTCCCTCTGTTGGTTTCCCTCTTTCTCTCTCTCCCCAATCCTTCCCTCTGTTGTTTTCCCTCTTTCTCTCTCCCCAATCCTTCCCTCTGTTGTTTTCCCTCTTTCTCTCTCTCCCCAATCCTTTCCTCTGTTGGTTTCCCTCTTTCTCTCTCTCCCCAATCCTTCCTCTGTTGGTTTCCCTCTTTCTCTCTCTCCCCCCAATCCTTCCTCTGTTGGTTTCCCTCTTTCTCTCTCTCCCCAATCCTTCCTCTGTTGTTTTCCCTCTCTCTCTCTCCCCAATCCTTCCCTCTGTTGTTTTCCCTCTTTCTCTCTCTCCCCCAATCCTTCCCTCTGTTGGTTTCCCTCTTTCTCTCTCTCCCCAATCCTTCCCTCTGTTGTTTTCCCTCTTTCTCTCTCCCCAATCCTTTCCTCTGTTGGTTTCCCTCTTTCTCTCTCTCCCCAATCCTTCCTCTGTTGGTTTCCCTCTTTCTCTCTCTCCCCCCAATCCTTCCTCTGTTGTTTTCCCTCTTTCTCTCTCTCCCCAATCCTTCCCTCTGTTGTTTTCCCTCTTTCTCTCTCCCCAATCCTTCCATCTGTTTTTCCCTCTCTCTCCCCATCCTTCCATCTGTTTTTCCCCTCTCCCCAATCCTTCCCTCTGTTGTTTTCCCTCTTTCTCTCTCCCCAATCCTTTCATCTGTTTTTCCCTCTCTCTCCCCATCCTTCCATCTGTTTTCCCTCTCTCTCCCCAATCCTTCCCTCTGTTGTTTTCCCTCTTTCTCTCTCTCCCCAATCCTTCCCTCTGTTGGTTTCCCTCTTTCTGTCTCTCCCCAATCCTTCCCTCTGTTGTTTTCCCTCTTTCTCTCTCCCCAATCCTTTCCTCTGTTGTTTTCCCTCTTTCTCTCTCCCCCCAATCCTTCCTCTGTTGTTTTCCCTCTTTCTCTCTCTCCCCAATCCTTCCCTCTGTTGGTTTCCCTCTCCCTGCCAAGTTTCCCGCGAACGGCGCGAAGTCGCGATGCACGCGGCACCAGCCCCTATTTCCGGCCGCTGCTGCTTCTCCTGTTGAGCAGCAGCGGCCGCTACACAAAGAAAAAATGAAACCTGGCTGAAACGCGGCACCCCGGCACTGTAGACAGCCATTAGGCATTGGCTGTTGCCCCGCAGCCACTCCTCCTCTTGCCTGTACGTCACTGCCCCTGGAGGAAGACCCCGGAGGAGCGCAGTGACGTAGAGGCAAGAGGAGGAGCGGCTGCGGGGCAACAGCCAATGCCTAATGGCTGTCTACAGTGCCGGGGTGCCGCGTTTCAGCCAGGTTTGAAGTTTTTTTAAAATCTTTTTCTTTGTGTAGCGGCCGCTGCTGCTCAACAGGAGAAGCAGCAGCGGCCGGAAATGGGGGCTGGCACTGCGTCCGTCACGGGGCGGGGGGAGCAAAAAAAAAAAAAAAAAGGTGCCGGTACGCCGTACCGTTGCGTACCGGCACAAAAAAAGCACTGTTTATGGCACTCCCCTTGTTTATCCCTTAGCAGTTTTTTGTAAAGTTGAAGCATAAGATCTTTCATTATATCTGGAAAAAAACGACCACCAAGGGTAAAAGTCGCCATGTTACTAAAGGTGAGAGGGAGCATGGGGATCCCAAATTTTCCCCTGTACTTCCAAGCGGCCTAACGTAGGGTGCTGGCGGAGTGTCTCATTGCTGATGCACTAAGCACAAAACGTCGATAACACATCTAGGAAATGGCTATTTTTGAATAAAAAAGACATTATTCAGCTTCAAAAATGGTCATGTTCGCTAATCGATTTTTGGACATTTTTTGCAAATCGTCCAAAGTCAGATTTAGATGTCATATTGAAAATCCGACTACTATGGTCTCTATTGCAACTTTGCTATCAGGATGCCCTGTCTTCCGTGTTTTGGTGATATCTTTTAAAGATACCTTATTCCAAGCCATGTTTTTTGTATGACTGTCAGCCTTCCCAAAATTTCTAGTTTAAGAGCTGCTCTATCTCCTTTTTAAATGTTGATGCCAGGACGCGTGGTTCCACCCTGGTTAAGGTGGAGCCCATCTTTCCAGAATAGGCTCCCCCTTCCCCAGAATGTTGCCCACTTCCTAACAAATCTAAAACCCTCCTCCCTGCATCATTACCTCATCTACCCATTGAGACTCTGGAGCTCTGCCTGTCTCCTGGTCCTTCTCATGGAATGGGGAACATTTCTGAAAATGCTACCCTGCACGTTCTGGATTTCAGCTGTCTACCTAAGAGCCTAAATTTGGCTTCTAGAACCCCCTCCCATATTTTCCTATGTCATAGGTACCCACATGTACCATGACAATAGTTTCCTCCCCAGCACTGTGTAAAATCTTATCTAGGTGCCACAAGAGGTCTGCTACCTTCGCATCAGGCAGGCAAATGGCCAAGCAATCCTCATGTCCACTATCCACCCAGCAATCTGCATGCTTGATGATCTAATATCCAACTACAAAAGCCATCCTAACCATTTCCTTCTAGGCAGAAGCCCCTGGAAACACATCTTCAATGCAAGAGGATACTACATCCCCTGGAGGGCAGGTCCTGGCTACATGATCACTTTCTGCCTCTCCACAGTGGCTCTCCCTTCAGGATACCTTTCTCCTCCATGGCAGCACAGAGGTTGCCAGACTGGAGGTGGGACAACTCTGCTATTTCCCTGTAGGCCTCCTCTATAAACCTCTCTGTTTGCTCAGCTCTTCCAAGTCTGCAATTCTAGTCTCCAGAGACTGGGCCCATTTCCTGAATGCTAGGAGCCAAGTACACACATATGACTTCTCACCAACTGGGAGATAATCAACCATGTGACATTCAGTGCAAAAGACTGGATAGCCCCCATCTTGCTGCTGGGCTGCTGCCTGCATCATATTATTGGTGATTTCTTAATTAAGTTGCTAATGGAATGGGAATATGTAAATTAAAGTTCCCTAAGATTGATAGTTATATGCTATGCTATACTAGTATTTAGTTGTTGTTGTTGTTATTATTATTATTTACTAGTATAAAAGGCCCATTTCGGTAGGCAATGAAATGGGCGCTAGCAAGGTAATCCCCCCCCCCTGCAGCGTCCTTCCTGTCTCCCCTGCCCCCCCTGCAGCCACCCATCTGGTCTCAGGACCCCCTCCCCACCAACCCTCCTCTGCCCCTGCAGCCACGCATTGTGCAGCGGCCCTCCTCTCTCCCCTGCTCCCCCTGCAGCCACCCATGTCCAGCGACTCTCCTCTCCCGCTGCCCCCCCTGTAGCTATCCATGTCCAGCAACCCTCCTCTCCCCCTGCAGCTACCCATGTCCAGCGACCCTCCTCTCCTTTCCCCTTGCCCCCCCTGTAGCCACCCATGTCCAGCGACCCTCCTCTTCCCCTGCCCCCCCACCAGCATCCCTTCTGTCTCCCCTGCCCTCCCCTGCAGCCACCCATCTGGTCTCAGGACCCCCTCCCCACTTCCCTCTTCCCTGCCCCCCCTGCAGCCATCCATGTCCAGCGACCCTCCTCTCCCCCTGCAGCCACCCATATCCAGCGACCCTCCCCTCCCCCTGCCCCCCTCCAGCCACCCATGTCCAGCGACCCTCCTCTCCCCCTGCCCCCCCACCAGCATCCCTTCTGTCTCCCCTGCCCTTCCCCTGCAGCCACCCATCTGGTCTCAGGACCCCTCCCCACCTCCCTCTTCCCTGCCCCCCCTGCAGCCATCCATGTCCAGCGACCCTCCTCTCCCCCTGCAGCCACCCATATCCAGCGACCCTCCCCTCCCCCTGCCCCCCTCCAGCCACCCATGTCCAGCGACCCTCCCCTCCCCCCTCGGCGCATCACCCAAACCCCTACCCCCCAGCGCATCACCTAAGCCCCTACCCCCCCCTCGGGCACATCAACCCCCTCGCCACCCGCAGCCGCCAATACTAACGCTGTCCGGCCACTGCTGCGTCTCCTGTTGAGCAGCAGCGGCCGGTACAAAAAGAAAAAAGCCAAAAAAAAAAGATTTTAAACCTGAAACACGGCTCTGTAGACAGCCATCTGGCATTGGCTATCATCTCTGCAGCCGCTCCTCCTCTCCCCTCTGACGTTGCTGCGCTCCTCCGGGGTCTTCCTGCAGGGGCAGTGACGTGGAGGGGAGAGGAGGAACGGCTGCAGTGATGACAGCCAATGCCAGATGGCTGTCTACGGAGCTGCGTTTCAGGTTAAAAATCTTTTTTTGGCTTTTTTCTTTTTGTACCGGCCACTGCTGCTCCACAGGAGAAGCAGCAGCGGCTGGACAGCGTTAGTATTGGCGGCTGCGGGTGGCGAGGGAGTTGATGTGCCCGAGAGGGGGGGGGGGGTAGGGGCTTTGGTGATGTGCCAGGGGGAGGGTCTTGGGTGATGCGTCGAGGGGGTGTAGGGGCTTGGGTGCTGCGGAGGGGCTTGGGTGTTGCGCTGAGGGGGGGCACTGAGAGCTGATTGATAGGCATGGGGAGGAGTAGGGAAACACACTCCGCATATTTCCCTACTCCTCCCCCTGCCTGGCTCGCGGTTTTGCAGGGCAGGGGCTTGGGTGCTGCGCCGAGGGGAGGGGGGCACTGACAGCTGTTTCCCAGGCAGGGGGAGGAGTAGGGAAACACGCTCTGCGTGTTTCCTTACTCCTCCTCTTGCCTTGGAATCAGCTGTCAGTGACATCACTGACGTCAGTGCATTCTAAACTGCCTAGCAGACCACCTCCGAGGGAGCCACGGTACCAGGCACATTAGAACGATGGAGGTGAGAATTATTATATAGGATGTTATTAGTAGATTCCCCTAAGAGCTAATTAGTGGCTGATAGAGATGCCCTAATTAAATTTGTAGCCTCCTAATTGGTTCAAGGGCCTATAAATCAGAGATCAGGCCAGGGGTGGGTGGGAGTTGGGCTGTTTGGGAGGGAATTAAAATCTAAACTGAAGCTTCCTGTGCCTATTAGCTATGCTTTGTATTGATACTATAGTAACTGTAAAATAGCCCCCTTCAGTGCTAGCCTATGGAACTGTAACCAAGATGTTATATGTTAAGAAAAACTATTCCTTAAACTCCTTTGCTAAGTGAGCAGAGTAACTTAAAATAAAGTTCCTGAGGTTACCTATTTCACTCTAAGTCTACATTTCCCCAAGTTTAAAAACAATTTCCCAGCAAATTCTTACCAGTGAAGATCCCTCCCTCTCTGAAAGTCTTTTCACAGCAATTTTTCTGCATTCAATGATGTTATGGTACTTTGACTTTTACTCAAAAAGCATTATATTAGGTAATAACCTTTTTACTTTCATTAAATTTTTAATGTGTTCTTCACTGTACTTTTAATTTTACTTAAGTATTAAGATACACATTTATTTTTATTTTTACTTAAGTACTTTGAAAAACACTGGAAATGACATGCTCAAGACTTTGAACTGAAGTTTGCACAAAGAGCCTGCCTGTTACCTTTTCTTTCAGGCTGTCGATGGTCAGAAGCAATGTTTCTCTGTAAGAGCTGCAAAACATTTTTGCCTCCTGCCAACTCTTAGTAAACCCGGTCTCTTCTATATAGTAACAATGTTT